>NW_024543062.1:49332500-49932500 GCF_018167655.1 Microtus oregoni
GAGAGGGGATTGTATAATCATATTTTAACCTTAAAAAAGTGAAAACTGAGCAACAGTGGATTGATGTTAAAAAATAAAATAAAAGGTAGCTGGCACCTGAGGAATGACAGCTGGGGTTGTCCTCTGGCCTACACACATGTGTGCACACAGACGCATGCACGCACGCACACACACACACACACACACACACACACAAACACACTGCATGCTGTAAAGCAGTGTTACATCACTCTCAGTTCCATTAAGAGCCCACATAGAGTGACCTGTACCATCTGTGTGTCAGTCTTGCTAGGGAGCTTGCAGGGAGGGAAGCACCTGCCACACCGCCTGCAGCACGTGTCTCCATTACTGAATGACACATCACTGTATTTCAGACATGCTGGCCATCAGTCTGATAAATTCCGGTGACAAGGGAGTGGGTAAGTGAGCAGTCGGCATCAGCTGGACCCAGAACACCTGGAGCTCTCCACAAACCTGAGCTGCTTTCTCCAGTAAATAAATGACCTTTAAAGGAGACGGTATGAAGCTGGGGATGCAGCTGTGTTGGCAGTGTTTGCCTGGGATGCACAGAGCTGGGTTCCATCCCAAGCACCACAGAACCTGGGCACAGTAATGCACAGCTGTAATCCAAGCCCTCTGGAGATGGAGGCAGGATGATCAGGAGTTCAAGGTCACCTTCAACTACATAGCAAGTGAGCAACACCAACTCAACAAAGGTGCTCTCTCTTTCTCTCCCTGTGTGTGCACGCACCGCGTATGTGTACACTATTAAAGATTAAAGACACCGCAGAGAGTGCCAACCAAAGGCAATATGTGGACCCCTTCTGGGTCCTGATTTGCACAAAGGCTGTTAAGAACCATCTCCTGGGAAAAGGGATAATTTCATAGGATAAATTGTACGAGGCTTTAAGAACTCATGTGCCTAGGTCTGATAGTAACATTGTGGATTTCTAGAGAGCACTCATCTTTCAGAGATGCGTGTTTAAGTATGTGGATTTCTGGATATTTTAAAATCCTATTTAAGTATGATTAGTTGTTTTTTTTTTTTTTTGCCAACTTGACGCAAGCTAGGGTTGTCTAGGAAGAGGCAACCTCAATTAACACAATGCCTCTATCAGATGAGCCTGTGGACAAGTTTGTAGGACATTTTCTTGGTTAATGAATGATGTGAAAAGACCCAACCCATTGTGGGCAGTGCCACCACTCCTGGGCAGGTGGTCCTGGCATAAGAAAGCAGGCTGAGCAAGCCTTGAAAAGCAAGCCAGTAAGCAGTGTTTCTCCACTGTCTGTGCTTCAGTTCCTGCCTCCAGGTTCCTGCTTTGAATTCTTGCCCTGACTTCCCTCATTGGGCTGTGATCCAGGACATGCAAACATAATAAACCCTTTTCTCTCCACGGTGCTTTTGGTCAGTGTTTTGTTATGGTAATAGAAATCTAACTAAGATGGATGTGTAGCTGAAACAACCCACTCAGGGGAAATAGCCAAGGAGATGGCTCAGTGAACACGGAACTTGCTGTGCCAACCTGAGCTCTAATCCTCAGAACCCACACAGAAGCTGGACTGGAGTGCACAGATCTGTAATGCTAGGCCTCCTACTGGGACACAGGAGGCAGAAACAGGGAAGTTCTCAGATGCTGGGTGATGTGGGATTCCCCTCATTGGTTAATAAAGAAGCTGCTTTGGGCCTATTACAGTGCAGAATAGGACAAGGCAGGAATCGCAAGCAGGTAGATGGAGAGAGAGAGTAGGCGGAGACAATGAGAAGCCATGTAGCTGCTGCAGGAGACAGACGCTGGACAGAACCTTACCAGTGAACCACGAGTCTCATGGTATTACACAGAATAACAGAAATGGGTTAATTTAAGATGTAAGAGCTAGCTAGCAATACACTTAAGTGATTGGCCAAGCCATACTGTAATTAATATTCTGTGTGATTATTTCGGGTCTGAGTGGCCAGAAAACGAACAAGCAGTCTCTGCCAACATCTGGGAGTGAGTGTGGTGAAAAAGACAACAAAGAGATGGTTGAAAGATGAGGGTCAACCCTAGATATTATCCTCCGATCTCCAAATTTGTACCCTGACAGAAGCACTTCATTCACATCACACACACACACACACACACACACACACACACACACACACACACACACCAAGGGGGAATCCTGAGGACTAGGGCTGTCCCCGAGTGAGCAACTCTTGAAACCGTGTGACAAGTACTATGGGGACAGGATGAGAACATAACTCCCTCTGCAGAGTGCAGTCCAGCAGGTAGAAAATCCTGCTCAGGTCTTCAAACCCTTGGTCCTCAAACAAAGGAGTTTTTCCCCAGTTTGTGCCTTGTTCTGCTCCTCAGCTTTCTGAAGATTCCGTGTGTTTGTTTCCCTGTTTACTTCTGTGATGCCTCCGAGCAAATTACCTGCACGGCATTGTCTGGAATGTCAGTTTGTGTCACCAGGGATCACAACACAATAGGCACTGCAGGTGGAGTAGGACCTGGTAGCTGGCACATTATAGCCAGGCTGATGGATGTCACCTCGGGACACACACACACACACACACACACACACACACACACACACACGTCTCAAACCCTGGCAGACAGGAAGGTACATTTCTGGGATCTTGATGGATGTGGAGGCTGAAGTCACTTCTCTAGGGGGTCACTGGACAGGCACCTGCTTACTGCCTGCTCAGGGAGGCCCTGCATGAGTATGAAAGGCAGAGAATCAATATTTACTGAGGACTAGCCTCGGGGCCTGGCTGGGAGCCTGCAGCTTTGGGACTTGTTCACTTTGTACCAGTTTCTAAATCTCTGAGCACAGATGCTGGAGAATGATGATGGGAAGTGGTGATTATTAGGTTCTTGTTGAACTCTGTGTGTGTGAGAGTGTACATGTGCGCACATGTGCGTGCATGTGTGTTCATATGTGTGTGACTGAGCATGAATGTAGGAGAGAGGGGAGGCTGCCTGTAGAGTCCAGAAGAAGCTGAGTTTTGGGGGCAGCTGAAAGATTCACCAGGCAAAGAAGAGAGACTGTCTCAAGAAAAGAAAGAGATGGGACTGGTGGGGTGGCTCAGCGGCTAAGGCCGACTACGGCCCTTGCAGAGGATTCTAATTTAGTTCCCAGAACTGCTGATGAGAAACTTGAGTTTGGGGAAAGATTCACCCATCCAGGCTTATGTGTTAAGAATGCAGCTTGACTTCTCTGTGGATCTTCCACGGTGCCTAGGGTTTGAGAATTGATGAGCTGCTAACGTTAGGAAGGATTCCTCGGGATGACTGGGGACTCCGGTGACTTTAAAGGTGAAGTGGGACGTCTGAGAGACAGGGTATGTCTGGAAGAAGCGTGGTTTTGTTGCTGTGTATCTACCACCATGCTCTGCGTCTCCTCTCCTGAGCTGCTGCCTCACAGCCAGAGTGCTCGGAGGCTGCCTGGCCCTGAGAGCTGACGATGGCTGCACGTGGCTCAGGATGCGTTAGTTACCCTTCTCACTGCCGAGAGCAAACATCTGACGAGCAGCTTAAGGAAAGGAGGGTGGATGGTAGCTCGTGGTTTGAAGGTACTGTCCATCATGGTGGGGAGAGCATGGGAGTGGGAGCTTGGGGCTGCTGCTCACGTGGCATCTGCAGTCAGGAAGCAGAGAGAAGACAGGAAGTGAGCTAGACTGTCAACCCTCAAGGCCCTCCTTCAGGGACCCACTTCCTCTGGCAAGACTCCGCCTCCTGAACCTTCTCAAGCAGTGCCTCTGCCTCCTGAACCTTCTCAAGCAGTGCCACCATCTAAGGCCCACATGAACCCGTGGGGAATATTTCATGCTCAAATCACAGGCTGTCTCTTTCCAGGCATGGATATTGTTTCCAGGTAGTTCATTTTCACAGGTGCTCAGAGCCCTGGGAGTGTGTGCACGGACTCAGGTATCAGGGATGACCAGGTTCTCAGTATGGGAGATTGATGACCCCTCCCTAGAAACTGGTGTTACCAGTGGTGAGGGGCTGAGCATCGTGTCTGGCATGTGAGTGTCCAAACATCCTCATTTCTTCCTTGGCCCACCGTAGACTCAGAAGAGACCCTCCTCAAATGAGTCTGTCACCAGGACCAACTGACCATCCATAGGTCAGTTGGTGGCATGAGGTAGGGTGAGGGGCCCAGGTCACTGGACTGGAATAGCATAGCTATCCTTGCCAGGCAGGCCCAGAACAGAATGATGGAAGCAGGAAGGGCAAGAGATACTGAGGCGGTGCTAGGGATGTGGGTCAGTCACTAAAGTGATTGCTGTGCAAGCAAAAGGCCCCGAGTTCAGGCCCCAGACTCGTGAGTGAAAGGGAAAACTGCTGGGCATGGTGGTGCACATTTGTATGCCCAGTTCTGGGGGGAAGGAAGTGGGTGGATTCCTGGGACTCGCTGGCCAGTCAGCCTCGCCTAATTGATGAACTCCAGATCAATGAGAGATCTTGTCTCATAAAAACAAGGTAGACACTGTCCAGAGGAACAACAGCAGAGGTTGAACTCTGATCCCTTGCTCACCTACGTGAGTCTATGAAAATGCACACACACACACACACACACACACACACACACACACACACACACTCTGTCCAGAGGAGACAACTAGAGAGAGCCTCATTCTGGGCCCCAGTGGGGCTCAGAACCTGATCCTTTAAAAAAAAAGCCACCTAGCCAGGGATAAAACCAGTCCTGCCAGGTGAGAGGAACTGAAGGAAGAAGGAAGGAAGCCCACAGAATAGGGAAGTTATGGAGGGCCCAAGCCAAAGGTCAAATAAAGTAACCAGGTTACAGGCTAATCAGCATCAAGCTACCCCTGGGACTGGTAGACACTTGCACACCCACATATACACACATGCATGTGCAGTGCGTGTGACCACTCTTGGCCTGATACCATCTCTTAGCTTTGTCCAGATTAAAAGTGGGGTAGACAATGGGAGGTGCCAGGACCTGGTTTGAAGGGTGCACTGTGAAGAGAGAGGCACAAGAAGAAGGAGGTCCCAGTAGGGACCACCCCATGGCCTAACTTTCTCCTTCCCAAGCCTCCAATCCAGTGGTCCTGTGAGGACAGAGCTCCAGGTGGCCTTGTGGTGATAACGAGTGTTTGTGATTAATTCCAGGATATATTTAGGCTCGGATAGCTTCAGCCAGGCACTTTACTTCTCTGGGTCTTAGTTACGTTACCCCGCCCCCCAAAAATCACTTCCTCAGAGAGTAATGTGCCAGTCACCTGGAGTCGCTGCCACAAAATGGTTGAGAAAATCAATTTATAAAGAGGAAAATTTCAATCCAGGGTCCCTCGGTCTCTGGCTTTGGGCCCATGGTGACAGAGTGTACTTCATGGCAAGGGTGCTTGGGGAAGAAGTTGCTCACTTCACAGCTGCCAGAAAGCAGAGAAGGGTCAGGTTCTCTGCAGATAATATGACCATCTCACCAGCCATCACCTACAGGAGAGGCACCTTTACCCGGGGCCATGATAACCAAGTAGAGTAATTTAGCAGTGGGCAGAGCTGTGGTGATGGAGTGGGCAGAGCTGTGGTGATGGAGCCCTTAACTTACTAATAGAAGAAGGGAAAGAAAGGCTAAGTGATGTCTTCCACAAGGCCATCACCCGTGATGGGTGGGACTTCTCAGTGTGATGTCTTCCACAAGGCCATCACCTGTGATGGGAGGGACTTCTCAGTGTGATGTCTTCCACGAGGCCATCACCCGTGATGGGTGGGACTTCTCAGCGTGATGTCTTCCACGAGGCCATCACCCGTGATGGAGGGACTTCTCAGTGTGATGTCTTCCACAAGGCCATCACCCGTGATGGGTGGGACTTCTCAGTGTGATGTCTTCCACAAGGCCATCACCCGTGATGGGAGGGACTTCTCAGTGTGATGTCTTCCACGAGGCCATCACCCGTGATGGGTGGGACTTCTCAGTGTGATGTCTTCCACGAGGCCATCACCCGTGATGGGTGGGACTTCTCAGTGTGATGATGTCTTCCACAAGGCCATCACCCGTGATGGGAGGGACTTCTCAGTGTGACGCAGCTGTTTGCAGTTTGCTCACTGCCTCCGTAAGTACCCTTCACAGGGGCTCTATATGCAAGCCCAATAGACTCATTGGTTCACCAAGCTGGACTTTGGGTGAAAGGTTATCTTGGTGTACTTTAGGTGTTTTGATCTAGGTGGGAAAACAGACATTTGATCACATCTCAGGAAAAACAAACATGGCATCCAGTGACCTAACTTCGTCCCACTAGGTCCCACCTCTTAGAGAGCTACCCATCTCAACAGAGCCACAGGCTGCGGATCAAGTCTTTAACCCATGGACCTCTGGGGAATACTCTGGACCCAAACAACATGGTGCTGCTGGAAAGTGTTGGCAGTGGTAACAGTACGGAGCAGGCTTAGGTGGAAAGGGGGCAGGACTTCTGAAGGCAGTGGCCTTGTCTTCTCAACAATGCCCAGCCAGAGATGGTGCATGCCTCCACTGGGTACCCAGAGGCTGCTCTTAGAAGTGCTGTATCAACCATGTGATGTGAGCGCCGACTCCATCCAGGCTGCAAACCGAGCTGTCGTTCGCTGCTCTTTGCTGGGAGGCAAAGGTTGGCCTCAGTCGGAATGGACCTGGATAAGAGATGGTGCTGTCTCCTTCTAGACACTGGGGCTCAAAGAGTCTGGCCTTCTGGAGCTCACCGCCCCCCTCCCCCCAGTGCAGCATGTGGGGTGATGGACAGACCAGAGGATGAACAAGTCACCCTTCCCAGAGCAGGCAAGTTCTCCTGTGCCACTTCAACCACACAGAATTTAACATGTGTGTCCTTCTGACTCCACCAGGATGACAAGAACACTACCATGCCTAGGGTGTTTGCATGTTAGTCATTTGGCCAGGTGGGTGGTCTGACCAACCATGGTGGGCTTCAGCCTCCATTCTCCAGTGATATGATACATACTCCCACTCAGGAGTGGCAGTGGAGGAAGCATCCCCACCCTGGGCAGGGGCAGGGCACCAGCATTGTCTGAGCATACACAGACACCTGGAATCAGGTGGGGCTCTGGCGTAGTCAGCCCATCTGGTTCCCTTAACCCCTATTGTTCCCTTCTGCAAACAATAATCGGGCTTTAGGGGTCATGAGAAATATCTCCAGGAACAAATGCCTAGCAAGTGAGGGGCCGGCCATTTGAGCCCAGTTCCCAGGGCCCCAAACTTCATGAGCATAGTCTATGTTAACCACAATACACAGACACAGCCCTAGATGAGACGGAGCCAAGGTGAGTTGATGCAACAGATATTTTTGAGAAGACACGTTTGTTCCATTTATTTTAACAGTGACTTTGCTACAGAACTTTCATCTAGGAGAACAAAGGACAAACTGGAAGCAAAGCCATCTGAATTGTGGGCAAGATAGCAAATATTCTCAGCCTTTCTCTTCTTTTCTTTTTAAGGAACAAGGATGGCATAGTTTAATGCTGGCAAAGTCAACACTTCTCTGGGGAGAAGGTTTTACTTGCTGCAGTTTTTTTTTTTTAACTTATGACCATAAAACAATGATGAGGCAAAGTTTAAAAGTCTACATGGTGGCCCACAGTGACAATGTGATGTATATCACACACACACACACACACACACACACACACACACACGTGTGTGTGTGTGTGGTGTGTTTTAAGTGATTTTGGAACCTAGAATTATTCCCTTGAATAACATCTGCCCTGGTTAGTTTTGTTGTCAATGTGGGCAAACCTAGGAAGAGAGGAAATCAATTAAAGAATTGCCTGGATCAGACTGGTCTGCTCATGTCTGTGAATCACTTTCTTAACTGCTAATTGACATAGAAGGATCCACTATAGGCAGTGTCATCCCTATGCAGGTGGACGTGGGCAGCATAAGATAGGTTTCTGAGCAACCCAAGGGAAGTGAGCTAGGAAGCATCATTCCTCCATGGAATTATTTCAGTTCCTGCCTCCAGATTCCTGCCTTGAGTCCCTGTTCTGTCTTCCCTCAGAGACAGTCATTTCCTTCACAAGTTGCTTTTGGCCACTGTTTTATTACAGCAACAGAGAAGCAAACTGAGCAACATCTGCAAATTTGTGTCTACCTGGTATACACGGGACAGAAAGCAGTTCCTAGACCCACTGAGCATCACCCACTAAAGAACCTAAGGCTCCAAACTGACCCAGCCCAGAGATCCTCACACGTCCATCCCTTCTGTAGCGCTGTTGGCTGGATGAGGAAAATGTGATCTAGATACACAGTGGGATTTGTTCAGCCATAAAGAACAGCAGACGTGGCATTTGCAGGACAATGGGTGCACCTGGAGATAATAAGTGAATTAAGCCCATCTGAGATAAAGTATTTTCTCTTCTGTGTGATTCTTAGGTTCTATGGAGATACATAAAATTGTGTATGTGTTGACATGATAAAGATAAAACTCTCTAGTTGAATGTCTGACAAAAAGAAGCTCAGGGCAAAGAGGGCTATTTTATCTCCCAAGTCCAGGTAACAGCACATCATTGTGGGGAGGTGAAGAACTTACTTTGTGGGAACCGGAATCAACGTTAGTCCCAGGACATCTACAGTCAAGAGCAGAGAGAAATCAATGCATGAGAGCTTGCTTATGCTCAGAGCCGTCACTACACTTCCGCAGTCCAGGACCCAACCCCAAAGAGTGGTGCTGCCTGGTTTTAGGTTGGTGGATTAGTCATGGTTCTCCAGAGGAACAGAACTTACAGAATGAATCTCTCCGTATACATGGAGATGGGTCTTAGAATGGCTTAGAAGCTATGGTCCAGCCACTCCAACAATGGTTGTCTACCAACAGAAAGTCCAAGAATCCAGGAGTTCAGTCCATGAGGCTGGTCCATACCCCACTATCCTGAAGATGTAGGCTCTAAAGCCAAGGAAGGAATGGACTCACTGCAAGAGTGAGGGCAGGCAGGCCAAGAGTGACAGCTTCCTCCTCCCATGTTCTTCATGTAGCCTGCCCCCGGGAGGTGTGGCCCGGATTAAAGGTGGATCTTCCCATCCCAAAAGGTCCAGATTAAAAGTGGGTCATCACACCTCAAGTGGTTTAATTAAGAAAACATCCCTCCCAGGTGTGCACAGCTGCCTGGGTTTTAGTAAATCTCAGATGTGGTCAAGTTGACAACCAAGAACAGCCATCACAGTGGGGTCTTTCCATATTAATTAACATAATCAAAACAGCCTGCAGTTTTTTTTTAAATTCCTTACTCTTTGGGGGCCCACTACTCAGTCCCCCCCCCCCAAAAAAACACACAGGGTCTTATTCTTACTTATGAATGCCTGGCCTTAGCTTAGCTTGTTTCTAGCTGGTTTTTCTTTAATTATCCCATCTACCTTTTATCTCTGGACTTCTACCTTTTTCTATTAGATATACCTTCTTTACTTCTTACTCTGCGGCTGGTTTTGTGACTAGGTGGCTGGCCCTGACATCCTCCTCTCCTTCTTCCCTTTTCTCACTCCTCCATCTTCTCTTTTTCTCCTATCTATTCTCTCTACCTGGCAGCCCCACCTGTCCCTCTCCTGCCTCGCTATTGACTGTTCAGCTTTTTAGTAGACCAATCAGGTGTTTTAGGCAGGCAGGGTAACACAGCTTCACAGAATTAAACAAATGCAACAGAAAAGAAAGCAACACATCTTTTCATCATTAAATAAATATTCCACAGCATAAACAAATGTAACATATCTTCCACTAATATTCACAGCAACAGTCCCTCACAGACATGCCAGTGGCCAAACGGATCTAGACAATCCGGAACTGAGCCTCTTCCCAGATGATCCCAGGCTGTGTTAAGCACAGGGAAAAGAGTATTGACGGAAGGAGAGGGTGAAGAAAAGAGAAGGAAGAGGGTATAAACGGGACTGTGCACATGTATATACATTGTATGAAACCTTAAAAATAGTATTTTTTAAATCTTCAAAGTCAGGAGCATGGTCAAGCCTCAGAGTGGAGCTCGTTGCCTCAGAACCCAGGCAGGCAACAAGTGGCACTCGTGTGACTTCAAGAGAGCCATTGACGGATTCTTCATCTGGGATCCTGTCTACTTTGTTCCTCTTGAGATCTCCCTTCGGTATTTGCTGAACGCAGTCTCATTTCCATTACTCCTGGTGGAACATTAGCAGCTGCTCACTCAGTTGATCCTCACAGATGCTCTCTGAGCGTGAGGACATAGTTGGAGCACAATAGCTCCAGACTGAACCCCCTGGGGCTTTTCCGCATGGTGGGAAGTATTGCAATTTGTTCTTCAGCCTTCTGTGTGCCCAGTGCATGTCTTAGCATGTTTCAGTGTGTGCAGAGGTATGACTTGCATTGGATAAGAGAGTGGAGAGGCAGTATTTCCCTTGGCAGGTCCCTAGGCAATCACACTATGTGAACTAGGCCACGTTCCGTCCTGCTCCATGCTAGGCCACGTTCCGTCCTGCTCCACACTAGGCCTAAGCAGGTCTGTCAAGAGAATTTGCTGTAGTTTATCTTTCAGCTGCCCCCCCACCCCAGCGACTTCCAGGACACCTCTGGGGTACCACAAGCTGTTCATTTGCTTCCTCCACTTGTCTTCCCAGGTTGCTTGCCCAGCCTCCAGACAGTTCGTCTGAAAAGACAGCCTCTAATTGACAGAACTCAAGAAAAGATGTTTTCCCATGCTGCTTAGAGGCAGTGAGCTCATCTGTACCAGACTGCTCAATGTAGATTGTCTTATGGCAGGGATGTTGCTCAGTTAGAATACTTGTCTACTATGCACAAGGTCCTGGGTTTAATCCCTAACTGTGGGTATGACCATGTGTGCCTGTCATTTCAGCACTCTGAAGGTGGAGGCAGGAGGATGAGATGTTCTGGATCATCTTGGGTCACATAGTTAAGTTTGAGGCCAAACTGGGCTGCATGAGACCCTGTTTCAAAAAAGAAAAGAGGAAGAGGAAAAAAGGAGAAGGAGGAAAGAGGACGAAGAATGAGAAATCAGGGTCCATTGGAGCAGATAAAGACAATGCCGACTGGAAAGCAAAGACATTTGCACTTTTGACCCCTCTGACAGGGCCCTTTGCTCATGAACTTGGCTATACTTCAAGGAGGAAGGCCGGCTTGCCAGACTTCAGTAGGAAGCCTCCAGGTGGCTTCTAGCCCTTTGCTCTCAGTCCACACAGAGATCTCTGATGGGCACTGCTCTCAGTTGTCTATAGCCAGGATGGGTCTAAAAAGGAGAGAGGCTGGGGGAGCTCCTCTGCCCTCAGGGAGCCCCCACCTCCAACCCCCTGCTGAGGGCTAAGACAGTGGGCCCAGGGCTCTGTGTGAAGTGTGGCTTCACTCACTAACACACACTAAGTCCCCACTGGGCTCCAGCTCGGGCCAGTGACACCTACCACAGCTCTCTGAGCCACACAACAGTTTTCTGGGCTAAGACCAGCATCTGGTGGATGCTTGATTGTATTGGTCAGATGAACAGAGCTGCTCACCTGAAGCAGCTAAGAGGACCCAACAAGGCCACGTTCCCACAGAGTCCTGGCTCAGCTCCAACTCTGCTTGAGTTTTAAGCAGCTCAGCTCCTCCTTCTCCAAGTCCACTGGCATGTGCCCGAAGCCACATCTAACACTGCCTGCTGCCTACTTGTTCACGAAGCGGAAGCAGATACCACCAACCTGGAGGCCAATACTGTGAGGGGCCCTGGCACCCCTGTCATGGGACCAGAACCTCTGCTGCTGCAGTAAGGGTATTCTTGGAGCCTTAGCACCCTGGCCAGCTCTAGGGGGAGACAGAAACCTGCCCAGGTTGTTACTGTACAAATATTTGCTAGGTTCCTGACACAGTCACCAAAGATCATGTACTGCAGAAAACTGGGTGGGGCCATCAGAGTCCTGTAGCTGGCTGTGCACAGTTGAAGGGTCCCTTGGCGGCGTATGCTGGGCTCTCCAAGTTAAACTTTGTATGATTTTATCTCTCTCTCTCTCTCTCTCTCTCTCTCTCTCTCTCCCTCCCTCTCCCTCTGGGCCCTCCACAGACTGTCTCCTGTGCTCCCTCTATCCCTCCTCAGACTGTCTCTTGTGTCCCTCTGGCCCTCCTCAGACTGTCTCTGGTGTCCCTCTGGCCCTCCTCAGACTGTCTCTGGTGTCCCTCTGGCCCTCCTCAGACTGTCTCTGGTGTCCCTCTGGGCCTCCTCAGACTGTCTCCTGTGTCCCTCTATCCCTCCTCAGACTGTCTCCTGTGTCCCTCTATCCCCTCTCAGACTGTCTCTTGTGTCCCTCTGGGCCCTCCTCAGACTGTCTCTGGTGTCCCTCTGGCCCTCCTCGGACTGTCTCTTGTGTCCCTCTGGCCCTCCTCAGACTGTCTCTTGTGTCCCTCTGGGTCCTCCTCAGACTGTCCCCTGTGCTCCCCACTGGGCCCTCCTCAGACTATCGGTTTAGGCTCAATAGCAGCTCTCAATCTTGTGCCCTGTGCTGAACCTCCCTCACAGCCTTGCTGTCCTCTGAAGCTGGACTAACTTAGAGTTACTGCAATCTACAAGCCTTGTCTGCAGCCTTCTCTCCCAGCCTCCAGGTGAATTCAGGTCCTACAACTCAAAAGGGGGCCACACAAAATCTGGCCCCAAGAGTAGATGTGGGATGGAGCATGGCATAGAACAGGCTCAGGGCATTGCTGGGCATGTGCCCAGCTGCAATGGCAAGTGTACCACTTAAGGGTCAAAAACATAGCAGCAGGATGTATGAGAAAGGGAACCCTTAGCAGGAGGAGAAGCTGTGTTAACAAATGAAGCTGAGCTCCTCCCATAAGGAACTGTTTTCATCTAGTCATTTTCTTGGGAGGTCTCCAGTCCTTCTCAGCTCCTGGAGGCTCTTCCCCACCCCAGCACGGCATAGGCCAGCAATCAAATGTCTTGCAAACAGAAGCCAGGGGTGAGGGCCTGTCTGTTCTCACTTTGTCTAGCATAGGCCTGGCAAGCAGTAGGTCTTTCACAAAGCCTGACAGGTGTGAACAGTTCTAGTGTGTTTCCAGGAGTGCTGGAATAGTGTGAAGAGTTCTAGTGTGTTTCCAGGGGTGCTGGAATAGTGTGAAGAGTTCTAGTGTGTTTCCAGGGGTGCTGGAATAGTGTGAACAGTTCTAGTGTGTTTCCAGGGGTGCTGGAATAGTGTGAAGAGTTCTAGTGTGTTTCCAGGAGTGCTGGAATAGTGTGAAGAGTTCTAGTGTGTTTCCAGGGGTGCTGGAATAGTGTGAAGAGTTTTAGTGTGTTTCCAGGGGTGCTGGAATAGTGTGAAGAGTTTTAGTGTGTTTCCAGGAGTGCTGGAATAGTGTGAACAGTTCTAGTGTGTTTCCAGGAGTGCTGGAATAGTGTGAACAGTTCTAGTGTGTTTCCAGGGGTGCTGGAATAGTGTGAAGAGTTCTAGTGTGTTTCTGAGGTGCTCTTCAAACTATTTCAACTCCTGATCCCCCTTGGCCTCTTAGAAATAATTACACAAACTTGGCACATAGGTTCATAGATACACAAAGCAGGTCAGAGACCCAAACACCTACTCATAATAAATAATAAAGACACTTATTTATGTTCATGTATTTATTTTATGTGTGTATGTGTACCCATGTACAATGGCCCAAGTGTGGAGGTCAGAGGACCACCTTCAGGAGTCAGGTCTTTCCTTTTACCATGCAGGTCCCAGGGAACCAAATCCAGGTTCCTAGTCTTGGCAGCAAGCACACTTAGCTGCTGAGCCGCCCCTACAGGCCCAGAACTGATTTATAATCGTTTTTGGTGTACATTTAATCCCATCTATTAAAAATGAAAGCAAATTTCCACTAATATGCTGGATAGGTTATTGATTTTTACAGGAAGAACTGGATCTTGGGCTGGGAGCGTAGTTCAGTCAATACTGTGCTTGGCCAGGACACGTGTCACCCTGGGCTTGAGCCCCGTGTAGGATGGAGTGGTTATGGATTCCTGTAGTTCCAGCTCCTGAGAAGTAGAGGCAGGAAGAGCAAGGTCATCCGTGGCTACATAGTGAGATCAAGGTCAGCCCAGAATACTTGACATGCTGCCTTAGAATTAAAATAAAGTAGGTAAATAAAACTTCTCACTTCCCTCTGAAATAAACAGATCATGGACAAGTTTTTGATTCTGTAGGACACGGAATATCTTACAATTTTTAGGGTTGATCAATATTTTGATTTTAGAGTGTCAGCGCTAAGAATGCTGCAGCACACAGATGAAGGCTATAAGACAGAAGAAGTACGGCTGGGCCACCTCAGAGATTGTTGGATCTGTGATGCTCAGCCCCACCTAGGTACCCAGACAGACATAGAACTCCCGTGCCAGGGCTCCCGTGATGACCCCAGGAAGGAAGTGAGTAACTGAGGCCAGGGGCAGTACTTGAACTGTGTCTCACCTGCGGCGGGAGACAGGCAGCCTGCCCACCGTGCTGCAGTAGCACCAGTATGACTAACGGTGCTGGAGTTCCTCCAGACCCCAGCCATGCCAGGTGGGAGGCAGGTACGGCCAGGGCCAGACTCCATCGTGACCTGGGACTGCAGTGCTCTCCTAAGCCTTTCCTTTGGCCCAACTGCAGGCCCATCCCTTTCCCTAGCCCCATTTTCCAGAGCGAGGAACCGTGCCTCAGAAAGTCAGTAATTGGTCACAGCTGTGGATTGAAACGGGCCTCTGCCATGTCAGCTGTGTGACCAGGGGAAACTGTTTAATGTCTCTGGGCTTTCTCTGCTCTTTGTAAAACAGATCAAATCAGGATGCCACTTGCAAGGCTATTGAGAGAACTGGATGAGACATATTCAGAGAACACAGCAAATGGGACTAGAAAGGCAGATTAGTCAATAAGGAGATTGCCATGAAAACATGGGGACCTGGGCTCAATCCCCAGAACCCAGGTTAATTAAATAAAAAAGGTGGCCCAGCCGTACTTCTTCTGTCTTATAGCCTTCATCTGTGTGCTGCAGCATTCTTAGCGCTGACACTCTAAAATCAAAATATTGATCAACCCTAAAAATTGTAAGATATTCCGTGTCCTACAGAATCAAAAACTTGTCCATGATCTGTTTATTTCAGAGGGAAGTGAGAAGTTTTATTTACCTACTTTATTTTAATTCTAAGGCAGCATGTCAAGTATTCTGGGCTGACCTTGATCTCACTATGTAGCCACAGATGACCTTGATCTTCCTGCCTCTACTTCTCAGGAGCTGGAACTACAGGAATCCATAACCACTCCATCCTACACGGGGCTCAAATTAAATAAAGAAGGTGTAATGCACTAGCTCTCGGAAACACAGGCGGGAGGATGGATCCCTGGGGCTCAGCCACTAACCTGCCTAAACTGTTTAGTTGGTTTCAGGGCAGTGAAAGACCCTGTCTCAAAAAAATGTGGATGCCACCTGAGGAACGATAAGCACGCCATGTCATCTGATCTCTGTATGTGCATCCATACAGGTATACGTCCACCTGCACATACACACACATGTGCACAGACACATACATGTATACATGCACATAGACATGGACTTACACAGAACCCTCAGAATGTCTGCACGTGGCAGGGACCCAATTCACAGCTGCTACTTTCCTACACACACTGTGTGTCCCTGGAGATCACCCTGCTGTGTGTGTCTGGGACTGATAAGCAGGTGGATGAACCCCTGGAAGAAGACAGTGGGTGGCATTCTTCCCGAATGCTAACGGCACCAATGGATGGCGTTATCATGATGGGGCCTTAGTGGACAGAGGGAGTCTGTGATGCCTGGCTTTAATTGACAACTTCATCACTGAGAATCACCTGGGAAGAGGATGACAGTCTCAATGAGGGCTTGCCTAGATCAGGATGGCCTGTGGGCGTGTCTGTGGGGACTGTCCTGATTGGGTAAGTGGATGTGGGAAGACCCACCCTGAGGATGGCTGGCCCCATTCCCTGTTTGGGGCCCTGGAGTATATAAGATAAAGAAATCTGGCTGAGCATGTCACACGCAAGCATTCCTAGGTCTCTGCTCTTGTCTGTGGCTATAATGTGACCAGCTCTTTCAAGTTCCTGACCTTAATCCACTGTGATGCATTGTAACCTGGAACTATGAACGAAAATACACCCTTCCTCCCATAACTGGCTTTTGAAAAGATGTATTTGTTGTTTATGTGTATGCATGTGTGCCTATGGGAGTTTATGTGTGCCATGTATGTGCAGGAACCCGAGGACATTAAAAGAAGTCATTGGTTTCCTCAGGACTGGCATCACAGGCAATTGGGAGCTGCCACATGGGGGCAGGGGGACAGGACACATGTTCGTTGCAAGAACAGTAAACTCTCTTAGCCACTGAGCCATCTCTCCATCCCTACCCCACCCCCAACACACACACATACACACACACTCACACACACACTCACATGCACACATGCACACACACACATGCACACACTGCACACTCACATGGACACACACAATAACACAGTCACACACTGCACACACACATGCACACACACACACACACACATACACTCACATACACACCAAGCTGCTTTTTGCTGAAATGAAACCAGGGCAGATGCTGACAAGGGGCCCTAAGTGAGGTGCCTGGAACTTATTCTCCGTAAGCACACACAGAACCAAGTACACTGGAGGGCTGGGGTTAGCACAACCCACGCAGTGGGAGGCACTTCCTGTGAATTCTGGTGACCACAGGTGACCTCGCTTTGCCACCTCTGTCTGCCTGACCTCGGGCACTGGCCTCTCGGCTGAAGAGAGGAAAAACAGAAGCCGTGGGCAAGGGTGTTGCGCCATTGGGGTGGGAAGGTACTATGCGGGAGGCCGTCAATACGGGGAAGGCGGGACTCAAAGGCTGTTGAAGGCCAGCCATCCGTTGAAAGGGCCTTTCTGTGTCACTCATTTTCCCGAGCGACATAAGTACCTGAGCACTTGCACCTGCCACACTGCTGGCACTTCCTAGATCAGCACTTAATAAAGTCACCCAAGCACGGCGCCGCTCTTGGGCTCAGTGTGCCCTGCCACAGAAGCTGGGGCTGCTCCCTGAGAAGACAGCGCGGAAGATCTGACTAGGGGTTTCCTGGGCCCTGAGAGCCGGAGGTCCCTCCTCACTATTCCACACAACTTGTGCAGTTGCTTTCAGCCTGGGGGTGCTCATTCTGACACTCTGGAACAGACATTTTTGAGGTGTCCCCAAAGATCTGGAGATTCTGGAAAGGGAAAGGCCCCAAAGAACATGGAGGGAGGGTCACAATGTGCCCCTCACCCAGTTCCCCTCAAAATTCAGGCAGCTACTTATTGATCCTCACCATCAGTAGGAGTGTGTGTGTGTGTGTGTGTGTGTGTGTGTGTGTGTGTTACAGGTGTCGTCTGTGGAGGCCAGGGTTCAACATCTTGTGTCTTCCTTCCTCAATCTCTCTCCTTGCTGCTTTTGAGACAGGGTCTTTTAACTGAACTTGAAACTTACCAACCCAGTTAGACTGGCTGACTCAGTGGTCCCCAGGGGTCTGCCCCCATCCCCAACCCGCACTGGGATTAAAAGGGCACCTGAGTTTTTTTACATGGATTCTGGGGGAGGAGCTTGGGTCATCATACTTTCCCAGCAAGCACTTCACCAGGCTGCCTCCCAAGCCCTTCAAGGAGGATTTGAAGCAGAGGAATGAATTCTGTCTATCCAAGCACACACATGGGACTGCACAGAACCATCTACACTCCAGCTAAAGTGAGATGACCAGCCTGGCCAGACAAGAGTCATGGGTAGGAATTCAGCAACGAGGACACAAGGCATCTGGGCTGCCCCTCAACCTTACCTAATGCCCAGTTCCATTTACCTTTCTCCTCAGAAGCCAGGATGGAGCTGGCAGAGCCACCGGATACCTTGTGAAGGACACCTGTTAGCACTGGCCTTGCTCCCCCATGGTGTAGGCTGTGTGATTAGGAATCCAGGAAGTTCAACAGCCTAGGATCACTTGGCCACCGCAGTAGCGGGTGCCAGGGTAAACAGGGCCTGGCACAGGGCTGCAGAGCTTTGTCCCAGGGCAAACACTGCCCTTTGCCAAATAGGGAATTGTTTTCGCCAAAGCAGGAGAAGGGCAGTTCCGCCAAACCCATTGACCACTCACCCCACCCCAGCTCCTGACATTACTCTTGCTAACCCTGCACCCAGGACCAGGGAGTGGGCAGGCTCTTCTGATCATGAGCGGAAGACATAAAAGTTACTGGGAGAAAAAAAAAGCCTAAAAAATGAGTAACAGAAGTCACGAAGCTTTTTAGAATACAAAGCTACTAACCACCAATGCATCCACTCCCGTCACCCTCCACCGCTTCCAAACACGCTCTATTTCAAAGAGCCCTACCAGCTTGGTAGGCATGGACGGCTGAGCCAGCCCACTCTCCAGGAAAATGGATGCAGAATCCTGAAGAAAGGGGGTGTTCTGTGGTATGGAGAGCCAGGGTTCCCGGGTATCGGGAGTATCTCCACTCTGCCTGTGGCAGATCACCGGCTCTGTGAGCCTCAGTTTCCCTATCTATGAATTGGAGGCATGGGACATCACTTATAGGAGAACCTGGGTTTCAGAAGAACCTTATGCTGGTAGATGGTTCAGAGAGTAAAGGCTATTGCTGCCGAGCCCAGGGTTCTAGGTTTAACCACTAGAACCCAGGTGGCAGGTGGAGAGAATTGACTCCCTGAAAATCTGTCCTCTGTCTTCTCTCTCTCTCTCTCTCTCTCTCTCTCTCTCTCTCACACACACACACACACACACACACACACATACATACACATACACACACCCTCTCACTCACATACACTCTCACACACTCACACACACAATGTAATCTTTTAGGGAGTTATTTATAAATAAATAAATTTATTATAACAGGTGTAGTGATGTGTAGTGCGTGTATGTAGAGTGTGTGTAGTGTGTGTAGTGTATGTAATATGAGTGTGTGTAGTGTATGTAGTCTGTGTAGTGTGTGTGTAGTGTGAGTGTGTACAGTGTGTGTGTAGTGTATGTAATATGAGTGTGTGTAGTGTATGTAGTCTGTGTAGTGTGTGTATGTAGTGTGAGTGTGTATAGTGTGTGTGTAGTGTATGTAATATGAGTGTGTGTGTAGTGTATGTAGTCTGTGTAGTGTGTGTGTGTAGTGTGAGTGTGTACAGTGTGTGTGTATGTGTGTGTGTTTTTATTTCCTTACTGAGGGGATGCACGCGGACGCCTGAGAACAACATGCAGCAATGCATCCTTTCCTTCCACTGAATGGGCCCCAGAGACTAAACTCAAGTCTTCAGACTTGTCAGCAGCACCTTTACCCACCGACCATCTTGCCGGCCCTTAGTCTAGGATTATGAAAGTGCTACACACCCCCACATCTGTCCCTCGTGTGTGACTGCCCTTTGCACCCTATCCAGACACTCCGCACCAGACACCCACCCACATCTGTCACCCCGGTTTGCTCCGGCCCCTGTATGGGGTAGAACTATTCCCAGAGAGCTTCAAAACCCTCACATTCATTCACAGAGCTTAATGCTTACAGACCTGTGTGTGCAGGGGCTCCCCACCACACAGTCGTGAGTGGCACACAGGGTCTCTGCACACTCACTAGGTGTTCACAGAGCCGTATAGAGAAGGGAAGGAGGGTGCATGTCAGGGAGAAGCCATGTTGTGAGACCCCTGTCCCTCAGGCCACAGCCTTAGAGACCAACCTCAGAGTCTATGGTGCCACCAGCACTACAGGCCTTTGCTTCCTCTCTTCAGAGCAGCCAGGACCTCCTCTGGGTCTCTATCAGCTACACTGCCTTAATGTCAGCCCAGAGGCTGGGACACTTGACCTTAAGCCCCAAGCGGAGAAGTTCAGCTATTAGTGCTCCCATCTGAACTGCTCTTGGCGACTGTGATAGGTGATCACAGGGTCAAGCCTCATACCTAGTGGAAAGCTAGTGACTTGCGCCCCTGCCTTGTCACAAGAATCAGTCACAAGGTGCCACCTAACCTCAGAGGCCCTGAGTTTAGTTCTTCATGCTCACAGTCCTTCTCTGTTGCGGCCCAAACAAAGGTCATGGCAGAAAACAGTATGCAGGACTTGGAGGGGGGGGCTTGCTGTGCAAGCATGAGGACTTGAATTTGATCCTCAGAACTCACATAGAAAAGACAGGTGCCATGGCACAGGCTTGCAGTCCCAGTGCTGGGTAGGTAGAGATCCCTGGGGCTCAAGGGGCAACTAGCATTGCTAACTTGCTGAGTTCCAAGCTAAGGCAGAGACCCTGTTTCAGGGAAAAAAAATGGTTCCCAAGGAACCCAGGATTAACCTCTAGTCTGTACAAGGGCATGCACGCACTCCTACACACACACACACACACACACACACACACACACACACACGAACACACATGCATGTGTGCACTTGCATACCCGCATGTACCCACACACATGAACATATACATGAATACACATGCATGTGTATGTATGTGTATATATATGCACACACACACACCACACAACCAGTAGCTTTCATTCTCTTACAGTTCTGAAAGGTCAGCCAGGGCTCAAATGATCCCTCAGTTACTGACTCCTTCCTCTCCCTCATTTTCAAAACCACACACACACATGCACACATAATAGCCACTTCCCTGTGTGAATTCTGCCCTCCTCTTAACAATCCATTTGAATCTACCCGACCGTCCATGACCATCTTCCCATTTCAAGTTCCTTAATTCATCACATGGACAAAATTTGAGACAAGATCTCATGTAGCTCAGGCTGGCCTCAAAGTTGCTACACGGCTGAGGCTAACCTTGAACTCTTGAACCTTCTGTTTCTTTCTCATAAGATCAGAAATTAAAAGCTTTCAGTACTGTACCTGCTTTATTGTTGCTGAGGCCCAAATCCAGGGCTTGGTGCATGTCAGTCAAGCCCTCTCCCAGATGGGTCACACCCCTGGCCCATCTTTTCTGAGCATTCTGAGGACCTTTTAAGAACTGCCATTCAGTTCCCCTCCTCTGTGCTGTCATTGTTTATGTGGCCTCTGTTGGGGACTGCAGGACCAGCACTGGTGAGAGCATCCCTACCCAGCAGGTGCCTGGGAAGTCTGCAGGGAGGGGCAGAGGAGGAAACTATGAATGAACGAATTTGAACTTGGCAAAAGCAAAAAGTGCGTGAGAACAGAGAGCCCAGGAGAAGGTGGGTGGACAGGACAATCGGCTCAGAAACAGCCAGTGGGGACATGAACTCCCTGAAGTGGCAATTTTAGCACAGCACGGGGCCTTCATGCCTAGGCATGGAAGGACTGTGAGTGGGAGACATGAGCAAAGATAGGGCAACAGAAACAGAATGAAGTCTTTCACTCTCCTGGGTCTTCCCCATTCCACAAGCCGTGGGGACCCACCTGTGTCTGCCCTCCCAGTACTGGGACTGCAAGCATGTACCACCACACAGAGGTTTGTGGTTTTGGGGAGGGGTTGCCTTTTTTTAATGTAGAATCTGGGGATTAAACCCTGATCCTCGGCTTGCACAGCCAACACTTTGCAGACTGAGCCACCATCTCCCCAGCTCCTGCTCCTTCTTTACATTAATACCTCAGGAGGTCCCTACACCTTCCGTGTAGTGCCACACAGATGGGGGAACACAGGAGCCCCTGAATCAAGTTCACACAGCCAGGTAGCTGGCTGGGACAGAATTTACAAGCCTATTTGGTAGGTTCTGAAAGCAACTGCCGTCCTGGGGCAGCCCGTTCTGAGCTAAGCTTTCCAAGCTCCCCTGCTTTGCCGCCGTGTCCCCGCCTCTCTAGATGGTCGATCTCATCAGCAAAGCGGAGATTCCAGAGCTGCTCTCAGCTCCCACTCTTCCTCAGGCAGCCCTGGGATCAGGGAAGACTTCCTGAAGGGAACTGGTGTCTGAAGTTCCTCCTGTGGTGTGGCCAAGAGGTGACCCAGCGTGAAGAGGGAGAGGCACAGATGACTCCGTGGCCCAAAAATGAGAATCGAAGAAGTCTGCAGAATTGCATGAATTGCCCACAGCTGCCAGCCATGCCTGGGCAGGAGGAGAGGGGTTCACACGCCTGTGTGTGCCTACATTGAACTTCACTGACCCAGATATGCAGGCTGCCACAAGGGGCTGGATTGGGACTGTAGAGGACGGACGTCACCAGGGCCTTCATCCCAGATACCTGATCTGAATCACTCCCCCAGGTAGTCATCAGCCATCACTCCTGTCCGTACCTGTCTGTTCCCTCATCCAGTTCCCAGGTGTGCGCCAGGCATTGTGCAAGGCTCAATGGACAAAAGCCACAGTATCTCAGGGATCCTGCGTGTCCCAAGAACAAGCAGAAAGGCACTAGATATAGGCACCCCTGGGCGAGCTCGCCAGTGATAAAGACGAAGGCCTGGAGCTCAGGAACACACAGCCGAGGAGCTGGCATCTCCCTAAGAGAAATATTTAACTACCAGTTTAAAAAGCCAAGCAAGATTTTACACCTGATCACCTCTGCAAATAACTTCTTCTTGTGAGTGTGGAGTTGAACATCACACTCAAAGCGGTGTTTAGATCCCAATTGAACTGAAGACTGGCTAAGAAAACCAACTCGAAGTCGTTCTCAAAACCCCTGGATTCCTGGAGCCATCATGCAAAAGGCCTGGGGGCTTCCCAGTTACCGAGATGTCTGGGAAAGGTGGTCCTGGAGCCCTGGAGCCACAGCCAAGTCCAAGGCCCAGATTTCTGGGGTATGTGGGAAGGGAGATGTCTCAGTATGTAAAGTACTTGTCATGCAAGCATAGGGACTCAAATTTGATCCCAGACTCCACACAAATCAGCAAGGCAGGGTGGAGCATGCTTGTAATCCCAGCACCGGTAATCCCATCCAGGGCAGCCAAGTTAGTGAGTTTCTCCCAGGCCAATGAGAGATCCTGTCTCTGAAAATAAGGCAGAGGGCCAATGAGATGGCTCAGCAGGTAAGGCACATGCCACGGAACCCGATGACCTGAATTCAATCCCTAGAACCCACATGGTGGAAGGAAAGAACACACTCCGAAAAGCTGTTCTCTGGACTCCATGCACACACCATGTATGCACTCACACACATGCATGCATGTGAGTGTAAAATAAATACACAAAAATCTAATTTAAAACAAACTTTTAAAAACGGGGTGGGAGCAGGATTAAGGACAACATCCAGACCTCTGGCCTCCGTGTGTACATTTACTTGACTGCACATACATGCATCTGCATGCTTGCAGACACACGGACAAGAGTGCTGCATCTGGCCTTCCTTTGGTTTGAGGTTCCTGTACCAGTGGTCTTTGGGGAAGCTGTGCCACCTCCCAGGGCACATTTAAGAAGACACCCCAGTGTTGCCCCTGGGCTTCACAAGGCCATTTCCCTCTCCTTCTCACATCTGGGAGAACAGCCTTTCTGGGCTGTTCTCTGTCACACAGGATGGAAGAGACGTTGCCTGATGCCTGACAAGTAGCTACTGGTGACATTCTGCAAACGTTGCTAAGACCATGGGACAGAGATGCTCTGACAGCATCTCTGGGCGCTAAAGGAAAATACTACAGAAGACCCCGCAAATCATGCTCTAGTCAAGTACCCCTCTGTTATAATTTCAATACGAAATGTCCCCCAAAGGCTCCTGTATTTGAAAACTTGCTACTCCCCAACCCAGAAGATGATGCTGTTTGGTACTTTTATAACACATTCAGAAGGTGGACGATTACCAGAGGGAAGTGAGCCCATGTGATGATGGGGAGGGCATGTGTGGGGGAGGTGATAGACTTGTATGAGGGAGGTGGGCCTGTTCCCTGACCCTCAGTGTTCTCCTCCATAGTCTCTAGAACAGTGCTTGTCATTTGGGAGCTGAGTATGCCTGAGGGGGGGAAAGTCTAAGTGAGGCTGGGGACACAGCATGGTGGGTAGAGTGCTTACCCGGCACACACAACAACTTCCGTCTGATCCTAGCACTCTAGAAACCAAGTCTGGTAGTGCACACCTGCAATCCCAGCACTGGGGAGGCAAGATGATTTAACGTTCAAGACTGTCCTTGACTACAGGACCAGCCTCAGCTACAAGACGAAAGCTTGTTTCCAAAAACAAACCTGGCGTGTCCCTGTCCCTCAGCACAGCTCAGCTCTCCTACTGTTCTCCTTCGTGTACGGAAGCAGCTTTATCACGGCATCTCTGGTTGGTAGCCCAGAACGTCCAAGTCCATCAATCAAGCTGCCTATTGAGTAAGCATCCTCCGCCCCTGGCACTGGCTTCCCGTCTGTGGCCTGGGAAGAGGATAGTCAGCTCCTCTGGCAGCTGGTGACTGGGTGACTCCCTGTTCTCACCCCCTCAGCCGCCTTCCCCAGCCTCCAGCACACGCTGAGGAAGTAAAGGCTTTGCATTCCCAGCAGCCCTGGCTACACCGCAACCATGGGACTCACTCTGACCAATGAGACCCAGCAGGAGTTCCTGGGAGACCCGTGCTTGCCCTTGGAGGAGAGAGGCCCATGTTGCCACCCCAAGGCACATGTGCTGGCCAGGAGGAGGGAAAGAACCTAGTTGGTGACGGCATCACCCACCAATGATTAAAACCAGTAACCATCCACTCCCAGAACATGTACTGTGATAGGAAAGTCTGGAGACTGGGGAGATAGCTCAGTTGGTACTGAGCTTGCCTAGCACACACACGACTTTGGGTTCGAGACCCAGCACTTCTTAAAACAGGATACTATAACGCCAACCTATAATCCTAACATTCTCAGCCTCAGAATGTGTTGGAAGCTTGCCTGGGCTATGTGACCCCTTTTTCCAATACTTAAAATAATAATGATAAAAATTTTAAAATATATTTTGTTAGCTGTGGTGACACTAGTCTTTAATACCAAAATTTGGGAGGCAGAGGCAGGTGGATCGCTGTGAGTTCAAGGCTACCCTGGTCTATATAACAAGCTCCAGCCAGCCAGGACTATATAGTGAGACCTTGTCAATCATATAAACACTTTTGAGCTCCAGGGAGAAGAAACTGATGCTAAATCAAACACATTTTTTTAAATTGCATTTCGTGTGGGAGGGGTGGGTGTACACGGAAGTCAGGACAACCTGAGGGAGTCAGCTCTTTCCTTCACCATGAGGGTCCTGGGAGATCAAACTCAATCGTCAGGGGTTTACCCGCTGAGCCACCTCAGCAGCCCCAAGAACGTGCTCTCTAGCTAGGGACCTTGAGCTCTGTACCAACCACTTTTCACACCTCGTCAGACCAGCTCAGGCTCACATACACTGGAAACTGAAGGACTGCGAGGCAGTGTGCTTCCGGGGTCCTGCTGCGGGGAAGTGGAGGGCCCGCCTCCTCCCCACAGGTAACTTTGCCTTGGGATGTAGACCCCGGGATGTTTGTTTCACTGTCTCCCTGAAAGGAGCCATCCACTCTCATCTGAGTCCGTTCCTTTGCCCCAGCCACTCCGGCCCCTCCGGCTCAGTTCAGGACACCCCGTCTCTCTGTAGGCTTTGATTCAAAGCTCCCAGGTCAGCCTCCTTCCTGATACCATCTGGGGATCAATTCGGCTTCTCTGCCGGCTAAAAAAAGCTCTGAAGTTCAACAGGCAACCGAGCAACCTCAGGCACCACGTCAGAGTCAGGAACTGAGGAAACACACGTGTGCAGCCGACACACGGAGAAAAAGACCCTCAGCAAAGCGGAAATCCAAAGACTCCAGTCTCTCAGCCAGGTCTGGGGGTATTGAAGCCTGTGAAGAGTCTTCCTCCGCTATGCTAGGGTTGTTCAGTGTGAAGACAGCATGGTTGACTGGTCGGTAACTTTAGGACATGTCCTGATGTGGCCGTGAACTTGTTGAGCCCGTCCATCAGGAGGGGCCTGCTGGTAGGAGACAAGAACCTACAAGGCCCTTGTTTTAAGTGGCCAGCCTTTTGTCTCCGATCAGGGGGTTAAGGAAGAAGCTGGCCATCTTGGAAATGGGACACCTTTATTTCTTAACCATGGTCCTCTCCCTTCTGCCTGCCTACCAGGGGGCCTGTCTAATTCCTAGTCTCTTAAGCCCTCTCTAACTCTCAGTAGCTACCGCTTATAGGGAACACCACACTGTCTTTATCACTAACAGAGAGCTGTGTTGTTTTTGCTGTTGTTGTTTTGAGCAGTGACTCATGCAGCCCAGGTTGTCTTCAAACCTTCAGAGCTGAAAGTGACCTTGAACATCTGAGCTTCTGGCCTCCACCTTCCAAGAACTGGGATCAGAGGAGCGCACCACCACACCTGGTTGATGTGGAATCGAACTCAGGGCTTCATACATGTTAAGGACAGCCCTTAACAATTGAGATGCACCCTTGGTCCCAGACAGGTGCTTTTTTCCTTCTTTACAAATGAGGAAACTGAGGCTCACAGGGCTGCATCGGCTAGCCTCTGCCGCCCTGCTAGTAATTGGAGCAGTCAGGACAAACAGGTGGCCAGCTTACGGGTAAAGGTCAGGCCCCTCTCCTTCCCGACCTGCAAATTAGCTTTGACCTTCCCTGGCCTGCCTTTGAACTTCCTTCCAATTCAACGGAAAATCACAAAGGAAGCAAGGGGCCTGGCGAGCTGGCAAGGTGGCGAGCTGGACCAGCCGCTTCTGACCACGCCCCTGCGGCAGCGCAGGCCTACAGAGTCTGTTTGCACAGTTGGGGCTGAGTGAGGCACCCGCCTCCAGGGAATCCGCTCAGCTAGGTCGCCTGTTGACTCTGGGATTAGCAGCTCCGCTGGAGTTCTTTTCCTCTGAGATGAAAAGAAAGCAGACAGGCTGACAGGTAAACAGGCCACATTTTCCCCAACCTTGTTGGAGGGGGACCCCTCGGTGGGCCAGGCCTTTGAGGTTGCCAGAGGTTGCCGGTGCCCTGAGCGGGGCAGGTCAGCTCACTCAGTGGGCTTGAGAGTGACTTGCTGCAGTTTCAGGGATAAAGACTCCTCCCTTTCTTTTCTTCCCATGGTTCTCTTGTTCATCTGACCGGCAGCTGAGCCCGGTCTCAAGGATGGGGAAGCCCATTCAGTGGTACGGCGTGGATCACGCTGTACGCCTATAGAGGGCAGCTTGAAGAAAAACTAGAAGCCCGCTTGAAGCCTTTGCTCTTCAGATGGGGGTCCAGTCGGTAGTGAGGGTCACTAGGGAGTGACAGCCATCCTCCTGTGGTGGTTCTCTTTTATGCATTCTAGAAGGTTTAAACAGCTGATCAAGGTTATACTTGGTCCCTCCCACATGTATGTCTGTCTCCTTCAAAGGGGACAGGATTGGAAGGCCTCACACTTTGAGGGTACCTGAGTTCTGTCATCGCTGCCCCACATCCCTGAGCTCTGCAATCCCAGGCCACTGCTCATCTTCTCTGGACCAAAATGTTCTTATTTACTCAATAACAGATAATACTCTTTTTTAAAAATCGTTTCTATTGAGGTATATATTTTAGCCACTCCCCTCCCCTTCTCCCCTCTCCCATGGTCCCCATGCTCCCAGTTTACTGAGGAGATCTTGTCTTTTTCTACGTCCCATTTGTTTTAGATCCATGTATATCTCTCTTACGGTCCTTATTCTTGTCTAGGTTCTCTGAGATTGTGAATTGTAGGCTGATTTTTCTTTGCTTTATGTCTAAAAGCCACTTATGAATGAATACATATGATATTTGTTTTTCTGAGTCTGCATTACCTCATTCAATATGGTGTTTTCTAGATCCATCCATTTGCCCGCAAATTTCAAGATGTCATTGTTTTTTTTTCTGCTGTGTAGTACTCCGTTGTGCAAATGTACCATATCTTCTTTATCCATTCTTTGGTTGAAGAGCATTTAGGTTGTTTCCAGGTTCTGGCTTTACCAGTTTTCACCCCCACCAGCAATGGAGGCATATTCCCTTTACTTCAGCGTAAGTGGTCACCAGTGTTCTTGATCTTGGCCATTCTTACAAGTGTAAGATGGAGTCTCAGAGTTGTTTTGATTTGCATTTCTCTGATGGCTAAGGATGTTGAGCATTTCCTTAAGTGTCTTTCGAAGAAGTCAAACTCTCCCTGTTTGCTGATGATATAATAGTTTACATAAGCAACCCCAAACATTCTACCAAGGAATTTCTACAACTCATAAACACCTTCAGTAATGTAGCAGGATACAAGATTAACTTGAAAAATCAGTAGCCCTCCTTTACACAGACGATAAATTGGCTGAGAAAGAAATCAGAGAAACATCACCCTTCACAATTGCCACAAATAACATAAAATATCTTGGAATAACTCTAAACAAACAAGTGGAAGACCTGTATGACAAGAACTTTAAATCTTTGAAGAAGGAAATTGAAGAAGTCACCAGAACATGAAAAGATCTTCTACGCTCTTGCATAGGTAGAATTAGTATAGTAAAAATGGCAATCTTACCAAAAGCAACCTACAGATTCAGTGCAATGCCTATCAAACACATGCTCTTAATGGCTCTTAAGCTCATTGGGTTAAGTGCTTGCTACCCTTGCATGAGGACCTAAGTTCAGATCCCCAGCACCTACATAACAGCCAGCATGTTTCTGTATCCCCAGTCCCAAGAGAACAGATTGCTGGAGTTCTCTGGCCATCCAGCCCAGCTAAATCAGAAAGTTCTGAGTTCAGTAAGAGACCCGGTCTCAACAAATACATCAGAGAGCAAGAGAAGGCATCTGGCATAGACCTCCAGCTTCCACTCGAGCGCTCACAGGTGAGTGGTACACCCCACACATGCATATGCCACACACAAGGAACATAGAAAACCAGCGAATGAATAGAGTAGATGTTCTCTAAGGCTGACCCTTCCCTATCTGTCTGTGGGGATGTCACAGGAGTATATGAGTCTTAGTTTCAGAGAACAAGATGAATGAAGATGGGCTTACACTCGTTTCAGAGAACAAGATGAAGGAAGATGGGCTTACACTCAGGCCTCTCTCTGATCCACACTGAATCTGCAGGTGCCCTGGTGCCACCCTGGTCTAGGAAAAATTTTGGGCTCCACTGGGACAAGTTGTGACATTAGAGGCCCAAGGCCATACTTATCTGTGCAGTTCCAACCTGTTGCCCCCTAGATGCCTGTATCTCTGCCTCCTGCACTTGGTGGTGCAGCTTCTGGGAACTGGGGTCTCAGGTGAGCATGGCTCAACTTCTACTGTTGCTGCTGCCCTGAGGTTTGTCTGCCTCCACTCTCCACATGTCGCACACGAGGCTGCTTCCTCCTAATTGAAATATTTCTTCAAGACTCAAGGGGGAAAAAACCAAACGGAAAATTAAATAGCTCAGGAAGTTCAGGAATATTACAAGATTCAGAAAGCCCCCTCCCTGGGGTTGCAAAAGTAGTAACTGGTGCTGGAAGAAGAAACTCGCTGACGGGTAGTGCTGCCCAGAAGCTAGGGAAAGCTCTGAGGATGCCGCTTTGGTGAGCTGTCACCGTGCTGGAGTGAGCTGCTCAGTGATGCAGCTGCCTTTGAGTCAGCCACCCGTCACCACTTCAGCAGTTTAGACTGGGTGGACTTGCTCCTTTGGTCTGTCATCAGTGTCCCATCTGTGGTGAGTAGACCTTTGTTCATGCTGCCCAGAAAAAGTCACACAACTTGAAAGAACTTCCAATTCTTTTCCTTACCACCTGGGTGCTAGTCTGCTGTCCAGCTTACCAAGAACAGACCCAAAGCCTAGACACAGCTAATGAAGCACGAAGTCCCATGGGAGCTCAAGAAAGATCCCCTACAGCAGGCCAAGGCCCAAACACCCTGGCATGATACAGGCCACACTGGAGAACCAGGCCGACCACAGAAGTTGCCAGGCGATGGGTGAGTAACTGATACCCCAAAGGTCTCTTTCGTCTTTTATTTATTTTTTTCTTGTGTGTATGCACAAGCATGCATGCCACAGCATGCCTGTGGAGTTCAAAGGGCAATTTGTAGGACCCAGATCTCTCCTTGTACTTTGTAAGATCCTAGGTATCAAACTCAGGCTTGGGTAAGATATCTTTATGCACTGAACCATCTTGATGCCCCCCGCCTGTGTGTGTGAGTATGTGTATGTATGTCTATGTGTGTGCGTATGTATGTCTATGTGTGTGTGTGTGTGCATGTCTGTGTATGCGTGTGTGCACGCAGGTGCACATGCTGTGCATTTTTGTGGAGGCCAAGGTTGACATCACATGTCTTCATCGATTACTCTCCATCTTGTATTTTAAGACAGGATCTCTCATAGAATCTAGAGCTCACCAGCTCACCTAGACTGCCTGGTCAGGGAGCTCCAGGGCTGCTCCCCTTTTTGCCTCTCCACCATGCCAACTAGGCTAGTTCTTTTAAAAAAGTATTTATTAGTTATTTACTGTGTGTGTTCTTGTAAAAATGTATTTGCTTCCTAGTGTGTGTACGCACATGCATGTGCACAATGTGTGACGGTCAGAGAACAACTTGGAGAAGTCAGTTCTCTCCTTCCACCATATGGATTCCAGAGATAACATTCATGTCTTCACACTCAACACGAGTGCCCTGCAACTAGACGGGATCTTCATCCCTGAACAACAAGTGCCTCTGCCCACCCAGCACCTCTGCAGTCCCCCAGCCCATGCTGACCATGCATAGAGGCTCTTCCCCTAGTTTCCCACCCTGTCTGGGCCCAGACTTGCTCCTCTCAAGTCCCTATAAAGACTCCAAGGAGAAGAGGATGGTACAGCTCAAACATGGCCCAAATCAAAACCAGATCCAGTCCCGTCCCCAGCGCGGACAGGTAGAGCTCTGCTCCTGCTAACAAACTTAGGATGTCCTTCCTGGTGGGAGGTAGGACTACAACCAACTTCTAGAGATGCCAGGGGAGGAATTTCTGCTGAGAGGGAACTTGAACTCATTGCTATCATGAGCATGAAACAGGGAGACCCCACCTACATCCCCCTCACGTGTGCTTATTATTGCAGTCCAGCCACACCTAGCTCCATGCCAGCTCCTCTCCTGACGTGCAGCACACACTGACAGGAAGGCATGGATTCTGGAAGCGTCCATGTGGTTCCCTTGCAGCTGTTCTGGCTTTTACTTGATCTCTGTCCACTGTGTAGGGCAGCCACAGCGCCTGCTCGCAGCCAGCAGACGGTCACCCAGAGCAGCCCTTGGTGCATGTGTATTGCATTATGACATCGCTGTGGCTCATACCACTAAGCTGGGGACTGGAACCGAAATACAGGGATGTGTATCTCTGGTTTTGCAATTGACCCAAATGTTTTGGTATGTATTAAATCAAGTCCCAAGAATCCAGCCCAGCTAAAGCCTCCACCCAGGGCAGCCAAGACCAGCTTGGACTAGAAACCCACAACATACCAGCTCTTGGATCACACCCAAAATTGAATAGTTATCAGAGACAAGACGTTTTTAGAGTATACACGCTTTGCAGTCCTCATGTCTCAGGAATGACGTCCAGGGCCAAATAAAACCATTTTTGCTCCGAAGCAGCTGAACTGGTATGCAGAAGGGAGGTTCTCCCCCTAAGGCCATCTTGACTTTTGAAACTGGGGAGGAATTAGAGCTAATAACACTCCCATGATCACCTAATGTCAACCAGCCCTTGCTTCTCATTTAGTTACTCCATGTTACCGTGTACCAACCTTGCAGAATGGCCAGAAGACAAGGGTACCAATAGGAGGACTTAGGCGTGCCCAGCCCTGTGCCTGGCCCTTAGGGACTAGTCATAGACACTCGTACTCTTGGTTAGGCTTTGCATCCCTAAGATACGACCACATCTGGGGAAGAGCTTGAACTCTGTGTCAAGTCACCTGGCTTCTGGTTCCAGTCCTCATAATGAGCAGGTTGTTTGATGTCTCTGTGTCTCCATTTCCACCTCCGTGAATGGGACTGAATGAGTCCAGTCTGTGAAGAACCGGGAAGGTGGGCTCAGAATGTGTGCATTAAGAACCTGAAACATGGAATTGCCCTCAGAGCTATCCCTTCCCTTCCCAGAGCTCCACGAAGGACTGGGCCTAGAGCAGCTGATCTGTCGCCTAGGAGCTGTGGGCATGTAGACAGACGGGAACCTAGAGAGATCCCTTGATTCCTTTTCTTAGTTACTGTAACAAGACAGCTGAGGTCAGGGACTTTAGACACAAGGGAGATTGAACAGCCCCATCTGTTTGGCCTCTGATAAAGATCCACCTGCATCTCAACGTGGTGAATGGCATCACGGTGAAGAAATAGGAGTCCCGTGATGAGGCACGGAGTAAGAGGGTATGTTGGATGTCACTCTTATAGAGTAACCCCATATCTCAGGAGCTAGCTTTGTGAGACCCAACCCACTTTTGGAAACCAGCATTAACCATCTCCAATGCCGGCGAGCCCCACACCAGATTGTCTGACCTACATAACTGTAAAAGTGTTTAAAAAAGTATTTAAGTTGCTTTAAACCTCAGAAAAGAAAAGGGAGGGGGAGAAAGAAGGGAGGGGAGAGGACGGAGAGGGAAGAGAGAGAGGAGAGAGAGAGAGAGAGAGAGAGAGAGAGAGAGAGAGAGGAGAAGGAATGGGAGGGGGACAGAGAGGTGAGATGAGGATAATTCTGCTGTCATTGGTTAGAGTATCTGATTTTGCTGGTCAAATCTCGTAGGCTGATGGTATCAAGTTCTCACAGGTTTTCTGTGTAGCTGTCCTATCACTTGTTGAACAAGGGGAATTGAAACCATCTCTTACAGTAGTGTATTTCCTTTTCTCCGGCTAGCAGCTCTTGTTTCACCTGCTCGGATGTTCTGTTTATGTGGTGCGTCTATATGTAAGGCTGCTGGATGGTCTTGGCTGATAGGCCTTGTCAGTATGTAACGCCCCTCTCTGTCTCTGGTACTTATCCTGGCTGTGACTGCTCGGATGTTCTGTTTATGGTGCGCGTCTATATGTAAGGCTGCTGGATGGTCTTGGCTGATAGGCCTTGTCAGTATGTAACGCCCCTCTCTGTCTCTGCTACTTATCCTGGCTGTGACTGCTCGGATGTTCTGTTTATGTGGTGCGTCTATATGTAAGGCTGCTGGATGGTCTTGGCTGATAGGCCTTGTCAGTATGTAACGCCCCTCTCTGTCTCTGCTACTTATCCTGGCTGTGACTGCTCGGATGTTCTGTTTATGGTGCGCGTCTATATGTAAGGCTGCTGGATGGTCTTGGCTGATAGGCCTTGTCAGTATGTAACGCCCCTCTCTGTCTCTGCTACTTATCCTGGCTGTGACTGCTCGGATGTTCTGTTTATGTGGTGCGTCTATATGTAAGGCTGCTGGATGGTCTTGGCTGATAGGCCTTGTCAGTATGTAACGCCCCTCTCTGTCTCTGCTACTTATCCTGGCTGTGAAGTCACTGAGTCTAACATCCAGAGCACTGCTTCCCCTCCTGTGTTCTAGGGATTGGACCGAGGGTTTTGTGCATGGTAAGCAAATGCTCTATCACTAAGCTATAGCTACCACCCACTTCTTTCCCTGGTTAAAGTTTCCTCATATTTTCCTTTTCAATGTACTTTTATCATTTTCATCAGGGGAAGCTTTTTTCTGTAGACAGTCTGTAATTCAGTTATGTTTGTCAGCCTGACTTTTAATTGTTTTTGAGTTTTTATATTTAATGTACCAATTGATATTTAAGGCTCCATTTTATTTTTTGTTTTGTCTTCAGCTTCTTATTTATGTATTTTCTTCTCCTTTAGCTTATGTGAGTTATCAACACATTTTAAAAGGTCCTTTTTAAGCAGGACGGTGGTAGTGCATGACTTTAATCCCAGCACTCAGGAGGCAGAGGCAGGCAGATCTCTGTAAATTAGAGGTCAGCCTGTTCTACAAGAGCTATTCCAGGACAGGCTCCAAAGCTGCAGAGAGAAACTCTGTCTCAAAAAACAAAAACAAAACAAAACAAAAAGATCCTTTTTAGATAAATCCATTCTAGTTTATCTGCAGTGTTTCTGAGTGTATCTTTTTGCATAACAATTTTAGTGTTTCTTCTAGATGTGAGATTTTTATAGGCATAAAATCTATGTCATCATTTTATTCATTTGAGTGAACACAAAGATTCACCTTATTTTATGTGCTGCTGTGTGATTGGTATTGTATGTTTGTATGTCATATACATGTGTGGTTCATGCATGTAAGTATGCAAATATGCACACCCATGCATGTGTACGTGGAGGCCAGAGGAGGACATTTGGTGACTTCGTCTATGGCTCTTCGCCTAATTGCCTTGAGAAAAGATGGCTCACTGGACTAGAATCTCACTATTCAGGCAGGCTGGCTGGCCAGAGTTCTCCGTACCCTGTCTCCAGCCCTCAGTGCTGAGGTTACAGGCAGCTCAGCCATGCCCATCTTTTCATGTGGGCACTGAGGTTTAAACTCGGGGTCTCATGCTCTCAGAGCAAGTGCTCCTAGCCACTGAGCCATCTCCCAGCCTTTTGCCTTTATTCTTAAAATATACATTTATGGGATACAGAGTTAGGAGGTGACAACTTCTCTTTCAGGACTGGAAATACACTGTCGCTTTCTTCTGGCTTTTACGGGCTCTAATTCTGCTGTTATTTGAATTTGTGTTTCCTCAATTTTCTCTGGCTGCTTTCAAGACTTTTTCTCAGTCTCTAGTTGACAGAAGTATAATCATAACTTAATTATAATTGGCGTAGATTTCTTTGTGTTTTTTTCTCCATTTGGAATTGTCTCCGCTCAGGGTGGTATAACAAAATATCACACTCTAAGTAGCTTAAACAATAAATATTTATTTGTCACAGTTCTGAAGGCTGAGAAGCCCAGGATCAAGGCACCCGCAGACTCCGTGTCTACTGATGGCTGCTTCGCCATGCTGAAAGGCAGACTTCTCACTACGCCTTCACAGGTTCTAGAGGAGGAAGCTCCCAGCACTCTCAGTCCCAGAGATGGCATTCAGAACTTGCTGTTTGCCAAACGGTGGTGGCACACGCCTTTAATCCCAGCACTTGGGAGGCAGAGGCAGGCACATCTCTGTGAGTTCGAGACCAGCCTGGTCTACAAGAGCTAGTGCCAGGACAGGCTCCAAAGTTACAGAGAAACCTTGTTTCGAAAAACCAAAAGAAGGAGGAGGAGGAGGAAGAGGAAGGGGAGGAGGAGGAGGAAGAGGAGGAGGAGGAGGAGGAAGAAGAAGAAGAAGAAGAAGAAGAAGAAGAAGAAGAAGAAGAACTTGCTGCTCTTTCAGAGGACCAGACTTCAGTTCCCAGCACCAACAACTGCCTGTAAGTCCAGCTCCAGAGAATCACGGGCACCTACTGACCTTTACAGGGACCCCAAGCAGGTGTGTGTGCACACAAGAAACACACTTACACATGAATAAAGGAAATATTGTCAAAGGTAGGTGCTAATCTCATTTGGGGGATCTAACCATCATCTCTGTTACCCACCCCCAAATACATCTACCCCCAGCATTGCATTAGGGGGTTGGGCTTCAGGGGGGGAGACAGAGACATTCGGTCCATAGTATGGACCCCTCATCTTAGTCCTAAGAGCTCATGTTTCTTGATAAATGTGGGCAATTTTGAGTCATTATTTTTCTTTCTGTATTTCTTCTTTTTTCCATTTTGTGTGTGTTTGTGTGTACACGCACACGTGCATGTGTGTTGTTTCCATATATATGGGGGTCCACGTGTGTATCAGTACATGTAAAGGCCCGAGGCTGATGTCAGGGTCAGGAATCATACACTTTCATTCTTCCTGTTTTGTTGAGGCAAGATCTCTCTCTCTCTCTCTCTCTCTCTCTCTCTCTCTCTCTCTCTCTCTCTCACACACACACACACACACACCTTTAATTGAAAAATTTCCCTCCCCCCTGCTCCCCCAGTTCCTCAAATCCCATTCAGATTCACCCCTTTCTGTCTCTCATTAAAAAACAAACAGGCTTCTAAGGGATAATAATAAAATATGATGAGATAAAACAGAACAGAAAGTTAGAATTGGAGAAAACAAACAGAAGGAAAAGGTCCCCAGAGAAGGCACAGGAAACAGAGACCCTCTTGTTCCCACACTCATGAATTCCATAAAACCACTAAATTGGAAGCTATAATAAATATGCAAATGGCCTGTAAGGTTTAAAAAGAGAGAAGAAAAAATATACAAATAAAGTTAAATAAAAGCAAGATAAATTTATAAGAAGGGGGAGAAAGGAAAAGGCTCTGATATGACATTTTGAGACAAGAAACCTCCAAAGATGCCACTGAGTTCACTTTCTGTCTGGCCTCTACTTCAGGGTGTGCAGCCTGCCCTTAAGAGTACTTTGCTCCCCAGTGAGACTCCGTTGGAGGAAACCCAGTTTTCATTGACCGTGGTTATCAACTAGAGATGGCTCCCGGCTAGCTCTGGGGAGCCGTCTCCACCTTCCAGGGCTGGAATTACAAGTCGACTCCCATGCTTACCCAGCAAATACGTGGATTTCTGGAGAGCCACACCCTAGTTCTCATCTTCTGTCAGAGTCATCTCCCAGCCCCCTGCTTGCTTGTTTTCAACTCCACCTCCTCCTCTTTCCTGGAACTCCAGTGGCCGGGATGTTAGAGCTTTTACAGACACACAGGGCCAGAGGGTTAGCCTACAGCTGCTGTTCTGGCTTGGTTGTCGCTGATGATGTTTTTGGTTTGGGTTTGATTGTTGTTGACGTTGTTTGGGTTTGGTTGTTAATGGTTTTGGTTTTGTTGCTGTTTAGTCTATTTCTTCCTCCATTACTCAGGGAGGTTCTGTCTTCGGGTTCAGGGGGCCCTTTCTCCATCGTCTCCACTCTGCTGTTGAACTCATCCAATTGAGAGTTTTTTCTTTCACTTCTTTTTCTTTTCAGTTCTAAATGTTCCTTTATCTTTTTCCTTTGTTTCTTCAGTGAGTTTCTTCCCTGAGGCCTGATGTTTTCCGTTTCAAACTTGTGTGTTTGTAATTGCCAGGTCATTTTCAGTCATGTCTATTCAGTTTGACAAGGGCATGGGGTGAGGCACTACCTTGTCACCTCTAGATGGAAATAGAAGCCTGGGGACTCCCATTCAGTCTCCAGTGGTTGCCACATAGGAGAGTTCCCCATTGCTGCTGAGAAGGGTGGGGATTCTGACTCGGATGTGGATCTCACTAGCACTGAGAAGAGTCCTGAGTCCTGATTGTCCAACAGGCCTCAGCGGACCCCACTGCAGTGTGAAGGAGAGGGGAGGGATATCTCTCCAGGGCTGGAATGGGATAAATGGCCTCATTCATCTCACCGTACTGAGAGGGAGTGCTGAGGCAACAGTGTATGAGCCTTACCATGATGGTGGTCGAAGTCCAGGAATGCAGCTCCATTGTGAGCCTGCATTCACAAGGCTCCCGATCTGATCCTCAGTGCAACTAAACCAGCTGTGGTGTTGCAAGACTGCAATCCAATTTTGGAGACAGAAACAGGAGGATCAGAAGTTATGGTCATCCTCAGCTACCATAGGCCAGCCTGGGCTGCACAAGGGAAGGAAGGGAGGGAGGGAAGGAGGGAGGGAGGGAGGGAGGGAGGGAGGGAGGGAGGGAGGAAGGAAGGAAATATATTTTACCCACTGAACCATCTCCCCAGCCCCACTGTGCTCCTTTGATAGGAACCTTGCCTCTTTTCAGTGTTCTAATTTCCCTGCCATAACTGTGGACTCACTTCTCTGTGAAATACTGGTCCTTTTTTTAATGACACAGAAGCTAAGACCTGTGAGGTGCACATGGTCACTGCCATTTGAGTGCCGCTGCTTCTAGGGCCTCACAGTGAGAACAAGCAGGAGTGGGTATGTGTTATGATCCATGTATACATGTGCCTGAATTAATTATGTTTGTGTGTGTGAGTGTGTGTAGTGTGTGTGTGTAGTGTGTGTATGTGTGTGATTGTATGTATTGTGTGTATTTGTGTGAGTGTGTGTATTATGTGTGTGTATTGTGTGAGTGTGTGTATTATGTGTGTGTATTGTGTGAGTGTGTGTATTGTGTGTATGTGTGTGAGTGTGTGTATTATGTGTGTGTATGTCTGTGTGTATTGTGTGAGTGTGTGTATTATGTGTGAGTGTGTGTATTATGTGTGTGTGTATTATGTGTGTATTGTGTGAGTGTGTGTATTATGTGTGTGTATTGTGTGAGTGTGTGTATTATGTGTGTATGTCTGTGTGTACTGTGTGAGTGTGTGTATTGTGTATGTGTGTGTGTGTGTGTGTGCTGGCACTCATACTGAAACCCCAGTGCAATATCAGCATGACCATTCTAGCATTTTAGCTTTCAAAAATTAGAACTTTGCCTTATATTTTAAATGAACTACATAGGTACAATAAATACCTTAACAAGAGCAGAAACATACATACAATCTGTTGTAACAAAAATAATGTTAAATTTGTATTAATATACAAAAATCATTAAAACAAGAATAGAAACATAAGCAATGTAACAAAATTAACATTAAATTTGTATCACTATACCAAAATTCATACCAATGCAAAATAGCTAAGATTAATAGTTGAATTTTTATCCTATATTCCTATAGTCCCCTAAATATAACAAACATCCACAACCAACCAAACAATCAAAGACCATTCATACACCCCCAACTCTTGGGAATGTGGACATTGTTTTCTCCAAACTGCTTCCTACTGTCTGTTGACGAAGTATCTTTAGGGTCCCTGAGAAAATCTGAGATCATGACCAAGTCCTGGAAAGATCATCTATAACCTTTGTTGATGGACATCACCTGTCAAGGTTCAGGAGGTTTCCCTTGATCAAATCTGGTCCATCTTAACCTGGAATAAATTCATAGCCTCTTGTTTCCTGTGGAAACAAAAGCAAAACTCCTTCTCCAAAGCAATGCCTCTCTTAAGTTCCATTTTACAAATATATATTTTTGATTTTTGTTTTAAAACTAAGGCATTTTAAAAATATTTAGGTTGGTGTATTTTATCGGTCTCTCTTTCAGTCCCATGTCTCCTGTATCTTGCCCATCAGCTATCAAAAAATTTAAAATTAACACAATAACATACAGGATTCAGATTCCCTGTGTATTTCTTATCTCTATGTGACTTGTTCTTTTTTTATTATTTTATTTCTCTCTTTAAAGACTTTATTGTGTCATTTTAAACTATTTATTCCTTTTTATAACTGTCTATATCCTTTTTAATTCTTTCTTAAGCCTCCGCACATTGTAAAACACATTGGAATCGGTGTAGAAGTTCTTCTGTCTGGACCTCTCTTCTGTGTATCTTTTAGCCTTTTTTGTATTTATGAGCAAATCTAGATCCACCACACAGTGCGTGGCTGATTAGCCTCTCTGTACAGAGGCCTGCATGAGATTGCAGAACCCTACCTTGCAGCTTAGCTCATGGCAGCTGGCAGCCGATTCCATCTTTAGGCAGCAGTTGTGAGATGCATCCCTGTGCTGTTACTGGCATGAGACTGTGAGGCTAAAAGCCCAGTGTAATTTTATTTCTGTGCATTCAGAACCGTTTTTAAGCTTTCATGGGTCTTATGTGGCTCCATGCCAGACATTGGCCACCATTATGTAATCCAAGGTTTCAGGTTTCTCTTTCCTGCCTGGCAGTTCCTGAATAACCAGCCAGAGGCTTAACATTACTTATAAATGCTTAGTCAATGGCTCAGACTTATTATTAGCTAGCTCTTACATTTAAATTAACACACTTTTCTCATCTATGCTTTGCCACATGGTTCGTGGCTTGTTGCCTTATTTTTACATGTCTTGCTTCCTCAGTGGCAGGCTGTTGTCTCCCAGATTCTGCCCTTCTCCTGTACCTCTGTTTGGATTTCCCACCTGGTTTTATACCAAAGCCACTTTACTTATCAGCCAATGAGAGCAACACATATTCACAGTGTACAGAAAGTTCATCCCACAGCACAAATAGGTGCATGCATGCCACAGCATGTGTGCAGTGGGCAGAGAACAACTTTCGGGAATCCATTCTCTCCTCCTACCTTCCACCTTTATGAGGGTTCTGGGGATTGAACTCAGGTCATCGGGCTTGTGCAGCAAGTACCTTTACCCTCTGAGCCATCTTAGAAGTCCACAGTCCCTTCTTTTTCTTGCTGGACAGCGTGCCACAGTATGGGCGCATTCATGATCTCCTTTGGAAAAACATCTGGATTGTATCCAATTCTGGTTGTTTTATAAGCAAAGCTGCTGTTACACATTCCCGCGTTTTGGGGAGTTGGCTCAATCAGTAAAGTGTTTGCCCTACAAGCAAGAGTATCCAAACTCTGTTCCCCGGAACCCTCGCTGACAAAAGAAAACCATGTGTAGTAACATGCCTGCAAACCCAGCTTCAGGAAAGGATGGGTATTCTAGCCAGAGAACTCCAGGTTCAGTGAGAATCACCATTTCAAAAAGTATGGAGAACTGGTGAAATGACTCAGTGGGCAAAGGCTCTTGCTGCCACGCCTGATGATCTGCCCTTGACTGCTGGGATCACCACAATGGAAGGAGAGAACCAACTCCCACAGCTTTTCCTCTGCTGTATACTCCTCTGCACACTCACATACACATACAAATAAATACAATTTAAAAACTTTAAAGAAATAAAAATAGTGTTTGTGGATATGTTTGCTTATTGTTTTGTTGAAGGAAAGAGGAGACTTGGCCGGTAAAGTGCTCACTGCACAAACTTGAGGACTTGAATTCAGATCTCCAGCACCCCTGTAAAAGCTGGGCATGGCATAAACATCTGAACCCCTAGTGCTGGGGGAACAAAACACGTGGGTTCCTGGAGTTCACTGAGCGGTGGTCTAACTGAGAAACACTGACTCAGAAAATAAGGTGGAGGGAAACTGAGAAAGACACTCAGTGCTGATCTCTAGCGTCCACACATAAGTGCACCCTGAAGCACGTGTGCACACGTGCGCACACGCATGCACACACACACAATTTTTGCATGTGCATGACAGTTGTTGCAGCTGTAGGAAAGTGTTCCAATTTCCTTTCTGTTGCTGTGATAAAAATGACTTGGGTGAGAGCACTTATCTCATCTTACACTTCTAGTTCGCGATCTGCCATCAAGGAAAGCCAAGGCAGGAGCCTGAAGCAGAAAGCACAGGAACACTGCTTCCTCCCAAGCTCACATTAAGCTACCTTCCTAGTAGACCCCAGGCTACCTGCCTAGGAATGGTACCACTCACATGGGCCTACATCAGTTAGCAATGAAGAAAAGGCCTCCACAGACATAGCCACACACCAGTCTGATGGAGCCAGTTCTTCAAGCAAGGCTCCCTCTTCCTAGGTGGGTCAAATTAACAACCAAGATCAGCCATCACAAAAGGAATGTCATTTTGACAGATTCTCTTTGTATTCTGGCTGAATGTAGACTGGACATGCTTGTACACAAACATCTATTTCTGAACTCTGTGCTATAACCAGATTCACTGGATTGCTGCATCTTTTAAAGGGTCAGATGACACTCAGGGTGTAGCCCAGTTACTCGGAGTCCTTTGTAGCCTGCATGAAGCCCATCCCCAGCAAATGGAGCGAGAAAGATCAGAGGTTCAAAGTCAACCTTGGTCAAATAGCAAGTTCAAAGCCACTCTGGGTGATGTGAGACTCTATCTAAAAAAATAAACAAATAATGAAAGGATTAGGTAGACTAAGTTTTTGACTTTTTTTCTTTTCAAAATTGTTTCTCTTCTAGTTCTGGGCCCACAGGATCCCACCTGCTTACCTGAGGGAGACTCATCACCGTCCCCCACCCCTGAGTGCAGCACTTACCCCCTTCACTTCATCTCCTGCAGTTCAGTGACTGCTTTTTTGTCCTCATTCTCTTATTTTTTTAAAGATTTTCACTATTATTATTTAAAATTATGTATATGTGTGTGTATCTTGTGTGGTATGTGCTTGTGAATGCAGGTGCCTGCAGTGGCCAGAAGAGGGCATCAGACCCCTGGATTTGGAGTTACTGGCAGTTTGAAGCTGGACACAGATGCTAAGAACTTTCTCCAGCCCGGTGTCCCTACTCTACCTGGCTCCACACTCCTTTCCCTGATGGCCACTCACTTCCCTCCAGTGTGAACTCTTCATGGTCTCAAGGTGGCCAGGCCCCTCTGCCTCTCCTCCCTGATGCCTGCTGCTTTGTCCACTTCCGTATCTTGCCTGACCATGGACATTAATGACCCCCATACCCTCTGCCCTGTCACCCATTTCCAAGTCTATCGCCCAGAGGACACAGCAGGCTCAGAAGCACAGAAACCAGGTTTGGGCCTGGCTGTGCCTCTCGGGAAACCAGTTGACACCCTAGTGGCTAAAATCCACAGTTGGAGATTACCTGGAGGTACAGAACAAGTTCAGAGCCCTGTGCACTCTGACTCTACCCCGTCCTCTTGGGGTGCAGAGCCCCTGTGCAGAGGCCCTGTGCACTCTGACCACACCCTGTCCTCTCGGGGTGGGCTATGGCCCCTGTGCACCCTGACCACACCCTGTCCTCTCAGGGTGGGCTATGGCCCCTGTGCACCCTGACCACACCCTGTCCTCTCAGGGTGGGCTATGACCCCATGGGCACCTTGCAGCCCACACTGTTGGCTGCTCTCTGGCCTTCTGTTAGGATTTGTGGAACTGAAGAATGTTTTCTGTAACCGCCTGCTGTTGGGCTGCACTTTGAGGATTTTGTGCCTTAGGAGAGGCTCCATGGATAACACCCCTGGCTCATATACTTACAAACAGGCCTCCCTCTGGTAAACAGAGTGACCAATCCTTATTTTAAGAGACCAAAGCTTGACATCTGATCATCTTAATTCCTCCCCACATCATGAAATAAGGCACAGCCTTCTCCATTAGCTTGGTGAGGTCCTGTGTGGAGCGGCACAGTGGCAGCCTTCTCGGTGGGCTGGCAATGCCAGTCTGTGGATGTGGCTGGTCTCTCACAGTAACCAATTCACAAATCCACCCCCCGGTTCATTCAGTCCACAACACCTGCCTTAGGTCAGGTCTATGGAAGCAGAGGCAGGGACTCAGAGATGGCAAAGCCCATAATCACATCCACGAAATCCCTGTCCAACACCATCTATCTTGTGTCACCATTCCGAGACCACCCAGGAGGACTGAAGAGATGGCTCGCAGTTAAGAGTGCTTGCTGCTCTCAGAGAGGATCCGAGTTTGGGTCTCAGTTCCCACATTAGACGGTTCACGACTACTTACAACTCCAGCTGCAGAGGCTCCAGCACCCTCTTCTACCCCACCCTGGGTACCAACATGCACGTGTGCATATGTTCTCACACACATGTGCATACGTTTCAAACAAAATAAATCATATACTGTTAACAGTCACCGAAGCTGGCCTCTGTGGGAAGATGCTGGTGTCATTGGCACCCAAGGAGGTTTGACTAGGGTGAGGGCGAGAGGAGAGTGGGATGGGGTCTCCTCATGGCCATCTGTTGCCTCACCACCCACTTCCTCAAGCCATGCTAAAACCAGGCTGGTGGGGGTCATGCTTCCCCAGCAACCACCCACAACAACCAGCCTCGTGCCCATGTGGCCACTGGGCTCCTCAAATGCCCCAGAGAAAGCCTAGGGAACCCTTGTTCTGAACTTCATTTATTTATTATACAATCTTATTTGTGTCATTTAGGGCCTTCTAGAAAATGAGGATCTATGTGCTTGTAGGGGGTATAGAGCAATGCACTTCATGGGGACTGCTTACAGAAGCATTGAAGAAGGACGCTTAAAAGAAATCCCACACTAGCTCAGAACTGAGAAATAGATGGTAATTTATTTAGGGGTAGACTCACAAATCAGAATTCTCTGCTTGAACGGAGATCAGAAGCCAAATCCCACAGCCGGAAAAAGGGAGCGGATGCATGCTGTATATTGGCTTATATAGTATAAGAGGCCACCCCCTGGTGGGCGGGTAACCACTGGCTGTAAGACTTCCTACAGCAAAGCACAGGTGAGGAGTTATTTACAGGAGCATGGACACCTTGCCAGTGGCTATGCCACTGAAGAAAATGTCCCTTCCCCTCCCAACAGCCAGTAACTGCCTATGGATCGTCAGGGATGAGTAGGGCTTGGAGGGTGGATGCGATGGCCCACTCTTCTGCAGCTTTGTGTGGGTGATCACAGCTGTTGAGAGCCCAAGGGTGCAGCAAGGACATCGGGCCTTGAAGGCAGTGCTGCATGGCTCTCCACCCTTCCCCAGGTTCTTAGGTTCGTCCCACTTCCTCGTCAATAGCATTTCCTGAGCCTTGGAAGTGAGGTTGAGGGCTGAGAACTCAAACGTGACTTACTTTCACCACTTTGACCAGTTAGGAGTCGATGCAGTGGTCACAGCCTACTCCTAAGAGCATCTTCTCAGACCAAGGCAACAAAAAGAGTTCAATTAGTTCAAGCCGTGAGTGCCAGAAACCCACCTGGAACTTGGTTCTCGAGGTCACTTCAGCTTCAATGTCACTCACACGCCCCGCTAAACCCTGCTCTTCGTGAAAGGAAGAATCGTGACTGAACACAACTCATGTGTCTCAGGGACCGTGACATAGCGGGTTCCACTAGTGTGGACGCCGAGGGACTCCTTGAGGAAGCATAATCTCCCGTGACCCGAAGGATGAGCAGGAGATATATAGGTGACACTAATGAGGACAAATTAAGTGATGATGTATGCGTGGAAATGCCATAATGAAAGCCCTTACTTTGTATGGTAGTCTAAAAAATTAATTAGAACGAGGAAGGAAGGGGGGAGGGGGAGATGGCTCAGTGCAGAGCATGCTCTGAAATCACCTGAGTGCTTCAGATGATCTGAATTCAATCCCCAGAACTCGTGTTAAAACAAACAAACAACAACAACAACAAAAGGCAAGTGTGGTGGTTATGTTTATAATCCCAGTCCTGGAGGGGTGGAAGACAGACAAATCCCTATAGCTTGCTAGACAGCCGTCCAGCCTGCTTGACAAGATCTAGGCCAAGTGTCTCATAAAAGAAGGGGTGACAGCGGAATTTGTCCTGTGGTCTCCACACTCAAGTACACACACACACACACACACACACACACACACACACACACACACATGTATGTATATGTGTATGTATGTATACTTCCCCACACATGTACCTGTCATATGCATATACACATACAAAAGGAAGGAAAGAAAGAACTGACAAGAAATGCCACCCCAGGGGAAGGAAAAGGCATGTGCCCTGGAAACAGGATGGCTTAGCCTGAAGGGAGCCTGCCACATGTTAGAGCCCTCAAGCCCAGCTGTGAAGAGGCCTCTGTGTGGAGGAATAGAGCCTCCTCTCTGTCTGCTGTTCTCTAGAGCAGATACCTCATGCCTTAACTCTTTCATGATTCGCTGCAAACTTCATACCCAGCAGGGCAGGAAACACCCAGTCAGGCCCACCCGACCCTCTAGCGACTAGTCCTGGCTTACTTTCTTCTAACTTAGCTCCTCACCTTGGACCCCTGGGAGCCCCTCTGAGAACCCTGATACCCCTCAGATTTCTTCTGTACTGGGGTCAGTTGCTCATTTATCAAGGGGTTCTGAGCATTTAACAGCTCTCTCCCACCTAGTTCTGACTGTACCCCTCACAGTCTTGGGTACCCCTGATTGGGATACCCTGACCATTTCATCATCCTTGTCAGACCTCCATCTGATTGTGAGTCACCATCCCAGAAGAAGAAAGGTAGACCCTATTGTCACCTTTGTCCTTTGTTGTCCACGTCTACTTCAGAGTGGTAGGTACCTCTCCATCTGCACTTGCCACCCCCAGATCTCCTTAAGTCAGGCCAAGGTCTCTCACAGGGATGCTGAGGTTGAGCCCCCTCCCCACATACATCTCTTCTTGCTTTTTCCTCTCCCTTTTTCCTCCTCTCAACTTCCCAGCACACCCTTGGGGATGCTGTTCCCTTCTAATGAACCTCGGGGATTTTTTTTAGGCTCTTACAAGTGTATCTAATATTTCAATATAGTGACATGATATTTTGGTCAACACAATATGTTGGGCTGCCTTCATAGCTATCCTGGGACTCTGGCTGGACACGCCTGGAAGTCAACGTTTTCTAGAGGCCCTGCAGGTCTGTTGACTCTGGCCCACCGCTGTGCAACCCTACACAGGCTATGTTCCCTCTCTGCCTCCACTGCAGCCTCTCCGGGCTTGTCAGTCTCTCTGTCATTGCATAACAGGTTCCCACAAAGGTTGGGAACTGAAACCATCACTAAGCATTTATTATTTTCACACAGTTCCTGAGGGACAGGAATTCGGGAGCGGCTGAGCCAGGTGCTTCTGGCTCAGGGCTCCTGCGGCTTTAGCAGAGAGAGAGAGGCCAGCAGGTCACAGAGTGGAAAGGTGAGATGGCTGGTGATGGCATCTTTCAGGAAAGCCAGCCAGGAGACAGTGTTGCTCTTTGCGTCCCTTCAGGCTTGGAGACCTGCTGGGGAAGCGGCCACAAAGCAAAGGAGGCAAATCCACAAGAAGATGTAAGAATTTTGTATAGCAGAGCAGCTGATTGGCAGCAAACGTCTGAGATCAAAGCAATCAGGAGAGCTCTGGGTACAGATCAGTCCATGGATTGCTTGCCACCATGTACAGAGCCCAGCATCACATAAACCTGTCACCAAAAAGGAGAAGGAAGAAGAAAAAGAGAAAGGAAGGAAGGAAGGGAGAGAGAGAAAAAGAAAGAAAGAAAGGAAGGAAGGAAGGAAGGAAGGAAGGGAGGAAGGGGGAATCTGGCCTAACCCAAGTGCCCCCAATTCCTGTGGCTTGTGACTGCAGCCGTGTCTCTCTCCTGATGCCTGTGCTCCCTTGACATGTGAGCATGCAGAGTCTAGAGCCTCCTCCTGAGGATCTACACTAGGCAGATGGTCTCTCAGCCTTAGCAAGTACCCCTAAATTCTTCAGCACAGCTCATCTCCTGACAGAGACCCCACCCACTCAAAAAGCAGGGGAGGGGGCAGTGCCCTGAAGGATCTCTCGCTCCCAGAGTGGTTGAAGGAGCCCTAGCTTCAGCCACTTGGGGGCCCAGGCCACTGTCCACCTTGTCTCTGGCTGACTGACCTAGAGACCTATGACCCCCATGTGCCATTTTCTCAGGAGGTCACATGGAGACAGGACAATTTCCTGCTGGAATTCCAGCCACCATGAGCAGACCCCACTCCTTACATATCCCTCTTGCCTAAGACCAGTCTCTTGCCCTCTCTAGCTGATGGACTAGTGGAGCAGGCCAGGGAGACCATCAGGAGCTGAGCTGTGCTGTGGAGTTTAGGGGTACCTGCTAAGGCTGAGAGACCAGCTGCCTAGTGTCACACACCTGTGTAGGTCCTCAGGAGGAGGCCCTAGACTCTGCATGCCCAGATGTCAAGAGACCACAAGCATCAGGAGAGAGACATGGCTACAGATCCCAAGGTAGTAGGCCGCCTGACTGTGGTCAGCAGAGACTTGAAGAGGCCAGAGCTCTAGTGTCTGGAAGAAGGGACCTGGAGGAACAGAAATACGTGATAGGATGGGGTTGCTTAGAATCTCTGCTTTGTAGTTCTAGCCTGGAGTGGTCTCCCCACTGTGAAGATGTTAAACATTCAGAATAAAGCCAGGTTTAACACAGTTTGAGGGTGGGGCACCTGAGCATGGTGGAGCATGCCTTTAATCCCAGCACTTGGGAGGCAAGTCTCCATGAGTTCCAGAGTAGCCTGGTCTATATGGCAAATTCCAGGCCGCCACGACTAGCTACAGAGTGAGACTCTGTCCCCAAGCCCTACTCCATTTATATGTATGTGTGTGTATGTGTTGTGTGGTGATGGTGGCGATGGTGGTGGTGGTGTGTGTGTATAAAAGAAGAAAAAAAAGAAAGGAAAAGGATCTGAGCAAGGACTGGGGAGATGGGGATGGAAATGGGGAGATGGGGATGGGAAGATGGGGATGGGGAGATGGGATGGGAAGATGGGGATGGGGAGATGGGGATGGAGGTGGGGTTGGGGTGGGGATGGAGATGAGGATGGGGGTGGGGATGGGGATTGGGAGATGGGGATGGAGGTGGGGGATGGGGAGATGGGGATGGAGGTGGGGGATTGGGAGATGGGGATGGGGAGATGGGGATGGGGATTGGGAGATGGGGAGATGGGGATGGGGATTGGGAGATGGGGCTGGGGATATGGGGATGGAGATGGGATGGGGGTGGGGATGAGGATGGGGTGGGGATGGGGATGGAGGTGGCAAGCCCTCTACACACCAGGCTACACCCAGCCCTGCAATTGCCTCATGTCTCAGTCTGTCTCTTCAAGGGGACCCTCTGCTCCCGGTGACAGGTACAAACATCTTCACAGAGGCCATCTGTCCCAGGGGATACGCAGGTTCACAGTTGTTTGTCAGTCTCTCTGATGAAGCCAGTGCCTGTAACAACAGCCACAAGGCTCTTCTTAGGACTCCCATCAAAACCCAGTGGCTTTCAACTGATCCCTTCTGGTATCAGACTGACCAGAGGACAAGTACAGACGCAATAGCTCAGGATTGCCCCCTGACCTTCCTTACCTACCAGGAAAAATCGAACACACAGCCTGGGGCCCTGTTCTCAAGGTTAGGCAGCTCCAGGAGCCAGGGCTGAGGTAGGGAGGTCACAGTGAACACCGGGATGCCACCATCACCTCCAAAAGGAACTGCCTGTGACTCCAAGGACAGCAGTCAGTGACCAGAACGGAAGGGGCTGCAGATGCCCCATGCCTCACCGGCTCAGTCACTAGGGGGTCATCCTCCTCTCCCTGACTCTGTGTCTCCCCCCTCCCAAACCTTAGCTTCGATGTTATTTGGCTCTCTGGTAAGGCTCGCTCAGGTCCTCTTCATCAGGGATACCTTAGGGAAGGGACCTGCCATGCTGCAGACTTGCTGCAAGGCACCTGGCAGTGTTTGCCTGGCCAGGTCACCTGGCAGGAAGCATGTGTATAAACCTGGGAGCAGGGACTTTCCTGTCTGTTTGTCTTAATGATCAACTTGGACCATTTCTGCTCACTTCTTCTGTGAAGTACAATTCATGGTAGGAACCTTTCCCCCCTCACTGGGAATACTCATGGCCAGGGAATGCTCAAAGAGAGTTCTGGGTAATTCTGTTTCTGGGGTGCTGGTCCCCATCTTTTCCCATGCTACTAAGCTAGGTCGGGACCCTTGCCAAAGGAGTGTTGGATAACTCAACCAATTCTGGGCAGTTCCTTTTCATGGGAACATCTGAAGCTTCTAATTAATTACCAGAGTAACATATAGTCATTCTAGAAAAAAAGATTGGCAAAACACACACAAACAAACCAAAATAAAATATGATAAACACCACTTGCAGTTTCACCAACTATATGTACTGCGAATGTCTTGGAAAATGTGTGTGTGTGTGTGTGTGTGAGGGGGAGGGGGAGAGAGAGAGAGAGAGAGAGAGAGAGAGAGAGAATGTGTGTGTGTTCTCATGTCATAGCACACATACAGCGGTTAGAAGACCTCACAACCTGCAAGAGTTCATGCTCTCCTCCCACCATGTGGGTCCTAGGGATCCAACTTGGGTCCTCAATCTTAGTAACAAATTCCTCTATCTACTGAGCCATCTTCCCAGCATATCCACCTTATTTTTTTAAATAAATTCTCTCACCAAACCTGGAGCTCACCAGATAGATTAGCTGGTTAGCAAGCCCCAGGGATCCTCTTGTCTCTACCTCCCAGGAATGGGATTACAGACACACACCGCACTCCTGGTTCTTCTTTGTGGATTCTGCGGACCAAACTCAGTTCTTACCTAGCAAGGGCTTTGCTGCTGTCCCTCTCCCCAGCCCTCGTTCTCTACCTCATACTTTATCAACATGAAAGCTCCAGGGGTTGTTCCGATGCCTACTAACTGATGCACCTCCCGGCCTCTCCGTACCCCTCACATTCTCTAATAACCACCAGACACAGGCACGCAATATTCCATTATGTGTTAGGCAGATTCCCCATGGTTGAGCAATGTGTCGATTTCTGCCTTTTATTTACACAGGATTCTACGACAAGCTTCGCAGCTCTCTCTTTATGTTTTTCCCACCCTGTCCCCTTAGAGCCAAGTTAAGACACTTGAGACCAGGGCTCTGGAAACATTTCCCACCCTCTCCCAGTAAGTAATAATGTGTTTAAATTTGGACTGAGCATCTCTAACCCCCAAATCAAAAGCCTGAAATGCTTTGAAATGCAAAGTTTTTTTTTGAGCGCTGACATGCCACAAGTGGGAAATTTCACACCATGAAACAAATAGAAAAGAGGGTATAAAATTACTTTTAGGCTTCATGTATATTACATATGAAGTACGACCATGTCCTCAGCAGACATCTTGCTTTGACCCCCGGGAACACCCTGAGCCAGCTCCACATGTCTTGTCTGCTCCTAGGTTCTAATCCATGCAACTGGGAGCAAAATTAATGTTGATTGTTTCTCTGTACCACCAAGCTATGAATATGACCTTGTTTGACCTTGATGAACCTTTTTTCAAAGCCTGCCAGTCCCTCCTCTTCCTCCTTCTGAGATTTCAGCCATCATAGAATCTGCATTTTTTTTCTCTGCATATAATCTGCTGACTGGACTCCTTATTCCTATCACCTCCAGTCGTGGAGACATAACGTCCTTAGCTAAACACTTACTGTGTAGCAAAATACCTACTGTGTGCTCTGCTCTTGGCACAGAGTTTAACCATTCATGGAGAGCATAACTAAATGAAATTGGTATATTGTCACCATATGGTGAGTGACTTTTCCTGGAGATGAGAGAAAATCTATTCACCCAATAACTGGCCCCTGAATATTACAGTGCCCAGATTCTTGTCTCAGTGCTATATGTGTGTTTCCAACACCAATATGCTTTATTGCATATATAATAGGGAGTAATATCTAAAATACTTCACAACTAGTATGGCACGGATACTAACCCACCAGGATGGGTGCCCTCATAGAGCGATGTAAAGTCAATTACCCCCTGCAGGGTTGGTTTTTTTTTTTTTCGGTGAGGGACCCTGCAACAATTCAAACTATATCTCAAGGAAAGACCTCATGGGGATGTGTAGTCACATCACGGGGCTCTGGCTGATGCAGATCCACCCCTGGAGCTTCCTGGGATCACATGACAAAGCAGGGATGGAATCTCACCTACAGAAGATGTCTGCTCCATCCTCCGAGAGGACCATGAGTCAGGGACTACTGGCATGGTTTGTTAAAGTGGGGTCATTAAGGCAAAGGTGGTCACATCAACTAAGTGGCCCTATACCACCATAGTCTCCACAGCTTTCCTCTGGTACCCGGTTCTACATATGGACGCAGCAAGCAGCCGGTTATTAGAAGCACAGCACACATCCTCAGAGGTGAGCGGGGCACAAAGTGGGTACTGGCTGAGGGTCTGATACTACCAGGCTTGACCTCGGGTCACATTCCAGACGCCTCCCCTTTGTAACCTTGCTGTTCTTGGAGCCAGCCATCCACCCAGCACAGCAGCGGGGACCCCCAGGCATAGCTTCCAAGTGCAGGAGTCTTTAGAAGTGACAGGTCTCATGGGGCTCCACTGCCATCGAGCAGCTGTGGTACAAAGATGTGTCACCTCCCTGAGCTCATTCCCCTCATCTCCAGTACAAATGAAGGATCGCACCTGATGAACATTCAGGCCTAGTGCACAGGTGTGTGTGTGTGTGTGTGTGTGTGTGTGGTGTGTGTGTGTGCATGTGTGTGTGTGCATGTGTGTGTATGTGTGCATGTGTGTGTAGTGTATGTATGTGTGCATGTGTGTGTATGTGTGCATGTGTGTGTAGTGTATGTATGTGTGTGCATGTGTGTGTATGTGTGTGCATGTGTGTATTGTGCATGTGTGTGTAATGTGTGTATGTTTGTGCATGTGTGTATGTGTGCATGTGTGTAGTGTGTGTATGTGTGTGCATGTGTGTGCATGTGTGTGTGCATGTGTGTATGTGTGCATGTGTGTCGGGTGTGTATGTGTGTGCATGTGTGTGTATGTGTGCATATGTGTAGTGTGTGTATGTGTGCATGTGTGTGTGTGCAGGCACATGTGTGTATTTTCATTGCTATCTCATAACTGCAGGTTTGCTACTGTCATGATTCATTGTGTCATATCAGAGTTTTCTCATGGTCTTAGGTGACCCCTGTGAACAGGTTGTTCAACCCCGAAAGGAGCTACAAGCCCTACTGAAAACCATTGATTTTTGGCTCTCTCCCCCACAACCTGGAGTCCTAGGCAGCCAGCTTGCCCCAGGGCTCTCCTGTCTCTGTCTTCAGAGCTCTGGACTTTCAGGCTGGTCACAATACTCAACTGACTTTTTCCTTGGAAAAAAAAAATTCCCGCCTCCTCCCATCCTCCCATTTCCCTCCCCTTCCTCCCACTCCACTCCCCCTCCCCCCCCCCCCGCTCCTTCCCCCCTCCCTTTCCAGACCGAAGAGCAGTCAGGTGGAAAGTCCAAGGTCCTCCCCCCTCCATCCAGGTCTAGGAAGGTGAGCATCCAAACTGGCTAGGCTCCCACAAAGCCAGAACATGAAGTAGGATCAAACCCCATGCCATTGTCTTTGGCTTCTCATCAGTCCTCATTGTTCAGAGAGTCCGGTTTTATCCCATGCTTTTTCAGTCACAGTCCAGCTGGCCTTGGTGAGCTCCCAATAGATCAGTCCCTCTGTCTCAGTGTGTGGGTGCACCCCTCACGGTCCTGACTTCCTTGCTCATGTTCTCCCTCCTTCTGCTCCTCATTGGGACCTTGAGAGCTTATTCTGGTGCTCCAATATGGGTCTCTGCCTCTATCTCCATCCATCGCCCCATGAAGGTTCTATGGTGATATGCAAGATATTCGTCAGTATTGCTATAGGATAGGGTCATTTCAGGTTCCTTATCCTCAGCTGCCCAAGGCACTAACTGGGAACATCCCCCTGGGCACCTGGGAGCCCCTCTAGGTTCAGGTCTCTTGCCCACCCTAAGCTGGATCCCTTAATTAAGATATATGCTTCCCTGCTTCCATATCCATCCTTCCTTTATCCCAACCATCTTAATTCCCCAAGTTCCCCCCATCCTCCCCTTCTCACATTTCTCTCCCCATCTCCCCTTACCCCATCCCATGCCACCCCCAAGATACCAATTTTTGCTCGGCAATCTTGTCTACTTCCCATATCCAAGAGGATAACTATATGTTTTTCTTTGGGTTCACCTTCTTATTTAGCTTCTTTAGGATCACAAATTATAGACTCAATGTCATTTATTTATGGCTAGAAACCAATTATGAGTGAGTACATCCCATGTTCATCTTTTTGGGTCTGGGACACCTCACTCAGGATAGTGTTTTCTATTTCCATCCATTTGCATGCAAAATTTGAGAAGTCATTGTTTTTTACCGCTGAGTAGTACTCTAATGTGTAGATATTCCACACTTTCTTCATCCATTCTTCCATTGAAGGACATCTAGGTTGTTTCCAGGTTCTGGCTATTACAAATAATGCTGCTATGAACATAGTTGAACAAATGCTTTTGTAATATGATAGGGCATCTCTTGGGTATATTCCCAAAAGTGGTATTGCTGGGTCCTGGGGCAGGTTGATCCCGAATTTCCTGAGAAACCGCCACATTGATTTCCAAAGTGGTTGGACAAGTTTGCATTCCCACCAGCAATGGATGAGTGTGCCCCTTACTCCACAACCTCTCCAGCAAAGGCTATCATTGGTGTTTTTGATTTTAGCCATTCTGATAGGTGTAAGATGATATCTCAAAGTTGTTTTGATTTGCATTTCCCTGATCGCTAAGTAGGTTGAGCATGACCTTAAGTGTCTTTTGGCCATTTGAACTTCTGTTGAGAATTCTCTGTTCAGTTCAGTGCCCCATTTTTTAATTGGGCTAATTAGCATTTTAAAGTCTAGTTTCTTGAGTTCTTTATATATTTTGGAGATCAGACCTTTGTCTGTTGCTGGGTTGGTGAAGATCTTCTCCCAGTCAGTGGGTTGCCTTTTTGTCTTAGTAACAGTGTCCTTTGCTTCTCAACTTCCTTTTGCATGAGTGCTGGGAATTTGATTTCCAGTCCACACACTTGCCTGTCAAACATTTTACCTGCCAAGTCATCTCCACACTACTCTAGGATTCCAGACATTTCCTGTCACTCTTAAAAACTGTTCAAGAAATCCCGAACAAGGTACAAAGTGACAGGAGTCAGGAACAGGGCCTTGGCTGAGTTCATATCACAGGCTCAGACCCTGCCCTGCCCTGCCCTTCCATCCTTGGCTTCAGAAAGGCTGTCATTTCTCCTTTTTCACTGTTTGTGAGAGAGAATGCAGATTTGTGCTTGTGTGGTGTAGAGGACAGAGGCCACCCTCAGGTGTCATCCCTCAAGTGCCAGACACCTTATTCTATAAGAAAGGCTATTTTCTTTCCTTCTTTCTTTCTTTCTTTCTTTCTTCTTTTTTTATTGAGCTATGTATTTTTCTCCGCTCCCTTCCCTTTTTCTCCCCTCCCCTTCTACCATCACCCATGATCCCCCATGCTCCCAATTTACTCAGGAGATCTGAGGCAAGGTCTTTTCATTGACCTGGTTTTGGCCTATTGAGCTAGACCAAATGAGTCCCAAGGATCTCCCTGTCTCTGCATCCCAGGGCAAGATTAAAAGTGAAAGCCACCACGCCCAGCTTTTCTTTTCTTTTCATGTGGGTTCTGGGGCTTGAACTCAGATCCTTGTGGTTGCACAGCAAACATTTCACTGCCTGTGCCATCTCTCCAGCCTCCTTTGCATTTTGCACAATATAATTTGGGTGCCCAGAAGCCTTCCCCCAGGAGAAACATTTGTGCTGGATGATATCAGCCTAATTAAGGGCTCCATTTTGGGGGCCTGGTTGCTTCCCCCAGCTTCTAACTCCTGCCAAGCCTTACTGGCCCCAGGGCAGGCCAGCTACCTGCACATGTGGGCTCCGGAGCCTTGGGCACCAGTGTGCCCTGCCCCCGCCATGATTGATATCTTGATTAGGAGCCAGGAGCTGGCGGGCCAGGTGTTACCTTGGCCTGGGCTGGAGGCAGCAAGCTCTACTAGGCCGGCCCTGAAAGGCACAAGCGTGTTCTGCGGTAGCAATGAGCCTTTGTTTGCCTTGGCAGCGCTGTGGCCTCCCTGGGGCCGGCCCCATAAAGGGTTTCTGTTCAGGCTGGAGGACTCATTGTCGAAAAATTGTCCCTCAAAAAATTAGCATGGTACAGTGGAGAAAGCAGAACGCCTGGCGAATGACAGCTGCCGGCCCCAGACAAGGGCCGGAGAGAGGAGTTTTGCAAGGTGCCACATCCGAAAGGCACCTGTCAACCCAGGCCTGGAGTGGTCCTAGGAGTGGCGGGACAAAAGCAGGTAAGATAAGGAAAAGTGGGGAATGCGAAATTGGGACAACCCTTCACATGGTTCATCTCCCTTTCCTGAGGATGTCAGGGGGGCTTTGAGAAGGGTCCCTCGGTGAACTGGCTTAAAGAAAGATGATTGGATGGCAGTGACGTAAGAGATGAGGGAAGGAGGGGTGGAGAGAGAGAGAGAGAGAGAGAGAGAGAATCCTAAAGGTTATGTGGTTAATTGAACATCAACAGCCACAGATACAATTATGCCCCATTGTGTCTTTCTCCCAGTGTGTTGATGGATAAGTAACTAGATTAAAGGAAGTGGTAGCCCGGGTTGGAAGGGCCAGGCAGTGGGGGGGAGATCCCTTCTGAATGGTGACCCAGGGCTCCCGCAGACCCCAGCAAGGAGGGAAAACAGTCAATTAGAGAGGAGAGAAAAGATGGAGGGAGCTGAGTTTAGCATTTGCATAAAGGCTGGGGCCCTGAGGCTGCCACCCTTCATGAGTGGTGAGAAGCTGGGGTGTTATATTCGGGTAAAACGCATGGTAATTGTTGAACATCTCAACCCAAAGTCTGTGTGTAGGCAGTATATACAAGGCAACAATGGGAGTGAGTGGACCAATATATAGGGTGTGTGTGCACATGAGCTTGTGTGTGCACGCATGGCCACTGATGTGAGTAATCTTACCAGCAAGGTGATTTCCAGTGGGTTGCACCTGTGTGCCTTGCACTGGCTTAACTTCCCTGTTGAGAAATGTGCAGATTTGAGTAGGTGTATACCTGAGCATAGATGAGCCTATCTGAGCATACCTGAGCATAGCTGAGCATACCTGAACATAGATGAGCATAGCTGAGCATACCTGAGCATAGATGAGCCTATCTGAGCATACCTGAGCATAGATGAGCATACCTGAGCATACCTGAACATACCAGAGCATACCTGAACATAGCTGAGCATACCTGTGCATACCTGAGCATGGCTGAACATACCTGAGCATAGCTGAGCATACCTGAGCATAGATGAGCCTATCTGAGCATACCTGAACATACCAGAGCATACCTGAGCATAGATGAGCATACCTGAGCATACCTGAACATACCAGAGCATACCTGAACATAGCTGAGCATACCTGTGTATACCTGAACATGGCTGAACATACCTGAGCATAGCTGAGCATAGCTGAACAGGAAGTGTGGCTCTGACTGACTCCGTCCCACCAGCACGAGAGGCTAGTGCCTCAAAACTCCCCCAGGCTCTCATGATGGTGACCCTAGAACTGGCCCTCAGGCTCACCAGGCATCTAAACTGTCTCCCCAACTCTTCCTGCATCATCTAGAATGCTATTTCTGTGGTGTCCCTGCCTCAAGACCAACCCCAGCCAAACTTCTCGTTTCTTTAAAGTTTTTCTTCCTTCCTCCTCCTCTTCCTTCCTTCCTTTCTTCCTTCCTTCCTTTTCTTCTCCTTCTCCTCCTCCTCTTCCCCCTCCTCCTCCTCCTCCTTCTTCTTCTTTTTGGTATGTATGACTTTAAAAATCAGGTCTCATGTATCCCAGGCTGGCCTAAACTCACTGATGTAGCCAAATATGACCTAAATTTCTCATGTGGGAGTGGTATGTGTGGATTTGTGTAGGTGTGTGCACATGTGCATGTGCGTGCAGAGGGCAGAGACTGACGCTGGATGTCTTCCTCAGTTCATGTCTCACACTGAACCCTGATCACTGTTCCCACTAGGCTGGCAGGCAGTGAGCTCTAGGAAAGCTCCTCTCTTTGCCTTACGCTTGCGAGGCAGGCACTTTACCACCTGAACCACCTTCCTAGGCCCAGCTTTGAACTTCTGATCCTTTGACCTCTACCTTCCCAGTGATGAGATTATAGGCGTGCACCACCATGCCTGGTTTATGTCTGGCATGTTCCAGCTCAGGACTTTGAGCATGCTAAACAAGCAGTCTACCAACTGAGCTGTATCCCCTGCACTTAGCACCCTCCTTTCTCAACAAGCAAGGAAAAGACACCAAGGAATCCAGAATCTGAGCCATCTAGGTTAAATGTTAACCCCAGCTTTGTGACTCAGACCACATGACTACCCTACTAAAGATGACGGCCAGATCCAAAGTTAAGGCTGTTTTAAAGATTGAATAAGGTCCTGTGTAGAGGTAGGAGGGGAATCTGTATATCCCGGTCCACCTGGGACCGTCTCATGTGATACCTGTGGCCCCAGAATAATTATCCACGGTGCCCTACACTCTCGGAAGTGTCCCAGTTTGGATGATGAATTCTACGGCTGTCCCAAATACAAATGGGGCTTCAGGGAGTGTTTTTCCCATCTCTGCCTCTTCGCCCTCTGTTGTGTCACTATTAAATCTTCCTCTGGGTGTGATGTGCGTGTACTCATGCGTGTGAGTCAGGCACATGTGTGCCATGACGCATGTATGGAGGTCACAGGAAAGTTACTCCACACCTTCCTCCTTTGTTTCAAGATAGGCTCCCATTTTTGGTGTTGGGCCAGTGTGAACACCAGGCCCACGAGCTCCTGGGATCTCTCCTGCCTCTGCCTCCTGCCTCAACTCTGAAGCACCGGGACCACAGATGCGCCATCCCTCACCTGGCTTTATGAGCATTCGAGGCTCTGAACCCAGGTCTACCCAGAGGGCTGCCTCCCCAGCCCTCTGTGCTGTTGCTGGGGCCTCACTTCAAGGCTCTATTATGCCATAAACTCCCGAGAGGACATCCTGGAGCCATCCTTTCCGTGTCACAGAACTCCTAAATATACAACAGATGCTGGATGACGTGGTCCCTGCCCAAGAGCAGGGTGGCCTCCCAGATTTTGCGTGCAGGCAGCTATTCTCTGTCCACTGGCTTTAGAGCAGAAAACTTCTAGACTTGGGGTAACTCGTGGATGTGGGGATTTACCTTGAAACATAAGTGGGAGCCACATTTATCAACCGTTCATCAGAATCAGTTCTTAGTGTGGACCAGGACTCACTCTTCCACTGTAGATATGAAGCCTCCCATGCAGGTCTGCTATTTCCATATTGCCCTGACTCACCTTTTCCCTCAGGGGCTGACAGTTCCCCTCCATGTCCTAGGCTCTGTGTAACCAAGCTGTGCTGCAGTTCAAACTGATGATGCACTTGTCATTCGATGCAGCAGAGCAAAGATGCTCATCTGTCTATGTTCACACCCTGTAAAGCGATTGTCAAAGGTATGGCAACACATCCCCTTAACCCCAGCACTCAAGGCAGAGGCAGGTGGATCTTGTGAGTTCAAGGCCAGCCTGGTCTGGATAATGTGTTCCAAGACAGCCAGGGTACATAATAGAGAGACCCTGTCTCAAACAAAAGAGGAAAGGAAGGAAAAACGAATGATATCAATTTTAAAGTCAAAATTGTTTTTGAAAGTTCTTAAAGTATGCTAGACCCCTGTGGAAATACTCGGAAAGCAGCCCCAGGGTGGAACAGGAGATCACACCATATAAAGGACAGGACTTTTCTGAAGCGTTTTCTTACAATGGTACATTGTTGAAAATGCATTTCTATCAGATTTGAATATTTGGAACTATTGCATTGGCAAGAACTTGTTGTTAAACAAAATTTTAATTAAAGAGTAATATATGGTAGAAAAAGCAGACAGCCAGGGTTGGTGAGAAAGCTCAATGGATAAAGATGCTTGCTATAGAAGCCTGAGAATAAGAATTCAATGAGTTTGCATGGAAATAGGGAAAGAGAAAACTGACTTTGCAAGGCTGTCCTCCGAGCTCATGTTTCCTATAGCATGTGTGCCCCACCCCATACACACACACACACACCTCTCACACATAATAATAATTGTAAAGACACACAGAAGAACCCACAAATTGAAGATCTTTTGGGAGATTAAAAAAAGCAATCCAATGTAAGTCACTTGTGAAAAACAGGTAAAAGAGAAACATTGGGGTCTGACAAGATGGCCCAGAGAGCAAAAGAGCTTGCAGCCACGCCTGACAATTGGAGTTTGATCCCTGAAACACACATTCTGGGAGGAGAGAACCAACTCCCTTCCCACAACTTGTCCTCTGAGTCCTGAATGTGTGCAATGACACAAACAAACAATAAAAATGAAAGAAAACAGGAAGGCCCTGAAAGCTGGAAGACCCCAGAGCAAAATTCAGGGAGACAGTCTATACATAGGCAGACTACCCAAGGAGAATAAAGTTGAGTGTTCTGAGGGCTCTTAAAATTTTACCCTTTCTCAGGAAGCTTCTAGAAGAAGAGTTCCCTGAATTGAAAGAGGAAACTGGAAAGACAAGATGGGCAGAGGGAACCGGAAGCTTAAGGAAGAGGCATGGCGGACATGCCCTTGATGAGAAGACTGTGTGAGAACCTGGGCACAGGAGATCCCGAATCTAACCACACCAGTAGGAAGCCTACAGCTTAAAATGATACTCCGAGTATGGGAGTTAGCCAGCAAACAGAAATGGAAGACAAATGTTAATTTTTGGAGAAGCAAAAAAGGGGTGTGAGACAAAATAATGGGCTGGGGAGACATCTCAGTAAAAGAAAGACTGGGTGTGGCGCTGTGCACTACTAATCCCCCACTGGGAAGGCCGAGATGGGAGGGTCCCTGTCTAAATCAGAAGAGGCAGCAAATTCCAGGTGAAACTGAGAGAGCTGTCTCAAAAGAGAGAGAGAGCAGCTAAGAAAGACCGCTAAGATTCACCTCCAGGCTTCACATGCATGCATGCATGCACACAAGCACGTGTGCGCACACACACACATGTGCATGTGCTCACACATACAAATACAAACAAATAGTCATAGTATAAGGTCTGCTATGAGTATTTGCAAATTTGTAATAATTTAGAAGTTAGCCAAAGTAGTTTGTCAGAACTATGCTTCCTAGTGAGCAAACAACTGTTTGGGGGAGGAGGAGACAGCATCTTACTATGTAGTCCAAGCTGGCCTCAGAGTCTTCTGCCTCAGGCTCTGAAATGCTAGGGTAATAGGTATGTGCCGCTACATTAGCTAAAACAGTCTTTCGGGGTTGATTTTCCACCTCCACGTTTCCATGGTCCCTGGGGCTTAGGCTTGGGTAGTCAGTCTTTCGTGGCAAGTGTCTCCTCACCCACTAAGATGTTCTTCTATAAGAGGAAATCAATAGATCCATGAGAGGACAAGGGAACATCGTGCCATTGGCTTTTGTCACGTAGTGTGACCGTGGGGATGACACATTCTTGCCTAGCAAGGGCCCTGAGAACAGGAGTGGACTTCTTTGGAATTGGCCTCCTGCTGTGCTTGGCCTACAGCTTTCTCTGTTCTTCTGATTGAAGGACAACTTGTAGGAGTGGCTTTTTCCTTCTAGCATATGGGTCCCGGGGTTTGAACTAAGGCTGTCAGCCTTAGCTGCAAGCGCCCTGAACCCCTAACTCATCTAACTGGTCCTTCATTTTGTTTTGTTTTTAATTCTTCCCCTCTTAGGAAGACTAGTTTTACTAGATTTTTTTCATAAAATATATTCTGATTAAGCTCTCCCCTCCCCCAACTCCTCCCAGATCTTCTCCCACATACCCACCCACCCAGATTCACACCCTTTCTTTCTCTCTCATTAGAATTTAAACAGGCATCTAAAGTAGTAACAACAACAACAATAATAATAGTAATTAATAAATACTAGATTAAGACAAAAAAGAGTCAAAGAAAAAGCAAACACAAGAACATACAAGTTTTGAGAGACATAGTCTCACATACAGAAAACCCATAAAAACAAAGTTTTGGGGGAAATCCCAGACAAAGTATTATGAGACAAAAAGCCTCCAAAAATAGCATTGAGTTCGTTGTGTGTTAGCCAGCCTCTTTCTGGCCTGGACCCTGCCCTTAAGTGTGGTTTGCGAGATTCCACTGGAGAAAAATTGATTTCCCCTTTGTGAGTGTTTAAACAATAGCAGAGAGCTTCTAGGTTAAGGACAGGGTCTTGTGTCCACTGCCCTTCTCAGTGCTGGACCCATCTGGCTTAGACCAGTGCAGGCGCTGTGCACGCTGCCACAGTCTCTGCGAGTTCATGCGTGTGTCAGTCCTGCTGTGTCTGGAAGACACTGTCTCCTTGGTGTCCCCCATTCCCCCCACCCCTTCCAATCTTTCCACCTCCTCTTCCACAGAGTTCCTGAGCCCTAAGGGGAGGCATTTGATGGAGACATCCCGTTTAGGACCAAGTGTTCCAAAGTCTCTCTCTCTGCATATTGTCTGACTGTGGGTCTGTCTTTGTTCCCATCTGCTGCAGGACGAAGCCTCTTTGATGTTAGTTGGACAAGGCACTGACCTTTGAGTATAGCAGGATGTCACTAGGCGTCATTTTATTGCTACATTCCTTTAGCAGACAGTAGTATTTGGTTTTCCCCTAGGTCCATGGCCTATCTAGTCTCAGGTTCTTAGCCACCCAGGGAAGTATCAGGTATGGGTTCTTTCTCATGAAGTGTGCCTGAATTGTGATTGGTTGCATCTACAACTTCCACGCCGCTATTTTACCTGTGAATCTTACAGGCAGGTCACAATTACAGAGTGCAGGATTTGCAGCTGGGTTGGCGTTTGCCCTTCTTTGGTAGAGCAGGGTGCCTTCCAGTCCCATGAACACTGGTCAGTAGGGATGAAGGCTCTAGGTAGCCACCAGCTCAATTTCTCTGTGTTTAGTGAGTTCTGTGGGTGTTGTCTTCAGTATTGGGGCCTTACATCAGTTTGTATAGAGCAACCAATAGCCGTAGCAATAGCTTGAGTTATTTGGGGGTTTCCATGGGGTCCCACTGGCCAACAATATTTTTAGATGTAACCCATTCCTGGTACTAGTGGTAAGAGATGTCTGTTTGGGGCTTTGTTTCTCCCATTATTTGGTGATTCCAATTTAGATTTTTTTTTAATTTATTTATTTTTATGTGCATTGGTGTGAAGGTGTCATGTCCCCTGGAACTAAAGTTACAGACAGTTGTAAGCTACCATGTGGGTGCTGAGAATTGAACCTGGCTTCTCTGGAAGAGCAGCCGGTGCTATTAAGCTCTGAGCAATCTCTCCAGCCCTCAGGTTTCTTTCATTTCTATGCCCCCCAATCCACTTCTCAGAAAGGGTAAGGCCTTCGTGGGAGTCAACAAAGCATGGCATATGAGGTTGAGGTAGGACCAAGCTCCTGACCCCTGCACCAAGGCTGAGCAAGGCATCCCAATGTAGGTAAGAGGTTTCAAAACGGCAGTTCATGCACCAGGGACAGATTCTGGTCCCACTGCTAGGGACCCCACAAACAGACCAAGCTACACAACTGTCACCCACATGCAAAAGACCTAGGTCAGCTCCCTAGCTATCAGTCCTGAGTCCATGAGCTCCCCAAAAGCTTAGGCCAGCTGCCTCTGTGGGTTTCGCCATCATGCTCTTGACCCCCGTTTCCCCCCATACAATCCCTCCTCCCTCTCTTCAACTGTACTCCCAGAGCTCGGCCTAGAGCTTGGCTGTGAATCTCTGCATCTGCTTCCATTAGTTACTGGATGGAGGTTTTATGAAAATTAGGTTAGTCACCAATATGATGGCAGGGGAAGGCTGGTTCAGGCTCCCTCTCCACTATCGCTAGGAGTCTTACCTGGAGTCATCCTTGTGGATTCCTGAGCGTTTCCCTGGCACCAGGTTTCTCCCAAATCCCATAATGGCCCCTCTTTCAAGATATCTTTCATTGCTCTCCCTCTCTGTCCCTTTCCCAACTCAGCCAACCCATGCCTCATGTTCCCAACCCCCCACCCCTAGTTTACCCAGGAGATCTAGTCTATTTTCCCTTCCCAGGGCAATCCACGCATCCCTCTTAGGGTCCTCCTTGTTACCTAGCTTCTCTGGGGCTGCACTGTTTCTATCACTATAGCTCTTTAGAACAACTTGAGATTCGGGGTGGAGGGGGTAGCACCTCCAGCAGTTCTTTTATTATTTGGGATTGTTTTAGTTATTCTGGGCTTTTTGTATTTTCACATGAAGCTGAAAAATTGTCCTTCCAAATTCTGTGAAGAATTGTTTTGGAATTTTGAAGGCTCTCTCATTGAATCTGTAGATTTTTTTTTTTTTTTTGGTAAGATGGCCATTTTTACTACATTAATGACACCAGTCCTAAGAGAGACATACATGGATCTGCCTAGGAAGGGGAAAAAGACAAGATCCTCCTGAGTAAACTGGGAGTGTGGAGGACGGAGGGGAGGGTGGAAGGGGAGTGAGCAAAATGGATAGCATATTTCTATCCAAACAATTAAAATGAGAGGGATTAAAAATTAATGATAATAAAATAAAATTAATAATACCAATCCATGAGCATGGGAGAACTTTCCATCTTCTGATACTTCTTCAGTTTCTTTCTTCAAAGACTGGAAGTGTTTGTCACACAAGTCTTTCACTTGCTTGCCTGGAGTTACTGTGGTTTTGTTTATTTGTTCAGACTGTTGTGAAAGATGTTGATTCCCTGATTTCTTGTCTCCTCATTGTCATTTGTATATAGAAAGGCTCCTGATTGTTGTGAGTTAATTTTGTACCCTGATATTTTGCTGGAAGTGTTTATAAGCTGTAGAAGTTTGCTGGTGGGACTTTTAGGTCATTTGTATATAGACTCATCATCTGTAAACAAAGTTACTTGGACTTCTTCCTTTCCTCTTTGTATTCCCTTGTGCTCCTTCGGTCATTTGACTGCTCTAGCTAAGATTTCGAGTTCTCTATTGAACAGATATGGAGAAAGTGGGCAGCCTCGTCTTGAGTTTCTCTTCATCTAGGTGGGTGTTGGCTGGTGATTGCTGACAATTGCTTTATTATGCATTATGTCCCTGTATCCCTAACTCCTTAGGACTTTGAGATGATCATGTGGTTTTGTCTTTCTGTCTGTTTCTATAGTGGTTTACATTGATATATTTACATGTTGAATCATCTCTGGGATGAAGTCTACTTGATCATGGTGATCTTTTGAATGTGTTTATGGATTCAGTTTACAAGCATTTTATTGAGAACTTTTGCATCTATGTTCATAACAAAAATTAGTCTGTAATTCTCTTTCTTTGTTGGATCTTTATGTTTAGGTATCAGGGCAATTGTGGCCTCGTAAAAGGAGCTAGATGATCTTTCTTCTGTTTATAGTTTGAAGAGTATTGGCATTAAGTCTTCTTTGAAATTCTTAAAATTCTGCCCTAAAACCATCTAGCCCCCGCTTTTTTTCCTGTTTCACTAGGGATTATAGGTCTGTTTAGATAAATTAACTGATTTAGTAGGTGGTATTCATCAAGAAGTTTATCCTTTTTTTTTTTTGTTTTCCCAATTTGGTAGAGTACAGGTTTTTAAAATATGTCCCTAGAATTCTCTGTATTTCCTCAGAGTCTGTTGTTATGACCCCCATTTCTTCTCTAATTTTATTAATTTGGATGTTCCCTTTCATCTTTTGGTTAATTTAATTAGGAGTTTGTCAATTTCACTTTGTCAATTTCACTGATTTTCTCAAAGAACCAACTCTTCATTTCATTGATTCTTTGCTTTGTTTGTTTCTATTTTATTGATTTCAGCCCTAAGTTTTATTATTCCTTGCTGTCTACTCCTTTTTGTATTGTTTCTTCTTTTTGTTCTAGAACTTGCAGGTGTGTCATTAAGTTGCTAGTACATCTTTCCAGTTGTTCTTTGTAGGTACCTTCATTGTGCCTGTATGTTTATGTGTGTTATGCTTTCATTTTCATTCAATTCTAGAAGATTTCTAATTTCTCTTTATTTCCTTCTTGACTCGTTTCTTCATTTAGCAGTAAGTTATTTAATTGTTATAAGTTTATAAACTTTCTGTTGTTTATGTTGATATTGGTATGCAGTTTTAATCCACAGTGGTCAGAGAGGATGTAGGGTGTTATTTCAAATTTTTTGTATCTGTTAAGAGTGGCTTTGGGTCCAAGTATGAAGTTAGTTTTTGGAGAAAATTCTGTGATTGGCTGAGAAGAAAGCGTATTCTTTTGTGATTGAGTGAAATGTTCTCCATATGTTGGGTCCATTTGGTTTTTAATGTCTGTTAGCCCCAGTATTTTTCTGTTTATTTTTTGTTCAGGTGACCTGTCCATTGGTGAGAGCAGGGTATTGAAGTCAATCACTATCACCGTGTGAGGGTCAACATGCAATTTTAGTTATAATAGTGTTTCTTTTATGAACTTAAGTGCCCTTGTCTTTGGTGTATAAATGTTTAGGATTGCAATGTGCTCTTAATGGATTTTCCTTTGATGAGTATGTAGTGTCTTTACCAATCTCTTCTGACCAAATTTGGGCTGCAGTCTATTTTTTTCAGATATTGAAATGACTGTCCCATCTTGCTTCTTAGGTCCATTTGCTTGCAATATCTTTTTCTATCTTTTGCCCTGAGGTAATGTCTATTCTTGATGTGAAGGTGTGTTTCTTGAATACAGCAGAAGGACGGATCCTGTTTTTGAATCCAGTCTGTTAGTCTGTGTCTCTTTATTGGAGAATTGATTTCATTGGTATTAAGACATATGAATAGGCAGTGTCTGCTGATTCCTGTCATGTTGCTGTTATGCTGTGAGGTTTTTGTTTGTTTTTCATTTTTCTGCTTTTGATTTATTAGTCTGAGATTATTTATTCCTCGTGTCTTCTTAGGTGTGATTAACCTCTTTTGATTGAAGCTTTTCCTCCAGTACCTTCTGTAGAGCCAGGTTTGTAGCTAGATATTGCTTAAATTTGGTTTTATTGTGGAATGTTTTTCATTCTCTATGTACTGTGATTGAAGTTTTGCTGGGTACGGTCGTCTTAGCGAGCATCAGTGGTCTCCTAGAGTCTGTAGAACATTTGTACAGGCCCTTCTGGCTTTCAGAGTCCCCGTTGAGAAGTCAGGTGTTATTCTAATGGGTTTGCCTTGATATGTTATTTGATCTTTTCCCCTTGCAGCTTTAATATTGTATCTTTGCTTTGTAATTTAGTGTTTTGATTGTTATGTTTCATGAGGAATTTCTCTTCTGGCGAAGTCTATTTGGTGTTCTGTGTGCTTCTTGTACCTCAATAGGCATGTCCTTCTTTAGGTTAAGGAAATTTTTATCTATGGTTTTGTTGAAAATATTTTCTGTGCCTTTAACCTGAGCTGCTTCTCCCTCCACTATCCATATTATTCATAGATTAGGTCTTCCCTAGTGTTCTGGGTTTCCTGGATTTAACATTTTCTTTCACTGAGGAATCTATTTCTTCTATCTTGTCTTCAGTGCCTGTTCTTTCATCAATCGCTTGTGTTCTGTCGGTGAGGCTCCAAAGAATCCATCTCTGTGTTCTGTTGGTGAGGCTCACCTCCGAGGATTCCATCTCCTGTGTTCTGATGGTGAGGCTCACCTCCGAGGATTCCATCTCCTGTGTTCTGTCGGTGAGGCTCCAAAGATTCCATCTCTGTGTTCTGTCGGTGAGGCTCACCTCCGAGGATTCCATCTCCTGTGTTCTGTTAGTGAGGCTCACCTCCGAGGATTCCATCTCCTGTGTTCTGATGGTGAGGCTCCAAAGATTCCATCTCTGTGTTCTGTTAGTGAGGCTCACCTCCGAGGATTCCATCTCCTGTGTTCTGATGGTGAGGCTCACCTCCGAGGATTCCATCTCCTGTGTTTTGTTGGTGAGGCTCACCTCCAAGAATTCCATGTCTTGTGTTCTGTTGGTGAGGTTCACCTCTAAGGATTTTTTTTTAACTTCCTAAATTTTTTGTTTTCAGTCTTCCCTCAGTTTGGGTTTTCTTTAGCAATTCTACTTCTACTTTCATGTCTTAAACTGTTTTTTTTTTCCATCTTGTTCCACTGTTGGTGTTTTCATAAACTTTATTGATGAATTCAGTCATTTCCTTACCAATTGTAATGGATTTTGGAGTCCTTGTCTTATGCTTCAGCTGTATTGCATTTCTTAGGTCCTACTGTAGTAGGGTCGCTGCATTAGGGTGGAGACACATTGTCCTGGCTGCTATTGACTATTCTTGTGTTGGTGTTTAAGCATCTAAGTTCAGGATGATTGTAATTCTAGGTGTTGATATCTGGGCTTGTCTGTGTTGGGTGGGCATTCTATTCCTTGTTCCTGTGGCCCTCTGGACCTCAGTACAGTGTGGTATGTGTGGACTGTCTGGTAGTGAATGCTTCTGAGATCCTGCCAAATGTGGCTGCTAGGGTTCCTGGGTAGAACATGTTTCCGGGTATTTAGGGCTGGCAAGTGGGAAGGGGGATAGGCTTTGTTGGGGGGACTAAAAGGGTCCATAGGAAGAAGGAAATCTGAGTCTTCCTAGAGGATCTTTGGGATCCCCAGGGATGGATTGAGAGAAGAAAGGCAGCCTCTGCAGATGATCTTCTACAGGGCTGGGGTGAGAAGGAGAAATTTGCAATGGCAGACAGGAAGGAGAAAGAAAGGGGCCTTCATTTTAAACTACACACTTTCCTGGAATGATCAGCAGGAATTGATTCATAGCAAAATACCAGAGGGCACATAAATTATACAGAATAAAAAAATAATTGATCACCAAACATGGGGGTACATGCTTTTAATCCCAGTATTTGGAGGCAGAAGCAGATGGATATCTAAGGCTCCATAAAGGACAGTCTGGTCTCCATAGTGAGTTCCAGGACAGCCGGGGCTACTTAGAGGACCCTGTCTCTAGGAAAAGAAAGATTATTTGATCACAGTTCTATCTAGAGCCTGTTACATCCAAAACGCAGCAGTAGCATCTGCTCAGCCCCCATCATGACATGGCCAAGTGTGTCACATCGTGAGAAAGAGCAGAGGAAGTGGCCTTTCCTCTTAAGGCCACTAAATCCAGGAAGTGGACCCAATCTTCATGAACTTATCTCATTTTAATCACTTCCCAACTGTCTCCGAACAACACCTGCATATTAATTTGTAGATTAACTTTCCTGGACAAGAGTTGAATGATTAGCATTAGGTACATAGAAAGACGGTCAGCAAGCAGAAGTAGCGGGCAACAATTTAACTTCCAGGAAAACGAAAAGTCATAAAAGACAAAATAAACTGGGGCTGGGAGCTGTCCGAGTTAGTAAAGTGCTTACATACAATCACGAGAACCCAAGTTCAATCCCCAAGACCCTTTAACAGCTTTTTTAAATAATAAAAAATTTAAAAACTGGGCATAGCAAGAAAGAGAAGGAATGAAATAAAGAAAAAAAGAATGTGATTATACACCTTTAATGCCATCACTTAGGAGAGGCAGGCAGATCTATGTGAGTTTTGAGGTCAGCCTGGTTCAAATAGAAAGTTCCAGATCAACCCAGGCTATGTAGTGAGAACCTGTGGTATTCCGTGGTTTTCACCCTTCGATCCCATCTCAGAGCAATCAGGAGTCCAGGGCTTCACACGCCAACCTCAGAGAACAGAGTGGCTTGCCTGGGTGAGTCTTGCCCCGCCCCCAGATATTCTCATTCTCTCTCCCCCTCCCTCTGTGTGTGTGTTTGTCTGTCCCCCACCCCATGTACCCCCACCACACACATGTTCCACTCTCCTAGCTCTCTAGAGCACTAAGAAACAAATGAGGCCACCGACCCAGGCTCTAGCAGGAGTGACTCATGTGACCCGCAGCTGTGTCTGCAGCACAGAAGCCCCTGCTCTTCAGCCTGGTTGTGGTGACAGAGTTCCTGAACTGGAGTGGCCAGGCATTGGGCAGCTCTTGGAGACACAGGTAGGTTAAGGAGGGGACATCTTCCGAGATGTATCCCCCTCTAATGGAGAAGGACCGGCCAAAGCTGAGACAGGTGTGTGCTACCCCAAGAATTGTGTTGGCAGAAGGCCCAGGGTTTGTGGAGACCACCTGTTCACCCCACCACTCTGCCCTGGCTTCTCCCAGCTAGACAGAGAGCAATGGGTTCCCTCCCGGATCACTTTGCTCAGCTGATTATTTTGGCCCCACATCCGCTGGTTCTTGCCCACGGGTTAGAAGCTGGCAATCTGCCTGCCCTACTCCCTCCCAAAGAGACTCAGTGAGGAATCAGGGAAGAGCTGGCGGGGTGACTCAGCCCTTGCCTCCCAAGCGAGTTTAATCCCTAGGACAAATGTAGAAAAGCTGGCCATAGTCACAGCTCTGAGAAAGTAGAGACAGTGGACAGCCAGCCTACCATAATTGGTGAGCCCCAGGTTACAGTGAGAGAAGCCCTGTCCCAAAGAAATAATGTGGTCTGTAAGGAGAGGTGTATCAGCACCTAAGATCATGTGCTATTCCTACAGAGGACCTGAGTTAGCTTCAGCTCCAGGGCATCCAATGCTTTCATCCTCTGCAGGCACCTGCATTCAAAAGCACAGACAGACATGCACACGTTTTAAAAATAAGATGTTAATATCATATATATATATATATATATATATATATATATATATAATTTCACTCAGAGGTCAAAAGAGGCAGTCACATCCCTGGAACTACAGTTAGAGATGAAGCCACCATGTAAGTGCTGAAAATGAACCTGGGTCCTCTGCAAGAACAGTAAATTCTTTTAAACACTGAGTCATCTCCCTAATTACTAAATTAAATCTTCAAAAGGAGAGGAAGGAAAGAAAGAGAGAGAGAGAGTGGGTGAGAGAGATGAAGGAAGGAAGGAAGGAAGAAAGGAAGGAAGGAAAGAAGAAAGAAAGAAAGAAAGAAAGAGAGAGAGAGAGAGAGAAAGAAAGAAAGAAAGAAAGAGAAAAAGATAGATGAATGGCTCCTGAGGAACACCTGTGATCACCTTCCATGTGTGCATTCATATACACATATACATAATCAGAGAGAGAGAGAGAGAGAGAGAGAGAGAGATTAGCTATTCCTGGTCCCAGTAGAGAAAGTCTAGTTTCTCAGACTGCCAGGTCTGCAGGATATTTCTTCCTTTTTGTTTTTGTTTTTGTGTGTAGTGTAGCAATGTAGTGTATGCTCGTGAGTGCATACACAGAGGCCAGGGGGAAGTGTCTTGTGTATGGTGTATGTTCGTGAGTGTGCACACAGAGGCCAGGGAAGTGTCATGTGTGTAGCGTATATTCACGAGTGTGCACACAGAGGCCAGGGGGAAGTGTCTTTGTGTGTAGTATATGTTCACGGGTGTGCACACAGAGGCTGGGGGGAGGTGTAGGGTGGCCTTTGCTGTATTTTCCTAAGACATGGTGCCACTGAACCAGAAGCTGGGCTGGTATACGCTCCAGTAATCCCATCTCTGTCACCCACAATGCAGGCTGCAGGCATGCTAAGTCACACTGGCTTCTTCTTCTGTGGGCACCTGTGATCAGACTCAGGTCCTCACGACTGCACAGTAAACACGCTTACCCACTGAGCTATCTTCCCAATTGGGCGGAGAATTTTTTAAAATGCAAATACCACTTTATGAGAGCTTGGTTAGTAATTGTGAGATGCTGCCACCAGGTGGCTCTCCTCCAAGCCCCTCCCTCCTGGACCACTGAGCAGTCTCAGGTACTGACCCAGAAGAGGGTCTCCATGCTTGCTCAAGGCAGCCTGCGGTGGGCACTGGAGTGCCAGTCCTCCTCTACCTGGGTACCTTCAGGCTCTCTTTTGACCCTTCATCATTATCTCTGTGGTTCCCACTGACCCCACGCACCAGAGGACCATGGGTTCCGAAAGCTGCCCGTTGGGATCAGCTTCTCAAGGCTCAGTGATGCTGCTCAGCCGAACCTCCTCTAAGAGGCCCAACTCCTCCCTACAGACATGGCCAGCATCTTACACCAGCTCTTAATTTTCTTTGTCTGTCAATGGGGTCCTTCCATCTTCTCCGTGTGTGTGTGTGTGTGTGTGTGTGTGTGTGGACTCATGTAGGTGGGCACGTATCAATAGTGGACACATGCACACCAAAGGGTGACATTGAGTGTCTTCAATTGCTTCCCACTTTATATTTTGAGAGTGGGTTTCTCAGAGAACTTGGATTTTACCGATTTGGCTAGGCTGTCTAACCAGCAAGTCCCTGGATCCCTCTGCCTAGTTCTCCAGTGTTAGGATTACAAGAACATTGCTGATGAATTCTGGAATATTGAATTCAAGTCCTTTACCAGTAGCTCCCAGCCATCTCCCAGCCTCTTCTTGGCCTTCTCCACAGGGCTTCCAAACCAAGAGTCAGTCCTGAAAAAACGTGGGGAGCCCCAAGGCAATAAATGTTTGCTATTAAGATACATAAATAAATGAGCCCACTCATCAGAAAAATTTTAAAACTATATTTATTATTTGCACACATGCCAATGTAAAAGGACAACTTTGGGTAGTTGGTTCTCTCCTACTGTGGGCTCCAGGATCCAACCCAGGCAGCTGGGGAGTGGGGAAAACACTGCAAGCATTTTTTCTCAGCTAGATCATGCTGGATCATCTCACCTCCCTCCAGTTCACCAGATCAGATACCCAGGCCCCATGCTGGGCAGGAAAGTGAATGAGCAAATGAAGCGGCTGCCTAGTTAAAGTGGAGCAGAATGATGGGGAAATGGAAAATGGCAGGGATTTGGTGAGTGGGTGGTGGGTAGCAGGCAGGATGGGTGGTGGGTAGCTGGAGGGATGGGTGGGTGGTGGGTAGCTGGAGGGATGGGTGGGTGGTGGGTAGCTGGAGGGATGGGTGATGGGTAGCTAGTGGGATGGGTGGTGGGTAGCTGGAGGGATGGGTGGGTGGTGGGTAGCTGGAGGGATGGGTGGGTGGTGGGTAGCTGGAGGGATGGGTGGGTGGTGGGTAGCTGGTAGGACTGGTGGTGGGTGGCTGGAGGGATGGGTGGTGGGTAGCTGGAGGGATGGGTGGTGGGTAGCTGGAGGGATGGGTGGCTGCTGAGTCCTTATTTGTGTTATTTGTTGGGGAAGAATCAGGTCACTTGGCCTGGGGCCGACAGAAGCAATGTCCCCAACAGGACCCAGATCAAAACAGATGAATCACTTACATGCAGCCAGCTGCGGCAGGGAATGGGGGTAGAGGGGTGGGGCAGGGTGGATGGACTGCCAACGCCAAAGTCATGCTGTGGGGACACCCTAGGGAGCCACCACACAGTCAAAACAGACCCTGCCCCAGATGGGAGCCGGGGCACATCAGGAGGGAAAGCCTGGGGACTCTTCCAGAGAGCAGCTGTGGCTCATTAGCTGAGCACCTACTAGCAGCCCAAAGGTGTCCCATAAATCAGTCTAGAGTTGGAAAACCCTGGGAAGAAGGGTTGGCCTGCTCTATTGGAAAGGAAATGAGAAACCGAGAAGGGAAATGACTGACCCAAGGTCACCCAGCTGCAAGGGGCAGAGTCCAGGCTAAGTTATTTCCTCTCTTGGTTCCCACCTGACTGGTACGTGTGGCCTTAGGGAGACCCTGTCCAGCATGGGACCAGATCTGGGAACAGAGCAAGCAGGAAGGGTGGCTTCCAGGGTATCTGCGGAGGATGCAGCAATAGAAAAGGACCTGGCCCTGGTACACTTTAAATGGAGAAGCCTCTTATCTGGGAGCCCTGGAGCCTTGCCACTGCAGCCTTGCCCTTCTTATAAGTCCAACAGTGTCATCCTCTTTGGGCCTGGGCTTTCTCAAACATCGTTCAAGAGTCGGTTCCGCTACCATGGGCCTCGGGGATTGAACTCACGCCATCAAGTTTACACAGCTAATTCTCTTACTAGCCAAGCCATCATGCCAGCCAATATTCTGGCCTCTAAAAGGCAGAGTCTGGGTCGTGGCTCAATTAGTGGAGTGCTTGTTAGCGTGTGTAAGGCCCTAGGGTCCACCCCCAGCATCTCAGGAACCAGATGCACTGCTCTCATCCTAGCGCAGGGGAAGGAGGACCAGAACTTCACCGTCATCCTTGACTGCACAGTGAGTGCGAGGCCAATGTGAACCCTTTCTCCGAGAATGGCCCAGGCCACCAGGCAGGATGCAGAGGCAGAAAGGAGCCCATGAGGGCTTTGGTGCTTTCTGGCCACCCCACCAAGACAGTGGACAACACCACCCAGCTCTTGGAAAACTTGAGAAGCTAAGAATGACACTGATGCTCAGTGGCGGGGCGACTATTTTATCAAGAATGATGCATTGCCCTGCCCACTACCTACATTAAGGCAGTATGCTGCAAACACTATTAGTCTGTGTGTGTGAAACAGGGCTAGAGGAGGGCACGCCTGCGGGTGGCTCTCCTGAGCACCATCTCTGGAGCAGAACGCTTAGCATCATGCTATGGGCAGGAATTCTGGAGCTCAGGGATGTGAGGTACATCATGGAAGGTAGCCACCTCTCACAAATGTGAACACGACTTAAACATGGCTGTATGGGCTAGTATGGATCTGTGCGTACACACACACCCCTCACAGGTTCCCATTTCTGAGATAGTCGGTGGGCAAGATGCTTTCATCTCTGAGGCCCTCTGGATTGCAACACCGGGAGTCAATGCTGCCAGAGGAGAAAACTCGCCGGCACAGTGTCTGCTCCACTGACATCAGCCCTGCTCTGGGGGTTATCTGAAGGCAGAACTGGGTATCCTACGCCTTCCTACCTGACCTTAGCACCCTCACCTGTACGATTAGCCAAGGTGCTGACTCAGCAGGTGGATTGTAGACAGAGCTGACCCAGGAGCACTTGGACACTAGCCTGAGTACTCCAGTCTGGGATGCAAGGCCTGGCTCCTGAGGTCATAGGCTGCTGGAGTGGGGGCCCAGGATGCTTCTGGGGCTCTCATTCCACAGCAGCTAATTTATTGTGATGCAAAAATCCGGCTCCAGGGCGGGAAGCAATGCTGCGAGCCAAGCACGCTCCCATCCTGTTCCCTTCCACATATTTTCAGTATTTATTGTCCCCATATGTGATGCCGAACATTCAAAAACATGTTGCTGAGATCCCTCCAGAAAGGCCTGACATTTCACAATCTCCCTCCGATGCCGGGGATTACTGCTCAGGACAGAAAACGTGGTTGATTCAAAACAGATTGGGGCGGGAGAAAACAATGGCAGGGCCTGTGGAGAGACCCCCGGTTCCACTGCCAAGAAAGATGGGAGGCGCGCCCACCAGAAGCCCAGAGCCAGAGCCAGGGGCAGGCAGGAGGGGCTGCCACTTGGTGCTGCACAGCTACTGGAACAACGCAGGCCATTGCTGGGGCTCTCCTGGAACCAGGCTGAGCACACCAGGCTTCCCAGATGACCCGACATGTGGCCACTCTTCCTAGTTCACAAAAAGAGAAACTGAGATTATGTTCAGTGAGTCTGTCAATCAAAGGCTGCGGCAGGCTCACCGGTTAAGGTTTCCATCCAAAGATGCTGGGTTTGTTGTTATCCCTATGCTGCAACATTACTATGCCTGCCTCTGGTGCCCAAGGGGAAAGGTGCCACCTAGTTCTTCATCTTTGAGACCGATGAATGTGTCCTGGAAACTGTGCACACCTGTATTAATGGCTTTTCTCGTTGGTATAACAAAATGCTTGACAACACGGCTTCAGAGAGGAAGGGTTCATTTGGCTCGAGGACACGGTCCCTCAGGGTGGGGAAGGCACGACAGCAGGAGCGGGAGGCAGCTGCTCACAGAGCAACCACAGTCAGGAAGCAGAGAGATGGACTGGACCCTGTGCTCAGCTCACTCTCTTTTCTGCTCAGTCCAGGACCTCTGCCCATGGGATGGTGCCACCCACATTCAGGGTGGATCTTCCTTCTTGAGTTTATCTAATCTGCAAACGCCCTCACAGACACACCCAGAAGTTTGTCTCCTATCTCACATCCAGTCCAGTTGACAAATAAAATTAACTAATGAGAGCGGGGGGAATGACTTAGATGAGAAAGAACACTTACTACCCAAGCACAAAGACCCAAGGGAGCCCATGCACCTGTAACTGCGGTGCTGTGAGGGCAGGGGATCCCATGCACCTGTAACTGCAGGCTGTGAGGGCAGGGGAGCCCATGCACCTGCAACTGCAGCACTGTGAGGGCAGGGGAGCCCATGCACCTGTAACTGCGGTGCTGTGAGGGCAGGGGATCCCATGCACCTGTAACTGCAGGCTGTGAGGGCAGGGGAGCCCATGCACCTGCAACTGCAGCACTGTGAGGGCAGGGGAGCCCATGCACCTGTAACTGCGGTGCTGTGAGGGCAGGGGAGCCCATGCATCTGTAACTGCAGCACTGTTGGGCAGGGGAGCCCATGCACCTGTAACTGCAGGCTGTGAGGGCAGGGGAGCCCATGCACCTGCAACTGCAGCACTGTGAGGGCAGGGGAGCCCATGCACCTGCAACTGCAGCACTGTGAGGGCAGGGGAGCCCATGCACCTGTAACTGCAGGCTGTGAGGGCAGGGGAGCCCATGCACCTGCAACTGCAGCACTGTGAGGGCAGGGGAGCCCATGCACCTGCAACTGCAGCACTGTGAGGGCAGGGGAGCCCATGCACCTGTAACTGCAGCACTGTGAGGGCAGGGGAGCCCATGCACCTGTAACTGCAGCACTGTGAGGGTCAGGGGATCCCATGCACCTGTAACTGCAGCGCTGTTGGGCAGGGGAGCCCATGCACCTGTAACTGCAGCACTGTGAGGGTCAGGGGATCCCATGCACCTGTAACTGCAGCACTGTTGGGCAGGGGAGCCCATGCACCTGTAACTGCGGTGCTGTGAGGGCAGAGGAGCCCATGCACCTGTAACTGCAGCACTGTGAGGGCAGGGGAGCCCATGCACCTGTAACTGCAGGCTGTGAGGTCAGGGGATCCCATGCACCTGTAACTGCAGGCTGTGAGGGCAGGGGATCCCATGCTCCTGTAACTGCAGGCTGTGAGGGCAGGGGAGCCCATGCATCTGTAACTGCAGGTTGTGAGGTCAGAGGAGCCCATGCACCTGTAACTGCAGCACTGTGAGGGTCAGGGGATCCCATACACCTGTAACTGCAGCACTGTTGGGCAGGGGATCCCATATATCTGTAACTGCAGCACTGTTGGGCAGGGGAGCCCATGCACCTGTAACTGCAGCACTGTTGGGCAGGGGAGCCCATGCACCTGTAACTGCAGCACTGTTGGGCAGGGGAGCCCATGCACCTGTAACTGCAGCACTGTTGGGCAGGGGAGCCCATGCACCTGTAACTGCAGCACTGTGAGGGCAGGGGAGCCCATGCACCTGTAACTGCAGGCTGTGAGGGCAGGGGAGCCCATGCACCTGTAACTGCAGCACTGTTGGGCAGGGGAGCCCATGCACCTGTAACTGCAGCACTGTGAGGGCAGGGGAGCCCATGCACCTGTAACTGCAGGCTGTGAGGTCAGGGGATCCCATGCTCCTGTAACTGCGGTGCTGTGAGGAGCAGAGGCAGGAGCAACACTGCAGCTTCCTCACTAACAATGCATAGCTCCTGGAATTCTAACACACAAGAGGCAGAGTCAGAAGAATGACAAGTTTGTGTCCAGTCTAGGGGAGATAGAATGGAAAGGAAAAAGGAGAATAAGTAGAAGAGGAGAAGAAAGTGGAAGAGGAGAAAGGGGAAGCTATACCACTCTACTGCCAAGGGGCCGGACCCTAAGGCAGATCTCCAAAATGGAAGCAAGGATGTCCCAGCCTGATGGGACAACAAATGACAAAGGACACATTGTGTGGCCCTAACGGACACCCCAAGTTTCTAACACTCAAGGACACTTCATGCCATACACCTCTACCTAATGCTACCTAGCCAAGTCTCAGGAGCTCTGAGACCAGAAATCCAGACCCCTCTGTTCTCCATGACACCACTCTACAGTCCGGGCAACGGACCCCAGGTATGGCGGTCAGGCACTGAAAACAAACAGACAAAATGTAGACTGCCCAGTGAAACTCTGATTGCGGTAAGTGGGCTGGAGAGACGGCTCAGGCAGTAAAGCGGTCGCTGTACGAGTTTGAAGACCTGAGTTCAAGCACAGAACCACGGGGAAAAGCCAGGCATACCTGTTTCTTTAAAATTTTTCAATTAAAACTTTAATTGTTTTCTAGCTTTAACTATGTCACGGATTAATTTGGAGGTTTTTTTTTTATAATAGACAAATACACAAATCTGTATTTGATAGTGAAAGCGAAGACTCCCCAATGACTTTCAGAGGCCAGAAGAGGGCATCAGATGCCCTGGAACTGGGGGTACAAACAGTGTTTAGAGCCCCTGTGGGTGCTGGGAACTGAACTGTTTCCCCCCGGAAGAGCAGTTAGCCTCTTAATCACTGAACTGTCTCTCCAGTTCATGGTGGTGCACCTGTAATCCCGGTATTGACAAAAAGGAGATGAGGGTTTTATGACCAGCCGGACAAGAAGAACTAGCCAGCTCCAGGCAATCATGGGAGAAGCTGTCTCATTAACATAAGACAGCCCCTGAGGAACAATGACACCTCACTCCTCTGACATCCGTACACACGTGCATACACACATGTGCATCCATGCACATACCGGCATGGACAGGCACACAGGTACAAAATATGTGGTAAACAATAGGTGGTCAATAAACCAAATTTAATCTGTCTCAGGGCCAGCGAGGTTGCACAGAGGTACAGGAACTCACCACCCAAGCCTGGCGACCTTTGTTTGATCCCTGGAACCTACATAAACGTGGAAGAAGAGAACCGACTCCATAAAGGGTTGTCTGACCAGCGCCATGGCACGCATGCGCCCGACAGTACACAGCATTTCCCCGCCCCTGCCATGCGAAGGGATGTGTAAGAAGAAAAGAATGGTGGGAAGAAACGGGAGAAAGGTTCCCTCCACGGCACTTACCTTAGCGTATCCAATGTAGCTTTAAAGTGTTTGATTTTTTAAATTGTCCTTTTCCACGCTGCTGAGTTAGGTCAACTCCCGACAGTCAGCATCTATTGCTTCTGGTGTCACAGTGAAGGCTGCCTGGCAGTGTGTCCAGGCCGAGGGATGCCAAGCACTCAAAGATCCTGCCGGGGACTGAAGAAAGACAGCCGCCAAGTGCATCTGAGGCAACGGGTGCCGCTCTCAAGTGCAGGCCTGGACTGGCCTCCACCCCCTGGGTCAGAAGAAAGGAATCCTGGGCCAACCCCAACCCAACGCAAGGCCTGGAGGTCCCTACTTCAAAGCCTCACACTAATGCCTCTCGACAAGCGTGGCTGAGCCTTGGGGTGTTCCCTTGGGGCTGACAGCCCCTGTTCTCAGACAAAGCCATCAAGAGTAAGGCAGTGTAAGGCCAGAAGCACACTGTGACCCAGCCATGGCCTAGTGAGGAGAATGTGATTTCACAGTAGGCCCACAGCCAAGCATTCATATCCATCCAGGGTCAGTCACTTTGTACTGGCTGGTCTTGGGTACCTCCCAGAATACCCTCTGCTCTCCTTTTCCCACCCTGGTGACAGTTGAGTCACCATGGTCACTAGTCTCTAGCCAGTCTAACTCCATACATCAGGTCTCAAGCTTCCTCTGGTTCCAGAGAAAGGCTGGAGGGTGGAATAGAAAAAGGACAGGCTTGGAGCCAGGTAAAATCTTGTTCTGGTTCTTAGAATAACACCCTGATATTAAGTAAATTATTTCATTCCGTCATTCTCAGTATCCCTCATCTGTAAATAGAGACCTAGTCATCACAGCAGGGTCATTGGAAGTCTCATTAGTATGTGAGGGTTGTGTGGCTTTCCCTCAGAGACATAAACAGATGTCTATCCACCCTGATAGGGCACTGAAGACAGACCAGAGTAATGTTCCACTCAAGTCCAACTTTGAGAAGCAGTAAATTTACTGGGATTATTTATGGGAGTATGGATGACTTACAGGCAGCTGCATCATTGGAAAGCCCACTTCAACAGGGGTGATAGCTCAGAAAAGTTTCATACATGACTTGCAGTCAGCCCTCAGGTTCTGAAAGTATCTTTTGCCCTGTAATTTTCACTGCTTACATACCCTTAGAAGGGGGGGGGGGGGTTGTAAATCTTGTAAATTTCAGGAACTTTCTTAGCCTTGTGAGTTGTTTACTACTAACTGAGTCTTAGAAGTTTTCTTCTGGATTCTCTCTGTTTTTTGTTACATTATTTATTTATTATGCAGTGGGTGTGTGCTCTCAATTGAATGTGTGTGCTTGGGTAGGGGTGCCACAGGTGCCACAGCATGTATGTGGATGTTAGAAGACAGTTCACAGAACTCAGTTCTCTTCTTCCACCAAGTAAGTCACATGTATCAAACCTTGATCAACAGGTGTGGCAACACTTTACCCATTGAGCTACCTCACTGTACCACTTCTTGAGTCCTTACAGCCTCCCTCTATGTTAGAGTGTTTCAGTTGGGAACGTCCTTCCTGTCTTAAGAAACCTCTGTCCTAGCATACAGCAGACAGACTGCCCTGTAGCTTGCAGTACCTAACAGCCTCCTCTAAAGCTCCTTCTCAAGGGATCTGCAGCACTAAGCACAGTGGTGCTCCTGCCTTGAGCAGCAGGAGCCCTTTAAGGCCTGTAGGTCTCCAGCCAGGCTGGAAGGTCCAGAATGCTATCATTACTCATTTGGTAACAGTAGAGACATCCATTGTGTTTGTAGATCTTTTATAATAATTTCAGAGTTCTGAGAAGAAATGTCCCAAATGTCTCAAGATGGGAAAGATGCTACATTTCTCTTAAAGTCTTGGATGGGGTTTAGACATTATACAATGTTATGTCCAGAGCTTTCTATTGATTAGAAAGTAGCCAATATCTAAGAGGAGAGAAAATAGATTCATATCATAATCACTGCGATTTGTGTGTGTGTATTATAGTGTGTGTGTGGTACATGTGTATGTGCATACAACTGTCACATCCATTCATGGACGTGGACCAGAGGAGGACAGCAGGTGTCCTGCTCTATCACTCTCAACATTATTCCATTGGGACATGGTCTCTCACTGCTAGACTGGCAGACAGCAAGTGCCAGCAATCCTCCACCACACCAGAGTTATAGATGCATGACTAAGATCAGCTTTACATGTGGGTGCCTGGATTTGAACTCGGGTCCTCATGCTTGTATAGCAACTGTTTTTACCCACTGAGTCATCTCCCAGCCCCAGACTCCACCTTTTGATGGGGATAGTGGCAAAGAACTTTCAGCCCTTTTTAATAGACCAGGATGGATATCATCATTGGGGGTGGTATTGTGTTTTCAGACACATATACAAGTACTAGATCAGCTGTTCCAGGAATCCAACTGCCTCCACCTCCCCAGCACTGGGATTACAAGTGTGCACCACACTCTGCTTCCTTTCTGTGGTTTCTGAGAATCAAACTCAGATCCTCAATGCTTGCGAAGCTAGCGCTTCACCAACTGAGCCATCTCCCCAGTCCAGATTTCATCATTCTTATCTATGCCCATCCCTGACCAAGGCCCATGGGCTTAACTGGCCAAACTACAACTTGCTGAGGATGAAGACATGTTGGTTCACTTGGTCGCTATGATAGAGAGTTTTTAACTGTCAACCTGACACAACCTAGAATCCCCTTGGGAGAGAGTTTTAATTGATGCTACTAAACTGGCTGAGGAATTATGTAGATCAGTTTGACCTGTGAGCATGACTATGAGGGACTCTTTATTGTTAATTGATACAGAAAGATTTGGCCCACTGTGGGCGGTACCATTCCCAAGACATGGAGTCCAGAATAGTATAAGTGAAAGAAAATCAGCAGGGATCAAGCAATCAAGCATCTGTGTCCTCATTCTCTCTCAGCTCTCTTTTGTTGTAATTTTTTTACATCCAGTCTAACTAGATAGTCCTGGCTGTCCTGTAACTCTCTATACAGACCAAAATGGCCTTGAACTCACAGAGGTCTGCCTTCCCTTGCCTCCTGGGTGCTGGGTGTACACCCCTACAGCCCTCTCGCTGCTCTTGCCTGTGGATGTGTTCCTTTAAGTTCCTGCCTTGATTCTTCCACATCAATGGGCTGTAACCTGCAACTGTGATGTTGTGATGACGCAGGTGAATACACCCCTTCCTCCTTAAATTGCTGTTTTACATGCTATTATTACAACAATAAAAATTAAACTAGAGTAACCATTCTGTAGTAACTATTTATGAGAACTGTCTATGTTCTCGAGAAAGAATCAGTGGCACAAAGAAAGCTTAGCTCTGCCCCCTTGGGAATGCCAAGCCTTGATGTCATCTATCACAGTCCAGTGTGGCTGGCCTGTAAGGTCTCTCAGATGATGGCAATGAGACAGTGTGGCGTGGTACCAAACTGAGTATGGTAGAAGCTAAGGAGACGGCTAGAGACAGAGGCGTCAGCAGGGGTCAGGACTAGGTTGGCCAGAGGATGACATCCTGAGATGTCAGCAGAACTGGGTGGGACAGCAGAAGCTAAGAGCAAAGGGTACCCTAGGCATCCTTCCACTTGTAGGTATTTTAGGAATAGCCTCGTGTATTGTCAAGCTGTGTCAGCTGTGGGAGGAGGGCAGGCCATCCGGTGTGCAAGAAAGAGGTAGATTTTGAGTTCCACACAGTGTTGGCTGGCTCACTTCCTTGTCCCCAACCCCAACCCTCACTTAACATCTGGCCCCAGGGGGAACTCATGGACTCTGGGGCAGAGATGTTAATCCAGACTCATCCTGAACTGGTCCCTCTGACGCTGACCCCCACGGTAATCTCCTCCATTCCTGAGCACCCAGCTGATAGACTGACATCTCCTAGGTGGTCAGGAAAAAAGCTACTTCCCTAAGAATGGGCACTGTCTATAGGTAACACAGACCTGGCACAGAGACTAAACCCAGAGAAGTAGTATGGGAGCTGAAAAGATGATTCAGAGGCTCAATGCCCTCAGTGCTCTTTCAGAGGACCTGAGCTTCATCCGACGGCTCACAACCACTTTTCCATCCAGCTCCAGGGGATCCAATGCCCTCTTCTGGCTTCTGCAGGCACTGGCCCATGTGTGGCAGGCACATACAGTCAAACATATAGACATAAACAGAAATATTTGTTTTTTAAGTATGTCAGGATGATGTTGAATTCAGTTGACATGGGGAGGCTGCCCCACACTGTGAGATGGTGAGACAATCATAACTCCAAAGTTCCCAGGGGCCTGGATCTGCCCGGGCCTGAGGCCAGTTTCTGGCCTGGCAAGGACAGGGTGGATGCAATTCGGGCTTTGCTACAATCTGTAGATTTTGTCTTGCTTCCCTGGGGACTGTCCCAAGCAACCTGGCCTGGGGTCAGGGGAGGACAGGGCAACAGCCTCTCCAGTCACCCTCCCTTGGCTCCTCCAGCCTGCTGATTGCCTTGGCCACAGCGGTGGGAACCCCGGCAGCCTTGATCTCCCAGCAGGAGAGAGCACAGAGCCTGTCCTCTCCCAGCTCAGCCTTGTTGAAACTGTTGCAGATCTCCCTCTGTGTCTTGGCGGCTGGGGCTTCAGGTGTGGGCCTGTGGAGAAAGTGTGGAGACGCCTGGAGGGACTGCTGGAAGGAAGACCACCTTGAGCACCTGACTCAGCAACAGCGACTGGAGATGGGAGGGAGCTGGATGGAGGGTACCAAGGCAGGGAACTTGGCCCCTCTCGGGAATGCATCCCAGCGGTGCCACGCATGACCTGCAGTGTGACCTGCACAAGTCACTCCAGCGTCCAGGACCTAACTTCATATTGGAAAATGCATTTGTTCTCAAACTTTAAGAGATCATTTAGAAGGAAGAGCTGAGGATGTGGCTCAGTTGGTAGAGTAGTCTCCTAGCATTCGTGAAGTCCTGGGTTTGGTGCCCAGCACAATCTAAACTGGTGTGGTACCATATCCTTGTAATCCCAGCACTCACTCAGGAGGTAGAGGCAAGAGGATCAGAAGTTAAAGGTCAGCCCTAATTAAATGGTGAATTTGAGGCTAGCCCAGGCTATATAGGATACCCTGTCTCAAAATAAAAACAATAAAGAGGTCAGGACTGGGGAGACTACTCAGCAATCATACACATTTTAAACTTGCAGGGGACTCACGACCAGTTTCCAGAACCCATGCTGGGCAGCTTATCACCGTCTGTAACTCCAGGTCCAGGGGATCTGATATGATACCCTCTTTCTGGCCTCTGAGTGCACCAGCGCTCACATATACAAGCACATACACACACATAGTTAAAAATAAAAATTTATTTACTTAGCTTACACCTCTATGTTGTATTGCATTGTTGATAGAAGTCAGGGGAGAAACCCAAGGCAGAAACTCGGAGGCAGGAATTGAAGTAGCGGCTGTAGGGGAATGCTGCTTATTGGCTTGCTCCTCCTGATCTGTCAACCCCAGGGCTAACTACACAGGGGCAGCACCAGCCATTGTTCTCTGAGCCTCCCACATCAATTAAAAATCAGGAGACTTCCCTACAGACTGGCCTACAGGCACTCTGATGCAGGTATTTCTTCAACTAAGGTTTCATCTCCCAGATTACTCTAGCTTGTGTCAAGTTGACAAAAAAGCAACCAGGACAAAGAGCCTGGACAGTCTGACACACCAAGACATTACCAGTAAACCACAACCTTTCCTTTCCTGTTTATCCCCAATATCTCATAGTCATATCAATACCACAATATAAAACAGTATAACTTTAAAAGTTCCACAATCTTTAAAAATTCAAACTCTTTAAAATATCCAGGCTTGCAGCTGGAGAGGCTCCATGGATAAGAGCACTTGTTGCTCTTGCGGAGGACCCAGATTTGATTCCCAGAACCCTAGTGGTAGCTCACGGTCATCTGTAACTCCAGCTACAGGAAGTCTGGCATTCTTATCTGGTCACTGTGGATACCAGGCATGCACATAGTATCTATACCTGCAGGCAGAACACTCATACACGACATCCCAGCATCAATTGTCCCTGTAAAGCAAAGGTTCAGTTCGGCAGTGCTGGTCTCTTGTTAATCGTGGATGATTCTTCAGCCCCATCTAACAAGAACCACAGATTCTCAACTCAAAATACCATCCAGGCAGCACCGGTAGAGTCTTTGCTTCCCTCTGAAATTTCACAAGCCAGGTCTCCATTATCAGCACTGCTCTCAAGATCGTCTTTGAAGCCCCCACAGTAAGAGGCCATTAGGCTCTGAGCACTCAATGGCTTCTCCGGTCCAAAGTTCCAAAGTCCTTCCATGATCCTCCCAAAAACTGCATGGTCAGGTTTGCCACAGCAACACTCCTAACATATTAATTTCTGTATTAATTCTTCTTCCCAGATAACTTTAGCTTGTGTCAAGTTGAAACACACACGCAACCCAGAAAGGGAGTAAGGCTGCGACAAGACACCATGACGGAAGCAAATGATAAAGAAAATGTTTAATTTTGGGCTCACACTTTCAGAAGGTTAAGTACACGACCATCCCAGCATCAGGAAGGTAGGCGTACCTACACTGGAGCAGCAGCTGAGAGCTCACACCTTGATCTACGAGCACAAGACAGAGTGAGCTAACTGGGAATGGCATGGGCTTTGAAACCTCAAAGCCTGTATCCCCAGTGACATACCTCCTCCAACAAGGTCACACCTCCTAATCCTTTCTAAATAGTTCTACTGGGGAGCAGGTATTCAAATATATGAGCCTGTGGGGGTATTCTCGTTCAGACCATCACAAAATGAACTGGCATTCCTCTGTCCATGCCTTTGAGTTCCTGCCCATGGGAAAGGACTAGACAGCAGTGGGTGGCATGAGACCCTAGAACCCAAGAACAGAGCAACTTGTTCTGAAACCAATGCCAGTGGTCAGTGTGCTGGGGGCTGTGAGACTGTCCTTATTATCTTGGTGTCGCTTAGGTTCTGCCTTCTGGAATGAGTATGGAGCACTGTGTTTCTGTGTGTCTGCGTGTCTGTCTGTGTCTGTCTGTCTGTCTCTCTGTGTGTGTGTAAGTGTGCACGTGTCTGTGTCTGTAGTATGTGTATGTGTGCATGTGTATGTGTACCTATACATGGAGGCCAGATGACAACCTCTTATGCATGTGTATCTCATTTAACCCTAACAGACAAACCTAGGAGGTAGGCACTGCCTTCATTCCCATGATAGAAGTGAAGGAAATGAAGGGCAGTAAGGGAAAGTGCTGAGGTAGCAAACACATTACTAACTCCTGAAGACTGGTCATTACTTCCCTTGGTGAGAGTGAAGTAGATGTGTAAGTCAGTGGGTGGTCAAGTGGATGAGTGAATGGATGGATGGGTGAACAATGTATAGGTAGGTGGAAAGATGGGCAAATGGGAAGAGGATGGGTGGATTGATTGATCAATGGATGGATGAGTGGGAGGGTAGACAAGTGGGAGGTTGAGTGAATGATGTATGGATAGCAATGTGGATGGGTGGGTGGATGGATGGATGGATGGGAGGGTGGATGGATGGATGGATGGGAGGGTGGATGGATGGATGGGAGGGTGGATGGATGGGAGGGTGGATGGATGGATGGATGGGAGGATGGATGGATGGATGGGAGGGTGGATGAATGGATAGAAGGATGGGAGGGTGGATGGATGGATAGATGGATGGACGGACGGACGGATGGACAGACAGACAGATGGATGGGAGGGTGGATGGATGGATGGGAGGGTGGATGGATGGATGGATGGATGGATGGATGGATGGATGGGAGGGTGGATGGATGGATGGATGGATGGGAGGATGGATGGATGGATGGATGGATGGATGGATGGATGGGAGGATGGATGGATGGATGGATGGATGGATGGATGGATGGATGGATGGACAGATGGATGGATGGGAGGGTGGATGGATGGGAGGGTGGATGGATGAATGGATGGGAGAGTGAATGGATGGATAAGAAGGTGGATGGATGGATGGGAGGATGGATGGATGGATGGGAGGGTGGATGGATGAATGGATGAATGGATGGGAGAGTGGATGGATGGATAAGAGGGTGGATGGATGGATGGGAGGATGGATGGATGGATGAGTGAGTGTCTTTGTCAGTGTTCTATTGCCATGAAGAGACACCATGACCACAGAAATGCTTATAAAGGAAAGCATTTAATTTGGTATGACTTACAGTTTCAGAGGTTTAGTCTATTTTCATCATGGTAGGGATCATGGCAGCATACTGGTAGACATGGTGCAGGAGAAGCTGAGAGTTTTACATCCAGATCCTCAGAGAGCAGAAATAGAGAAAGTCACTGGGTCTGATTTGGGCCGTTGAAACCTCAAAACCCACCCTCAGTGACATACTTCCTCCAACAAGACCACACCTACTCCAACAAGGCCACACCTCCTAATCCCTCTCAAGTAGTGCTCCTCCCTGATGATGAAGTATTCAAACATATGAACCTATGGGAGCCATTCCTATTCAAACCACCACAGTGAGTAAGGATAGAAAGGTGAGAAGCAGATGGATGGATGGATGGATGGATGGATGGATAGGAAGGTGAATGGATGTGTGGATTGTTGTGAAAATGGATCAGTGGATGGTGTGAGAATGATGAGCAGATGAGTTTTAGGGTAGATAGAAAGATGGATGGGTGTGTGGAAGAGTGAACAGATGGGAGGCTGGGTCTAAGTATACAAGTAGATAGAGAGTTGGACGAGTGACCAGAGGGTGGATGACAGAAAGGGTGGATGGACAGGGGAGTTGGAGAGTGATGGAGAGGTACTTAGGTGGGTGCAGGATGAAAACAGAATGGACTAGTGAACTGGTGCACATGGAAGACTGTGAAGTTGAAGACTAAAGCTAACTGCTAATGGGTTCCAGGATGTCTACCAGGACAGAAATTAAAACACTCGTGATAGGTTCCTGCAAGCTGGTGAGCACCCCACCCACTGCCTTCTAGTCTTCTGCAGCTTCCCAGCTTCTCTTCATTCCCAGCTCATCTCTCTGGAACAAGCACTGCCCTTGGTCACCCATCCCTTGAACCTCACTTCTGGTGGGAGGACCTATACCCTGAGACCATAGGAATCATACATCAGATGTGCCCCGGGTCATGGGGTGGGCAGCACCGAGAAGGAGGTATGAAGAGAGATACACACAGGAGTAGGATGGCATGGGAGTCTCCCCACTCTGCACCCAGCCACCATGCTGCCAGGAGCATCACAGCCAACACACTATCACGGTGGACCTCTAGTGGAAACTCACCTAGAATCTGCTAGGAACAGCTTCCTCCCACTTCCCGTGCTGGAAAACTCTATTGCCAAGTCCCAGGGACTTTGAATTATCCCCCCCCCCCACACACACACAAAAAGTGCCATCTAGAGAAGGTGATGTATTTAAGTCAGTAGAGTGCTTGTTTAACATGAGTGAGGCCCTGGGGTGATTCTGGCATTGAAGAAACCAGTGTGTGGTTGCATGCTATAATCATAGCTCTTACAAGGTAGGGACCTGATTAGGAGTTCAAAGCCATCCACAGCTAAAAGTGTGTTTCAAGACCAGCCTGGACTACATAAGTCCGTATTGCCAAAAAGAAAGAGAGAAAGAGAGAAAGAGAGGAAAGAAAGAAAGGAAGGAAGGAAGAAAGAAAGGAAGGAAGGTGGGGGAGGAAGAGGAAGAAGAGAAGAGAAAAGAAGAAATGAGGGAAAATAGTTTGGGTTCAGGTGCAGCCAAATCCAGGTCCAGTCGTCAAGTGTCTTAGTCAATGATAATCTGCTGTGAAGAGACACCATGACCACAGCAACTTTTGGAGAGGAGGCTGGCTTCCAGTTCAGAGGCTTAGCCCATTGTTGCCATGCAGGAAGCATGGTGGCACAAAGGCAGACTTGGTGCTGGAGAAGGAGTTCTAGATCTGGGTTGGCAGGCAGCAGGAAGAGAGAGAGTCTGGGCCTGGCTTGAGCTTATGAGACCTCAACGCCCATCTCCAGTGAGACACTTCCTCCAACCAGGCCACGCCTACTCCAACAAGGCCACACTTCCTAATAGTGCCCTCCCTGGTGACCAAACATTCAAATTCATGAGCTTTGCGGGGGGGGGGGGTGTCATTCTTATTCAGACCAACACACTAAGTCTTCAGGGACCATCCCTCTGTCCTCAGAGTCCCTTGTGGAGGGTAGATAAAACCTCTTAATTTCAGGATTGGAAACTCTGAGCCTGACTTCTTGTGCAGTGACTGGGGTTGTGCTGTATGCAGTACACTGGCTGCCTTGCCTGGGTCACCTGCTCACCTTTGACTTTGAGGAGACGAAAAACTGAAGTTTCGGCTTCACCTAAGACGCAGTTTTAAATGAATGTCAGGGTACATTACTGCCAAGGGAGATATGTGGAAGCAATATATATCCATTACATAAGTTCTCCCAAGAGGTGGGCAGGACCAACTGAACTCTGAGCTTCCCTCTGTAGACACTGCCTTGGAGAGCCTTAGAACATGGAGCTAAGAGCAGGGGAGATGGCGCAGTTGGGAAAGTGCTCGCTGTCCAAGCATGAGAACCTGAGTTCAAGCACCAGGGTCCACATACAAACCGCACGGTGGTGCACACCTGTGACCCCGCACTGCGAAGGTAGAGACCCGAGGCAGAGAGGCAGGACCACCAGCCTGGCCACCTCAAATGGCGAACTCCAGACTCACTGAGAGATCTTGTCCCAGAAAATGAAATGGGGAGTACTGGCAGAAGGCACCCTCCCTCAGCCTCTGACCTCCATTGTACACATGTATACACAAGGAACACTGGAGCTGTCATAGTCTTGGTGACCTCCCTTACAGGTAGTCCTTGGTAGCTCATCCTAACAAAACCACTCCCAGCTCAGCCCTCCCCAAATTCCTGACACAGTGAAACATAATGAAGTAGAGTTTGTTTCAAACCACAACGTGTGTGTGTGTGTGTGTGTGTGTGTGTGTGTGTACATGCTGGTACATGTATGTGTAGAGGTCAGAGGTCAATGTCACTCTCAACCTTATTTTTTATTATTTATTTATTTATTTTGGGTTTTGAGAGGAGGTTTCACTATGTAGTCTTGGCTGGCCACGAATTCACTATGTACACCAGGCTGGCCTCCAACTCCCAGAGATCTCTCTTCATCTGCTTCCACAGTGCTGGGATTAAAGGTGTGTGCCACCATGCCCAGCTCCACCTTAATTTTAAGACAGACTCTCACTGAGCCTGGAACTCACCAGTTCATCAAGCCTAGCTGGCCAGCAAGCCCCAGGGATCCTGCTGCCCTTTCCCCAGAGCTATAGTTACAGGGGCGTGCCCCACACCTGAATCTATTACGGGAAGATGGTCCTCAAACCATGATGTTTTGAGACAATTTGTTATGTACCACAGACAACTGGAAACTTCTCCGGCAGAAAGCTGTACATATGGGTGCCAACGCGCGCGCGCGCACACACACACACACACACACACACACACACACACACACACAAGAATATTTACTGAACCAATGTCAAGAAAGCAAAAAGCTAGAAACAACAATGTTCTCCATCAATGGGAAACTGGTGTGAATGGCAGCCATGGAGACTTACTATGGGATAGATATCGGCAATACTAGACAGTGGGTGGAAGGTGCCTGTGTCAACCAGGGTGCTGGCTAGACAGTGTGGACCCAAAAGCAACTGGCAAGAGGTAGGGCAGCCTGGGAGTTTTTACACAAAATCTTAAGCCATGCAAAACAGCACGGTATTTTGTTTGTGAATATTTCTCTATGAGTGAAGATACAACCGTGTGCAAAGGAGAAGAGCTCAGGATGGGTGGTTCCAGGGAGACAGAGAGAAGAGAGTGGGGAGCCCTGTGGAAAGAATGCAATGGTTCCTGTGTTTTATTCCCTGGGGGCTGGGGAGCCAGCTGACTGAGGAAAGTGCTTGCCACATAAGCTGAGGGCCTGAGTTTCATCACCTAGCACGGATATAAATTAGCCAGTCAGGCAGCCTGTGCTGGGGAGAGTGGAGACAGGAGGGTTACTAGAGTCAGCTGGTTAACCAGCCTGACTGAATCCTGGAGCTCCCTCATCACTGAGGAGACCCTGTCTCAAACAATATAGTAGAGATTAGGGAAAGAGCTCAGTCCGTAAGATGCTTGCTGGACAAGCAGGAGTACCGGACTTCCGTCTCCAAACACACATGAAAGAATCCAGACATGGTGGTACCTGCTTGTCAGCTCATGACTGGGGAGAAAGAAACAAGCAGGCTCCTTGAGCTTGCTGCTCAGGCATCCTAGTCTACCTGGCCAGTCCTACACTAGTGAAAGCCTATGTCAAAATGAATAAACACACAAAAAACTGTGGAAACTGATAGAGGATTATATTCGGCATTAACTTCTGGACTATACACACACACACACACACACAACCCTAACTCTAACCCTTAGCCCTAGCCTTAACCCAACCCTAACACCCTATGCACCCTCACTTCATAAACTCAAGAAACCTGTGCATACAAAAACTAGAAGATATGGCGGGGGTGGTGACAAGCTGTCCTCTGACCTTGAGCACACTGTGGCACACACACCTCCACACATATATAACATACACACAAAAAGTTAATAAAATACAATTAAAGAGCCTACCACAGATGAATAAAGGGAAATGAAATGAAAACAATTATTTTTAAACAGCTGTTTGTCACCAGGCTTCCACATGCATAAACAGACTCTGTCTCTCTCTCTCTCCGTCTCTCTCTCTCACTCATTCACACACACACACACACACACACACACACACACACACACACACATGACAAATAAAGATTTGAGAATCAGCAGCATGATCGAGTGCATTCCCTCTTCCCCTGTGCTCCCCCCACACCTTCCATGGGCTCCATGCACACCTTATCCATTGCTTCAGATCTGTGCTCACTTCTAGGGTGACCCCCGCCCCTTTCCCCTCACTGTTGGCCATCATTCCCTGCTACCTTTAATGCCTTCCTTCCTGTCCCCACTTGAGGAAATTTTCTGGGCTCTTTACCCAAGAATGGGATTCCTGGCCCCAGAGTCTATGCAAACGAAATCAAAATAAAGACTGTTTTCCAGACTGGTCGCACCTGTTCCCACTCCCACACTCATGGGTGACAAAGGCCTCGTCTCCCCACGCACCTGTCAACACCTGGTATCCATTACCCACCCTCCTGATTTGCCATTCTGATGGGCGCAGAGTGGGAACTCACTTCAGATTTACATTTCCTTTGTGATCGTGAGCTGGGACGTCCACACACATGTGTCTTAGTCACTGGTGATTCTTCCTCTGGGATTTATCTCCTCATAGCCGTCACCATCTGTCTCTCTTGTTGGCGGGTTTCTCTTTGTTTGTTGTTGTTGTTTGTTTCATTTGCTTTTATGTGTGAGTATACAAGTTCGTGTGTGTGTGTGTGTGTGTGTGTGTGCACATGTGCCCATGCACATGAAAGTCAGGCTTCAGTCTCAAGTGTTTATAATTCAAATTTTATTTTTAGTTTTTAATGGTGTGTATAGTGTGTGTGCATGCGCTCATGTGCGCATGTACACATGCATGTGTGTGTGTGTATGTGTGTGTGTGCGCAGTGCTTGCAGAGGCCAGAAGCAGGCATCAGATACCCTGGAGTTGGAGTTACAGGTGTTTGTGAGCTGCCTGATGTGGGTGCTGGGAACCAAACTCAGGTGGTTTGCCAAAGCAGTAAGGGCTCTCTTCACTGTTGAACCATCTCTCCAGCCCCTACTTCAGGAATTCTTGATCAGGAGCTGTCTATGTTTTAAAAAGCAAAACCAAAGCCAGGCGGGGGCGGGGGTTCTCACCTTTAATCCCAGAACTCGGGAGGCAGAGGCAGGCAGATCTCTATGAGTTCAAGGCCAGCCTAGCCTACAAGAGCTAATTCCAGCACAGGAGATAGAGACAGGAAGATCAGATGTTCAGAGTCTTCTTTAGCCAAATTGTGATCTCAAGGCTAGCCTATGCTACACAAGACTTTAGCTCGGAAAGAAGGAAGGAAGGAAGGAAGGAAGGAAGGAAGGAAGGAAGGAGAAAAGGAGGGAGGGAAGGAGGGAAGGTGGAAAAAAGGAAAAAAGAAAGGATGAGAAAATATTAAGATGAAAAGTATGTTTCTCCTTGTGTGAACATCTAAGGTGGTGGTTGTCCATGGGAGGACAGTTTTTCACATATGATCACCCAGAATTTCAAGGTCTGGGAATCTCCTTGCTCTTCTATTTCCTTGGACATGATCCTCATCCTCCAGAGTGTGAGCAATTGAACGTTCTAGAAGGAGAGAGATGTTCTTTATGCTGTCCTCATATCTTTCTGCTTGTGTTCTATTGCCTGGAATTTGGTCCTAGGCCATATTTCACAGCTAAGAATTTTGATGTCAAGCTGGGTAGCTACGAGCTTGGCTAACACCTGGCATATCTACACTCAGTGAGAAAGAGGATATGGTGACACCAAAGGAGACACAAAGCAATTTTGTTCTTCTTTTCTAACTTGTTATCCACAGCCCTCTATTGTTTTGTATAAGCTTTAGAACGGGGTTGTTGGACTCTTCAAGAGGTCTAGTTGAATTTCTTTTATTTTTAGGGTTACTTGTAGTGTAGCTACAGCTATGGGGGTTGAGCATCTTTATCATGTTAGCTCATCCCGCCTGTGTGTATAAAATGTTGTTTTTGTTTTGTTTGTTTTCAGTTCTTATGCATTTCCCTATGGCAAGGAGATTTTGTTTTGCTTTTCCCCAAGATGGTCTTGCTCAGGTAGATTGTGTCAGGTAAATCCTGATAGTTTATAGGCTCAATGCTACTGCAAGCAACAACTTATTTTCCAATGCTGTGTGTTACAGAGCAGGGAGTTCCCTGCTCCCGGCTGTTCTTTCCACAGCCCATGAGCTAAGAAACGTTCATTTTTACAGCTTTAATAGGGAGTTATTTTAACTGGAGGAAGGGAAGGGGAAGATGGAGAAAATATGTTCAAGAGTTTTCATGAAGCCCAAGGGACCAAAAGTAGTTGCTGTCAAAGTTCTGCCAGCTTGGGAATAAAGCAATGGCTTCGGCATGCAAGGCAGTCTGTGGCCTCTCTGAGTGTTCTCAATATTCTAATAACCTTCCTGGTAATCAGCTTGGGGTCCCGTGCAGTTGATCACGTTGTCTCCAAATGAGTCTTACTCCCTCCATTCCTGTGTCTCTCATGCTTTTTCCTTGTTCTATGCTTTGGCCAATATTACAATATGTCAAAGAAAGAAAAGGTGGTGGGGCAGGGGTGCTCAGAAAACGTCTTAGCTAGAGTTTCTCACTCTATGATAAACACCATGACTGAAAGTACTTGGGGGCAGGGATTTCAGCTTACAAGGCTTAGGTGACACTAGTCACTGAGAGAAGTCAGGGTAAGAACTCAAGGCAGGAACCTGGAGGAGGGAGCTGAAACAGAAGCCATAGAGGAGTGCTGCTTACTGGCTTGCTCTCCTGGCTTGCTCAGTCTGCTTCCTTATACAACTCAGGACCACCTGCCCAGGGGTAGCCCTGCCCACAGTGGGGTGGGTGGGCCCTCCCGGGTGGGTGGGCCCTCCCGGCCCTCCTGTCCCTCCCACTCCAATCATCAGTCAAGAAAATGCCCCAAAGACTTGCCAACAGGCCAATCTGAAAGAAGCGTTTTCTCAATTGAATTTGTCCTTTTTTCAGGTAACTCTAGCTTGTATCTTAACAAAAGAAGAAGAAAAAGAGGAGGAGGAAGAGGAAGAGGAGGAGGAGAAAGAGGAGGAGGAGGAGAAAGAGAAGGAAGAGGAGGAGGAAGAGGAAGAGGAAGAGGAGGAGGAGCAGGAGGAGGAGGAGGAGGAGAAAAAGAAGACCCAACACAGCAGGTAGGTAAACGTGCTTGCTTCCAGTCCTGGTGACCTGAGCTGCATCTCTGTAACTCACAGGGTTGAAAGAAAGAACTAACTCCTGCAAGCTGTCCTTTGCTTGCACACTCAGACACACACTCACAAATAAATAAATAAATAATAAAATGGAATTTAAAATTTAGAAAGTAAAAACACAGTAATGTGGTAATGAAAGTATAGCTACTTTATTCTAAATCTTAGTATAAATGGCCCAAAGATATCTTCATTAATTGTGATTCTTGTAAGTGTTCTGGTCTCTATTCCTTATAAAATGGAGAAGCCTGAGTTGGTGAAATGACTCAGCCGGTAGAGGTGCTTGCCCAGCAAGCCTGACAACCTGATCTGATTCCCAGAGCCCGTGCAGAAGTGGAAGGAGAGAACTGACCACACGAGGTTATCCTTTGGCTCCACACACACACCATGGCACACGCACCACCCCACCCCACCCCAAACCACGCCCACATGCAGTAACAATGAAATGAAAAGAACACCAGGAATGCCTTCCACTCTAGGTTTTCTAAGACCTTTTTCATTAGAATCCCTCAAGTGCTTTTGAATCTGTAGTGACTTGGTCTTTTCATTCATTAATGTCAAGAATTTAATTGATGGGTTTCTAAAGCTGGGCTGTTTCATAACCCTCAAGTTACATGTTCACTAAAAATCTGTCAGGGCTGGGGAGATGGCTGAGATAGTAAAGCACCTGCTGAGAAAGCATAGAGGCCTGGGTTCAATCCCCCTGACCCTGTATTTAAAAAGCCAGGCATGGCTGCACCTGCAATCCTAGAGGCAGACACAAGAATCCTGGGGCTCACTGGCCAGCCACTCTAGATGAGCTGGTGAGAGACCTTGTCTCAAAAATAAGATGGAGAGTTACTGAAGAAGACACCAGACATCCACCTCTGGCCTCCACGTGTGTGCATGCACAGGTATTCACAAATACTGAACACTCACACACACACACAATGTCTTTCCTTACCAGTCTCGAATCTAGGTTACACTAACTAACTAGTTTAAATTAACTAGGTCAATACCTAAGGGGTACAAGTTAGTTGTACTAACTAACTTTATTAAATGAACTGGCATCTTTCCTGATCTGTCTAATTCTGGAACAGAATTAGGAACAGCGATCTCACATTCTTTGAAGATTTAATAGAGCATACCTGTTGAGACCATTTGCGCCCAGGACCAGGGAGGTGGTTCAGCAGGAAACCTGAGTCTGATCCTCAGGACTCACGTGGTAGAGGAGAGAACCAGCTCCAACAAGTTAGTCTCTGCCCTCCACATACATCCCATGGTATTAACACGCCCCCCATCCCCATGCACACACATAAAATAAACAAGTTTTAAAAAGACCATCTAGCCAGGTGGTGGCGGCGCACACCTTTAATCCCAGCACTCGGGAGGCAGAGTGAGTTCGAGGCCAGCCTGGTCTACAAGAACCAGTTCCAGGACAGACTCCAAAGCTACACAGAGAAACCCTGTCTCAAAAAAATCAAAACAAACAAACAAAAAGACCATCTGAGCCTACACTTTAAAAATAAAAAAATAAAAAAGACTCGTGGTTATCATTTCAAATTTCTGATTGATTTCTTCGTACACTTTTTTTGAAACAAGATCTCGCTATGTAGCCCAGGCTAGACTCACTCTCACCTTCCACGTGCTGGGATCATATGGCTCTGGAGACTGACCCCATGGCTTCATACATGCTAGGCAAGCAGTGTACCAAGTGAGCTCCACCCCTATACCACTGCTTCATTATCTCGGCTTTTGGATCAGGTGAGAATAGCCATGTTTTCCTGTGAAGGTTCTTGGCTGAGTCTCACGTATGCCCATACAGCATGTCTGTGGGTTGTTCTGGTCTAAGCATTGTACAAATTTCCCTAGAAACTTTCTCTTTAATCCAGGTCTAATTGATTGCGATGTTATTTTGTTTCCAGACATATGAGCATCCTGTTCCACTGACTATGGCTTCATGGCATGGTGACCAACACACACAGACGGTGTCTTCTTTCTGATACTATGGGACTTTCCTGGAGGCATAGCTTGGGAGCAACTTCCCTGAACACTCCTTGCGTGCTTGAGGGGCTGCATTCTCCAAGGTGCTATTTGGATCCCTCCTCTCCTGTGAAGTCCATGTCTGAATGACTTACCATGTCTTGCCTACTCAGCACTGCAGGAAAGTAATGAAACTTTAAGAAGTGGAGCCTAATAAGAGGTATCCAGGTCACTGGGGATGGGCCCTTCAGAGAGCCTGTGGAATCATGGTTTCTTCCTTTTTGTCTTTCACCTTGGTTACACATGAGGTAAAAGGTTACACATTCCGTCCATGATGTACCATCAGGAGACAAAGCAGCAAAGCTACCAACCACAGGTTGGAACTTCTAAAACTATAAGCCAAACTAGCCTCCTCTTTCTCCTCCTCCTCCTCTTCCTCCTCCTCTTCCTCCTCCTCCGCCTTCTCCTCCTCCTCCGCTTCCTCTTCTTCCGCCTTCTCCTCCTCCTCCTCCGCTTCCTCTTCTTCCGCCTTCTCCTCCTCCTCCTCCGCTTCCTCTTCTTCCGCCTTCTCCTCCTCCTCCTCCGCTTCCTCTTCTTCCGCCTTCTCCTCCTCCTCCTCCGCTTCTTCTTCTTCCTCCTCCTCCTCCTCCTCCTCCTCCTCCTCCTCCTCCTCCTCCTCCTCCTCCTCCTCCTTCTCCTCTTCCTCCTCCTCATCGCTGCCCTCCCCAATTGCCTCTACCTTCGGAGTGCTGAGACAATAGGCATGCGCACCATGCCTGGTTTATGAGACTCTAATATAAACCCGGGGATTCCGGCACGCTAGGCAAGCGCTCTGCCAACACAGCTACACTTCCATCCGTATAAGCCATCTTTCTAACACAAAACTTCAGCTACATCACCTCTTTCTTTCAATGGGGATGAAAGGAGCTTCAGCTGAGTTGGTAACACCCCAACTCCTTCCTGACACTCTGCGTGGTGACTTCCTTGCCAGGAATATAGTGGGAGACACGCACCGGATCCGCTTACCCTCTACACTGGGCACTGTGACTCTTACCTCTGGAATTTTCTCCCAGGGCTCGCTTGGCTCCTCATAAATACCCACTCGCCCTCCCAGATCCAGTTCTTAACCACAGTGTCCCCATAGACACTGGTCCTCCGGCCAGGAAGTGCAATCTTCAGCCCCCTACTGCGCCACACCCGCTGGGTTCTGAGCCTCACCCAGTTCACCCCGCCACTCGAGGCCCATCTGAGGCGTTCCTCCACCCATCTCCCTCTGCATTGCCTCAGACTCGGCTCACCTATGTTCTTTTTCACTTATTTTAGTTACTTATCTGTTTATCATGTATTAAATATTCTGCTTATTTAATCACCCACAAGGTTATAGAAGGTCATCTGCAGGCATGTATATACTGTGCTTTGATCACATCACCTCCCCTCTCTCCTCCCCCAGACAATTTCAACTTTTCCTGCATGCCAACTCTATGATTCTGACTTTGTGTATCTGTAAATTCTGAGACCCTCAAATGAAGAAAATACGATGTCTTCTGAAACTGAGACTTAATTCACTTAATATGATCCTCTCCACTTGAGTCCGTCTTACAGCAAACAACATAACTGTATTATTTTGTTTTGTTCTGTTCTGTTCTGTTTTGTTTTGTTGGTTTTTCAGACCCTGGTCACTATGTAGCTCTTGAGCTCTCTGTGTGGAGCAGGCTAACTTGAACTCACAGAGAACCTCCTGCTTCTGCCTCGACCTCTGCCTCTGCTAGATGGTTGAATTCTTTATGTCTGAAAAACAACCATTGTCTTCGTTAGTTTTTATTTCTGTGATGAGGCAATATGACCAAGGCAACTTACAGAAGAAAGTACTCAATGGGGGCGTCCAGTTTCAGAGGGTGAATCTATGGCCATCAAGGCAAGGAGCGTGGCAGTAGTGGGCACCTTATCTTAGAGCTCACATCTGATCCACAAGGATGAAGCAGAGAGAGGGTTAACCAACAGTGCTGTGTGAGCTTCTGAAATCTTAAAGTGACACACCTCCTTCAACAAGGCCACACCTACCAATCCTTCCCAAACACCTCTACCAACTAGGGACCAAGTATTCAAACACGTGAGCCTGTGGGGCCATTCTTCTTCAAACCTCCACAACCATTGTCTGGATAAACTACATTTTCATCTGTGACGGACATAATGACTGTCCATCTTTCTCTGTTGATGGATACTTAAGTTGGCCCCATAACTTAACTATTGTGAATATCACACATCAATGTGTGTGTGTGTCTTTTTCCTTTTTATTTTTCATTTTTGAGACAGGGTCTCATTATGTAGACCAGGCTACTAAGCTGGCCTTAAACTCTAATTCACACCTGCTACTGCCTCTCTAGCACTAGGGTTGAAGGCCTACGCCACCACACCTACCTTCAACTTCTTCTCTCCAAAACAACCCCACAAAAGCTAGAGAAAAAATGCCTCAGTGACAGCATTTGTTCAAAAGTATGAGGACCTGAGTTCAGATCCAAGCACCACACAAAAGCTGGGCCTGGCAGCGAGCACCTAATGGCTGTCAGAGACAAGAGCAATAGGATCATTTGGGCTGACTGGTTGGCAGTCTATGTCTAGTTTAGTGATAGAAACTGCCTGAAGGACATTCTACATCCTCCCCTGGCCTCCACACACATACTAAAACATATGCACGTAAGCCATACATGCATACACATACATGCACACACTCACGCTAACATTCAGAAAACTAAGGGGCCATCAGATCAGCTCAGTTGGCCAAGGTACTTGCTGCCAAGTCTGAAGACTTGAGTTTGATCCCCAGGACCAATGTTATGGAGAGAACCAGCTCTCAAAAGCTGTCCCCTAAACCAGGAGGTAGTGGCACAAGCCTTTAATCCCAGCACTCAGGAAGCAGAGAGTTCAACGCCAGTTCCAGGACAACCAAGGCTACACAAAGAAACCCTGTCATGAGAAAACAAACAAACAAAAAAAGTTGTCCCCCTAACCTCTACATGTGTACCATATACTACATAAACAAATAAATATAATTGTTTCGGATGCCCTGTTCTGGCATGTTCTGCAGACACCTGGTGTACCCTGTGTGCTGTGCTGTGCCTAGTCTTGGGTAAACCTCAGCTCTCTTTGATCTAAGTTACATCTGGAACTTAAATTCATGGGCACAGAGGTCCTGACCAGTACTCTCAACTCTAGAAGCTGCCTAAGCGTTTGGAACTTTCCTACCATGCACAGTCACAGCATCTCAGCCCCCACCACAAGGAGTCTTGAAAACACAGGCTCAGCCAATGAGATAATCTGATTTTTCAAACTCTGGCATGAAACTCCAACCCAAGCCATGAGGGCTAGCGTGTGGTCTAACGGTGGCCAGCAGTTGCCCCAGCTCCAGCGTCTGGCCTGAAACACATCAGGAAGGCATCAAGTCCAGGCAGGGGGTGAGTACCCATGGAGAAGCCACGAACTTGGAGTGCTAAACAAAGAAGAAGGAAAGAGTGAAGAGCAGAGTCGGGAGGTGTTGGCAGAGGTCTCTGTCCCGCAGCTGCTCAGTTCCAAAGACACACACAGAAGCCTACTTTAATGATAAACTGGTTGGCCTATTAGCTCAGGCTTTGTTGTTGACTAATTCTTACATTTTACATTAACCCATAATTCTTATCTATGTTAAGTTCCAGAAGGAAGAACAAAGGATAAAGTAGTGGTCCCTTCATTAGTCCTGGTATAGGGAAGCTGTGGGTCCCTCTTAGAACACCAGTTCTTCCTCTACAATAAAAGAACTTCTGGAGACATCACAATCCCTGACTTCAAACTCTCCTACAGAGCTACAGTACTGAAAACAGCCTGGTACTGGCATAAGAACAGACAGGAGGACCAATGGAACTGGATAGAAGACCCGGATATCAATCCACACATTTTCAAACACCTGATATTCAATAAAGAAGCAAAAAATATCAAATGGAAAAAAGAAAGCATACTTAACAAGTGGTGCTGGCATAACATGTAGAAAAATGAAAATAGACCCATATCTATCACCATGCACAAAACTCAAGTCCAAATGGATCAAAGACCTCAACATAAAGCCAGCCACACTGAACCTCATAGAAGAGAAAGTGGAAAGTATACTTGAACACATTGGCACAGGAGACCACTTCCTAAATATAGCCCCAGCGGCACAGACACTGAGATAAACAATTAATAAATGGGACCTCCTGAAACTGAGAAGCTTCTGTAAAGCAAAGGACACAGTCAACAAGACAAAACGACAGCCTACAGAATGGGAAAAGATCTTCACAAAGCCAACATCAGACAGAGATCTGATCTCCAAAATATATGAAGAACTCAAGAAATTGGTCACCAAAAGAACATATAATCCAATAAAAAAAAAATGAAGTACAGACCTAAACAGAATTCTCAACAGAGGAATCTAAAATGGCTGAAAGACACTTGAGGAGATGTTCAACATCCTTAGTCATCAGAGAAATGCAAATCAAAACAACTCTGAGATTCCATCTTATACCTGTAAGAATGGCCAAGATCAAAAACACTGATGACAACTTATGCTGGAGAGGTTGTGGGGAAAAGGGAACACTTCTGCATTACTGGTGGGAATGATGTCCCACCAGCCCCTTTTGATGTCAGTGTGGTGATTTCTCAGAAAATTGGAAAACAACCTTCCTCAAGACCCAGTAATACTACTTTGGGGTATATATCCAAAGGATGCTCAATTGTGCCACAAGGACATGTGCTCAACTATGTTCATAGCAGCTTTGCTTGTCATAGCCAGAACCTGGAAACAACTGAAATACCCCACAACAGAAAAATGGATAAGGAAAATGTGTTACATTTACACAATGGAGTAATACACAGCAGAAAAAAAATAACAGCATCTTGAATTTTGCAGGAAAATGGATGGACTAGAAAACATTGTTTTGGGTGAGGTAACCCAGACACAGAAAGACAATTATCATATATACTCACTCATAGGTGGTTTTTAAACCTAAAGCAAAGAAAGCCAGCCTACAAACCACAGTCCCAGAGAACTTAGACAACAATGTGGACACTAAGAGAGACACATATGGATCTAATCTACATGATAAATAGAAAGTAGAAAAAGACAAGATCTCCTGAGTAAATTGGGAGCATGGTTACCTTGGGGGAGGATTGAAGCGGGGAGAAGAGAGGCAGGGAGGGGAGCAGAGAAAAATGTAGAGCTCAATAAAAAATCTATTGAAATCAATTTTTAAAAACGAAAAGAAAACCATTTCCTCACCCCAGGCTGCTCCCAGCTCCTCCTAGCTCCCTCTGCCTATTCCCTCAGCATTGGAATGAGTTCCTAACTAATGGAGGTTTAAAAAAAAAGTGCTACACCACCCACTGTCAGGTCTGGGGTGCTACTTGGAAGCCAGACACAGGAACCCAGAGCCATTCAAGACTGGAGTGAAGCCCTGTTGAAACAGAGCCTGACTGCAGAGCGGCAGAGGGTAAGGAACCCCATCATTGACCCGTGAATTCCTGCTGGACAGTTGCATCCTTCTGACAGATGTGGAGTCACCCAGGAGACAATCATCTGGGCAGGCCTGTGAGGGAGTTTTCTAGACTGGGATATTGAGGCAGGAAGACCCACCCTAGCTGTGGGCAACGCCATCCTATGGGCTGTGATCCCAGACTGAATAAGCAGAAGAAAGGGAGCAGAGTGCCAGCATTTGTCTCTTCTTCCTGACTGTGGATGCCATGCGAGCATCTGCCTCACACCCCTGATGCCATGACTTCCCCGCCTTGATGGACTGTACACTCAAACTGTGACCTGAATGAGACCCTTCCATCCTTATGTCACTTTTGACAGACTTCCCCTACCTCTGTTCGTGTGTGTGTGTGTGTACACACATGTGTGCTCAAGCACACACGTTTCTGCCTGTGGAAGTCAGAGGACAACCTCAGGCAAGGGTCTTTGCCTTTTACCTTGCATGAGACAGCATCTCTTTTTCGTGTCATCACTGGAACTGGCTCGCAGGCTCCTGGGGGCTCACCTGTCTCCACCTCCCACCACTGAGATCACAGACCTTGCTCCCATGTCTGGCTTTATTGCACTCCAGGTCCCCATGCTAGCCTGGCAAGTGCATTACCCACTGAGCATCTCCACGGCCTCTTTTGTCAGTGATTTTGACAACAGCGAAGGTTAGGAAATTGAGTCTGCACACTCCCCAGAAGGTGTTCCATGCTGTGCCCTCTGTCTTCTGCCCAGCCAGGCACCATCCAGGGCATAGACAGACAGATGAACCAGAGGCGTCATCTTCACAGCCAATTCATGGTTGCTGAGGCTCCATGGAGTGGTCCACTGTCCTCTTCCATCTCTTGTGCTCAGTGGAGCAGTATGTTTTCCGGGGTGCCTGAGGTCATTTTTGATGAACAAGTGGTAGAAGGGGGCTACCTGAAAGGCCTGGTTTGGTGCCCCAGAGGCAAGAGCAGGTACAAACAGGGTTTCAGGGAGGTGCACCACTCCCCGGGGTAACTTCTGAACAACACCCTTCAGTAGTAGGTGCTCTTGGCAACCGTTGAGTACCAGCGGCTGTCCCAGTCATTGAGGAGAGAGAGCCAATGGGAGTACATTGCTGGGCATTAACCCCAAAGTGTCTGGGTGTGGACGGTCCTGAGCACCAAGACAGGGTTCAAAAGATGCTGTCAGAGCAGCATCCCTGGGAAGCTGCGTTTAGAGAGGATGTGCATGGCAGATTGCAAGGAGAAGGCGGTGCACATAGTGGGAGTGTCCCGGAGGAGAAACGGGTGGGAACGGGCCTGAGTGTGAGTGATGGCCCAGTGAGGCCCTTTGACAGAATCATGAAAATCAAGGTAATGGGCTGGGGTTTGAGCTCAGGTGGTACAGAGCTTGTCCATCTCACACAAACAGACCACACCTGGAATCCCAGCACTGAAGAGGTGGGGGCAAGAAGGTCTGAGGTTCAAAGTCATCCTCTGTTGCATAGTATCTTGGTTACTTTTCTATTACTGTGATAAAACACAACCAAGGCAACGTGTGTGTGTGTGTGTGTGCACGTGTGTGTGTGTGTGTGTGTGTGTGTGTGTGTGTGTTTAATTTGGCTTACAGTTTCAGAGGGTCAGAGTCCACGATGGTGGAGCTAAGGAATAACTGAGAGTTGGCATGTGGATCACAACCACAAGGCAGAGAGAGCTAAATGGGAATGGCACAAGTCTTTTGAAACCCAAGTCTGCTTCCAATGACACATTTCCTCCAACAAGGCCACACCTCCTAATCCTCCCTAAACAATTCCACCAACCAATGACCAAACATTCAAACATATGAACCTATGGGGACCATTCTCATTCAAACTACCCCCACACACAGTATTTGAAACCTGCCTGGGATAGAGGAGAAATTGTCTCAAAAGCAAACAAAAAAATGGGCTATTGAGATGGCTCAGCAGGGAAAGCTCTTGCTGCCAAGCCTAACGACCTGAGTTCATCCAGGGGCCGAATCCCAGGTTTCCTTGCTTGTACTTTACCTCCAGGCCACATATAAAATATATACATGGGCCTCAAACTCACTTATGAGTCAAGGATGGCCTAGACCTAGAATGTCTGGTCCTCCTGCTTCCCCTCCCAAATGTTCAGATAACAGTGTACCTGGTTTATGTGGTGTTAGGGATGGAACCCAGGCTTTCATCCCTACTAAACAAGCACTCTATCAGCTGAGCTTGGTCCCCAGCCCCTGTTTTGTTTTATTTTCTGAGGAGCCAAGACTGATCTCAAATTCACACACACATAAAGTCACTACCGTCTCTGGTGATCAGCCCCACCCAGAGATACTTGGTAAGCAAAGGATTAGGGGCTCCTGACTTGGGCCATGAAGGCTGACTCATGTTCCTGAACCCCGCCAGGCCCCCTACTGTACTCTCCCCTACCCTGCTCCTTGCAAACTGTCCCTGCTCTCTCTCCACAAGGTCTTAAATGAGCAGCTACAGGGCAATGTCCCTCTCTCCCTCCCAGGTCGCCCCTTCCCTCTGGCTTGAGCCTCCCCCCTGCAAATTATGAACAGCAGTCCCGAGTCTGCAAAATTCCCAGCAGATTGAACCATATAGTCCCTCTTTAGTCCAGTACAGCTTCCCGTCACTCACCGAGAAGAGGGATACGGGCGCCAGCACTCACAGAGCCCTAGCCCTGAGCTGTGAGTCCCAAACTTCCTCCACAGTGTCTCACCCGATCTTCGTAGCAACTCGTTCCTATTTTACAGAGGAGAAAACTGGGGTCAGAGAGCCTGAAGGGTTTCCGGAGACCTGGCCTGCAGAGCAGGTCCCACATGAAATGGTGCGAGATGCAAAGAAGCCTTGTGAGTCAGGAAAAGATGCCCACGGCTGAGCTTGAGGGCAAGCAGGGCACAGCCCCAAGGGGCCTGGCTGGACAGACCCCCAGGTCCTGGCCAGATTGAATCCATTCCTGCTTCACCCCAAAACCTTTCTCCTGAAAGGCGGCAGCCTACCTATTCCTTGCTGAACCTGTGTCCATCTCCAGGCTCAACAGAAAGATGAATGGACTGAGCTAGGAGGTGCGGCTAGATTGGGAGAGTACCTGCCTGGCATACACAGAGCCCTGGATCCAATCCCTAGCATTGTGTGAACCATACATGGTGGCACATGCCTCCAATCCCTAGCACTAGGAAATCTGAGGCAGGAGGATTGCAAGTTTGAGGACAGCCTGAGCTACATAGTAAGATCCTGTCACCAAAGAAGGGAAGAAGAAGAAGAAGAAGAAGAAGAAGAAGAAGAAGAAGAAGAAGAAGAGGAGGAGGAGGAGGAGGAGGAGGAGGAGGAGGAGGAGGAGGAGGAAGGGAAGGAAGGGAAGGAAGGGAAGGAAGGGAAGGAAGGGAAGGAAGGGAAGGAAGGGAAGGAAGGGAAGGAAGGGAAGGAAGGGAAGGAAGTAAGTAGGGGCTAGAGAGTTAGCTCAATGGTTAAGAGCACTTGTTCTTCCAGAGGACCCAGGCTCAATTCCCAGCACCCACATGGCAGTTCAAAACAGTCTGTAACTATAATTTCAGGGGATCCAACACCCTCTTTTGGTCTGCACGGGAACCTGGTAAATATGTGCTACAAACATATGTAGGTTAAAGCACTCATACACAATAAATAATTTTTTGAGACAGGATTTCTTTGTATAGCCCTCACTGTCTTAGAACTTGTTCAACCTGCCTCTGCAGAATTAAAGGTGTGTGCCACCATTACTCGGTAGAATAAGTAATTTTTTAAAAAATGAAGCGAGGGAGGAAGAAAGGAAGGGAGGGAAAGGACAGGTGTTATGTCCCATCTCCTGGCAGAGACTGGCAGATCTCTGTGAGTTAAGGCCAGCTTGGTCTATATAATGAATTTCAGACCAAGACAACCAGGGGTACACAGTGAGACCCTGGAAGGAATCTGCCGTTTGTACCTAGGAAAACAGAAAGGCCCTCCATGAAGCCCCGTGGAGCCCCATGGATCCATCCTCCCTTGCACACATACCACAGCAGAAGCTGCACAAAGGAGGCCTGCCTCAAGGTAGAGGCGAGATGAGCAAGAAAGGGCCACTTCCTTTGCCCTCCTTAAGGTCTCTTGCTGTAGAGCAGGATGAAAAGAGAGAAGACAGGAGTCTCAGTGTTGGTCCATCTCTGAGGACTCCAGGTCTCCTCCATGATGTGCAGGAATCTGCCTTGCGACAGCCGATACCCCATCCCATCACCCCTCCACTGGATGTACCTCTCTCTCCTAACTGCTCTGATTTCCTCTGGGCCCTTGGCCTCCCAAGTGGGCCCCCATTGATCTGCCAGCTCCAGAGGCAAGGGTTTGTCAACAGCCTCGGGTGTATGTTCTCCACGGCCTGGGACAAGTGATCAGCAAGCATTTGTGAGAAGCCAGGAAACACCACTCTGGCTGGCTGTTTTCACCAGAGAGACACTTCCCACTTCTGTGGCCAACCAAGTGAGAGTATCATTTGCAAGGACCATCAGTGGTGACTAAAGAGTGACCCACCAGAACAGTGCCACACAGTGCGATGCTGCCTGTGTTCTGAGGGCCTGGGAAACTGACTATAACTCCTTCCAACAGGGTGTGATTTATACATCCAACTAAAACCAACAGACTCAAGGTCTGCCCGATGCAGGGTGGAACCTATGCATTCCGAGGCACCATATGCCTGAAAGAACTTCAGGGTTAGGGTGTGGAGGCCTAGGGAGATACGGCTTCCCCTAGAGAGTGGGGTGGCAGGGAATGACCCTGTCCCCACTGGGACATCAAAATCAGGCATGAGACACAAGGACTCCGAGGCATGCCTGTTTTGTGTAACACCTGCCAAGAGATCACATTACCACAGCGCCTACCAGGCCCTCACTCCTGGTCGGCAGAAGACAGGACACATTCCACGATGGGATAGCTCTGCAGCCTGTGAGGAAATGTGAAGCTCTTGACAGAAGCCGGTCAGTCCCTGGGGGCACAGCCTCCTGGCCACCAACTGCCTGGCCTCTTAGCATACAGCTATCTGTCAGTCCGAGTGCCTCTGGGCTCCTCTGGGATAGTCTAAGCTTCCCAGCATAGAACTAAGTCATGTCTATTTGTCGGGACAGGTGACAACAGTGTCACCGTCCCACCGTCTTCGTGTGTTGGGTGTATAGAGGGCTTTATGGGTCTTGAGCACTCACAAAGCCCAGTGCCTTCCTGGGCCAGGCTCCCCACCTCCCTGCATGCCTCACGAGGAGGGGACGCCTAGGTGACTCTTGGGCTAGCCAGAGAAGACCCTCACACTGGCAAAGCAGGTGGCATGTGGCCCTCCCACAACTGTGTCTGGAATACTCACAGAAGAAAATCTGACCCAAACCAGCAGAGAACTGGGCTGGTTACTGAGGGGCTGAAGATAGAGAAGGCCACGGTAGTGCCACTGCCAACCTACCCAGGAAGTATATGGTGGCCACACAGGGAAAGGGCACCAGGGCTGGAGATGTAGGGAAAGAGGGGAAGTGGGGAAAGGGAGGAGCCAGAGACGTGGACCAGTCCATAGAAGTTGATCCACCCTGAGGTAGGAATGCAGGAGAAGATGAGGTAGAAGTAGCCATGGCCCTTGTCCCTGGCAGGGGTCCCTGGCTCTGGAGAAAGCCCAGCAGGCTGCGTGGACACACCACTATTCATTCTCTCTCTCTCTCTCTCTCTCTCTCTCTCTCTCTCTCTCTCTCTCTCCCCCCCCCCCCCTCAGCAAGTGACTCCCTATCTCTGCCTCCATTCTGCCAGCTCACATCCACCCTCATCCTGACCATATTGATTTACTCTTGTGTTCGGGGGACCTATGACCCCAACAGATGGGGCTCCTTCTCCCTCCCTCCCACAGAGAATCTGTGTCTTGTCCAGCTTCTGGGGACATGCAAGGAGAAGAGTGCCACTTCCCGCCAGTCAGTGGACCCTGATCCTTACCTGCAGCCTCGCTTTGCCAGGCAGGGGTGTTCCCCCAACCCAGAAGTCCCAGCCGATTGCACAGGGCAGCACGAGGTCCCTTGAGCTGGTGCCTGTAACCGAGAGCCCAGGCCTGGTTCTCAATATAGCCTCATTTAGTCTGTGATTGACAGGTCCTTGCTGGGATGGATGGATGAGTGAATGAATGAATGAACTAACTGAGGACATGGCCTCACTTGGCCAGGCCTACTCTAAGTCTCTCCGTGTTAGCTCTCCTCGTCTTCACAGCAAGCCCAGGAGTAGCCACCGAAACCCTGCCTGTCCTGCAAGGGCCAGCCTAAAGTTCAACAGGCGCTGTCAGAACCGAGTCCAGCCCTCTCTCTGGAAACCTCCCATCATCCCCTGCTCTTGGAAAGCCTCTGGGTGACTTGACAGGCTCTGAGAATTTCCTGCCATCTGAGACATTTTGAAGCCTGGCACTGCTCCACGCAGGCTCCTGCTACAGAGCTAAGTGCCACTCTCCGCACGCCCCCACCCACACTAGGATGAGGCCAACAGAAAACCTTTCACACTCGAGCTTGAATTAGCCACGAGGAGCCAATGAAGATAAGTAGAGTCCCGTCTGCAAACTGTGTATCTTAGCACTTCCTCATCACTGTGATAAAATACTCTGACGAAAGCGAATTAAAGGAGAAGGGGCTCTTTGGGCTGGCAGGTCATGGAGGGAAGGCTGAGTGGCAGGAGTCTGGACCAGTATCCACATTGCATCCATAATCAGGAAGCAGAGAGCTATGAGTGAGTGTTAGTACATAGCTCCGTTTCTCCATTTACTCAGTGCAGGGTCTGCTGGCCAGCAAATGGTACCACCTGCAATTAAAACGAGTCCTCCCACATCAATTATGCATCAAGCTCATACCCCACAGGCATGCTCAGAGGCCTGTCCGCCAGGTAACTATGGGGGCTTTCAAGGTGATAACTAGCAATAGCCATCACCCATGCCCACCCTCATAGCTTCCCTCCCTTCATTGAGTGTTAGCCTAGAGCTGGCTGTGTGCTGGAGGTTGGCCTTTTATCTCCCCACAGAAATTCTTGAGGCCATTCAGAAAGCCTGGTGCATGCAGGAGGGGACACCAGAACTCCATGGAGTGTGGCCAGCTGCCGTCAGTGGACTCCCGGCCATAACAAACTCACAGGGGATGATGACTTGGGGACCAGAAGAGTTAGCAAGGGTCTGGGGAGATGGCTCATCAGTTGAAAGAACGCACTTGCTCTTGCAGAGGACCCCAGTATGATTCCCAGTACTGGAGTTAGGTGGCTCACAACTGCCTGTGACCCATCCCCAAAGGGTTTGATGCCCTCTTCTGGCCTCTGCCAGCCCCTGCACTCACAGACACATGTGTGTGCATGCACATGTGTGAACATGCACACACACATGAATCTAAGTTTATGTTTTAAAAGGGAGTTAGTGACTACTTCATATTCCTCACAGGCTGTGACTATGGAGAGGGCCCTGAGCAAGGGCAGATTGAATTGACTAGCATTTGGCATGGGAGCCAGCTGAATTGCCAGCGCTTGGAAGGCAGAGACAGGGATCCCCCAGGACAAGTAGTTAGCTGGAATTGGTAAGCTCCAAGTTCAGGGAGTCAAGCTGCCTCAATAAATAATGATTTTTTTCAGGGGTAGAGGTGATTGCTGTGAAGCCCAACAACCCAAATTCAATCCCAATGTCCCACAAGCTAGAAGGAGAGACCCAGTTCCCACCAGTTATTCTCTGACCTCCACAAGCATACTATGCCTTGTGCATGCACCTCCCCCGACAAAACAAATAAATGAAGAAATGTTCAAAAATCAATAAAAAGTGGAGAGCGAGCAAGGAGGACAGCCAGCAACCTCAGGAGTCCACACACGTGTGCACATGCACATTAAAATATGTAGATACACAAGTCTGCACCACACACACACTCAGACACACGTGCACACACCCAGACACACATGCACACCCTCAGACACATACATGCACACACACAGGTTTGTATTTTAGCTATGAACCAAAGCAAGCCTTGAGCTTCTTTTTATTGTATTCTTATTTAAGCTGGAGTTGACTCTTTCCTTCCACCTAGTGGGTACCAGGAGTCAAACTCAGGCCCTCGGGCTTATCAAAGTGTCTCCATCTGCTGAGCGTCTCCCAGACCACAGGTAGAGAGACTGTAGTCAAAGAAAGTGCTGCCCGGTTTGGTGCATGTGCCTGGTCCCGGGGTTTGGGTTTGGCAGGGTCTGCAGTATCCACACCCAGGCTGCCTCCCACAGCTGTGGGAAGCCTAGCTCCTGGGAATTCAGCACCCTCTGAACACAGCAGGAAGGAAGGCTGAGGGCGCTGCCGGTGCGGTCTTTGCCCACTGTCTGATCTTAGGTTTTGTTTTGTTTTTATGGCTGTGACAAAGCTCGTGACCAAAAGCAGCTCGGGGAGGAAAGGGTTTATTTTAACTTCTATGTCAGAGTCCACAATGAAGGAAGTCAGGGCAGGAGCTCAAGGTGGAAAGCTGGAGGCTGTGGAGGAGCACTCATTATTGGCTTGCTCTTGGTGGCTTGCTCAGCCTGCTTTCCTCTGTACCCCGTGATCACCTGCCCAGGGCTGGCACCGTCCACAGTGGAATGGGCAGTTCCACATCCACCATTAACCAATAGCCATACAGACTTGCCTACAAGTCATTCCTCCAATGATGCTCTGCTTCCGAGATGACCCTGGCTTGTGTCAGGTTGACACACACGCACAAAACTAACCAGGATACCCACCTACCTCTTTAAAGGCCACCTATACACACATCACCAGAGAGCTATCAGCTGGGAGCTGCCCTGTGAGCAGTCTTATGGTCAGGAATGCCTGCAGCACTATCCCAGGCCCAGAAAAGAAAGCCCCTGCTGATCTCTGACCCTGTTCCAGTCATAGCATTGAGGGAGTTGGTTAGGCAAGATATTTTTCCATCTTTTTAGAGCAACGAGTGCCCTAAACTGGCCAGCTGCCTAAACAGGACTCACCTGGTCCTCACTACAGCCCTGTGATGTCAGCACCCTGATTGTTGTGTCCACTTGACAGACAGGGAAACTGAGGGTCGGTATCATCACAAAACTGGTATCAAAGTTGAGGGCAGGACTAAAATTTCCAAGACTCAGTGACAAATGTTTCACAAAAGAACGAGAATGTGACGGCCCATCTTGAGCAGACAGCTACCCCTGGCGTCCCTGGTGTCCCTGAGTAGACAGAACTTCCCAAAGATGGTGAATGTGACTGATGCCCAGGAAGGGACAGCCCAGAATTTGGCTTGAGTGCCCAACATGGTCACTGACAAGCAGAGTGAACATGGACAATGACTTAGCATCAGGCATATACACGGGAGGGGGGCATGGGGGGGGGAGGTCATGCAGCTGGCTCTCCACCAGCACTCTCCAGTGCCCTGTGTGAGTGAGTAGGTGGATGGGTGGGAGCCTGGAGCGGCTTCCGGAGACAATCTCTGCAGCTCACTCCGAGCCCCCTTCTTGGCTGGGTGTCAGCCCCAGCCTTATGCACAGGCAGCTGCCTCTGGGGAATGATTTGAAGGGCTCTAAGAAGCAGTCCATTCCTTGGGAATGGCCCCCATCCCTGTCCAGCATGCTCACCTACCTGCCACAAGCCTTCCAAAATCCCTGGAGCCAAGCAGGGTCCCTTCCGCACATTCAGAGTCCTGGCAGTGCACTGAGGACCGCCACACAGCCTTCACTGAATCTGCCCAACACCCACTCTGCCTCCCCGCCCCCACAGGCTCAATCTGTAGCTCAGGATCCTCTTGGTTAGAAATGGGAGCTTCCAGGCTCAAAGAGGGGTGGGGCTATTCAGGCCCCCAATGGGTTGGATCATATTCTGTGACCCCACCTGGGGACCTGGGCCACCCTATCTTTCACCCAATCATGGTGCAATGAACAGACCTTCCTAGGACTAGGCCCCCTCTGCGAAAAAGAGTAGAAGTCAGGTATGGGAGGCGGGGAAAAGAGAAAGCCCTTCAAGGGGATTGGTCTCAGCCCTAAAGAAGTTCTGGAGTTCAAAATTCAGCCAGGTCATCCCACAGTCATCCAAAGCTGGCCTAGAAGCTGGGGTGCTGGTACACATAAGGAGTCCCGTCACTCAGGAGGCTAAGACAGGAGGGTCACCAGTTCAAGATCAGGCTGGTCAGAATAGTACGCCTCTGGCCAGAAGGGCTGGGAGTGGAGGCGAAGGACCATAATCCCAAGCCACTGGGGACCGGGGAGAAGTGGGCATAGATACCTGAAGCAGGAAGAGCCGAAGATGAAGGCTACCTGCCGTACATGAGTTCAAGGCTAGCCTAAGCCTTTAGTACAACCTCTCAAAATAAATCTAAAAGAGGGCTAGGGATGTAACAAACTGGGACATTTACCCAGAAGCCCCCAGTAAGAAGCCGGGGACCTGGTTCAATAATAACAGAGTGCTTGGCTAGAGTCCTTTAATGAAGGACAAAGGACACAGTGTCACAGGCCTGTGATCCCAGCTTCTGGGAGAGAGGTAGGGAGGCAGAGGTAGGAAGAACATAAATTCAAAGCCTGCTTGGGTTGCAGAACCAGTTCAGTGCCAGCCTGGGCTACTTAACGATACCTTTTCTCAAAATAAAAAGAGGGTGCAGATATAGCTCAGTAGCAAGTTCTGAGTTCAATTCCCAGCACTGCAAGGAAATAAAAGTAAAGGCCTAGAGGTGAATGCATGCTCACTTCACTCCTGGCAGGAGGCCCAGCCTGGCTCCCCCTTCCCCCACTGCCAAACCTCCCCGCCTCCATTCATCAGAAGACTCCCCCAAACCCATCCCAGCCTCATGCCACCTGGCCAGCCATGGCACCTGTGCCCTCCACCCAGTACAGAGGTTTCCTCAGGGCTCAAGGCCCCAGCGGAGTTACAGTGCGCCTCAGCGCACTCTCTTGGGGCCTAGGTGAGGAAACAAGAAAATCCATCCCAGGTCCAGGATTCTGGGATTCTGGGAATGGGTGGAAGTCAGAAAAGAGGGAAGGGGGGAGGGTGTCCCTGAAGGATGCTGCCTCCAGTTAGCTAGTGTGCACACACGGGATAGATGCAGGATGCCTTAAGTTTTAGTTTCTTTTCCCACTGTGGTAAAACACCCAACAAAACAGCTTAAGGGAGAAAGGGCTGGTTTTGTCTCACAGTCCCAGGTCCATCATGGCAGGGAAGTGAAGCCCACAGCTCCATCACATCAAGCAGTAGAGATCCATGAAGCATGCTTGCTGGTGCTCCCCCACTATCTCCATTTTATACACCAGGATCCCTGCCCAGAGAATGGCAGAGATAACATGGGATCTCCTGCCAGGCATGGTGGCGCATGCCTTTAATCCCAGCACTCCAGAAACAGAAGCAGGTGGATCTTGGTGAGTTAGAAGCCCACTTGGTGTACAAAGCAAGTTCCAGGCCAGCCAACTATAAAATAGAGTAAGACCCTGTCTCCATAAAAAAGATGGGTCTTCCTACATCAGTGAACTTAATCAAGACATTCCCCATAAACATGCCCAGAGACCTAGAGCCTCAATGATCCTTCATGAGTTTGCTGGAGGCTTGGATCCTAGCTGATTCTGAGACTCAATGATCCTTCAGGAATGTGCCTGGAGGCTTGGGTCCTAGCTGCTTCCAGATCCCGTCAGGTTGGCGACACTAACCAGAACACTTGGTGAGGCTTATCCATTGCACTCCGGATGTGCTGACCCCTGCGATTTCCCCAAATGCGGGAAACTCGACTGCATAATTTGTGGTAGTGGGGGACTGCGTTCACGCTCTCCCCTGAGGGGAAAAAAAAACAATATACAAGAAGGTTCCTCCAGGCCTAGAGCAACCACGGTGTAGTCAGCCCCCAGGTTGGCCACTGGGTCAGGCTCACTGGGATAGCGGGGCTAACCACAGTTTCTCCTGGCCAGCGGAAGTCAGCAGAGCTGGTGAGTGAGCCCTAGGACTCCTGTTCTCTGCCAGGCCAGCAGAGTGTGAGGAGAAAGTGTGGGACCTCCTGACACAGCTTAATAAAAATCCATGAAATAGTGAGGATGAGGGTGCAGACAGCCAGGAAAGTGCTCCCCAAGGCCCTTGGTTCACCCCAGCATACAAACAGGTTGGAGTAGGGCACACCCGTAATCCAAGCCTGTCAGGTGTGGAGGCAGGGAGGATCAGAAACTGAAGGTAATTCTCTGCTGCTCCACAGTGTGAGTTCAGCCTGCACAACCTGTGACCCAGACTTACCCCTCCTCCACCCATCTCCCTAAAATAGGGGGTTCTGGAAGGTAAACCCGGAACAGTGTGCTGGCAAAGGAGACCACTTAGGGTTTCAGATGCCTCTAGGGTGACAGGAAGTTGGGGTAATAGTGGCTCTTCATGGTTCAAAATCAGGACAATCTTCAAGGACATCCAGACAGGATCTCCATTTTCAGATAACTGGCTTTATTCTCATGAGAAAGTTGAAGCAAAGAGTAGGTAAGCAACTTGATCAAGGCCACACAGCTGGCAAATAACAGAATCTCAACTCCAGGTCAAGCCTCAGCTCCAGAGGGCAGACTTTTCCCCTACAATCAATCTCTCTCTCTCTCTCTCTCTCTCTCTCTCTCTCACTCTCTCTCTCTCTGTGTGTCAGTGTGTGTCTTTAATTGCTTTTAAAATAGATTATGGAGTCCAAATCAAAGATCTTGTTCTCTTTTAATTTTTAAAAATATTTTTGCATGTATTTAGAGTGTGTGTGTGTGTGTGTGTGTGTGTGTGTGTGTGTGTGTGTGTGGTGTTTGTACGCACACCATTGTGCACGTGTGGCGGTCAGATGCCAACCTCCTGGAATCAGTTCTTTCCCCTTACTGTGTGGGTATATGCTTGCACACGTGTAATTCGGAGGACAACTTGTGAGAGTCAGTTCCTCCTTCCACTGTGGGATCCAAGAATCAAACTCCCGTCCTCAGGCTGGGCGGCAAGTCCTTTACCCACTGAGCCACCTTGCTGATCTCCAGAATATGGAATCTTGGGCTTAGCCTGGCACGCCTCTGAAAATAGGTGAGGTCGTAGTCCTGGGAGTCCTCAGACCAGGTTGGCACCCCCTGGACACGGCTGTCTGCGGAAGTCCCCATGCTTTAGGCAAGCCGTTAATTCCAAGGCCCCTTTGCCGGAGTGCAAAAGGAAGCCAGCAGTCATTGCCACACAGGATCGGATGCTGGGGTCTGATTCACAGGGAGGGTGGCTTCTGGCCAGCTGAGGGACCCTCCAGACAAGAGACTAGGAAGACCTGAGAATGCAGATGAGGAACACAGACCGGTTGGCCTTGGAATCAAAAGGACTCCAGCTTTGGGACAGAATATCGCAAGGGGCTGAGGGAGGAACCTGTATGGCCAGAGATCCAGAACACAGTAGCTGATGCCAGGAGCCATGCTGCCAGCCAAGGAGGCAGGCAGGAGGGTCGACTAAGCACGTGCCAAGGCTGGGGCACCCATGATAAGAGTGCCCAAGTGCCTGGCAGTTAGGAGGTCACCAGTGACCTTGGCGGGCCTGTTGGGGTAGTGGGAGGACAGGAGATAGCTGCGTAGGACTTAGGGGAGGCAGTGGAAGCTGTCAGGAGGGACAAGCCCTCCCACAGAGCAGATAGCTGGGAACACCAAACATCAGCGATAAGGGATGGGTAGATGTCAGAGCGGGATGACCTGAGGCTCCTCAGCAAAGGCAGCATCCTGAACCTGACAGGATGGCACAGGGCAGAGCAGCTGCCTCCAAGGATGAGGACTCCTTGTTCAAGTGTGTCAGCCCAACCCAGCTAGACGTGGCCCTGGTGGGCTCCTAGCACGTTCCCTTTACTGACTTACGAATGTGGGTTTTGATGTTTACATTTCTATGTCTCTGTGGGGATGAGGAGGATGTCTGAGTGAACAGACAGATGGAGGGCTAACTGGGTGGGTGAATGGATGGGTGGGTGAGTGGATGGATATATGGAGGGACCAAGGGGTGGACAGAAGGATACGTGGATGGGTTGGAAGGTATGTGGTTGGGCAGATGGTAGATGGGTGGGTGGGTAGGTGAATGGATGGTTAAGTAGGTAGATTAAGAGATGGGGGTTGTAGGTAGATGGGCAGCTATATAGGGGGTGGGGTGGGATAAGTGGGCAGGTGGATGGGCAGGTAAGTGGATGGTGGGTAAATGGGTAAGTGTATGAGAGAGTGGGTAACAGATAGATGGGTGGACTAAACATTACCAAGGCATGGACTAGAAGCAGAAAGTAAGTGGCCAGCTGATCACAGGCCTGCTTTGAAACAAGTCAAGAACACCAACGCGATGTTTTCCCGGGAATACAGAAAGTCACTTAAATCCACAGTGCTTTTCTTTGAGCTGACCATCGCCATCTTGATTACACAATCCACGGCCTTCTTCCCGTTGGCCTCAGAGAAGGAGAAAAGGGGTCTCCCAAGCATTCTGGCGTGGAGGAGCCAGCAGGTTGCTATGAATACCTCAGGGAAGTGATGCACTGTACAGTGAGGACTTCTGGTGCTGAAAACAGAACCTAAGGCCTCACGAACCCAAGGCAAGGGCTCTGGCACTGAGCTGTATTGTCAGCCCTAAGAAATGGCTGCCAATCCAGGCATGGTGGCACGTGACTGCAGTCCCAGTGTTCGAGAGGTAGAAGAGCAGCATTAGAAGAAAGTCAAAGTCATTCTTAGCTGCTTAGGGAGTTCATGTCAAACCTGTGTGTCTGATCTCAAACAGAGAGAGGGGTGTGGTGGTGCATGCTTTTAATCCCATCCCTGGGAAGGCAGAAGCCCCCAGCCTGGGCTAAGTGGGGCTACTACTTTCAGGGGGGCAGAGGGGAAAAAAGGACTCTTTTTCTGCTCTTTACAGTGTGTCTTAGGCCAATGACTTTGTCTCATACTTGCCTGGGGGTACCAGGACAGTTGAGAGGGTCATAGAAAGAGCAAACACAGGGCTGGGGAGAGGGTTCAGCGAAAGAACACTCACTATCTTCCAGAGGACGTAAGGTCAGTTCCCAGCGCCCACATCAGGTGGCTCACAATGGCCTGTAACTCCAGCTCCAGAACATCCAACAACCTATGCTGGTCTCCGAGGGCACCCACAGGGATACACACATACACATAAAATAAACTCAAACAAACAAAAACAAACCAAGGTTGGGCACATGGCTCAGTGGTAAAGTGTGTGACCTCTAGCATCCCACAAACACAGCATGGTATCACATGCCTGTTATTCCCAGCATTGGGAGCAGAAGGTCAGAAGTTCAAAGCCATCCTCAGCTACACAGCTACTTGGCGGCCAGACTGGGCTGCTTAAGACTATGTCTTTAATAAATAGCATTAGCTGGAATAGTGGCAGAGGGCAGAGGTAGACAGGTCTCTGTGAGTTCGAACCCAGTCTGGTCTACAACAGCCAGAGCAACATAATGAGACTCTGTCTCAAAAAATAAAATCAAGAAAATATTTATTTTAGTACTTTAGCTTTCATCCAGGGAGAAAGCATTCAAAAAGGAAAAAAGAAAAGCAATTCCCTGCATAGATCATTACAATCATACAGTTAATGGATTAATAGACCCCTCAATAAGCCCTCACAGCCAAGGTGCTATCCCCTGGTAACACTTATAATTGAATTAAGTCTGAAAGATAAACGTCTGATCAGAAACGGCAGGAGGCTGACCCAAGCTCACACAGCAGAAGGACAGCAGGAAGACGTCTTCAAGTCCTGTTTAAGTATCTCTTGGGTCCCTCCTGAAATCTAGCAAGGCGCTCTCCCCACCTTCCGGAGCCAAACAGGCCCTACTCATCTTTGTCCCCTAGTCCCCTCCCCCTTCTCTAGGCAAACACGATTTCATTCAGCCTCAAACGTGTGAGAAGCTGAGGCTGATGCATAATTCATGACATCAATTTGCATTCCCTCGCCAGGCCTCCAGCCTCCTCCCCGCCCCCGCCCACCCGCTCCTCCCGTGAGCATCTGCCTTCCCAGGGACGTTAGCTCTGGCACTCGAGCCTTGGGATGCCCAGGCCAGGACGGGTCTCACAGAACCAGGAATGGGTGTGAATCCCGGGACATTCTTTTCCCTCGGGACCAAGTCAGAGGAAGACTCAGGACCCTGTGGGGGTCGCCCTGAGGCAAGGCAAAAATCTGCAGGTGCACTTGAATACCTACATGCATGGAAGGGCTCCCTGGAAGGTGTGCCAAGCCCCAGGGTGGACAGGGTCAGGTTTGCTGGCTTCCAGCCATATCCAAAGCATCTATGAGAAACCAGGGCCTGCAAGCCCCCAAAGGCTTCCTCCCCTGTGCTCGGGTCCCAGGGACTCCCACACTACTGTAGAGGGTTTGGCTGTGGGCTGGGGAGCAGTCTAGCCGCACCTTCTTAATTTCAGCCTTGTCCTGGAATAGAGTGACTGAGGACCACACACTGGGACTCCCCCTCTCCCCCCAAGACCCAGAACTGACCACAGGCAAGGCCTGTCAGGTCAGGTTCCTCCATCTGGGGCTTTCCCATTGTTGGGTTCTCAAGACAGACGTCAAGACAGGGACCAATGAGACCACAAATGGCTTGGCCACCTGTAGCTGGTACCCTAGACTGACTGACTCTGGGACAGGCTGCCCTTCTGGGTGAAGAGGTCTCTGAGGTGTGCCATACTGGACTCAAACCCAGGTCACAGAAGGTCTATACTCCTGCCCCATCAGGGATGGGGGTGGGGATTGATGTGCCTCTTGGTCCATGCCAAGGCTGCTGAGGGGAGAGCAGGGACAGTCCACTGAAAATCTTAGCCTCCTTGTATTCCCTGGGCTTGGAGGGGTCAGCCAGGCTCCCAGGCCCTCTCCCCAGCCCTGCCCTCTGGGGCCTTCTGTTGTGTCTGCCAGACTCTACTCAGTATCTCAAGTCTTTCCTCGGAAGCCCTTGCTGGAACTGCCTCCTGCCTGCCTGGGCCTCATGCCCAGGGCCACAAGAGATAATCAAGAGCCTGAGGATTACCCCAGAGACTAGAGACACCACCCCCACAAGGCTGTCTAGGGACAGAAACAGAACCTGCGGCCTACAGTTCTGGCCCTGAGAGGATTTCCTCAGAGGAAACTGAAGTATTCAAAAGGAAAGTTTTCTGTCTTAGAGTTGGAAGTTCTTGGTGTGTGGAGGGAGGAGAATTTGGGGGTGCCTAAGGAAAGAAGAGGGAGCTACACCGTCAGAATCTGAAGAGAGTTGGCCATTGTGCTCACCAGTAGCTCAGTTTTGGCCAGGAACTTAGCACCGAGCGTTGCTAAGAGACCGGGCAGTGGCCCTTTTATGCAGATGAAGATGCTGAGTCCAGAGAGGTTTAGAAACCTGCCTGGGCTGCATAGCTGCACCTCACAGGCTGCCACATCCCACCCACTGTATTTCCAGTCCGGAGTCTTGTTTCAGTCTCTGGAGAACACCCCTCCCTGGGTTCTGATGGTAAACTGAGTCACAGAGACACATGTGGAGAATTTCCTACCAGGTTCCTCCCTTGCTGTTCCATAGATTTCTCACACCATGCATGCTGTTGGCCCCTCTCTGCTGAGGGAGGACAAAGACCAGGAAAGTGACAAAGGTGGCGGATGGAGCACCCAGGCCTGTGATCTTGGTCCCACAGTCCTTCGAGGCCCAGGGCAACATGGACGTTCCTGCTGTGAGACTGGGACCAGATGCCTGGATGCAGGCTCCAATCCTAGTGTACTGTAGTCCTGGCACATTCCAGGGGCCCATTGTGAAGTAAGTGGTGACCATTCTAGCCTCAAAGTTCCAAGGAAGGAAAATGAAAACACCCTCTAGAGGACCCTCTGAGGACAGTGGTGCTCTGACCTGCCCCAAGCTGTACCCTGAGGCGACTGCTGTTAACCCTAACTGGTTCTGAGGATTAAAAGGAAGAGTGATGCTAACTAGCAGGGACTAGGGTGGCAGCCCCATCCCAGGATCTATTCAGCCAGTCTGGTGTGTCCGGTGTTAGGAGTGACTGCAGTTCCTTTGGCCTTTTCCACTGCCACTCTGACAGCATGCAAGGTCATTCAGAGTTTGGAGATTTTATTTTTGAGACAGGTTCTTATGTAGCCAGGCTGGCCATAAACTTCCTATGTAGATGAAAATAACCTTGAACTCCTGACTGTCCTGCCTCCTCCTCCTGAGTGCTGGGATTACGGGTGTGTGCCACCATGGCCAGTTATGTGGTCCTGGGGATCGAACTCGGGTCTTATGTAGTCCTGGGGATCGAACTCGGGTCTTCATGTATGTCAGGCAACAATCTCCCAGTTTAGCTATGTTCCTGGCCCAAGTTTGTAGAATTTTTAAGAATCTTTCTGGCACTTGTGAGAAGCTAGGTCAGGGATTTAAGAAGCCAGAGGGCACAATTAAGCCATAATTGTCCTCTGATTGTTCAGAGTTTAGCAGCCTTCTCTCTCCTAGGCTGTAATTGTTCCTCGTCCAGGGCTGGTGACTGGAGCAAAGCCAAGAGCCTGCTCTCTGGATGAAGCTGTTCTCGGTCCTGGCCTCAGGCAGTGGTTCCCACCCAGGTCTCTTCCATCTGTCCCCACAGTACAGCCAGGTCCTCAGCCAGGCCCACAGGTAACCTGGTCCTTCTCCTGAGACCCCTGTAACAGCTGTTCCCATCATTACTCACTCAGGCCTAACCGACAGTGGATGATAGAGAGGTGGCACCCCAGACTCCAAAACCCCAGCAACTCTTCTACACCACCCAGCTAGGAAAAAACCAGCCTCAGAAGGGCTTCTACGAGTTTCTTCTGTGAATACGTCAAAGAGTCTTCTGAGAAGTGGGGGCTCACGGTCCCCACCATGCATCTTTCCAGGGCCTAGAGGCCAGATGCCCATGTAGATAGCTGTGACCCAGCAGACTCAAGACCTCAGGGCACTTGACCAGAGCCCTCAAGTGGGTCCAACTCTCTTTCCTGGGTCACTGAATGGTTCCAGGGATGTAAGGATGTGGGTAGGACTTCCAGGCAACCTGGCTTGCTTGCACCTGAGCCTTTTTGAAGCACTCCATCTACAGGGCTCCAGCTGCTCAGAGCCAGCCTTGTTTTCTACACCTGTGAAATGGGCAGATAGCCTGTGACTCATTCTACCCCGTGGCCTGGGAGGTTTGTGGGGTGATGTCCAAAGCTGCATAGAACCAATGGATTCCCTATGAGTGTAGGTACTCAGTCCCGGGCATGAAGTAAAAACTCTTGAGGCCAACTTCTCTGACAGCACAGGAAGGTGGAAAGGGATGTTGTTGAGGGGGTGGATATCATTAAATATACATTGTATAACAATATGAAATCTCAAAGAGTAAATTTTAAAGGATTGTTTTATTTTTAATTTTGTGTATGTGTGATGATGGGAGATACAAAATAATCCCACACTAGTTCAGAATTACATATAATAAAGGGTTATTTATTTAGGGGAGACTCGCAGATCACAGTCCTAGATCACAATCCTCTGCACGAATTGGGGAATAGGAACAGAGTCTAGCAGCCAGAAGTGAGAGCTGAAAGCAAGAGAGCGAGTGCAGGCTTTACAGCTACATTTATAGTATAAGAGACCACGTCCAAGTGGGCTGGCATCTTAAAGGCTATTGACTGAAGGAGCAGAAGGAGTTCCCACAGCACCTCCCCTTTTTGTTTAAATAAGAGAGTTCCAAACCCAATACAAAACTATATACACTAGGAACAGATATCAAGTATAAGATTAGAATTACAACCAGCATAAACAATATTAAGAAAGGAACGTATGCTAAATGTTTTAATAAACATTCTCTCCTAAGAAGTCTAAGTCTTGTATTGGAAATGGCTTGGCTAGATCATAAGAGGACAGTAACTATGACTAATTTTCAACCCCATGGAAGGCCTGAGAAGGGAGATAATATTACTTGAGAAGGCAGGAAGTGCAATCAAGCAACTTCCAAAATGTGTAGTAGATGACAGAGACAACTGGCTGCCTGGGCAATCACCCAAAGTCTCATTTGCAATGTTGAAGCAACCAACTTCTGCTAAGGCCTAGAGTAACTAACAGACCATTTTCAGAGGCAGGGAATTTTTCAAAACTGTCTTACCCTGTCCAGGCAAGATTTGACAGTCTTTTTTCTTGTATCCTGCTTGTCCAGTTCAGATATCATGTAATTTGTCAGTGGTCGAGGCATGGGCAGTTTCTTCTCCAAAGGCCAGTTGTGCCAAGAAGACAAACTCCAAGTGGAGTGTCTTTGGTTCCCAATACTTTCTCGGGAATAGATTGCTGCTGCCAGGAGCAATTGTGTCTCACATCAACAGAATCCTAAGTTATTTAAATGCCATGTTCTACGATCTCTGAAGTGGTTGAAGGTTGCCTATCTATGCAGAATACAATCTCTATGTATCTAAAGAACCTAATTAGTCTGACTAGAAGTATAACAAACATGAATGACTATTGACCTATAATACTTAATCTCTATATAACTTAAAGATTAAGACTTCATATCAGAATATTAAACAATCTTTAAACAATTGTTCAGTAAAGGAGGACAATGACATCAAAATGTAAACAATGTATAATTATCTTAATCAGAGATAGAAATATATAAAGCAATATGATAAATATATCCTAAAATTGTATCAATATACAAAATATCAAACAAAAACAAAACAAATTTAAAAAACCAAAGACCAGGTGGTGGTGGCGCATGCTTTTAATCCCAGCATTCGGGAAGCAGAGGTAGGCAGATCTCTGTGAGTCTGAGGCCAGCCTGGTCTACAAGAGCTAGTTCCCAGAAAGGCTCTAAAGCAACACAGAGAAACTCTATCTCAAAAAACCAAAAAAGCAAAACAAAACAAAATGTCTTAAACAGAGGTAGAAACATGCATGCATACAATATGACAAAATAACCTTGTATAGGTGTACAAATACTGTAAACAGAAATAACAAATAAAATTTGAACTTGTATCAATATACAAGAAACTATACCAGTGTAAATTGTCCATAAATAATAGCTCATAAGTATTTACTCTATTACCCACTATTATTGTTATTATTATTATTAGTAGTAGTAGTATAAGTTCACACTAAATTACCTATTATCCCATTCAATTTCCCCCTTTTTTGAGATCTCTAGGCCTACATAATTTCCATCCCAACCCCCAACCCTATACGAGTAATAATCAACCCCTAAATGGTGTCCCTAACCATGAAGACAAACTGTGTTGGGAGAGGGGATGTAGCTTTCTTGAATTGCTTTCTACTGTCATGGGAGCAATGTGTTTTCTATAGGATCCTGTAAAAGTAAAATAATGGTTAAGTTTCAAGATTGCTGTTCTGTATAATTACAAATGGTCTCTGAGTAGTCAGCAGGGTTTTTCTGAAGTTCTTATTTGGAGTTCTGGCCAAAACGTCATAAGAAGGTGCACCATTTGGCAGCTGGTAGCTAAAACTCGGTCTCATATCAGAATCATGATCTAATATCAACCAGGTGGAGTCATTGTTGTGGGGCCCCATCTTCTTCCTGGAAGCTTCAAAGATTACTGCAGGAAAATCAACTGTTCAGTGTGGAAAACTTAAGCATTATTCAAATAGACATATAGTCAACAAAAGATATGACATAAACAAAATGGGCATGGAGAAAAGTAAAATATTTCCTTAAAATCTATCTTCTTTCTATCCCATACCAGATGGCTCTTGACATGAGAAAGAAATTCTAAATTTTTCTTTGAACAACATGCTTGGATTTAGGGAAGGACAGCCATTGCCCAACTCCAAAGCCAGCTCTTATTTTTAAGTAGAAAATGCATACATGTCCAAATAATCAAATTTTATCATGATGATAATACAGCATCATAAGGCAGATTTCTCTTTGCTTGTTGATTCTTTCTGGATAGCTATATTTTTATCTTTAGGCAATTCTTTAAAGATGAATATTTTCCTGCAAAGACAAGAACAGTACCCTGCCCCAACCCTTATGAGGTTTTTTTATACCTGACACCTCTGTTGATAAGCCATCATTTCTCTTTCTTAAGAGGTTTCTCTTTTTCAAACTGAATCTTTATCAATTTTGATTATATCCATAGCTTTTCATCTCCTGTGGAAACAAGAACGAAATCCCTTCCCCCATGTAGTACATCTCCTGGTTTCCATTGTGAGGTCAGCACATCCTTGACATATACTGGCTAATTTAATTCAGAAGTTTTTTCTATTATCCAATATCTCTCTGCTGCTGTTATTCCTTTCTCATTAGTGGTAAGAAAATTCAAGGTTAATAAAGTATTATGCAATCTACTTCTGGGATTATTTTCTATTCCTTTCTGTTTGTTCAGCATATCCTTTATAGTTCAATTTGATCTTTCTGTAACTGCCTGACATGTAGGATTGTTTCATATACCTGTAATATGTTTTATATTATAATAAGCAAAAACTGTTTCATTTTCTTAGACACATATGCTGGACCATTTTCTGTCTTTATTTGTGCAGGTATATGAATGATGACCATAACATCTAATAGATACGTGATTACTGAACCAGTCTTTTCTGAGTTCAAGGCCCATTGAAAGTCTGCATACGTGTCGATGTTATTGTGTACATATTTTAATTTTCCAAATTCTATAAAGTGGAACACATCCATCTGCCAGATCTCATTCCTTTGAGTACCCTTTGGGTTACTCCCTGCTGCTAATGGTGTTGGTTATAAAAAGAGCAAGAAGGACATCTCTTTATAATCTCCTTAACTTGTTGCTATGTAATAGAAAACTCTTTCTTTAAACCTTTGCTATTGACATGATGTTTCTTATGAAATTCTGAGGCCTTCAGCACACTTCCAATCCATAATCAATCAATTTCTGCATTACCTTGAACTAGAGGACCTGGCAGATCTGTATGGGACCAGATGTGTGTTATGTGTATGGGACAACGCCTATTCCTGATTATATCTTGAACCTTTATGAATAATTAAGTCAATTCTGTATCATCTGGTATAAATTCAGCATTTTCAATATGTAAGACAACTCTTTCTGCATATTGTGAATCAGTAAGTATATTGAGAGGTTTTTTTTAATCCCTTAGTACCATGAGAATAGCATATAATTCTGCCTTCTGAACAGAAGTATAAGCCGGGCGGTGGTGGCACATGCCTTTAATCCAAGAACTTGGGAGGCAGAGGCAGGCAGATCTCTGTGAGTTCGAGACCAGCCTGGTCTACAAGAGCTAGTTCCAGGACAGGCTCCAAAAAAACCACAGAGAAACCCTGTCTCGAAAAAAACCAAAAAAAAAAAAAAAAGAATTATAAGGACTTTGTTCCACCTTATTTAAGTCTTCTGATTTGTAGCCTGCCTTTCCTGATTTATTTGTATCTGTATAAAATGTACAGGCTCCAGTTATTGGTACATCATGTACAATTCAGGGAAGATCCAAGTGGTTCTCTTTATAAGGTAATTCTATCACTTTGGGGGTAATTGCTATTAGTTTCTCCAAAAAAATTAGCACAAGCTCTTTGCCAAGGTTCCTTGTCTTCCCATATTTTTTTAAAATTTTATCAGCAGTAAAAGGAACTATAATCTCCTGGGTCTATACCTGCTAGTTGACTCAGTCTCAATTGTCCTGCTATAATTAATTCAGAGACTTTTCCATATAAGTTTTTAATTTTTTACTTGGTTTATGTGGTAAAAAGATCCATTCTAAGATAATATCTTCCCTTTGAATTAAAATTCCTATAGGGTAAATTCTGGAAGGCAATATGACTGGAATATAGTTAAGACTTGGATTCACTCTATCCACATGATGTGCCTCCTGTAATTTCTCTTCAACAATTGTCAATTCTTTTTCTGCTTCAGCTGTTAATTCTCTGGGACTATTTAAGTCTTTGTCACCATCTAAGGTTTTACTTAAATGAACTATTAGGTCAGGTGTTATCCCAACAGCTGGTCGTAGACTGGAAATATCTTCTAACAATCTTTGAAAGTCATTAAGAGTCTGCAGTCTCTCCTAATTTGTGTTTTTTGTGTTCTAATTTTCTGTAAGCATATTTTGTAACCTAGGTAATTGGCAGAATCTCCTCTTTGTATCTTTTCAGGAGCAATTTGTAATCCCCATTTAGCCAAAACTTTTACTTCTTCAAACATTCTTTCTAAAGTATCTGCATTTGAGTCAGATAACAAAATGTCATCCATGTAATGGCAAATTATGGACTTAGGAAATTGCTTGTGTAATATTACCAATGGCTGATCTACAAAGTATTGGCAGAGGGTGGGACTATTGAGCATTCCCTGTGGGAGGCTAGTCCACTGGTATCTCTTACTAGGCTGAGAATTATAAATAGGCACTGTGAAAGCAAATTTTTCTCGATCCTTTTATTGTAAAGGTATAGTGAGGAAACAATCCTTTAAATCAATAACTATAAGAGGCCATTCTTTTTTTTAATATTTATTTATTTATTATGTATACAATGTTCTGTCTGTGTGTATGCCTGCAGGCCAGAAGAGGGCACCAGACCTCATTACAGATGGTTGTGAGCCACCATGTGGTTGCTGGAAATTGAACTCAGGACCTTTGGAAGAGCAGGCAATGCTCTTAACCTCTGAGCCATCTCTCCAGCCCTAAGAGGCCATTCTTTTGGTTATAGAGAAGACAGAGGGAATCCAGATTGTAGAGGGGCCCATAGGTTGGATTTCCTTATTGACAGCTCTTAGATCTGTCACCATTCTCCAGTTTCCAGATTTCTTTTTAACAACAAACACAGGAGAATTCTAAGGGCTGGTTGATTCTTCAATATGGTGGGCATCCAACTGCTCCTGTACTAACTGTTCTAAAGCCTACAGTTTGTCCTCCATTAAAGGCCATTGTTTAACCCATATGGGTTTCTCAGTTAACCATTTTAAAGACAAGGCTGTTAGTACCTCTGAAGATTTGCTAGTTGCTTTGTGTTCTTGTATAGCCTGAATGTCTGGTGACCTTTTTTTTATAATAGTTTATAATATCCTTTTCAGAAACATGAGTTTTGGGAACTGCAGGAATGTTAACCTGAGTATTCCATTGTTGCAATAGGTCATGGCCCCATATGTTCATTGCAATGTTAGCTACATATGGCCTCAGCCTTCCTTTCTGTCCTTCTGTCCCTATGCATTCAACCCAGCTCATGCTTTATTTTACTTGAGATAGGGTTCCAGTTCCTAGGAATTGAATATCTGCCTCTTGAAGAGGCCAATCTGGATGCCAAGATTCTGGAGTAATGACAGTCACATCTGCACTTGTGTCTACTAATCCCTCAATTACAATGTCATTTATATGCACTCTTAGCTTTGGTCTACCAAAATATACATTTCCTATTTTCTACTGGAGTTTTTGACTAATCCTCCAGGTCTATTCCATCATCAAGAACAGTATGGTTTTTTACAGTAGGCACTGGATTGTGGAGAACATGTCCTGGTGAGACATGTTCTCCACAGTGACTGGAAATGACTGGGCCTTGTTTGACATCAGAGCCTGTGATAGCCCCCCCCCCCAAGGAGTTTTCCAGTGGTATTAGGTTGCCTTGTCTGTCTCTTGTTGGCCTACATTCATTAGTCCAATATTGGCCTTTGCTACACCTTCTGCATATACCCGAAGGCTGAGTGGTCCTATTTTTGTCATTGCTAGAGGAGACATTATTCCTAGGAATTCCTTGTCTACAATCCCTTCTCAGATGTTCTGTTCTACCACAATTAAAACATTTGGCATTTTTGTGTCTCTTTATACTATTGGAAATTGCTTCTCCTACCCAAGATTCAGTACTATAGTCAAATGTTTCAACATTCATTGTATGCAAGGTCCATTCATCTATAGGTGCTGATCTAACCTTTAAAGGTCCAGGGATCTTCTTACATTCTAAGATGGCATTTTCAAAAACCAAGGATTCAGTTAGTACACATCTAGCTTCAGGGTCTGTCACTCCTAGTTGTACAGCCTTAGTTCATCTTTGTAAAAGTCAGTAAAGGGTTCTCTCTGACCCTGTTTAACCCTAATATATGACTCAGTCCTCTTTCCTAGTTCCTGAATTCTGTCCCAAAGATTTAAAGCTGCTGTGCTACATAGGGATAAGGTGCGTTCATCGTAGTGAGCCTGTTCCTGAGGATCAGCGTAATGACTCTCACCAAGAATTTGATCTTGGGAAGTCTCAAATCCTTTTGTTTTCCCCCATTACTCTAAATTTTTTGCCTCTTCTCTTAAATAACACTTCCAAAGCAGCTGAGGTCCATTTTCTAGGACTGCTAAGATTAACTGAAGCCAATCGTGTGGGGTGGCCTTAGTGCTTGAAACCCACGTTTTCACCATTTCCCTGACAAAAGGTGAATGTAGCCCATAAGAAAGTATTGCTTGTTTTATTTCTTTTAGACCACTCATATGTATTGGTTCCCATGCATATTCTTTGACTACCTTAGGGTACTTTGTGCCAGATGGTCATTCTGAGGAAATTACCAGATACGCAGTTAAAAATCTTTGTAAGTCATCTAGGGGGCTGGATCCTGCCCTTGTACCTTTTGTTCCTGTTCATCAATTTCAATAAATTCCTCAGTCTTTTCCAATCTTTTTACTACTGTCTTTATAAAGTCTGAATCTCCTGTCCAGTGTTCTGTCCTAATGTCCTCATTGAGGATTCCAACTTGCTCAGTAAAGATAATGTCTCACCCTTGGACATATTATAACTTTTCAACAGATTCTGACAGTTAGATTGAACAGCACAAATTATTTCAGATAATTTTGTCAAATTGATGCTATCCCTTTCTGTAGTATTGAACCATTTTAATGCAATGATGCTGAAAACAAAGCTAATTCCTAGAATCAAATAATAGGAAGGAAGATACCATAAGTCTTGCACAATACCTTCCACAATATAAACAAAATAATTATTGAACTCCTGGATGTTATCAGTAATTTTTTATAGTTTTTCAGATCTCATCTGACATAAGATAATTATAATAAATTGGAGTAGGTGTAATAATCATTATCAGCCAGCAGGTGTCGCAGTTGCAGCCACGTGGCTGAGAGATGCTAGCAGCAGCTAACAGCACTAACAGCAAACAAGCAAAATATGCTTGCTTAACAAATTAAGAATAGTTATTAAGGTGATCAAATGATTCCGAGAGTTGGGGCCCAGGATAAAGAGAAAACCCAAAGTTTTCCATCAGTGCAAGTTGCAGACTGTGTGCACCACAGGGATCACAGGCAGCAGCATGTGGGCTGGTGTGTGAGTCACAAGCCAGGGAGCACTGAGCAGCAGCCTGCTAAGTCTGAGAGCCGGCTTTAGGCTAAAGCTCGGGTGGGAGAGTCAGTGCCCAATGCACCATGCAGCTGGTGAACCCATTCCAAAAAGTGTGAACTGGGCCCCACGTTCACGAGCCAGATGATGGCAGAAGATACAAAATAATCCCACACTAGTTCAGAATTATGTGTAATAAAGGGTTATTTATTTAGGGGAAACTTACAGATCACTGTCCTAGATCACAATCCTCTGCACGAATGGGGAACAGGAACAGAGGCTAGCAGTCAGAAGTGAGAGCTGGAAGCAAAAGAGCGAGTGCAGGCTTTACAGCTGCATTTACAGTATAAGAGACCACGCCCAAGTGGTCTGGCATCTTAAAGGCTATTGACTGAAGGATCAAAAGGAGCTCCCACAGCATATGTGTGTATATCTGTGTGTCTGCATGTGCATGTGGTATTCTCAGAGACCAGAAGAGGGCGTTGGATCCCTTGGAGCAGGAGTTACAGGTGGTTTTTGAGCTGCCCAGCAGGAACTGAGCAGTAATTGAGCCATCTTTCCACCTCAATAATTAGGTTTTTAGAAAGCATTCCCACACATTCACATCAGGAACATTGTGTATATGTATATGAGGAACATATGTACATACATACATGAGACATGTATGTACATATGTACATGAGACACAACAGCCAAAGATGTTCACTGGCCTCTCATTGCCCACCCATACATAAACACCAAAAGTGACTGAGCCACAGTTTCCAGGCTCTCCCCCGAGTCCTCTGGGATTATCAACAGCCAAGAAGACCCAAAGTGGCAGTCATGAGGGTCAAGGGCTTCTGAGGGCTTCCACTTGAAATGTGGAGGCAGGAAGGTCAGAGGTTCAAAGTTATCCTCAGCTACACTTAGAGTTCATTGCTAGCTTGTACTACATGATACCCTGTGTCAAAAAAAAAAAAGTGGGAGAAGGCACTGTAGAAATGGTTCAGATATTAATAAGACTGCTTGTTGCTCTTGCAGAGGACTTGGGCTTGATTCTAAGCACCCACAAGATGGCTAACATCCATCTGTAACTCCAGTTTCAGGGAACCTCACATGTCCTGACCTCCATGTGGGCACCAAGCACAAAACAGGGCCTAGAGGACAAGGGCAGGATGAAAAGGGGACCAGAGTTCCAAGATCCTGAAGCTGCCCTGTTGCTGGTTGCTTTTTGATGGAGGAAGGTCATTGGTTAAATAAAAAGAAACTGCTTGGCCCTCATTGGTTAGAAGATGGGTGGGAGGAGTAAACAGAACAGAACGCTGGGAGGAAGAGGAAGTGAGCTCAGACTTCACAGCTCTCCTCTTGGGAGCAGACGCCTCAGAGAGACGCCATGCCCTGCTCCCAGGCAGACACACACGATGAAGCTCCGACCCAGGATGGACATAGGCTAGAATCTTCCCGGTAAGCGCACCTACGGGCACAACACAGATGATTAGAAATGGGCTAAATTAATATGTGAGAATTAGCCTAGAAGAGGCTAGATAGAAATGGGCCAAGCAGTGATTAAATGAATACAGTTTGTGTGTTATTTCGGGCATAAGCTAGCCAGGCAGCCGGGGTGTTGGGGATGCAGCCCCGCCGCTCCTATTTCAACAGATGGCGCCCGATGTGATGGATTAAACCCACTTAAAAAACCTGAGAAGGCTTAAAAATAAGGGAGAGAGAGTTTAACACAGATTTTTGCTGTTTGTTGGTGGCGTGCTGTAGAGAGATTTCCTGATTCGGCAACAGCAGCAGAAAAAACACTGTGTCATTTTAAAGCGCAGCTTCTTGGGGCTGTGCTGCCAGCGTGAACTCTGGCTTTAAAGCATTTGTGGCACTCTGCTTGCTAGAGGCAAGCAAGCGCTCTCATCTAAGAGAAGCTTCCTGACTCAGCTTTAGCTGCAAAACCCTGCAGCTCATTAAGAGGTCCTGCCACGAAACACTTAAATGGTGTTGACGAAAAGCTGAACGCATGCTTTTCGGTTTTCAGCCGTAGCAGGAAAAAAGCTGCGCCGTTTAAAAATGCTGGCTTTCTGGGCTGTCGTGCCAGGGCAAACTCTGACTCTTTTAAGCAGGCGGTTCATGCGGTTTGCAAGCACAGGCTGCTGAATCTCGCTTGCTGGCAGGGACCTTGAAATGCCATAGAGTTGTGGCAGTAAACATGGCTACAGCCAGTACCTCAGCCATGAGGCTGGAAAGCTAAGGAATGGGCTGGATCTAGCCGTCAAAGCCACGGCTTTAGTCCTACTGAGATTGCTTGGTAAATTAAAGACTTATGTGGTCAGAAAAACAGAGAGAGATACAGTAAAGAGAGCGTCAAAGACAAAGAAAATTTTTAAATGATTTACAGTGTGTTAAAAATATATGCAGACTAAAAGTTGAAGTTCTTAAAGTAAAAAACAAAAAAAAAAGGAAGAGAGTTGTTGTGTGTGGTAGTACACACCTTTAATCCCAACACTTGGGAGGCAGAGGGAGATTGACCTCTGTGACTTCAAGGTGTGGTAGCACATGCCTTTAATCCCAGTGCCTAGAAGGCAGAGACAAACAGATCTCTGTGAGTTCAAGGTGTAGTAGCATATACCTTTAATCCCAATGCCTGGGAGGCAGAGACAGGCGGATCTCTGAGAGTTCAAAGACAGCCTAGTCTACAGAGTTACTTCAGGTCAAAGATACAGCAAACCTGTCTCAAAAGGCAAAGAGTTAAAAGTAAAAATAAATAAAATAGAGGTTAAAACAAAGCTGCACAAAGATGGAAAATACACAGAGAATTTTAATACTGTATGCTCTTATGCTCTCTTTAAATTATTTAAATGCTGAGGAAGGAGCAACAGATGCTAAAAGATATTTATAAATGCTGCTGAACTAATCGAACATAGATATTTTGATGCCTTGACTTTGAAATTTGGATCTAAGGACATGATGCTTTGGGAAGAAGTTTCTTATTTTGTTTTCACAGAGGATGAGACCCTGTTCATTTCTTCTATTCCGATTTGGTATGATGGACCACGCCCTCCTGAAGGGTTGTTGTGAACATCTTCAGATAATTGCTTCGCTCAACTGCCAACTGAGATGAAACTAGCACACAGGTTATACCATGAAAGACCTAATTAACGACACCCCCATTCAGCAGGAAGCAGTTTGGAGAGAAAAAACTGCGCCCATGTTCCCAAATATGGTTTATAAACGTTCTTTTACATTTAAAGGGGGATATGATATAGGTATGAATAATTTGCATTAGTATAGATTTTGCTTTATTGATAGAGATTTACGGTCAATTTTGTTATATGTGTATGTATTTCTGATCTTTATTAAGGTATTGTGATTGTGTAGTTCATTATTAAAATGTAATGTATAATTAGGAAATATAGGTTGTTGATTCATAATCATAAATAATAGTCAAGTTTGTAGTCATTTTAGTTAATATTTTATAGATGTGTGTAGATATATTTTAGATAGGCATTCTTCATATTTTTCAAAGATTATAGAATATGGCATTTTAAATGTTTTAATAACTGAGGACTTTTCATGACAATGAGACACTCTGCTCCTGGCAGCACCAATCTACTTCAAGAGGAAGATGGGCATCGAAGAGGCTCGTTATGGAGTTTGATAGCCATTTGGGCAAGAAACTGCTCTTGCCTGGACTATTGCATAAAATGGACACAGAGAACCCACAGAGAGAGGACTACTGAACTTGCCTAAGTTGAGATGATCTTTCGGGGTTCCTGATTCATGAAAGAGTCTGCAAGACATTCTGCAGGACACAACAGATAGTAAGTGAACTGACTTTGAATTTTCCTGCTTTATGGAAATGTCTGCTGGATACCATGGGCCTGAAGGTTGAAGATGGATGCCCCAACGGTACAGAGGAACTTTGGGTGACTGTCCAGGCAGCGAGATGTCTCTGTCATTTCTAGAGTTTTAAAAGTTGCTTTTTTCTTGTTTGCTTAGATAGTATTGTATCTTTCTGGAGTCTTTGATGGAGTTAAGAATAGTTAGTTATAGTTTTCCTTAGTTATGATAAAGATTATTGTAACTTTTACTTGATAACTGTTTCGTTATATGTAATTTTGCTATGTTAAAGTTAAAGCCTTTTTTTTTTTTGTTTAAACCGAAAAAGGGGAAATGATGGAGGAAGGTCATTGGTTAAATAAAAAGAAACTGCTTGGCCCTCACTGGTTAGAAGATGGGTGGGAGGAGTAAACAGAACAGAACGCTGGGAGGAAGAGGAAGTGAGCTCAGACTCCACAGCTCTCCTCTCGGGAGCAGACGCCTCAGAGAGACGCCATGCTCCCAGCTCCCAGGCAGACGCACGCGATGAAGCTCCGACCCAGAATGGATATAGGATAGAATCTTCCCGGTAAGCGCACCTACGGGCGCAACACAGATGATTAGAAATGGGCTAAATTAATATGTGCGAATTAGCCTAGAAGAGGCTAGATAGAAATGGGCCAAGCAGTGATTAAATGAATACAGTTTGTGTGTTGTTATTTCGGGCATAAGCTAGCCAGGCAGCCGGGGTGTTGGGGACGCAGCCCCGCCGCTCCTATTTCAACAGTTTTTACTCTTTACTCTTTAGGGATCCACCATCCAGCTCCCAAATAAATACAGATGGATACTTCGTCTTTCTTACAAATGTCGGCCTTTCTTGGTTTATTTCTAGCCAGCTTTTCTTAAACTATCCCATCTACCTTTCGCCTCTGGGATTCTTCCCTTCTCTCCTTCTATTTAACTTTCTTACTTCTTCCTCTGTGGCTTGCTGTGTAGCTGGGTGATTGGCCCCTGATGTCCTCCTCTCCTGGCTCCTCCTTGATCTCTCTCCCCAGATTTCTCCTATTTTTTCTCTCTGCCTGTGAGCCCCACCTGTTCTTTCTCCTGCCTTGCTATTGCTTGTGCAACTCTTTATTAGGCCAATCAGGTGTTTTAGACAGGCGAAGTAAAACGGCTTGTTGTTCTGCACATGTGGAATGGGTGTGAGCATGGCACAGCACAATGTGAAATTCAGGGGACAATGAGCGGAAGTTGTGTCTTCCTTCCCACCAGGTAGGTCCTGGGGTTGAACTCAGACTATCAGGCATGGTGGTGCGTGCTTTACCAACTGATCCCAAGGCTTTTTTTTTTCTGATGTGGTTGCTGGGATCTGAGCTCAAGTCCTAATGCTTGCATAGCCAGGACTGTCCACACCAAAGTCCACTGCCCAGTCTTTGAACCAGTCCATTTTACAGATGAAGGAACTGAGGCTCAATAAGCAGAGTGAAGGGAGGCGTGATCAGCTCAGTGGCTGTGATCAGCCCGGGGTGGTTGCTTTGAATACAACTCCCACCAGCTTTGATTTAGGGCATTATTTAACAGGGTGCCTCAGTTTCCTTTCCTGCAAACTGAAAACACTTTCTCTTTCCCCAAGTTACTGCACTGCATTTAGAAGATTGCTGGAGTTCAGTTAGATGCTTCAGCCTGAGTCTGGCCCTGGCGCCAATCACAGCTGAACCTGGCAGCTCACACTTGGTCTAGACTGAAGGGCCTATAGCCCAGGGGTGGTGCCAACAACCGTAACTGTTCCCACTCAGAACTAGAGCCAGGGATGGTTGTGAGCCTTCAGGTGGGTGCTGGGAACCAGACCTCCATCTCCTGCGAGAGCAGCAAGTGCTCTTGACCACTGAGCCATCTCTACAGCCCATCTACTCTCTAGCCCCCCCCCCTCTCTTCCTTTTTTTTTGTTTTTTTTTTTTTGTTTGTTTGTTTTTTGTTTTTCGAGGCAGGGTTTCTCTGTGGTTTTGGAGCCTGTCCTGGAACTAGCTCTTGTAGACCAGGCTGGTCTCGAACTCACAGAGATCCGTCTGCCTCTGCCTCCCGAGTGCTGGGATTAAAGGCGTGCGCCACCACCGCACGGCTCTCTTCTCTTTTTGAGACAGGGTCTCAAATCGGAAGTGGTAGTGCACACCTTAAATCCCAGTACTACGAAGGCAGAGGCAGGTAGATTTCTGTGAGTTAGAGGCCAGCCTGGTCTATAGAGTGAGTTCTAGGACAGCCAGGGCTACGCAGGGAAACCCTGCCTCGGAAAAAGAAAGAAAGAGAGGGGAGTAAGGGAAAAGAAGGAAAATGAGGGAAGGGGAAGGAGGGAAGGAGAGAGGGAGGGAGGAAAAGAGAGAGAGAGAGAGAGAGAGAGAGAGAGAGAGAGAGAGAGTCAGACTCACTGTAGCCCTGGCTGGCCTCAAATGCTCTCTGTAGCCAAGGATGACCCTGAGCTTCTGGTCCTCTGTTTCCACCTACCAGAGGCTAGGATTACAGCCTGGTGGGGGTGGAACCCAGGACTCTAAGCACAAGAGGCAAGTTCTCTACCAACTGAGCTGCATCTCCAACTGTTGTGCCCAGTCTTCCCATAGACCAGTGGGGAATGTACAAGACACTAAGGCAGAAAAAAAAAGTTTATAAATAAGATTGCATGGGGTTTGATGTGGGGGAGAAAAAGGAAATGTGGGGAAGGAGTCCCCCAGGCAGTGGACAGAGCACTGGGGAGGGGAGATTACAGAGCAAAAGAGGAAGGAATGCCAAGGTCACTAAGACTGAGCTGATGAGAGCACGCACTCTTGATTAGGACCACACTGTCAGACTCCAGCCACTGTTCAGAGCTGAGTTACTCTGTGGTTCAACTATGAAGAGGGCCTGCAAATCTACAGCCCGATCAGAGAGTCACCACCTTACAACCAGGCCACCAGGATCTCTCTCTGGTCACGAGGCCACAGGCAGCTTAGATTCAGGAGACCCAGAAGGCTGACAGTCACCACCTTATAACCAGGCCACCAGGATCTCTCTGATCACAAGGCAGCTTAGATTCAGGAGACCCGGAAGGCTGACCTGATGCAGTATGAATCCCAGTGCTCTGCTCTCCAGGGCTATAGTCCTAAGTAGAGTGGTTCGTCATCTGTCCCCATACACAGAATTCAACACCCAGCATTCACCGTCCACCCTTAACGTGGCCCTAGACGTTTCTCTCAGCTTTTGGGTGAGCCTGAAGCCAGACCTGTCTCTTGGGGGAAACAGTAGAGGACCAGGAAAAAGAGGACCTCGACACAGCTGGAACAAAGGGAGATTAACAAAAACAGCTCGTTTAACCCAGGCTGGCCTAGCAGTGTGTAGGCAAGGATGTCCTTGAACCTGTAACCCTTCTGTTTCCACCTCTCACGCTAGGGAATGGTGTCCCCCAGCATGCCCATTTGAGGGCAGGTGAACCTAGTGAGACCAGTGCTCTGTTAGCTGAGCTACGTCCTCAGGAGGAGTAGCTTTAAACATCAAGCGCAGTCACCTGACCTTCTCATTTCTCAGAGCTGAAGCCAGCCAAGCAGACAAGGCCTGGATGAGGGGATGTTGGTTGGAACCACATGGCTAGGCAGTCACTAAGGTGTCTTCATCTGGGTCCCCAAATACCTGACCCGCTAGCAGTGCACTGTCCTGGCCCAGTCTGGCCTTGTTCGTTACAGAATAGATCTGGGGTCCACCAACCCCTAGTGATGGTCACCAAGGATACCCAAAACCTGCACAACAACCCAAAACACCAGCAGGCCTCAGGATGCTCCAGAGGGCAGGGCCCACAGCTTCCTGGGTTCTCACTGCAGAATTCCACCATACAGTCAGCCTACCTGGGAAGAGGTCTCTGATCGTGACAGCTTAAATTCAGGAGACCCAAGAGGCCAACTTAGTACAATATGAGTGTCAGTCTGCCAGCCCCTCGGACTTCTGGGGAAAGCCCAAGTCTATGCCAACTTGGTAAGTCAGGAGTGCTTTAGCAGCCCTAGGCCAGCAGGGGCCTTGGGAGCAAGGACATAGGGCAAAGGGGAGCCCACAGCTGCCTCGGCCAGCACCAGCCCAGCTATAAGATTAAGAAGCCCCCCAGCCAGCCACGAGACACAACAGAGATAAGGAGCTATCGTATCACGGATAGAACAAGCAAAAGCAGCCAGGGCAGGCTTGCTCCAGACTGCCAGCGGTCCCATCCCATTGGGGAGACAGTCAGGAATGCCCGCTTCCTTAGAAGTCAATGCTGAGTGACAGAAGTGACCCAGACACTTGCTTGGCCTTATCCAAAATCTGTGTTCACTAAACCCGAAGATCCTTAGATATGGGACAGGCAGACGGACTGAGTGAGGGAGTGAACTCCCCCCACCCCATTCAAAGACACACAGTTAACTCTGCCTTCAAATGAGGAAATGGCTACATTCTGCCCCGAGCACTAAATCCTAGAAAGGAGAGATATATCCCCAGCTTTCCTGGGGAAGCCAGCAACTGAGGTTTTTGTGGTTTAGGGAACTGAACACAGGACTTCCTGAATACTAGACAACTCTCCACCAGCTGAGTCACACCCTAGCCGCGCGTGCTGGTGACTATACCCCAGTCTTTGCCCCTGCCACGGTGCCCCCCCAAACTCCCTCCTTCAGCTGAACAACTTCTGACCTTCCTTCAGACTCCCTCAGGAGTCTTCCTGACTTCACCTCCCTACCCCGTTCCTGTACAGCCCTCTCTCCGGGAAGCTCTTTCTTCGGCCACTGAAAGGGAGCAGTTTCCCTGCTGGCCTCTCTCTCTCTCTGAGAACCTGATGGCAGAGGTCTCCGGCAGGCTTCTGGCCAGTGACGGCTGGGTGAAGACCAGGTCCCAGAAAACACACCCTTATGCTAAATCTGGAGGTGGAAGCCCACTTTCCTGGCACTATTCTGGTCTAGAGGAAGAGTTCCTTTCTCTTTCAAAAAAAAGGGGAAAGATGGAGCCAGGTGTGGTAGTTTGCTGTGATAATCCTAGCACTTCCAAGGTAGAGATAGGAAGTCCCAGAGTTCAAGGACACCTTAGCCAGGCAGAGAGAGAGAGAGAGAGAGAGAGAGAGAGAGAGAGAGAGAGAGAGAGGAAGAAGAAGAAGAAGAAGAAGAAGAAGAAGAAGAAGAAGAAGAAGAAGAAGAAGAAGAGGGGAGGAGAAACAGGCTGGCTGTACCCACAACCCCCGACCAACTCACACACACCCCACCACACTGCTCCCCCTATCCTCCTCCCACCCCCACCCCACCCCACGTCCCTCAGGCTGTGTGGAGACACACCCACCCTGCGTCCCCTCCCCACCCTCAGGCCAGGTAAAGATGAGGGCAGGGCCCTGAGGGGTTCACTTCCAGGAGATTTCAGCCCCCTCAGTAGAATTATGTGACTACAACTTTATTTGCAAGAAAATGAACTGGGAGCCGGTTGGTGGTGGTGCATGCCTTTAATCCCAGCACTCGGGGAGGCAGAGGCAGGAGGATCTCTGTGAGTTCGAGACCAGCCTAGTCTACAAGAGCTAGTTCCAGGACAGGCTCCAAAACCACAGAGAAACCCTGTCTCGAAAAACAAAAAAACAAAAAAATAGAGAAAATGAACCGGGTGTGAAGGCCTGTGAGTCTTCGACTGCAGCCCTCCGGAGACAGAGGTAGGTGGGTTTCTAGTTCTAGAAAGTGACTCCAACGGTAGGGGCTCTGGCTACCAAGCCTGACCAAAGACCCTCCCCTGGTGAAAGGAGAGAATCTACTCCTCCAAGATGTCCTCTGACCTGGACACGCATGCCAGGGCATACACGCGCCAACATGTGTACACACAAACACGTAAATGATTTCCAACTTCAGAGTACAAAGGCCCTGAGAAGTCAGCGTTCGGACTCAAGTGCCATAGGCCTGCACAAGCCTTCCCATACACACTGAGGCGGCCAATTCTCAGATTAAAAAGAAAAACCTAAACCGAGCATTGGTAGCACACACCTTTAATCCCAGCCCTCGGGAGCCAGAGATAGTAAATCCCTGTGAGTTCAGGGCCAGCCTATTCCAGGACAGCCAAAACTGTTACACAGAGAAACCCTGTCTTGAGAAACCAAACCAAACAAACAAACAAAAAAGCTGGTAAATAGCTCAGTTGGTGGAGTAAGTGCCTAACGTTCAGGAAGCCCTGGATTCGAGCCCCATGCGGCTTAGACAAGGCTAGAGATGCGGCCTGAGGCCCAACACACTGAGACAAGGCATCGAGAGTGGATCACAGCAAAAGGGGGCAGTGTTCTCATATTTCTCTTTCTTTTTCATCTACTTTTGTGTATGTGCACACACATATTTTCATCTAGTTTTGTATATGTACACACACATTTTCATTTATATTTGTTGTTGTTTTGTTGCAGAGTCTCTCTTCATAGCCCTGGTTGTCCTGGAACTTTCTATGTGGACCGGGTTGGTCTTGAACTCACAGAAATCGGCCTGCCTCGAACTCCTAAGTACTGACATTAAAGGTGTGTGACACTTCACCCAAATATGTGTGTGTGTGTGCATTTTGTGTATCAGGGTACACATACGTGTGGAAGTCAGAGGAGAGTCCCGCTTTTACAATCCTGGGGCTTCTCAGGTCATTGAGATCATGCAGCAAACGCCTTCATTGCCTTTATATACTAGATTATCTCACGACCTTCAACTCTCTCTCTCTACACACACACACACACACACACACACACACACACACACTTGCAAATGGTCAGTCTCAGGGGTCATTGTCTACCATTGCTGTTTTTCTTGATCACTCTCCATCTTATTTTTGGGGAGGGGGTACAGGGTCTCTCCCTGAACCCGGAGCTCACTGATTAGCTGGACTGACCAGCTGGTTCCTAAGCTCAGGGGATCAGCAAGGACTTTACCGACTGGACATCTACCCAACCCAGAAGCCCCTCTTTAAAGGCTGTCCTTTGTGCTCATTTTTCCTACTGGCTTCTAGGGTGTCCTGAGAATATTTAACAACTCCCCTGTAGAAAGTACTAGAAACTTCTACACAGCAGTTCCTGGGCCTGGTCTATGAAGAGCCGGGCTGTCTAGTTTGCACTCAGGGAGCCAGCACACTCTCTCCTGCTTCCTTCCAAACCGCTAGCCTCTCCAGAATCCTGTTCTAGCCACGGTGATTCCACTTCTTCATAGAGACTTCAGGGTTCCATGCTCCTCTCTGATCCCGACTACCCCTCCCAGCACTCTGCCCCCTCTGAGCCCATGTCTCCTGTCTTGCCTTACGGGGACCACCACGCCAAAGTGATGGCACTTGCTGACTACCCACAAATTCCTGAGATTTGGGGCGCCCAGAAAAGTGGTCATTGTAGCTTCAAATACAGGGAGCCTGCTTTTGCTGGCCTTGTCATCAAATCAAGACAGGCCAGCAATGGGTAGCATGTTGGTGGAGCCCAGGACTGGACTGAAGAGGGAGAAGGGTGTAGGAGAGCATAGAAGACACAGGATCCGGGAAGATGTGGGGTAGTGCTGGAGTCTCTGTGCGGGAGGCAATGGTCCAGTGCAGGTCCCCTATGATGAGAGGTGGGAATGAGGTAGTCAAAGCCAGCGGGAGGGAGAGGAGGGGGAGAGAGGAGAGAAGAGGGAATGAACGCTGCTCTGTGTGAGAACAGAGCTGGAGTTCCCCAGGTATACGGAAGCAGAACAGGGTGGCCCTCTTCTCTGAGCAGATGGAGGAACCCCCCCTTCCTGTACAAAAGCAGATGCCCTAGAGGCCTGAGCCAGGGAACCGAGGCTGCAGAAGGAAACACGGGAGCCAAGCTTGGAAAGGAAAAAGTAAAGCTCTCTCCACTCGCAGATGACATGATCTTGTACACAGAAAATCCTGAGGAAGCCACCCAGAAACTGTAAATTAGGCAAGCCCAGATTCAAATACAAGGTCACTATATAAAAGCTCAAGGTCACTCACGATATAAAAGTTGATTCTAAGCCAGGTATGGTGAGTCTGGGCCCCATTCACAGCACCACGTTAACCACGCATAGTTCAGGGCTCTTCATGCCAGCACGAAAGAGGGGCAGGCAGGAGGAGGAGAAGTTCAAGCTTGAGACCAGCCTGGGCTATGTGAGAGCCCCGCGGCCCAAAACGGATGAGAAAAAAAAAGACAAATCTAGAATAACCCAGAAATGCCAAAGCAGGCATATGAAAGTCAGAAGAGAACTTTCGAAAAGCAATCCTCTCCTTCTACCGTGTGGGTTCTGAGGGTCAAACTCAGATCATCTGGTTTGACACACTGCCCCCAAATACATAAATAAGTAAAAGAAATTACAATAAATTGGAGCTGGGGAGAAGAGTTTGCCACAAAAGCAACAGTAATCTGCAACCCATTTCCAGAACCCATGTGAGAAAGCCTGGTCCAAGATGCAGTGTAAACCCAGTGTGGGAAGCAGACAGGCAGACCCGGGGGTGCCCTAGCTGGCAAGCCTTGTGAACAGGCGAGCACCAGGTCCAGTGAGAGAGTTTGTCTCAGAAGATAAGGTAGAGAAACAATTGAAGTCCTGATGTTGAACTCTGGCCGTGCACACAAACTAACAACTAAAGAATTGTACAACTTAGATAAGTGAATTGCTAGGTTTGCTGGGTATAGACCCCAATCATATGCCTATAACTGGCAAAACAAACCTTTATTCCCAGCACTTGGGAAGCAGAGACAGTTGGATCTCTGTGAGTTCAAGGTCAGCCTGTGCTATAGGTCAAGTTCCAAACCAGCCAGACCTTGTCAAACAAACAAATAAAAAAAATTGACAAAATAAAAAGTGACCTGGGGGCTCAAGAATGGCTCAGCAGTTAAGAGCTTTTGTTCTTCTAGAGGACTCAGTTTCAATCCCAACACTCACAGGGTGGTTCACAACCATCCGGAATCCAGTCCCAGGAGATCCGATGCCCCCTTCTGACTTCTGCAAGCACCAGATGTGCATGCAGACAAAACACCTACACACATACAATACATTTTAAAAATTGATAAAGTGGTCTTAGGTCCACACAGACTTAGCAGGGTTTGAGGTAGAAGCAGGAGGTGGACCCTTCCTGGCTGCTGAGCTCACCAATGCTCCATCTTCTGGAGAGTTCTTCCCTGGGCCTGTCCTCTGCTTCCCAGGCCCCTAGCCTCTGATGCGCAGGCTCCACATGTGTGGGTGTGGGGACAGGTGTCTCTTCTGAGCTCTGGCTCATGGTTCCTCCTTACGCAATGGCAAAGCCTGTGATGGCGGTGGTGGAGAACACTGGGTGCACAGTTACTAAGTATCAAGTCCTGTATAGGCACTTTTACATTTATGTAATCAGTTTTATACGTATGAGTGTTTTGCCTGCATGTATGTATGTACCAAGTGCATACCTGGTGCCCACAGAGGCCAGAAGATGAGGTTACATCCCCAGGAACTAGAGTTATGAGCAGCTGTCTGCCATACCAAACCCAGGCAGGTCCTCTAGAGGAGCAGCAAGTTTTGCCCTTATTTTTCTTTACAATTATATTTATTCATTTATTTTGGGGACTTTCTCACAGTACAGGGTGCGTGAGGACAGCTTTTGGGAGAGTGGGTCCTCTCCTGAGTCATGGCGATTTATGTTAAGATGTCAGTCTTAGCAACAGGTACTTTACTCTTTGGGCCATCTTGCTGACCCTATAGGCAGTGTTTCATGGGGTGGGGGGGCGGGGTAGGTATTTGCTTGCTCGTTGAGACCAGTTCTCCTGTAGCTCAAGTTAGCTTAAAACTCCTCTGTAACTGAACTTCTGACCTTCCTGCTTCCACCTCCAGAAAGCAGGGATTACGGGCTTTTGTCACAGTTACAGAGTCTGGTTTTAGGTGGTGCTGGAGAAGAAGACCAGGGCTCCCTTTACGATGCTAACAAGCCCCCTAACAGCTGAGCCAGCTCCACTCCCAGGCAGACAGTGTTTGGGGTCTTGCTGTAAACTGATGATAGCACTGTTATCCCCATTCGCAGAGGAGAAAACTGAGGCTCAACGAAGGACTTTGCTGAGAAACAAAACAAAAGAACAGAGTTGTGGATGTGGCGAAGCAAAATACAGTCTTTATAGAGACGGACCCTTTCTACCAGCCCACCGCCCCCTGCCCGTGGGACACCTCCTCCAGGTTGCCTGCCAGTGTGTGCCCTGCTCGCCTTACTCTCTGGCCTCCTTCCACTTGTCTGGTCCCTCAAGGGAGGAACGGCGCTAAGATGGCTTCCGGGGCCTCCAGGTTTCTTAGGCAGGAGGGTCCAAAGAAGCAATGACTCAGGGCCAGCAAGGGAGGGTGCCCAGCTGTATTCCAGGAAAAGCAGAGCATTCTATCAGGAGTTGAGTCAGGACCCAGATGAGTAAGGCATACATTCAGATAGACGAGACCGGCAGATCTCCATTCCTAGAGCACTCAGCCTTCGGGCTGCAGGTGCTTTGGGCTCTCTGCAGGGTCTGTCTGAGAGCATCCACTACAGAACGAGGCTTCCTGGACAAGCCCCGCTCCTGCTTCTCGGCCCCCAGAGTACCCACAGGACACCCCCATGCTCCCTGCCTGCTTGCTGATGGCTCGGGTATTTTTCGTGCCAAGCAGAACCCTTCCCCAGGGCTCTGTGATCTACTTTCCACCTCCTACCTTCGAACTAGCTCATCACAGCCATTTCCCCACACGCTCTCCTGAGGGCGACCCCCCCACACACACACGCCACATTCTCACAGCCTAGGAATTCCTGAGGGCACAGCTGCCCTTGGATGGTGTTCAAATACATTTTTCTTGAGTGACAGGAAGGAAGGAAAGAGCACAGGAGGAAGGGAAAGAGGGAGGAGAGGCTCCAGGGCCCTGGTCCAGCTTGTCCTTGAATCTGCTAAGACTCTTCTTGTCTTCCAGCTGCTGTGTGACCTTGAGGGAGCCCAGCAAAGTGTCTAGACCTCCCTCACCAGCAGCCAGCAGAAAAGTTCGATAAAGTAAGATTAGAACATTGCAAGAGTAGTCCAGACACAGGATGGTTACAAGGCCAGCCTACACTCGAAGTCTTTAGAAGGCACTAGAAAGGGCAACCTGTTGATGCATGCTGGAGACAGAACATAGACCCTCTGGGAAGGAGCCTTGGAAAATACAGTTCAGGCCCTCTTGCTGCTGGGCATTGTGTTCCCTCAGAGGTTGTTGCACCGGGAGTCTTGAATCTGAGATGCTCAGGAAAACCTGGTCGTGACTGCCTGGCTCCCCGCCTATCGACATAGGCTTGCACACCGGTACAGACATACAAGCAGAGTTTCTCTGAATCTGACATCTTTTCGGCTCATGCACCACCCACCCCAGTGCCCTATCCAGACATTTATGCCAGCCCAGGAAATTCAGACCCTTGAGTATTGAAATTGCCAAAGGACCAGCAAAGCCGTGTTCTTTAATTTTAATTTACCTATTTCATGTAGCCCAGGCTAGCCTCCAGTGCACCTGAGGAGGATCTAGATCTTCTGATCTTTGTGATCAGAAAATGCTACTCTACACAGTTTATGAGGTCCTAGGGTTGGAACTCAGGCCTCGTGCATTTGAGGCAAGCACTGTCCCGGTTGAGCTGTTGCCCCAGTCTCTGAATTAACGATACCTATGCAAAGGCTATAGAACGTTAGGAGAACCCAGACAGTGCTTTCTGCTATTACCTCTTTGAATGAGGACTAGCACAGGACATAAACATCATGTTTAGTGCCAGTATTTGAAGAGGGAATCTAGGCACAGAAAGGTTGTGCACCAGCTTCAGGACACACAGCTAGGACAGAGTAGCCACATTCTGGAAAGCCATGCTGTAGTCTCCCAAAGGACTCATCCTCTTAGCATTGGCCTACCTACACCCTTGGAAAACGCCGTGAGCAGGAAGGCTAGGACCAGGATGTAGCTGGCAGGTTGGCATCCGAAACCACCTCCTCCAGGAAGTGCCCTCCCCATACCACTCTTTCCCCTCTGTGTCTACGCTTGCCCGGAAGAGCCATGTTGCATAAATGCGCTGTTACAGTGGCATTTGGGGGTTCAGCCTCTGCTTAGAAGGGGCCCTGCAGTCAGGCCCACCACAAGCACCTGGGAAGTATCTAGGCTACCACACCAAGTTCCATTTTCTGTGAGGCCTTGGGAAGTTCCAGTCCCTCAATGAGTCTCAGTTTCCCCATCTGGAGAATGACACGGAATCTCCAGGCACTCCCGAAACTTCAGCAGTGGCTTCTCCTTGGCCTCTCGAATCACCAAATCTCACAGGCCTGCCGCCCATAGACCCTGGATTCTGTCTGTGACTGTATGCCCCCAGAGCAGCCACTGACAAGCAGTATAACCCAGCTAGACACACCAGCCACTCCTCTCCCGTGGTGCACAAACAATTGGCTTTCATGGGTGAAGGCTCTTGCAGACTGGCTCCAACGAGGCGTCCGGTCCTTCCACTGTGCCTAGAGTCACCACCAATGGCCACCAAGGCCACAGACCGATCCCTCAAGGGATGCACTCCTGGGTCTCCAGCTACAACCTGAAGGTGACTTCTAAAGCCCCCTGTCCTTCTCTCACGGACACGGGAGAGTCGCTGTCTGGAGCTGCAGCAGATAAAAGGACTTCCTGTTCTTTCAGAAGACTGGAGTTTGGTTCTCAGGTCCCACACGAGGCAGCTCACAACCGCCTAGAACTCCGCTCTGGAGGATCCAAAGTCTTGGCCTCCAAGGCACTTGCGCTCCTGTATACACAGGCACATAATTTTTTAAAACTAAAGGATACTCAACAGATGGTGATACAAATGAATGAGTGCACAAATCAGCCATTTTTCAAACGGATAGAAAGTTATCTAAGGTTAGGAAACCCTCGGGTGATGGGCTGGGTGGGGTCAGGATGAGAATCATCAAATATTAATCACTTGCCGCGTGTGACTGTCCCCAGCACTCAGGCAGAGTGCGAGCAAGCCTAGCCCAGCCCTCGTGCAACTTAGCTTTGCCCCTATTTGGGGGCCCACCTCGCTCCCCTGGTCTCGATACCTTTCTCACCCTCCGTAGCAGACCGGGAGCTCAGAGCCTCAGACAGGAGAGCAGCAGCCCGGGTGTCTGGCTGGCTCTCAGAGCTGATTTGAGTCCTGTGTGCCTTCTACTTCTTCCCAGGCACGGTTGGAGATTAATTATTAATGCTGAAATAATTGGCATTCATTACCGTGCCAGTCATCCACGGGGGAGTGGGCCCCACATTAACCAATTCATCGCTTGGTGATTGATTAATTAAAGCTGAGCCTGCACAGCACACCCTCGGGTGACGAACCACACTCTCCCCAGGGTGAAGCACAAGAGCAGGAAGAGGTACCTTCTCCTGGGTGCCAGAGACGAGCCAAGAAGCTCATGCAGATCTTTATTTATTGGTGCCCTGGCCCCGGGTGACACCTGCTCGGATGAGCCTGGCGCTCGCCTGCGGCGGCAGAAGCTCATATGTGAAGCTGAGCACTGGGGCAAATTGCAGGCTTTGAGAATGCTGCTATATGAATCACCTGCGGGGCACAGGGTGCTCTTAAAAGTAAGTAAAATAACAAAGGTGTGACCAGGAGCATTGCTGCTGTCTGAGCCAGATCTGACTGGTTTTCTTAGCCTCAGTTGCTCCAGTGCGTGCATGTGTGTGCGCGCACACACACAGCACACACACTCTGAGTCCTGAGCTGGGGCATGGTGGTACAGTCGTGTAATCCCAGCACTCTGGAGGCTGAGCGGTGCGATCTTGAGACCCTTCTAAGATACACAATGAGTTTCAGGCCATCAAACCTAGGCTAGAAATTTGAGAGCCTGTCTCATAAAAGAAATAGGAGAGGTTTGGTTTGGTTTGATGTGTCTTGAGATGGTCTCGAGTAGCCCAGGCTGGCCCCCAAACTGGCTATGTAGCCAAGGACCTTAACTTCTCATCTTTCTGCTATCACCCCTCAGTGGTGTACAGGAATATGTCACGTACCTGACGTACCTGGTTTATGCTCTTCAGGGGATCAAACTCACACTCTGTGGATGCTAGACTAGGTGAACACGTGATCAGCGGAGCTCCTCTCCAGACCCCAGAATTGGGCTTTGAGTACCTGTTATGTTGCATCTGCAGGAGGGGTCACCGTGAGCCCCTAAAATCAAGCCTTTGGCCTCTCAGGATAGTAAGAAAGCAGGCAGGCCCAAGAGAGGGTTTCCTGTTCTCTAAGAATCTGGCTCCTGTCCAAAGCTCTCTAGGGTGAACTGTAATCAGGTAGGCCACGCAAGTGGGGAGAGCCGGGGCGTGAGAGGCCGAGGCAGGGGTCTGCTGACTGGAGGGAGTCAGAAGGTCAACATGGAGGCTATGGTCACTTGAGTGTCTCAGGACCAACCAACCAGTCTTAGAAAGTCCCAGGGTGTGTGTGATGGTCAGGCCTACAGTGGGGTGGGGCATGGGCTTCCTGTAGGGCATGGCTCACCTCATTGGTTCTTCGATGAGTGAGTGACATCTCAGAGTGAAGCTCCACCCCAACCCCAAAGAACAGCTTTTTCTGACCTCAGGCCGGCAACAAGCAAGGTGAGTCCTGAATGGGCTTGTCTGCACTCAGGGTTGCCTGGCTCCCTATGAAGGACAGGCCAGAAAGCCCTGCCCCCAACTGGAAAAGTGGACAGCCCCATAGAGTAGTGGCTAGGATTGCCTGGCCCAGAGTTGCTCTCTCAATAGCCTCCTCTACTATGGGGTTCTGAGGGAATGGGGGTGACATTGAAGGCCTCAGGACAACGGCTAACAACCTTAGAACAGTTTCCAAGGGCTCAGAGAGGCCCTGGGCTTTTTCCATAGGGTCAGGGCCCCTGAGTAATAGAGCTATCCCCTGGGGTGACACACAGCTACCTGTGGTGGCCAGAAGGTTCCTGTGGGATACTGGATTCTCCTGAGGCCATTTTTACTCTACCCACAGGCCCTATAGTAAACAGAGTGAGGGAAGCCGTCATCCTTCATCCCACAGAAGGGCTAGATTGGGCCTAGAGACCCACCCTTACCCTCACTGTCCCTGGCAGAAGCTGGCAAGGCAAGAAATAGTGGTGGGGGATGAGCGTGCGACAAAAGGACAGGCAGGAGTCATCCTGCAGGGAGGTGAGCCACCCGCTGTCTGGCAGGAGCTATGTGAGCTGACCCAGGGCTGCCTGATTCCACATCCCCTGCATGGACCTAAGGCCACCCTGCATCCCTGCCCCCAGGGAACAGAGGAGGGGGAAGGTTCCTGCCACCCCTCTCTGGCCCCTCTGTTTTTTGGCCTCACTACCCTGTGGGAACTTTGCCCAAGGAGTCTGGAAGCTTTCTTTGAAATCCCAGTTGGGGGGTGGGGATGTCACGCAGTCCCTAGTGTGCTTGCCTGGCATGCAGACAGCTCTGTGTTCCATCTATAGCATAGCATAAAACAGGTATACCAGGTGTCATTACGGGCCTGGAATCCCAGAATTTGGGAGGTAGTTCAGGGTCATCCTTGCCCATTTCAAAAATAAAAAAGGGGGGGAGGGGAGGAGAGGAATAGAAAGGAAAGGAAAGGAAAGGAAATTTCCAGCTGGAAATGCCCTTGGTGAGTCCACTCTCTGAGCCTCCACAGTCCTCAACCGGCCTGCCATGGCCAAAGATAGACCTTGTTCCTGCTCACCGTTGGGTCCTTCTCCTCAGGTTGGTCTGCAGGTGGGCAGGCTGGGGCTACACAGACTCTCAGATGCCCCAGTGGAGCGGGTGGAATGAGGGCAGCTGGGGGCTTCTGAGGAGCCCCTCCAGGACAAGCACAGAAGCCTCTAGAATGTCAGGCTCCTAAAACACAAGGACCCCTGGGAAGAGGGGCAGCATGAGAAAGGGCCCCTGGCTCCTCAATAGTTCAACCTCCTAAACCTCAGCTTCCCCATCTGTTAAATGGGCTCCACCCTCCGGCTCACCAGGTTTGTAAAGACAAACCTGCGGAGAGAATAGCCACCTTGGAGGAGAAATCAGGTTGGGAGGGAATTCTGCAATCCAGGCTCCCTGCTAACAGTCATCAACTACAGGACAGTTGCAAAGAGGTGTTCGCTGTCGAGGTACTGCCTCAAGAGAAGGTGGGGCACCCTTCCTGACACCCATCATCAAACTTGGAGACACAGGCTGGGGATGGTGGTAGAGGGCTCACCTAACACATAAGGGGTTCTACTTCAGTACCAAATAAACTTCATGTTATGGTAAACCCCAGTAATTCCAGCCTGCAGGAGATGGAGGCACGTCAGGATATGGAGTTCAAGGTCATCCTCCACCACCCAGTGAATCTGAGGCCAGGCTAGGCTACGTGAAACCCTGGGGGGCAGAGATGGCCAGAGGGTGAAGGTTGCTGCCAACCCGACTGGATCCCCAGGAATCACGTGGTGAAAGAGAGAACCAACCGGAAGCTGACCTCAGATTTTGACATGATGCTTGAGCTAAACAACCAACAGCACCATGGTGCCAGCCTGCACAGAACCCTGTCCTGGCAGCCCCCTGACATAGGCACTCTTGGCACCCATTTCATTGATGAGGACTCTAAAAGGTAGATCATTCCGGAGTCAACTGGCCAACCTACTGGATGCCTAGTCAGAGCTCTCAGTGGCTACCGCTGGAGTGGTCCTGGCTACGTTCATCCACCACCACCACAGGGCCAGAAGCTAGGCCAGCGATGTCCTGCCCTGCTCAGCTTCACCCTGCCCGGCCTTGGTCTGGCGGCCTCTTGTCACCCAGCTAGCCTGCAAAGGAGCAGGGCTGTGCCCACTGCTGTACACAGAAACAGCTCAGTGTGCGGTTTAAGCTACCATCTAGGCTAGGGTCCAGGCCGTAGTGGACTATCAAAGACCCTGCACCCCAGCCTCTCCCTGGTGGGCCCCAGAACAACTGCCCACTCCCTTGGCCCTATCGGGTAGCCCTGTGTCTGTAAGAGACTTTGGAAATGCAAGTTCTTGCTCTTCTATTTGAGCTAAGCAACCTTGAATGAGGGGTGTCCTTGCTCTGGCCTCAGTGTTGCCCTCTGTATAAGGGGGTGAAGGACAACCTCCTGTCTTCCACACCTAGACTGTGAGAACTAAACTGAGGTGATACATGGATGTCACATAAAGCTGGGATGCAGTAAATGTTTACTAAGTGGATAAACAACCAGGTCAAAGCTCCACCTCTGAAGTAGTCTGTCTTTGGATTACAGAGAGGTCAAGATGATGCCTTGGCACTAACTGGCCAGTGAAAAGCAGCAGGGGCTAAGATGCCACATTAAGGATGTCTATCTAGGCCACAGAGTGGTGTGTGTCCACCCAGCCCAGCCTGCCTAGCTGCGGCAGGGTGGCTGAGTAGAGGTCCCAACTGCCATCAGTGGCCCAAACTTTTTTTTAAAAAAATGACTGGCAAGTCACCAAATGCAAGGCCAGAAACATCACCCGTATGAGAAAGACAAGGGAAATGGCTCAGTCAGTAGTAAGTGCTGGGCTTAGCATGAGTGACATGCTGGGTTTGATCCCCATGCCTCGTGGTGCCTGCCGTAATCCAGCAGTTGGATGGTAGTCACGGGGAGTAAGTTCAAGGTCATCCTCGGCTATGCCGCAAGTTTGAGAGCAGCCTGGGCTAAATGAAGCCCTATCTCAGAAAAACTGTCTTCGGCATCCTTGATTGGTGGTCTGTGACCTCCCACCCCCTCCCTTCTTCTCGCTCTCGCTCTCCTTCCCCCTATCCAGTTTCCAGCCCTTGAGCATGGCCAGGTTGGCAGAACTCTCCAAGGCCCATGCACGTCTATGGACACCTCCAGCAGGGTTCCTGCCAGAGACCTGTACGGAGCCTGGGATGCACGGCCTGGACTAGCCTGAGCTCCAGGAGCCTTGCCGCATACCAAAGCTGCCCAAGTCCGTCTTCCAGGACTTCACCTGGAGTTGTGGCAGGAAGCTTTGTGATGGTGTCACACTGTCACAGGGGCAAAGCCCTGATTCATGCTGCCTACGAGCTGGGCTGCAGGGCCCCTCGCTGTCCCATTCTAAACCAGCCCAGAGGGCCTTGAAGAAAACACAAACCAAGGACAACCTGGGGGCCTCTAGCATTGATATTCCCCTGTCTGCCTGGGATGTGTGGGAGAGGGGAGGTAGGGTTGGGCCTGTCTTCCCCTCTCCCACTGTCCTCCAGCTCATGGCCTTGAGCTCCCTGGAGTCACTGAAGATCCAGGGCATATTTGAAGGTCAGTTGAGCATGAATTCCACTGGTGAATAGTGGGTATTTCAGAGGATAGAAGGGGACACGTGGGAGGGTAGGGATAGTCGCCTCCGGATTCTGTCCATCCCGTTGGTCCCAGATAGGGCTGGATGAATATAAGCGGTAAGGGCCTAGAAGCCATGAGACTGCAAGGAAGGGGAGGCTCTCACAGGCCAGGGGTTCCGGCCAGACACACTGGTTCAAGGGCAAAGCCTCTGGGCCTGGCAGTGTGATGCTCCAAGGCCATCTGCAGGAAACCTGGGTCCCTGGGGCCAGGACCTTCTGGGAGAAAATCGGGGTGCAGAAGAAAGATGAAGACTAAGAAGTCAAAATCATGGGCAAAAGCTGTAGCTGTTGGTCAAGGGCTCACGGGGCATGCACAAATGCCCAGTTCAATCTCCAGAACCCCATGAACTATGCACGATGGCATATGCCTGTAATCCCAGCACTGGGGGAGGTGGAAGCAGAAGAACCAGGGGCTCCAGGCCATCCTGGGCTACATAGTAAGCTTGAAGCAAACCTGACATACAGGAGAGAGAAAAATGAAAGCCAAGCCACCCAGACCCACAGGGACACACGGCAGGATGGGGGACAGCGCTGCTCAGAGGCTATTGGCCCTCTAGCCCCAGGTCCATCCCACGGCCTTCTCCCTTTGGACATTTTTATTCCTTCACCTGCAAAAACCATCTGAGAGCAGAGCTAGGAAGTTAACCCAGTAAAGTGCCTGTCACATAAGCAAGAGGACCTGAGTAGCTCCCCAGAATCTATGTAAAGCCAGGCGTGTACCTGTAACCCAGTGCTGGGGAACTGCAGACAGGAGGCTTCTCCAGGACTTGTTGGCCAGCTAATCCAGCCTAATCAATAAATCAATCAGTCAGTCAATCAAGGCCCTTAGGGTCTGAAAGGCTCTGATATAGGCAATTAATAAGCCTTCAATCCTCACAAACCAGCAAGTGGGTCACCTGTGGCCAGGGCCCCTGTCTTGGCAGGGTGATCTTGGGTGCAGTGGATCCGGCTCTCAGCTCACCTCCTACTCTTTGAGAAGCAAAGGTGTGTGATACAGGGTCTCTGAGATGACAGTACCGAACAGGTCCCTAAGTCACACCCAGTGGGGGCTGAGCTGTTGTAATTACTAAGGCTACCACTAAGGCAAAAGTTCTGACTGCCATGGCAAAGGGGGATTAGCATACTGACAGTCTGCCTACCTTCCAACGCCAGCATCTGAACCCGGTTCCCTCACAATCACCTGCATCAGAAGCTAGGGGTGAGCACAGACACCAGGGATGCTGGAGAAGGGACTCACTTTCCAGGGTGCACCCTCCCTCTGTGACCTAGAGCCTGAGAGGACACATTCCAGTTTTTCATTTATTCTCCCACTCCGTTTGTGTGTGCTATGTGCAGCGTGTGTGTGGAGACCAGAAGACACTTCACAGAGCCAGGGCCCTCTTTCCACGATGTGGGCCCTGGGCTTGAAGTCAGGTCATTGGGGCTGGCATCAGGTAACACAGCACTTTCGGAAAGCAGAGATCTAGCTTTGGTGGAGTGTAACTAGTTAGGGACTAGACTGGTAAACAAACGGGTGATTCGTTAATTTGTTCCTTGCCTCTTAGCTGGTGTCCTGCCATCTCTCTGGTTTCTGCAAGACTTACGTGTCAGCAAGGGCTCTGAGACTGTAGGGAGCATGCCATGGGGACTGCCGGCATCAGAACTGGACGCCTGGACCAATCCCTTCCTCCCAGCTGCCCACTGCCCCAGACACCAGACAAGGCAGAAAGCCCATGGCACTCCATCTTTTATTTTCTTAAACTGTACATGAACGTAAAATACTTAGACAGCCAGTCTGTGGGGGGAAGTTGTTTGGTTTTAAGTTATTATGAAACAGAACCTAAGGAGGGCTTTATTAAATAAACTAAAGATGAGGACTTACAGATACACACCTGCATTCTACCATCCTTTTCTTTTACGCTACCTTCTGGGTGTGTAAGAACAGAAGAGACACATCAACTGAACAATAAAAAAAAATCATTTATACCCTGAAACGCTGGCAGGCCACTCAAGGGGTCATTTAGAACATTTACCTCATAAAAGATGGCCTTGCCGTCTAATAAAAATTAAAACTGATCCGCTGGCCTCTTTGGTTCCAAAATCATGTATAATACATTTAACTGTATTCATTTTTCTGCTGCTATAAAAATAACTTTTTTTCAAATGGCAGTTTCTGACTAACCATGCAAGTAAATCAGTGCAAACATTGAAAGCAATCATTCGCTTAGAAAAGAAGCAAAGGATTTCAAGTATAAAAATATAAAAGAGACGGACGAGTTCAGTTTCGCCTGGTGTGGGTCAACCCTTTAAATTGCATAGTTCACGTGGCACTTGGACATCCACGAGGACCGCCACGGCAGCTCTGGCCCCAGGGCCACTTCTGGACACGCGTAGACCTGCAAGTGCTATTGCCATGTGCGTTCATGCAGGACCGCAAGTGCTTTGTGGGGCAGGCAGGTGGGCGAGTAAAGTGGGCAGGAGCCACGTCCACGACAACCCCTGGAGCCGGGGCCCAGCCGCAGGGACAACTTCTGCAAAGCAACTAAAAGCTCTCCCGTCTCGCCAACTCCCTGTGCCACCTCTGCTCGACCGCTGCCCCCTCTGGGCTCTTCCCTTGCCTAGCGGTCATCCCTGTCCCTCCCACCACAGCGCTAGGAGAATATCCCCAGCAAAGGGCACTGATTGCAACATTTTTTTCCCTTCTCATTTAGAATCCACTTCAAAGGTCATAGCTGATAGGTTCTTTTCAATTCTACAACCGGCACAAATGACCTGTCAGCTGTTGGAGGCGAGTTTAAAGCATGAAATTAAGACCCTTCTCCTCTCCCCACCCCCAACCCCTGAAGACAAACACACACACATACACACAAGTCACACCAGGGTTCCAAGTGACAGACAGTCAAAGGGTCACTGTCCCTGCTCCATGGTCTCTGTGACAGGCGAGTCCCTCCTGGGCTATTTGCCCTCTCCAAGAACAGGGTGGCACAGTTCCGCTGGCCTCAAAGCATGAAGGATGCCAGGCGGAGAGTGAGCAGGCAGGACTGCGCCAGGCGCTGCGGCGAAGAGCCTGGGACAAGCCAGGGGCACACGGCCCTCCACCCGCCTGTGCTCCCAGCCTGCTTTTCCTCCTGGTGGCTCTCTGGCTCACTCTCTCTGTGTCCTCTGTCTTTGTGCTTTTATGTGTGCTCAGAAGGCGCGATTGAGAGTGCCCGGCCAGCTGGTGGGAATGGTAGCCGCTCACCCCATTCTCTCCGACTGACAGGCATTGGTAGCTAAGCTGCCATTTGTCACCGCATCCGTTTGCTGGTATCCTGGAGGCTGCTGTGTGGGTGGCAGGATGAGTCTAGCTATGCGTATCTATGTGTGCGGTTAGGAGTCTCTCGTGGCACAGGAGGGTTCTCCCTCTGGTTCTGACTGGTTTTCTATGAAGCGGGAGAACATTATTATTTCAGGCCTCACCCCGGGCACTCTCCGCAGCCCATTGGAACAACCACCCTCAGCTCTCCTGCTCCCTCAAGCCCCCACGGGCCTGCGCTCCACACCCATCGCCCTGGTCAGGCGCAGCCACACTCCTCCACGATCATGTTGGGCACGTCCCGCTTGACGATGTTGTACTCGTCATCGAAGTAGAGCATGGACATGGAGCTCAGCTTGGTGGGGATGCAGCAAGAGTTTACGGGCCCTGGGTTCAGGCCACGCATGCGGTACTGGTTCACCACAGCAGTGTGGAAGGAGGAGGCTGAGCCAGGGACCCCAGCCAGGTAGGCTGGGCAGCTGCCCTCACAGTAGTTCCCGTAGTAACCAGTGGGTGCAATGATCCAGTCGTTCCAGCCGATGAGCCGAAAGTCGATGTAGAACTGTTGCCTGCAACAGAGGCTGGTCCTCCCATCGCACTCTAGGCCCCGCTTGCGGATGCGATGTCTGCTGTCACCTAGGCGGGCCTGCACCACTACGAAGGGCCTGTGTGACTCCTCACCAGGGTCCACAAACACAGGCACCACGGCCAGCTCCTGGCAGCTGTCACACAGCACATCCAGGTTAAGGCGTCTCTCACCCCGTTCAAATAAGGCCTGGATGGCCTCAGTGATGGGGAAGGTGTGCCAGCCACTTCGCTTTAGGTCCACCTTCTTCTCCACAACATTCCACCTGTCACCATGACCCTGTTCCTGGAAGTACACCTTGACCCGTACCTTCCTCCGGCTTCCCTTCTCCAGGACGTAGGGGAGGAGTTTCAGGTACAGCCACAGGCTGGCCTGCACCACAAATAGGTTCTGGTTGCCTTCGTTAGAGACGAAGAAGTACAGGCGGACCCGGGAGGAGGCGAGGCCATCTGTGGAGACGGGAAGAACGGGCCAAGTTAATTCCATGAGAACACAAGGCAATGGGGAAATGGACTCCGCTGTGTGATGTTGGAAGGAACACTCGCCACAGCTGGAAAGTGTTACTGACCAGAAATACCATTCCTGGGGCCCGGGCCTCTGCCATAACCTGCCAGAGGCAGAAGAATCACTTCCCATTCAGAAAATAGGACCCGGGTGGAGCCAGAGGGTCCAGACCTATAAAAACCCTGCCTCACCTCTCCCAAGCCAGGCTTCCCTGGAGATGGGACTATTGGGCCTCAAAGTTCAACAGAACTTGTCAGGAGCCCAAGATCTTAACAAGTTGTTCTGGGTCTCTGAAAACAAAACCAAGATTGAAGAGAGGAATTGAGGGTAGGTTATTTTAAATAAGGCTCCCCCCGCCCCGCACTCCGGTCTTCTTTCTGGTTAACTAAGGGCATTGCAAAATCAAGCTGAGCCACCTTCAGCCTCTCGCCAGTGTTTACCTAAGCGTGATCTGGTCCAGCCCCCAGTGGGACCTCCACTGGAAACACACAAGCTGCTCGGGTTTCTGACACAGACGTGTGTGTCCGCTAAGCTGCAAAGTGTAGTCCTTGTTTCCAAGGAGTTGCAAGGGACAGGATGATCAGCCTTGAAAACTCAAGGTCCGATCCTTTGACCAGACCCTGGCTGGAAGAGCCTGGCAGTGCGAGATCTCGGCGGGGGTGGGGGCTGCTCTCGTCTCAATAATGCAGCTCAACCAGAAGAATAGTTATGCCAGGCAAGAGAGGATGTCCCCTTGCAGTCTGTTCCGTCAGCCCTTCCCTCTTACAGTCTCTGCAGACGTGGCTGGTCCTATCAAACCTCCCACTAACCCCCCCCCCCCCGCCCCTTCCTCAGTTCTCACTGGCTCCTCTAATAACACTGAGGTCTGACTTTGAAATAGGGGAAACTGCAGCCTTAAAAGCTGGTCTTGGCCGTGCTGCCTGTGACCTGAATCTGTTATTTATAAGTCAAAGAGCTGGCTCCGTGAATCGGACCAGAAATATAACAGCCCCTGCTGTCATTTTGTGCCACCGGGACCAAAAGGCCTCTCGACCTTCCAGAATCCCATTTCTCCTCTGGGCCCCAAAGCACCTTTTAATCCAAGCCCTCTAATTGCATGTCGAGTTTCCCCTGACTCTGGCGGACAGCTAAAACGGCAATGTATTTCTTTCTAAGCACAAACCAGCCTTGATTGTCTCCGCCTTTCTCCACACTCGGCCATGCAAAACTTTTCATCCCTTTTTATCACCCCGGCAGCGGCACAGGCAGGGTCTCCCTGATGCCTGGGAGAGTAGGGGGGCATTTGCAGCCAGAGGCATAACTGATCCCCCCTGCTCTTCCCAGGCTCCCTGTTTGTCCCCCACCCTGACTTCATCGGGCTTCCCCCTCTGAGACCTTCTCTGGAGTCCCCTCGGCACAAATGGGGCTGAGCTTTCAGCACAAAAGCCAGCCAGCCTGGCTCATTCAAGTCCTGAAAAGGACAGCGATGTATAAAGCACTTACACCGTTTCTGCTCAGGCAATTTTCCTTCTTTTTAAATTTCTTGAAGATATTTTTTCCTTTCCCTCTCTCTTTCACTGATTTTTATATTTAGATAGTGGACAGAGATTTGCAACGCGGGGCCAAGGAGGACACTGCAGGAAGGAATCCCACTCTTTGTTAACTACAAACTCTGCTACTCTCTCCCGGACTAGAGAGGGCTGCCCCGGCTGCCAGGCAAGCTTTAAGGCATGGGGCTGTTCCTGAGCCGTGTCTTTGCGTAAATGATGGACCTGTTGAGAAAATGCCTTCTGCCGACTCTGGTGCCCACACAATCGGAAGGGAGGTTGCCTAGCTCTCCCCACCGATGCTTCAGCAATCCTGGCAAGCCCATGCCGCCAGGCGATGGAAGCGGCCCCAGGGGCCTCTCATGCAGGCTCTCTGGCTCGCTCTCTCTGGCGTGTTCTCTCTCTCTCTCTCTCTCTCTCTCTCTCTCCCTCTCCCTCTCCCTCTCCCTCTCCCCCTCTCCTCTCCTCTCCTCTCCGGCCCACGTATATCAACAAGCACACACATCTCCATCTACACTGCTAAGCCTACACTCAGATCGTGGGAAACAAAAACATTAAGCAATCACCAAGCAAGTGCCCGCAGAGCCAGGGCTGCGCGCATCTGCCGGGAGGGGGACGCGCGCCCAGAGGCGCTGGCGCCCAATTCCTAAGCAGGGATGAAGGGCAGGGTGTTTTCCAGTTGTTTCGGGGAAAGAGAAGCAGCAAAGAGGTCTGGGTCTGGGCGCGGACGGTAGGAGGGGTCCGCCACCCTTAGACAAGTGCAAGGCCACCGCAGAACGGCCCAGCCCGGAGCCTAAATGCCCTCGGGGCGTGCAGGCATCAGAGGCTGCGAAGGCAGAAGGAGCTTCCTAAAAGAGGGAAAAGAAGGGAGGGTTCGTGGCCGCCGCTGGCTTCCCCAAGGCCAAACCCACCTGTCTCCGCAAAACTGATGATCTCGGAGACGCGCTCTTGGCCATCGGCGCCCGGGCTGGCGTGGCCGTCGAGGTGCGGGATCTCCACGCGGCCGTCCTCGCGCACCTTGCCCGCGTGCAGCTTGCGCAAGGCCGTGACCATGGCGGCCTTGGGCACAGCGTGCGTGATGTTGGGCCGGCCCCGCAACTGCAGGCGGCTCAAGATGTGTCTCTTCACTGCCTCCAGGAAGTCACCGTCCACCCGGCCCAGCTCCTCCGGTCGCCGGAAGCCGCCGCCGCCGCCGCCGCACGACGTACAGGTGTCCTGCGAGCCACCCGGAGCTCCGGGTGGCGGGGGCGGGGGTGGTGCGGCGGGCGACGGCGGGGGTGTGGGGGAGCCCCAGGCCTCAGGTCCCAACCAGCTGGCCGCCAAGAGCAGAAGGCAGGCGGCCCCCAACGCCCGACCGGGCAGCCCGTCCATGGTGCGCCGCTGGCGACGAGGGCGCCCGCCGCGAGGCGAGGCGAAGCGAGCTCAGGGCCGGGCTCCGGGCTCCGGGCGCACCGCCCCGCCCCGCCCCCGCCCGGGCCTCCGCCCGCCCGCCTGCCGGGAGCGCCGCCGCCGGCTCGCAGGGGGAGGGGGCCGGCCGGGCCGCGGGGGTTCCCGCGCGGCCGAGAAGGGGCGCCGCTGGGACCAGAGGGGCGCGCGGGCTTTGGTGGGGGGGGAGACCACCGGGTCACTGGCTCGCGGGCGTCTCGGGGCACCTAGGCATCTGCAGCCTGCCCATCCTCTCCGCGTCGAGGGCCACCGCAGCCCCCCAATCGGGTGAAGCGAAAGCGGTGAGCTGGGGCAGTGGCGTTGGCGCGGTGGCTTGGCTCGCCTGGGCTGGAAAGGTGGAGAGAAGAACCAGTGGACGCAACTCGCTCTGGAGACCGAAGCGTAGGTGCCAGAGCCCCCGGGCGCGGCGCTGCGGAGGGCGCTGCGGCTGGGGCCCCGCGACCGCACCTGAGCGCCTCGCCCTGTCGCTGCTCGGAGCGAGGACAGGGCCGCCCGAGGCGGCGGCGATGATGGGCAGGTTGTCCCCCCTGCTCTGGGCCGGCGGGAGGAGCAAGCGCGGTGCGGGGGAGCGCCGCCGCGCGGGCCCCTCTTACAGGCGGCGCCGAGCCCTCCTGGGCCGCGGGCCCTGCAGTCCTCCCGGCGCGTCACCCGGCAAAGTTGTCTCTAGGCTCCCCCGGGCGCTGCATCCACCGGCGGGCGAGCCGCGGCGCGCTTCCCGGAGCCTCTGCTCCTCCTTGCTTTCCTGCGCCTGGCTGCCTGCGCGGGCCGGCCGGGGCGGCGGAGAGGGAAAGGCGGTGGCGGGGCCCTTCTCGCTGCTGTCTCTTCTGCCTGCCGCGGCACTGGCGGCCAAAAGTCTCTCTGTGTCCCCGGGATCGAGTGCCCTGGTTCGCGCTCCTACAGGCACACGCCGCAAGGCCGGGGAGACAGAGAGGCGGCGGTGACTGTGGCTGTGGCAGCAGCGTCCCCGCGCCCAGCCGTGGCTCAGAGTGCAGAGCGCGCCCAAGGAGGAGTTCTTCGCTTCGCCTTCTCTTCCTTTCCACTCCCTGTTCTTTTTTCCCCGAGGGGTAAAAAAGCCGCACAATCTCCGTATGTGCGCGCGCGTTAAGATAGACGTTGGCAAGAAAAAAAAAAGGGGGAGTGTCGTCCGGGCCGTGCGGGAGGAGACGGTCCGCGCCTCCCTGCTTGGGCTTCCCGGGGGCGGAGGGGGAGGCGGATTCTGCAGGTCGGTGCTGCCTGATCCTCCTCCCACCCCCTCTTCCCTCCGCTCTTTCTCTTTCTGCCTTGGCAAGGAGGGGCGAGGAGAGCCTCTTCTCCCCCCCCCCCCCCCGCCCAGCGATGCCAGGCCACTTTTGCTACCTCGAAACTTTGCCACCACGTGAGAGCCCCAGACCCTCGCCCCATGGGACGATAGATAAATGGCACCGACACACTCCAGAAGTAGGCTCCGGGCGCGTCTGGACGCGCCCTATTCAGGGCCATGCTGGCTTTGCCCCTGTCCCAAGCTGTCGCCCTTCACGACCAGGACAGGCCATCCTCACTCGCCGCATGCCCCCAGACCCTCCAAGAAGCGATCCTTCGTTGTCCAGCTTGGGGGTGGGTTAGGGACAAGCTCTAATGCAGCAGAGAAGCGGCGCGGGTGGATGCCACTCCCAGGCTGCAGCGCCCTCTTCTAGCGTCCCAGGCCGCTGTCCCAATGGGCGATGAATTAGCTTCCTGGGCTAGAAAGAGCAGAGAGGCGGCAGCTGCTGGAGGCTGGGCTAGCTCTGTCATAGTCGGCGAGAGGGTCTGCCTACATTGTGCGTGGTCCCATCTTTGAGGACCCAAGGCATCTAGAGTTCTAGGGTTGATGGGGTCCCCACTCTCCTATCCCGATCTTGGCACACTTGGCTTCAGACAAACCCAGATTCTAGTGAGGGGATGGAGGCACTATGGGCTTTCAATATGGCCCTCCGCGTCCAGACGCTTTCTCATCTGTAAAGGGGCACTGTGATACCTGCATCACACTGCCTCTTTGGGAATCCAAACATACTAAGCCAACCTCACAGAAGCATATGAAGAGATGGCTCTGGGGTGCCTTTTGTGGCTGCCAGCGGTGGATGAGAGTCCCAGCCCTGACCAGAGAACCCCAAGTGTAGCCCCTTCTTCTGTCCCTCCTCCCGTCCCTACCTGGTTCTGAGACAACAATGCCCACAGGTCACAGTTCCCAGAGACCAGAACGCACTGCCTGCCCCTCCCCCGCACCGCCCCCTTGCTCTCCAGAACCCTTACCCACAGTAGGCTCACCTAGCCACAGGCAAGACTGCGACGTAAAAGTGTATGAATTGTTTTCCTCGTAATCGGGACGACCCTGCCTAAAGAGACCTCTGACTTGGGGAGGGGAGTCGTTCCACCAACACCCCTTGCGAACTTCCCAAGTCAGCCCTACGCCCTGTGGACCTTAGCCAGAACCGCAGTTCCACGGAAGCACAAAAGTCTGGGAGCAGAGCGCCCCCTCTCTACCAGTATAAGGAACCGACCAGAAGTCTGCAGGGCAAAACTAGGGCGGGTCTGACTGCCAGCTCTTGAGTCTGAAGCAGGGGTCCAGCAGAATTTTGAAGATAACAGCCCTTCTGCCCTCACCCGGCCCATTAGTTACTGTTCTCATCCCATCCTGGTCCTCCCGCTCCCCTACCAGGGGCCCAGGGATCCCTGGGGACAGGAAGGAGATATTCCAGGCACCTGGGACAGCCATCCTTAAAAATGGTCCTGAGCCCACCTGGTCCATCTCAGTTTTGGTGAGCATCTTCTCACCAAGCATCACACACGCTCTGGCCCTCTGGCTCTCTCTGTAACCAGAACCACCCACCATTTGGCAAATTCGTTCTCAGCCTTGAAGATTTAGCCCAGTCTTTCCTCCCGGGTGAAGCCCTCCTTGGACCTCAGTGGCCCGAGGAAGTGATTTATCTGATTAGGTGCCCAGTGCCTGCCTGGCTGCCTCATTGCCTGACTTAACTCCAGCACAGAGGCTAGGCCTCGTGGGTCCTGTCGAGTGCCAGACCTGACAGATGATCAGGGAGGGCTTATGAAGGACCGACTGATGAATGAAGGAGAGAGGTCATTAAGCCAATGAAAGGTTTAATGCCCCCTCCCCTCCCCCAGCGCCCAGCCTGGAGGACACTCCTGGCCTCCCCTCTTGCCAGCCTCAGCTGGGCTGGACAGGGCTGGGGGAAAGGAAGGAGAGGAGGGGAATAACTCTTTGCCTTCAGGACCTTGAAGCAATCTGCCAGTTGACCTGGTACCAAAGAGGCAAAAGCCATCCCGTGCTTCCGGGTGGGAGGAGGGTCCACGCTTCCAGCCGGGCTGCTGGTCAACTGCAGGGAGGGAACTGGGTCAAGCATAGGCAGAAACCATCTGCTGGAGAAGCTGGGATTATCCTGCCCTCCGCTGATCCCCCAGCCCACGGGAGCCGAGGGTGTAAATTGAGTTCTCCCAGATCACCTTGTACTTTAGGGGGCGGAGAGGGAGACCCGGCCCCTCTGAAGGGAAAGGGCTGAGTTCCTGTTGCTCACTTAGCACTGGCCATGGAGTGTCTTCCGCAGGGGACCTCAGCCTTCGGTCTTGGCCAGGGATGTGACTGCGCCTGTCAGTTTTGAATACAATAATGCCCACCGGTGCTGGAACCAACGCCCTGCAAGAGGGCTGCACAGCCATGCCACCCCCACATAGGGTTATGGCTTCTTGCCACTATCAAGGAACTCAGGCTCAACGACAAAAGCAAGAAAAAAAACACCATGGCGACACTGGATGTGGGCACACTGAGGGTAGAGGAACTGTCATCTGGGAGCTCAGAGTATTTTCTCTCATGCCAGTTGTTATTTTTCATAACCCATGCCTCCGGAGTGTCAATTTAGGGCTGACAGAACTTTCCAGAAACAAGGTGGACCATAAAAAAACAAGCAAACAAAAGCAAGCCTTAGCGCTGGGGCAAACGCCTGTGGTACATGCATGAGGACCAGAGTTCTGATCGCCAGAACCCATGTCAAAGAGCTAATCACAGGCTAGGGATAAGCAGCGCTCAGAGGGTGGGGCACTTGCCTGCCTGTAGGAAGCCCTGGATTTCACCTCAGCAACGCTTCAAGTGGGCATAGTGGTGCAAGTCTGTAATCCCAGCCCAGGGAGGTAGAGGCAGGAGGACCAGAAGTTCAAGGTCACTTCAGCGGATGCAAGGAGTTTGAGGCTAGCTGGGGCTACGTGAGACCCAGTCTCAAAAACAAGCAAAACAAACAAACAAAAACCAGGGTGTGGTAGAAGGTAACTTGTAAGCCCAGCTGGGGAGGCAGATAGGTGGATCCCTGGAGCACAGTGGCCAGCTAGCCTAGCCTACTGAACCAGTTCCAGGCCAGTGAGAGATGCTGCCCTGTCCAGGAAGAGGAGGAGAGTACCCAAGGGAGACACCCAACGCTGGCTTCTGGATTTATACATAAATGCACACACGCGCGCGCACACACATATATGCATGTACACACACTAAGCCTTAGGGCTCATTTGCAAATGTTATTGAGAACCCTGGTGCAGTGCTTGGCCACACAGCCCCTGCAGGGTGTGGGGGGAAACACAAGGCCCTTGGCTAGAGGGTGTGTTTGGCAGAGCTGGGCTCAGGGGCCTGACGTTCACTTTCCAACCACTGGCAGAGAAGCCCCTGTTGTTATTAGGCGACATCATCCTGCACCATGCTTCTTTAGGACAGCTCTGGCTGCATAGAAGGGGCTGCATGCTGGTCCAGGGCACAGGCCTGGAACAGCTGTAGCAGGACCACCGAGGGGCAAGCAGCCAAGGCTCTCGTGTGTGTGTGTGTGTGTGTGTGTGTGTGTGTGTGTGTGTGTGTACTGGTTGGTAAGAGCGGACATACACGGCAGTGTGTAAGTCAGAAGACAGCCTGGACTGTCATTCATTTCTTAGGTACTTTCTACCTTTTGTTTGTGATAAGGTCTCTGATTGGCCGGCAGCATCACGAAGTAAGCCAGACTAACTGGGCCCCAAGCTTCCAGGGTTCTGCCTGTCTCTATGCTGCCCTTTCTGTTGCTCTTTCCTATGGGGTCTGGATATCTAGACTCAGGTCCTCACGCTGGAAAATCTGTGAACCCCAGATACAAGCGACTGCGGTACTCTCCAGCTTCAGGGAAAAGAGCCATGGGACTTGCTTTAGCAGCCGTTGTAAGAGGTGGGGGATCTGGCTCAGTGGCTAATGGCGGTGGCTCTTCCTTTCCGTTCCAGGGTGCTGGGAATGGAAAGGATACTGCTGCCTGTATCTCCAGCTTCAGGAGAGCTGAGGCCCTCTTCTGATCTCCTTGGGTACCCTCCCCCAACAGCGTATACACACACACAAATTAAAATAATCTCAAAAAATAAAATTTTTTTTTTAAAAAAATTTTAAGCCCAGACACCCCAGGCTACCACCAATGTTCTCACTAGAGCAGATGGGTAACTCACATTTTCCAAAGTCCCGGTGGCCTGCTTCTTCCGGTCTGGTGACACACACAAAGGAACTGGACCCTCTGCACTCTCCGCTCAGAGTTCCCCAGTGCCCAACTCAGAGCCTGTCCTACTCAATACTTCATTTTACCTTAAGGGTTGTGGGGCCACGTGCCCTTGGTTAGCATTCTCCTACGCATGCCCTGGGATTCCATCCCCTCAGAAGACTGCCACAGGTCTGCTTCAGCCCCTCCTCAGCATACAAGCGTAGGAGGCACTTCACACAGTCACCTCATTCTGCTGCCTCAGTAGGAATGATTTGTCAGATAGCCCAGGGTGGTCTTGAATTCAAAAAGTAGCTGCAGATGACTTTGAACCTTTGATCTTTCTACTTTCTTATCTCCAGTGCTGGTGAAATGGGAGTGCAGCACCATTCCCAGTGTGTGTGATGCTAGGGCCCAAACCTAAGGCTTCCTGCACGATCATGGAGTACTCTACTGAGCTGTTTCCACCGTTCTGCCTCGACAGCATTTTCAAGACAGAGTCTCGCTGTCTCACATGTAGTGCGAGCTGGCCTGGAACTAGTAGACCAGGCAGGTCTCAAACTCGCAGAGATCTGCCTGCCTCCGTCTCCTGAGTGCTCTGACTTGAGCTGTTTGCCAGCACACCTGACTAGACAGGCTTTTTAACACTTGTCATCTGTAATGTCACTTTTGAGCTTTCTTCTCTGCTCCTGAACCAGGGCCCCACCATTGGCTATTATGAAGCACAGTGCTAGTGTTCTTGGGAGAGGCCAGAACTGGGAAGGAGTTGACTTGGCTTTCCCTAACGGCACTAGGTTGGGTGCAAATAGGATTTAACATGATTTGAACACTCAGGAAATATTTCAACAGCAGGCCCTGGGGATGGCTGTCCAAGTTAATAAAATTCTTAAAAAAAAAAAAAAGAGGTGCTAAATTCAGCAGTTGGTTAGTGGCCCACTTCAAATTGCTAATCACAAAGTATTCCTAGCATTGAGTTCACTTCTGTTCATTCAATAAATATAATGAACTAGCCAGGCCAGGTATGGTCGTACATGCTTGTAACCACAGCACTCAAACGGTAGAGGCAGGAGGATTAGACATTCAAGGCTACCCTCAGCTACAGAGGGAGTTTGTGTCCAACCTATAGTGACATGATACCCTGTCACTATAAACAAACAAATAAGGAAGGGGTGCCCGAGATGGCTCAGTGGGCACAAGCACTTGCTGCACAAGCATGAGGACCTGAGTTCAAATCCCAGCACCGACATAAAAGCTTAATGTGGCCACACTCTTATAACCTCATTTCTAGAGCGAGGAGGAGGGTAAAGACTGGAAACTCCTGGAGGCTTGCTAGCCGGCCAGTCTAGCTGAAAATGCAGGCTCTAGCTTCAGTGAGAGTCTCTGCCTCAAAAGACAGCAACAGAAGAAGACACAAAAGTCAGGCTTCAACATCTATGTTTACATGCACAGGAGAATACGTACTTGTACATTTACACACGTGCACACACAAAGGAGGGAGGAGGGAGGGAGCATGAGATAAGCAGTGGCTAAGAATCCAGCATTGTGTGACTCGTCATCCCTGATACTTCCATTCCCACCTCCAGGGCCAAACTGTCCACCTCCTGTGCCCTGGGCCAGCACGCAGCTCCTTCCATACAGCCAGAGCTGTCCTAGTATGGTGTGGGCTGGTGTCACTTTATAATAGCAGTGGCTTCTCTGCCAGCGCTTGGAAGGTGAAATCCGGGTCCCTGAGCCCAACTCTGCCAAGCCCACCTTCTAGCTAAGGACCTTGTGTTCTACACCCTATGGGAGCTGTGTGGCCAAGAACTGTCCTTGGTTCTCAATTATATTTGCAAATGAGCCCCAAGATTGTGTGTGTGAGCCGGGTGGTGGTGGCACACATCTTTAATCCCAGCACTCGGGAGGCAGAGGCAGGCAGAGCTCTGTGAGTTCGAGACCAGGCTGGTCTACAAGAGCTAGTTCCAGGACAGGCTCCAAAACCACAGATAAACCCTGTCTCGAAAAAACAAAACAAAAAAATATATTGTGTGTGTGGTGTGTATGGTGTGGTGGTGGTGGTGGTGGTGGTGTGTGTGTGTGTGTGTGTGTGTGCACCTGCAATCCAGTCATTCTATTATAGTTGACACAAGCTTCATCTTCCCCAGCCCAGCCTCCTGATTGGTACCTAGAACTGTGTTAATTTTAGTTCCTCTCTCTTGGAGGCTTTTACTCTAGGCAGGCATCTCCTCCCATCCACCCTCTTCCTCACCCTCAGGCTCAGAGTCCAGAAAAAAGGAACTCCAAACACTCCTCTAGGCTAGGGCATATAATTCTCTGTGTGCCTCTTCCTCTCCACGTATCAGATTCTGGTTTAGAGAGAAGGGGAAAGATGGAAGCTTGAAGAACCAGATTTTCCTTGATGATTAAATGTATTTATATCTATTCAGACATTTCTTCCTTGGCAAGGAGAATAAAGTGTTTCAGTTCTGGGCTATTGAGGATGAACGTGTATTTTGTGCTAGCTGTCTACACTGGTAAAAGATTCTCAGAGTCTAATAAGTATGGCCAGGGCAGATGAGAAGGCTCAGCGTGTAAAGATGCGTCTAGAGACCTGAGTTCAACTCCTAGAACCCACACAGTGGAAGGAGAGAGCTGACTTTCACAAATGGTTCTCTGCAGACACACACACACAGACACACACACACATAACTATATGGATGAATCGATGAATGAATAGACATCATTTTAAATCTTTTTAAGTGTTGAGTTTAACTGTGGTGGTACATTCTTTTCCTCCCAGCACTTATGAGGCAGAGGCAGACAGGTCTCCCTGAGTTCTAGGCCAGCCTGGCCTACAGAGTGAAATTGTATCTCAAAACTAAATAATTGAATATCATCCTGGAGAGATGGTGTGATGGGTAAGAGCACTGGCTGCTCCTTCAGAGAGTCTGGCGTCTGTTCCCAGCACCCACATGGCAGCTCACAACCATCTCTAACTCTAGTTCCAGGGGAATCTAATGCCCTCTTCTGGCTTTGGCTGCACCAGGCACCCACACACTGCACAGACATACATGCGAGCAAAATACCCAAACACATAAAATACATTTTTCAAAATCAATTAATAAATTGACTTAAAAAGTGTAGGCAGAGCTCAGGCTCCTGGCATCCTCAATGAGCCCCTGGCTAACAGATCCCTCTTAGCAGTCCTGTCTGACCAGAGGTTCCCCCAAAATGCCCAGGATTTGAGGTCTTGCCTTTATATACCTGTCTAGAAGATGGAGAGGTGGGAGGGAAGAAGAGGAGGCAAGGACTAGATGCACAGTGAGATAAGAGTGAGACACACAATAGGTCGTGGATTGAGGATGTGGCTCAGGGGGTAGAACGTTTGTCCGACAGGCACGGGGTCCTCAGTACAAAACAAGGTGGCCATGGCGGTATATGCCTATAATCACAGCACTTGGGAGGTAAAGGCGGGCAGGTAAGGAGTTCATGGTTATCCTTGACTATACAGTGAGTTGGAGGCCAGCCTGGGCTACATGAGACCGTGTCTTAAAAAAATACAGAATGTTAAGCACAGATTTTACTCTTGTCTCTCCTAGCTGGCTGAAGCCTTCTCACACAGCTTCTGTCTGCTTGAAAGTAAAGAATTGCCCTCAGTATAAACACAAGGGCCCACCAGGCATTGGTTTTCATCAGATCCAAGGCCCTCAGTTGCTTCAGCTACACTGTTTCAATGACACAAAGAAGGCAGCCCTAGGGTTACCATCCAGTCCTGTTCCCATGGGTGCTCAGGAGCCATTTGGTGATTAAATCCGGATCTACTCAGACATACGTACTGGCGATCGCTCACTGTCTCCTCCATGAGGACGTGGTCTGGCTTCTGGGCCCTCAGCGTGGCTCAGCTCATCCTGACCCTCCATCTGTCTTCCCCATGGTCGGCCTTTGTTTAGTGTGCACAGGTGTGCATGGATGCATAAAGCCCAGATGTCAACCTCAGGTGGCATTTGTCACGTATCATCCACTTGCTTTTGAGACAGTGTCTCCTAGTGGCCAGGAACTTGCCTGGTAGGCTGGGCTGTCTGGTCAGTAAGCTCCAAGGCTCCTTGCTCTACTGCAATGCCCAGCTTTTCTCACACAGATTTGGAGGATCAAGCTTGGGTCTCTGTGCTTGCCAGGCATGAGTTTGGCTCCCTGAGCTACATACCCAGCCCCCAACCTTGTTTATTTGCTTGCTTGCTTGACACAGACTTTCCTCAAATAGCCCAAACTGGACTTGAACACACTATCCCCCTGTCTCAGCTTCCTGGGCACTGGGATAACAAACCCAGCTCCAAACCATATTCTCAGGCTCATTATATACTTTGGGAAGGGCCTGGCTCCTGGGTGCTGAGTGCCATACACAATAGTGAGAGGCCGTGGTCCTGTCCTGCCCCAAACACAGGCACCAGGCAGGCAACAAGCGCTGGGCCACTCTGAAGGTCCAGACATGGGAGAGGTCTTGGTACTGTGGGGTGTACAGAGGGTGAAAGAGAAGGAACTGGGCTGTGGCAAGAGATTCCTGAGCACACTGAGGGGTTGGAGTGACCCTGGAGGAGGTAGAACCCAGCCAGTCAGGGTCAGGAGGGACGTCTGGCCGGGTCTCGCAGACAGCACACTTCTAAAGGGCAGAGTAGGGTCATGGCGACTTCTCGGGGCTGCCTGGGCTGCTGGCTCCACTCCCTCGGGTACTTACTCTTGCCATTTGGAATTTTCTGCTCTAGCCAGCCTAAGTCTGGCTTTAAACACTTCAAGAAGACCTCAAGTGGAGGGTAAGGGGGGATGTACCCTGTTAGGGAGCAGGAGGGACAGAGAATTGGGACCTTGACAGGAAGGTAGATGGAAAATGACGAAAGGCGGGGGACATAACCAGAGAGCCCCAGGAGAAGGTCTCCAGCACCCAAGTGCAGCACATCAGAAAGCCTGAAGGAACCCCAGGGCCCCACACAAAGAGCAATGAGGATCTTTAATCCCCTTCTGATGGGGCTGGCGGAGGCTTGGGATAGACGTGGCATACTAACTCCCTTGGCAGATTTCTGTACCTCAGGATTACACGCCTGCCTCCCTCTGTGGAAGGTCAGGGTCTGGAACTGTGAGGTGAGTAAAATGCTCACACTGCCATCTGAGACCCATGTCCCTTCTTCCTTTTTACCACGGCTGTTGTCTCGCAATCACAAGACAGTTGCTGGGGCAAGGCCAACCACGTCTCTGTCTCAAGCAGCAGAAGCAGGGAACACAAGACAGAGCGAAGCTTTTCAATCTCCTGGCTGAGACAGAGCCCGGAAAAGGACAAACCTAGAAGTCCGGCTCAGGATGCACAGAGACACTTAGCTGGAGACTACGCTGTTTCCAGGGAAACAAGGAAAATCATACTGAACGAGGGCCTGTGAGATGGTTCAGTGGGCAAAGGTGCTTCCCACCAAGCCGGACAACCTGAGTTCAATGCCCTGGGACCACGGGATGGAAAAAGAGTCCAACTGCCAAACAGTTGCCTTCTGACCTCCAAACACATGCCATGCCATTCGCTCACCCTCACCCCCACACAAAAACAACAAAAAGTTTGTAATTAAAAAAAAAAAGCAGAGTGGGCACAAAGTATGGAAAAGAGCCCGAGTTTCTTTCTGCGGGTAATGGGAAGGTGTTTGAGACCTTTGATTTGCCCAATTAGATCACTCTGGCTGAGGTGGGGAAGGGGGGAGAGAGGGCGCTGAGCTAGAGGCTGTTGCAACAATCCGCTGAGAGACAAGGGGGTTAGGCCAGAGCTCCGATGAGAAGGAACTGGATTTGGCCCCTGTTTGGGGCTGTGCTGCTGGGACTTGGTGCTAGATTAGTTGTGGGTATAAAGGACTCAGAGAAAGCAGGTGGATCCGCTGGGCATGGTGGAACACCTGTACCCTCAGCATTTGGGAGGGTCAAGGCCGAGAACCTCAAGTTCCAGGCCAGCATAAGCTATGTCGTGAGACCCTGGCTAAAAGCAGGAAGAAACGAAAGGAGCTTCAGTGGCTAAAGGGGCTTGCCGAGCAAGCCTGGAGACTGGGGGTGAATCTAGAACCCACGTGAAGGCCGAAAGAGAGGGCCAGCTTCACAAAGTTGTCCTCTGAGCTCTGCGTGCTGCCACAGCACACACACCACGCATCTCAATAGCAAGGCTGGCAGGAAGTCCTGGGTGCCAGATGCCCAGCCCCACGTAAGTGTGTGGTGCTCAACACCTGTAATCCCAGTACTCAGGGAAGTAAAGGCAGGAGGAGCGGACATTCAAGGTCACCCCTCGGCTATGCAGAGATTTCAAGGCCAGCCTGGGCTAGAGACCGAGCCTCAAAAGAGGGGAGAATACCTGAGACAGCCCAGTGGGCAAGGGGCTTTGCTGCCGACTCTGACGGTCTGAGTGTGAGCTGTGGGTCCCACGTAGTGGGAGGAGAGAACTGACTCATAGCTGTCCTCTGACCTCCATAGGCACACTACAGCACTCTCTCACACACACACATACACACACACATTTTCCTTTTTTGTTTTGTTGAGACAGGGTTTCTCTGTGTAATAGTTCTGGTTTTCCTGAACACATTCTGTAGACCAGGCTGGCCTCAAACTCACTGAGATCTGCCTGCTTTTGCCTCCTTAGTGCTGGGATTAAAGGTGTGTGCCGCCACCGCCATCCAGCCAAAATAAATTCCTTAAATGTAATTTTTTCTGAGTCTCACTATATAATCCCTGGCTGGCTTGAACTCACAGAGTTCTTCCAGCTTCTGTTTCCCAAGGGCTGGGATTAAAGGTGAGTGCCACTGTACCTGGCAAAATGTAATTTTAAAAGGTTTTTTTGGGGGGGGGGTTGTTTGTTTGTTTTTAAGAGGGAAAGGAAAAGAAAGGACTGAGAATATTAAGACCACAGCCCGATGTGATGTCTCTGAGGAAGCTGGGGCGGGGCAGGGGGCACAATGGAAGTTCAAGTAGATTGGCTGAATTTGGCAACCCATTAGACTCTATACTGGCCGCAGAACAAAGAAGCAGATGTTGAAGTTTGTGGTTCGGAACAGAGGGCTAACAAATGTGGGAGCTGCCAGCATCTAGAATGGTCTTAAAAGCCAGGGGCAAGATGAGTTCACCAGCAGGATGTGGATGAGGGAAGATGAGGGCCAAGCCTGAGCCCTGGGTACTTGAGCCTACAGAGGTGGGAGTGCCAACAGGGAAGGAGAGTAGCCAAAGCAGGGTGTTGAGAGGCAGTCGGGGCCAGGGCCAAAGGCTGGACAGTGGACTGCAGGAGAAGCCAAGGCCTTGTCCTCCGTGGGCAGCAGAGGTGATGTCTCCCCTGAATGTGGAAGGAAGTGTTATGAGGGAACATGTGGTTCCACCAGGAGACTCCCAGCCGGGGTCAGAGCTAAGCAGGATGTGTGTCCAAAGGAGGTCCCCCCATTGTCAACCTCAAGTACCCCAGGCATCCCACAAAAGCTGCTCCACTCCTGCTTAGAAAGATTCCCCAAGTTGGTAAGGAGAAGATGGCTGTTTGGTGGTGGTTCTGCGGGTTCTAAGCGGTGGCTCTCTGGGCTTGTGGAGCCCCTTAGAGCCAAGTGCCTCCTGAAAGAAGTCCCTGTGCCAGAAACACATGAGTGCAACACCCAGTTGCCAGCCAGTGCTGCTCCCTGCCACGGTGAAGGAAGCAGACCCTGTGTCAGAGGGCTCTGACTCTTACTCCTGAATGGTGTCAGAGTAGGTACTCGTGGGTGGGTACCCACATCTCTGAGTCTTGTCACATGCTACTGCTTGGGGAACCTGGTGTCCCATTCCTTGGTATAAGAGGAGGAAAAGGGGAAAGGCTGGAATCATTGAGGCATAGGTCCTTTGTTGTAATCCCTCAACACAGTCAAGAGTAGAGAGAACAGTATGCTGAGCCCCTCAGGAAGAGTGCAGTCACTTGCTCCTAGGCGTCATTTTTGCAAAGAGGACTATTTATACTTACTTATTTCGTGTATATGTATGTGCATGTGTATGTGTGCATATGCACTCGTGTAAAGAGTGTATGTGCACTCAGAGGCCAAAAGAGGGCACCAGTGTCCTCTGTCATTACTGTTCCCCACCTATTCCTCTGAGTCAGGGTCTTTCCTTAAACCTAGAGTTCAAGTTTTCTCAGGTAGGCTGGAAGCCAGTGAGCTCCAGTATGATGTAGGTGGTTCTTTTGTCTATGTGTTAATTTCATTGGTTAATAAAGAAACTGCCTTGGCTTTTGATAGGGGAGAAAATTAGGTGGGTGGAGTAGACAGAACAGAATGCAGGGAAGAAGGGAAGTGAGGTCAGACACTATGGAGCCAGCCTCCAGGTCAAACATGCTGAATCTCCTCGGTAAGCCACCACCTCATGGTGCTACACAGATTATTAGAAATGGGTTAAGCAAGATGTGAGAGTTAGCCAGTAAAAGGCTAGAGCTAATGGGCCAGGCAGTGTTTAAAAGAATACAATTTGTGTGTTGTTATTTCAGGGCATAAGCTAGCCAGGTGTCCAGGAGCCAGGCAGCAGGGATGCAGCCCGCTCGCCTCATCACTACACCAGTACTCCTGTTTCTGCTCTCCCCGCTCCCTGTGGTGCTCCAGGCAAGGGTGAGACACACTGTTTGTTATGTGGGTCCTGGGATCAAAGTCTGGTCCTCTTAATTGCATAGCAACCTCTTAACCTCTGAGCCAGCTTCCCAGTTCATTTTATTTTGTTGTTGTTGGTATTGTTGTTGCTGTTGATTTTGAGACAGGGTCTCACATAGACCAGGCTGGCCCCAAATTATCTATATAGCCAAACATAACCTTGATCATCCTACTTCTGCTTGTGTGCTGGGGTTATGGGCACGTACCACTGGGACTGACTTACGTGGTACTGTAGCTGGAACCCAGGACCTAGTGAATGCTTGATCAGTGGAGCAAGCCTGTGTCCTAGAGATGGTTTTGCTAGCTGTCCACAGCAAGATTTCCCATCCTGCAGGTTATCAGATATGACTGGCTTTTGTGGGGCTGGAGAGATGGTTCAGCATCAGTTAAGAACACTGGCTGCTCTTCCAGAGGACTTGGGTTCATTTCCCAGAACCCACACGGCAGCCCACAACTGTCTGTGACTCCAGTTACAGGTTATCTGACTCCCTCACAAAGATATACTTGCAGATGAAATACCAATGCACATAAAATAAATAAATCTTAAAAAAATCTTGCTTTTGAGTTTGAATTTCTTGGCTCTGGATATTCACTTTTTTTAATTCAGTAAAACATAATGGAATAGAAAATAATTTAAAGGGCACACAGTCTTGTGTAAGACTTAAGTTTCAATGATGCTAATGTCCATATTTATGTCTGTATGTATGTGCCCTAGGTGGCCATGTCCATTGGGCTTGGCAAATGAGTTTAAAAACTGGTGTTGTCTTCTTGGGCCCCACCCATGAAGGAGTGTCCACACAACTGGATGGGGCCTTCCAGCTGCTGGCTGACCAGTTCTTCTGCACTGGTCTTGCTTCATGGAGACAAAGCCAGCTGTGCTTTCCCTACACCTGCACGTCTCCGTGGTCACATGACATCCTGCAGGTTGGCTGGTTGCTGTAGAGCGCTCTGCTGTCATCTCCACTGTAGCAACCATGACTGTTTGCAACCCTTGAGATCAGGCATTGGCAGCTGATGTTCCCTCATAGAAGAAGGGGTAGGGACGGCCTTTGGTCCCTCACCAAAGATTCTAGCCACTCCTTCCTGAGCCTCCTGGCCAGCTGGATGTGATTCTGCCCTAATGACACATGGCCTCCTGGTCCCAGAGGCGCTAAGTAGAGAGGATGGAAGGTAAACAGAAGAGGAAGAACTTCACCTATGCAGCTATAGGGAAGTTGCCAGCCATGCTGGGGGTGAGGTGAGGCTATTCTATGGGGCAGCCCATTCAACTTAGTTCCTCAGATTCGACTTTGGTGGAATCATACTTCAGTCTGTTGAGGGAGCTGCGGGCCTCTTCCCACAGCTTGGCTCCTGGCCGCCTGGCTAGCTTATGCCCCAAAATAACAACACACAAACTGTATTCTTTTAAGCACTGCTTGGCCCATTTCTATTAATGTGTGTAGCACCCCAAGGTGCGCTTACCGGGAAGATTGTAGCCTACGTCCATCCTGGGTCAGAGCTTCATCATGTCTGCCCAGGAGAGAGGAGCATGGTGCCTGAGCTCACTTCCTCTTCCTCCCAGCATTCTGTTCTGTTTACTCCACCCACCTATGTTCTAACCTATCAGGGCCAAGCAGTTTCTTTATTAATTAACCAATGACCTTCCTCCATCATCAGTCTGTCATTAGAACCCTCTAAGGAGGAAGCACTGGCTGGTGACTCCCCAGGGAAAGAGTTCCCCTAATACTGGCACAAAGCAATACAGAGGGATAGGTATGGTGTGGTATGGCACAGTGGAGTTCAGCAGCAATGCAGGGTGGTGCAGCGGTGTGAGGTGGTTCAGCACAGGCAATGCAGTGCACGGGAGCACAACACAACCAGCCCTTCTCTGGAGAGCCACTACTCCAGCTGAAACCAGCAACCAGGCCAGATCCTCCATCCTGGCTCACCACAGAGGCATCAGCACACTTTGTGTACCCCAAAAGTACCACTCCCAAAGGTTCTAATGAGGAAATGATTGAGTATGGGGGGATCTACACTCCCGGGTGAGGGTGCTGGGATTGGGAACCCCTGGCCTAGAGGGAGGCTTAGGCTCACTTCCACAGAGCTGAGCTATGGAGCACTGCAGGGGAACTTCTGTACATAGTAGTGTCAACATCCAAGTATGGGTGTGGTCCTGCCTCATGCGTGGGGACCAAAGCCATTCCATTAAGGAACAACTGCCCAAAGTCTTACTTCTACGCAGGTGGTGCGGGACAATTCTGTATTCTGTCAATTATGTTTTAAATAAACACTGATTAGTCAGTAGCCAGGCAGGAAGTATAGGTGGGACAACCAGACAGGAAGTAGAGGAGGGTCAAAGAGAAAAGGAGAATTCTGGGAAGGAGGAAGCCCATTCCTCCCCAGTCCTGTCTAGACGCTGAAGAAGGAAGATGTGACCTACCCCACTGAAAAAGGTACCAAGCCATGTGGCTAACATATATAAGAATATGGGCTAATGTAAGTTATAAGAGTAAATAAGAAGCCTGAGCTAATGGGCCAATCAGTTTATAACTTATGAAGACCTCTATGTGATTTCCCTCGGGGTTCCGGCAGGACAGAAACCCCAACAAGCAGGCCCTCATGTTAGACGCAGGGGCCTTCACCCAAGCTCTCCCAATTATTCTTTCTCACCTAGAGGTGACCCCTCTTCCTGTCAGCGGGCAGAGAATGTGTACCCCTCCCAGTCCACCCCTGTGTCCTGCCCTTCCCCTGCTCCTGACCGCTTCATTCCTGCTTGGTTCTTTACTCACTTAGAGGATGAAGGGGCCATGCAAAGACAATTAGAGCCAAGAGTTTACTTTATTGTCACCATCCAGTGGAAAGCCCCATGTGCCAGCAGAGTAAAGCGTATCACACACACCCATCCGCCAGTCACCAGCTTCCACAATCAGGGCATAGCACCCATCTGTGTGAGCTGTGTCATGGAGAACTCCAGTGAAGCCTTCCAGGCTACATCTGTGTCCTGGCCTCGGGCACGAGTAAGCCTTCTGTGCCTGGCTGTCGTGGATGCAGGTATGTCCCCGTGTGCCTGGCTGACATGGATGCAGGCATGTCCCCGTGTGCCTGGCTGTCATGGATGCAGGCATGTCCCCATGTGCCTGGCTGTCATGGATGCAGGCATGTCCCCGTGTGCCTGGCTGTCATGGATGCAGGCATGTCCCCCTGTACCTGGCTGTCATGGATGTAGGCATGTCCCCATGTGCCTGGCTGACATGGATGTAGGCATGTCCCCAGCATGTACTTCTTAAGAGAAAGGGCTTATGAAGGTTTGGTGTGTCTTCTAGAAGGTTCTGGTGAATTCTTATATCCTTACTGGGTGAAGGGTTCCTTTACTCATTCATCACCCAGAAGGACAGTACTGAATTACCAACCACCTTAGAAAGAAACCTAAATAGCTTCTAAAAATCTCTTTACTGGGAGTAAGAACTGGATATGAAGACCCAGGGTTCAATCCCCAGAACCAATGTTTAAAATGTCAAGTGTGACAGTTGATGCACGATTGTAATCCTAGCTCTGGGAAGTGCAGAGACAATCAACGTACACCAGAGCTCCCTAGTCCAATGAGAAACTGTCCCAGACTATGTAAGGTTGGCAAGGTGGCTCATGCCACACAAGCCTGATGACCTGAGTTCAATCTCCGGAACCTGTGCAAAAATGGAAGAAGAGAACTGACTTCCAAAAACTGTCACCTGACTGCCCATATACACCATGGCATCACACACACACACACACACACACACACACACACACACACACACCAGTTATTAAAAATATTAAAAAAATAAGTTTATGTCTCCTAAAGCATGACATCCAAGGTTGACCTCTGTTCCCACATGCATGTGACGCTCTCTCCCACACATAATAGACCACAACCAATGAGAGGTGACCCTATTGCTATAGAATGAACTCCGTCGGAAGTAATTTTGTTCTTGGGAAGACAGGAGGGAAACAGGCAGAATGGCTCATTTCCAACCTCAGTGGCTTTGTCCGGGTTTTGCTCAATCTCCTGGCTAACGGCTAAACCATCTGAACTCTCAACCAAAATAAATACACCTCTGAAGTTGAACAATGTTATTACATCAAGGCTGATGTAATGGTTCCGAACCATGAGAAAATTGTATTCCTGCATAATGGGCCCCTCTGTTCAGCCAGGGGAAAGGCTGGGCTGCTGGCTGCCTGTCAAAAGGAATTTGGCATTTTCCATCATTGTTAAGCTGGGTGTGTGTATGTGTGCGTTTGTGTGTGTGTGTTCGTGTGAGTGTGTGTGTACGTGCATGTGTGTATGTGTAAGCTCATTAATGGTATTGCAGTCCCTGTGGTGTGAAAATGTTCAGAGAGATATTATGCCTAATTCAAGGATGCAGAATAGGTCCCTAGGCCAACCCAAAGAAGAGTTCTAGAATGATCAGGCTCTGCCCCCTTCAGCCCCCAAATCCTTCCTAGACTCAGCTCGTCACAGGATGACACTTCCGATTTTAATGACTGTCTGCAAAGTAACTCAAAGTCACAAGACTCAGAGATTACCTCACTACAGAGGACGATTTTGAAGTACAAGTTGGGAGTCATATCTGACCCCAGGAACACCTAGGCATGTGTCCTGGACACCCCTGGGGGTAAGATGTGCAGACAAGATGTCTACTCCAGAAGCCAGCCTGAGCTGAGAGGGGTCACCTGGGCATTCTTCAAACCCATTACTTAGATAGTACACAACCCTAAGCCTCCCATGGTCCACCCCTGACCCTGAGAACGCTCGCACCCTTGACTCTCTAACAGGACCTGTTCAGAGACAGTGTCTGGAAGACATACCTTCTGTTTCCCACCAAGTCAGGACCAAGAAAGAAAAGCCAGGAACAGCACTGGGGAGCTGACCCAGTGAGTAAAGTGCTTGTCTTGCAAGTGTGATTACCTGAGTTTAATCCTCCAGAACCGACCAATAAAAACCGACAAGTGTGGTGGCATGTGTCTGCAGTTCCAGAGCTGGTGAAGTGGAGACAGCGATCCACACAACTCCCTGGTAGTCCTCCTAGCTGAAACAGAAAGCCCATCTTCAACAAGAGACTCTCTCCAAGAGTAAGGTGGGAAGTCACTAGGGAGAACAGCCAGTGTCAGCCTCTGACCTCCACATGTAAACACACACACACACACACATGTGCACACACATACATACACAGGCACACATGCACGTCATGGGAAATGCTGCCCAATGGAATCTGAGCCCTCTAAATCCAGGCTCTAGGGAGAAGACAAATGGTTTTTTGGTTTTGGATTTTTTACGTATGATCAACTGTTAAACACGCATAGAACTCAAAGTTAGCCTTCCCAAGACTCTGGAACCTCAGGACATGACCCACCAGTCCACAGACAATCTGAAGGCACCGACCACATCTGCAGCACAGGAAAACAATCACCCACAGATGGCCCACCCAAATGATCTCCTCTTATCTTGATCGTGTTCTGTGTGTAGTGTGTGCTGTGTGTGTGCTCACATGTGTGCGGAGGCCTGAGGTTGGTTTCAGGTATCTTCCTGTGAACCTCCTGCTCACTGATTCTGTTGTATGAGCTACGTAGCTCACCCCAGGGATCCTGCCTGCCTCTCCAGCACTGGGTTTGCAGGTGAACCACCACACCCACTAGGTTTTCACGTGAGTGCCAGGATCTGGCACACCCATCCCCGTGTGTGTGCCACAAGTGCTTACACCAAGCCATCTCCCCAGTTCCCTTTGCTCATCTTTCTTCAAAGATTGATTTTATTTGTGATTGTGTGTCTGGGAGAGGGGGGATGTGTGCCTGTGGGCAGATGCTTTCAGACTCCAGTAGAAGGTGTTGGAAGCCCTGGAGCTGGAGTGTGAGCTCCCTGACATAGGTGCCGGGAGCTGAACTTGCGTCCTCTGCAGCAGCAGTGTGTGCTCCTAACCACTGAGTCATCTCTCCAGCCCCATCTTTCTTTTTCCATTTGTATATCTTTTCGTGTGTGTGTGTGTGTGTGTGTGTGTGTGTGTGTATTGAGAGCTCAAAGTTCACATGCCATGGAGTTCAAAGACAATCATTTCTCTCTCTCCACCATGTGAATCCTGGGGTTTGAACTCAGACTTGGAGGCAGCTGCCTTTACTGACTGTGCCACCCAGCTGCCCTTGCGCATTTTCCTAAAGGTGTTATCTCCAAACACAGCCGGGTTCTAGTGTAGCAGGCTTAGGACTTGAATGTGGATTTGTGGGGACAAAACTCAGAGGTGCTAGCGTGGTCAAAATGATGATGTTAGGTAAAGTGTCCAGTGGCTTACTGAAGCTCGTTCTGATCAGAGTGGGGATGAAGGACAGTCGACTCTCAGAAACACTGTTCCATGGAAGTCTGAGACGTTCCCAGGTTCTACCGTGTGAAGTGACAGGAAGGGACAGCAGAGAATGGAGCAATATTTCAAGCAATGTGTCAGCTTCTCTGGAAACGTCAAGCTAAGAGCATGCTAGAGAGGCTTCAGAACTACAGTGGCCCTCTTCAAATTCACCATTCTCTGCATGGTTTTTATTACCCTCACCCAAGTGGGCATCAACAGCTGGGTGGCACAAGTCTTTAATTTCAGCATCCAGGAGCCAGAGGCAACAGATATCTAAGTTTGAGGCTAGCCTGGTCTACAGAGCAGTTCCAGAACAGCCAGAGCTACACAGAAAAACTCTTCCTCAAATAAATAAACAAAAGCCAACAATGACAAAGTGAGCACGGTATGGTAGGATACACTGGAAAAGAGAGGAGAGAGAAATCACATTGGCATAACTTCGTTTGTTGAGACGTCTTTAGCCCAGGCTAGTCTCCAACTTGATCTGTAGCAGAGGAGAATGACCTTGAACTTCTAACCCTACTGCCTGAGCCTCCTGAGTGCTGGAGTTCAATCCTAGAGCTCTAGGCATGCTTGGTAAGCATTCCACCAGCTGGGCTACTTTCCCAGCCCCTCATAGAACTTTCTATTATAGTATGGGTTATAACTGGTTTCTTATACTATTGATTATAGGTGTTAATAACTTAAACATTTTATTTATGTGTATTAATTTAGTTGGGGGCATGCACATGCTATGGAATGGGCGTGAAGGTCAGAGGACGACAACTTCTGGGAGAAGGTGGGCTGCAGCAGTGGCGGCAGGCGCGTTACGCTGGAACCCACCACTGGAGTCCTGAGGACACAGTCCAGGCGGTGGCACTTGGCAAGCACTGAACCATCTCACTGGCCAGCTGTTACTCTCTTACTGTGCTGCATTCTGAGTAGTGGAATTTATCATAGTTCTGTGTAGAAGAAAGAATGGTCTCATGAGGTCAGTCTATTCATAACGTAGGGCGTCCATTGAGGGTCTCAGAGAGGCATCTCCCATGGAAGGGAGGACCACTATACATGCAATCCTGTCCCTGAATGGCACAGACTTCACAGGCCCTTCCTGTGCCCTGCAACCTGGGAAATGGCAAAGGAACTAGACACTGGTCTCATCTCATCACAGGACAAGAACTTTTTGGAAGCTGGAAAGATGGTTCAATGATTAGAGCACTTGCTGCTCTTACAAAGGACCAGAGCTCAGTTCCGCGCACTCATGTGAGGTGGCTCCCAACTGCTGGGTTTCTTCTGGTCTCCTGGGCACCAGCACTCACACTCACACCCTCACACCTACACAGAGACACACAATGAGAGACAGATCTTTAACAGAGGTGGGGGGTTGCAGGATGAGAAGAGTGGGCGCTCATCCCTGCAGTCTATCTGGCTAACCCTTGTTTTCTCCAGGGAAAGGTAGAGCTTTGGACTAAACTCGCCATGCATCTGTTGAAACAGGCACTCCTCTGCCCAACTGTAGGAGCTCCAGCCAACTCGCCACGGTGGATGCTCCTCACACTCTCTGCCCTCACCTAGAAAATGGCAGCCAGGTGATTTCTCAGACATGCTAGCAGCTTTGCAAGCGGCAGGTAACTAAAACCTCCTTAGTCAGGCCGGTTAGACAGCTCATCGAGTAAAGGTGCTTGCCTCGAAGCCTGGCATGCAATATCTGGGATTCATGGCTGTCCTCTGAACTCCACACCGCTACTGTGGCGCACACGCGTGCACACACACAGACACATATAAATGTAATAAAACGTTCAATCCAGAATGGTGGTTCATGCCCTTAGGCCCATCACTTAGGAGGCAGAGGCAGGTTCATCATAGCTGCATCCTGTGACAGGCTCGTTAAATACTGGAACAAGTTACCTGGAGGAGAGACCTTAGTCTGACTGAGGTGAGGTGTGGTCTCGCCTCCAGGCAGGAAGGAGAACTAGATGGCCTCCCTGGGCCTCTGCCTTCCTGGGGATTTCAGGCAGACATCAACATCTGGAGAGTGACACTGTCTGAGATCCTAGTGGCCGGAAGCCAGCACGAACAGGGTGGCCCAGTCTGGGCAAACTACCCCGAGCTAACCACCTGATAGACTTGCTAATAGGTGTGGCACCTATAAGGATTTCCCATTTGACAGAGCGAGAAGCATACAAGAGACTGCTGGACTTGGAAGGGGCAGTGGCCAGAGCTTGAGGCCGCCGTGGTGTGTGTGTTTCACACAGAGGCACACAGAAAGGTCCTTATGCAAGGATGGGAAGGCCTGCCTGGGAGGTCTCTCCTACAGCTCCTAGAAGCCCTAGGAAGAGCTCTAGACTCCAACCAAGAGCTGTGCACATGTTAGCATCGGGTTTTGCCTCCCCGTGTCTTCTGACGAACAGGGGATGAGAGAAGAGTAAAGCTGTAAGATCACAGCCCAGTGACCCCAAATCCAGAGGGCTTGCACTGGGCTGCCGCAGCCCTGCACAGGAGGCTGCCGCAGCCCTGCACAGGAGGCTGCCACTCCTACCACACCAGAGAGAGCATCTCGGCTTTGCCTGCCTGGCCTCTCATCTCACGTCTCCTCACTGAAAGCTCCCACTGTTGCCCACACCCCTCAGACCTTGGCCTTCCTTTCACCTCTCTGCCTGGCTCTCCTTCCCTTGCATCTGATGCATCTCTACTCACCTGTCCTAGTCCTGCTCAGTATCACATCTTCAGCAAAGGGTCTCCTTTTGTGGAGTGGGAGGGGGAAGGTGGTGTGTGTGTGTGTGTGTGTGTGTGTGTGTGTGTGCGCGCGCGCGCGCACATGCGCGCACAGGCTGGTGCTTTTCCTTGAGTGTCATTTTTTTTTTCCAGACCTTGTCTGCAACTCACCACCCAGGCTGGGCTAGCTAACTAGGCAGCCATGGGATCTACTTGTCTCTACCTCCTCAGTGCTGGGATCATTCTGGGAATGGAGCTCGGATTCCAATACCTGTAAGGAAAGCCCTTTAATGGCTGAACCCCCCTCCCCAATATGGGTTCTCTTTTCCCTACCCACTCTTCTTTGCTTCTGCATCACCCCACCCTCCAGCTTGGAGGGTCCTCATGGGCAAAGTCCAGTTGACACCATTATGCTGGAGGTTCCTGCCAGAACGTGCTTTGAGAACCTAGGACCGCCTTAGGAAGAAGGCACAACACAGCTGTAAGCCTTCTTCCCATGGTCACCCCACTTCGTCTAAAGTATAGAGGGGTGCCCAGGCAGAGTGTTCAGACCCCTGCTCACCACCCCCATGTACTTTGCCTCCCATATGTGTTAGAACGGACCCACCATGAACCCTCATTCGCCTTCTTTCCTTGTTCTGTTGCTGTGATGAAAAAGCTGACCACCCCAGGTTGCAGCCACCGTGGTGCAGAAGTCAGGACAGGACCTCGCCACTCCTCACACTCCCGGTCAGGAGCAGAGACAAAGACACACCTGCTCACTTGCATGCTTGCTGGTGCTTAGTGCCATTTCTTAACTCTCATTACAGTTTAGGAACCCCTGCCGAGAATACTGTGTTGGCTACTGTTATGTAACTTAACACAAGTTAGGATCGTTTGGGAGGAGGAAGATTCTCCCACCAGACTGGCCTGTGGGCAAGCCTATAGTGCATTTTCTTAACTGATCACTGTGGGCAGTGCCACCCTTGCAAAGGTCCTGGGGGTGTATAAGAAAGCTAACTGAACAAGCCATGTCCCTCCATGGCCTCTGTTTCAGTTCCTGCCTCCAGGTTCCTGCCTCAAGTCCCTACCCTGACTTCCCTTCACCCCAGACTAGAACAATAAGTTGAAATAAACCCTTTCCTCCCCAAGTTGTTTTTGGTCATGGTGTGTTTATCATAGCAATAGAAACCCTAACTAAGACAGGAATGGACTAACTAAGCCCACAGTGGGCTGGGACTTCCCACATTAATTAACTCAATTAAGACAATCCCCCAGACACGCCCACAGGCCAGCCCTAAGTAGACAACCCTTCATTGAGCCACTCTTCCCAGATGAGTCTAGGTTACATCAAGTTGACAGTTACAACTAACCATCACATCTCCTTGACTACCATTTATTTCCCTACATCCTCCTCAGGAAACACAGTTCTGGACAAAGTGAGCATTCAGCTGCAGACCTGAAGGCCAGAGGCACCCTGGGATACGGTGACAAAGTGTGTGTTCACCCTCATGTGGGAAGTTCTTGTTATATACAGCTCCCAAGTCCCCCACACAGAAACCTGTTCTCCTCAGGAAACCCACAGCAGGCAAGCTACAGGAGTTTCCATGACTACGCCAACCTGACCCACCTTACTTCCTCACATGAAAATGAAAGGCAAGCTGGAGAGCGGTGGCCTGCTGGGGCTTGTGTTCAGACTCATCCCGATGGAATACTAACCACACCCACTGCCATAATTTCCCAGCTTTAAAACATTTTCCAAAAGATTTCATGTTAAAGCAAAAACTGGCAGTGTCTGTCCCCTCGGTGCTTCTATAAATGTTCCAGAACCTAAAGAGAATAGATAATGAGCTAAGAGGCCACCTCCCTGAAAAGGTTGGCCAGTTCACAAAGTTATGCCCCTCAATCTTAGCGGGAAAAGTGGCTGGCAGTGGCCTGGCATGACCTTGGTCACAAGTGGCGCGGAGCTTCAAGAAGCTATTAAGGTCTGTTATTAAACTAGGTGTGGACAACCTTAGGTCATACCAAGTGACTTTGTCTCTGATACTGTCTGTTCTTCTAAAACCATCAGCCTGATTCTCCTTGACCCTTTCTTACCTCCTCCCTCAAGAGGCTGGGATGAAGGCTGGAGAGACTGCCCAATGGTTAGCACCTGCTGCGCTTGCAGAGAATCCAGGTTCAGTTCTCAGCACCCATGTAGGGTGGCTACACTCACAGGCACCTGCAACTCCAGCTCCAGGGCACCTGACACCCTTGTCTAGTCCCCGAAGGCGCTCGTGTAAATGTCACAAAACAAACATGGACATGATACACACACATAATAAAAATGAAATAAACAGGAGGGGAAAGAGACTAATTTGGGGTTCTATATGGGAGCAGCAAGACCCTCAAAAAGAAGTCAATTTACAAACCATAAGGTTGTGGTCACTTCCTACCTGCAGTCTATACTCAGTTACAGGGATAAGGGGAAGCTAAAAATGTTGGGCTTTGCCCAGAAGGGTGAGAGCCATTCCTGGGCCCCTGGAGACCTGCCCTGCTCTACGGGGGAGTCACATACCTCCTTCGCTCGGTACTCACAGCCCTGTTAAAGTAGGTGTTATCACATTTTACATGTACAGCCTGAGCCTCAGAAAGATTAAATCGTTGCCAACGTCAACAGTTCCTGGGTGGCAGGGCCAGGACAGAAATCCAGATCTGCCCCAGCCCACGCTCTTCCCAGCTGGGTGCTCCGTCCAGGCACGCGACATGTCCACCTGCCCACGCTCCTGGCCTCGGTCAGCCAGCTCTCACTGGGTTAGGGCAGGAAAGGAAGGTGGGATGGAACCAGGGTGGTGAGGAACAAGGAGGCGGTGGATTGGTCCCATTTAAGCCTAATAAAGTAGAGACAATGGGTACTTGAAGCTCCAGAGAGACTCCCTAAACATGGGAGGGACTTGGCATACCTGGTAAGACAACAGGGCCAACAGCTGCCAAGTTACCCTTGTCATTCCAACACCCCAAGCAGCAAGATGGGGGGAGGCAGGAGGAGAAGGAACAGACCTAGGGGACACAGGTCAGAGAAATGCTGTTATTTTGCACCAAAGCAGACGCTGAAAAATAAAGAGTGTGAATTGGGAGAAGGGACCGGAGGCAGGGTACCTTTCCAATCCTTCCAACCCTGAGCCAGCAGGGTGAGAGAGGCAAGAGTCACCAGAAAGCCAGGAAATCACTGAGAAGGGCCAACCCCATCCAAGGGAGGGCCAGGCAGAAGGTGCCTGCTGCCAGAGGGAGGCTGAGGCGTGGGAACTGAAAGACACTCTTGAATGGAACCACTGAGGTGGCTTCTGTAGGGTTCATGAACCGACGGCAGTGGGAAGCAAGATGATTGCGATCTCTAAGGGAGGGAGGAGACAGAAGGAGGGGAAGGTTAGGAAGCTTCGAGCTTCAAGGGTGTGGTAGCTCATGCCTATAATCCCAGCATTTGGGAAGCAGAGGGAGAAGGAGCGCCCACGAGTTCCAGGCCAACCTGGTCGACACAATGGATTTCAAGTCAGTCCAGGCTAGACTGTCTCAAAAAAATATAACATACACACACACGTAGATATACATGTGCGCATATGTATATATATATATATATAACAATGTTAGGGAGGTTTTTGTTTCTTTCTTTTAAAGAATTATTTGCATTTGTGTTCATATGTCTGTGTCTGTGCCACTTGTGAGCAGGTGTCCGGGTAGGTCAGAAGAGAGTGTTGGATCCCCTAAAGTCCAAATGACAGGCAGTCATGAGCTATCCTCATAGGTACTGGGAACCAAGTTCCATCCCCTGCAAGAGCAGCAAGTGTTCCTCTCCTCTAAGCCTGTGAGTCTCCAGCCATTTGTTGGTTTGTTTGTTAAGACAGATGGTTGGGCTGGGTTGAAAACTCAGTTGGTAAAGTATGAGGATCTGAGTTCTACCCCTAGACCCATTTAAAAACAAAAAACAAAAGCTGGACATGATTGCACCCATTTATAATCCTGGCACAGGTTTTCGTATGTAAATGCCCCTCGACCGAAGGATGCACAAGGAAAATGTGGTACATTTACACAATGGAGTACTACACGGAAGGAAAAAAAATGACATCTTAAAATTTGCAGGCAAATGGACGGAGCTAGAAAACATCCTATTGAGTGACGTAACCCAGACCCAGAAAGTCAATTATCATATGTACCCACTCATAAGTGGTTTGTAAACATAAAGCTAAGAAAACCAGCCTATAAATCACAATCCCAGAGAACCTAGACAACAATGAGGACCCTAAGAGAGATATACATGGATCTAATCTACATGGGATGTAGAAAAAGACAAGATCTCCTGAGTAAATTAGGAGCATGAGTACCATGGGAGAGGGTTGAAGGGGAGGGGAGCAGAAGGAAGGGGAGCAGAGAAAAATGCATAGCTCAATAAAATCAATTAAAAAAATTAAAATAATCCTGTCACAGGGAATGCAGAGACTAGATCCCTAGGATTTACCTGCCAGCAGCATAGTGTGCCTGTCCAGTCCCAGGCCAGTGAGAGAGTTGTCTCAAAGGGGTAGGTGGCACCTGAGGAACACCTGGAGTTGTTCCTGGCCTCCACGTGTGCACATGCGCAAGCACACTCACATACATAAGCACACAAATGCATATATACACAAAAATATAGGGGCAATTGGAACATATGGGTAAACAAGCAGGGAAAGAGCCAGGGAAACTTGAAGATTTCAACTAACTTCGGAGATAGAGATGGAGACATGTGAATTTGAGTGGGGTCAGGGCCTACGGCACAGGGCCGCAGCATTAGTTCTAAAGGAAAAGATGCTTTATCCTCTAACAGAAGGGGAGGATGAGAGGAGGGAGCTGAAACAGAAATGCTGAAAGAAACGTCCAGAAACCCATACAGAGGCCTCTGAGAGTCCTGGAAAAGAAGAGACAGAGCTCGGTGGAATTCAGGCAAGGAGCAGCCTGGGATTATCTGGTCAGTGTGTATTAGTCAGGATAACCAGTATTTGCTGCTGTAACAAACAGGCTCCCAGGGGCTTTACCTTAAGAATCTTCCTTCCTTCTTTCTCTTACCCCACCTCTTCCTTTCTTTCTTCCTTTTGAAATAGGGTCTTCCTAGGTAACCCAAGCGGTCCTGAAACTCATTATGTAGCCCAGGCTGGCTTTGAACTTGTACAAGATACTCCTGCCTTGACCTCCTGAGTGCTAGGATTATAGGCACCTGACTTGAGAGATTTTTTTAAATAAATTAACAGCTTACTGGGTAGCCTAAACTTTGAATTTAACTAAGGACGACCTTGAACTTCTGATCTTTCTGCCTAGAGCTAGGATTTCAGGTCACCACTACACAGGGTTTATGCAATGCTGAAGACCAAACCCAGGGCCCGGTCCATGCCAAACACGTGCTCCACCAGCTGAGCTACACCCTTGACAACTTTTTTTTTATTATTCTTTGAAAGGGCAATGCTGCCGAAGCAGTGGTGGCACACGCCTTTAGTTCCTGCACTTGGGAGGCAGAGGCAGGAGGATCTCTGGGAGTTCGAGTCCGGCCTGGTCTACAGAGTGAGTTCCGGGACAGTCAGGGCTACACAGAGAGACCCTGTCTAGAAAAGAAAAACGCAAAAGCTCACTGCCAGTGTTGGTAGGGAGTACAAGCCTTCCACACAGTAGCCAGGGTCTCCAACCCCTTTCCCGTGATGGCTGCACTATCTCCCGGGAGGTGGGAACAACAGGGGCCATGGTAGACACTCTCTGGGCAGGCACGTATTTCCACCCACATGCCAGGCCTGTCTCAGAACCACACCCAGTGGGAAGCTAGCAATAGTAGTCTTGTTGGGTGCCTGGGAGGAAAAAAAGAATTTTGATGGGGAGGGGGGCATTTCCAGGGGTTGGGCTGTGGCTCAGTAGGTAGAGTACTTGCCCGGCATTGCAGAAGGCCCTGGGTTCCATCCTCAGCCCACAGGAAGCTAGGTGAAGTGGGACAACCTTACTCCCAGGGCTAGGAAAGGGTGAAGATTGTGAGCTCAGGGTAGCAAGTTCAAGGCCAACTAAAGCTGCTTGAGACTGTGTCTCAAAATGGGAAGGGACAGTAAAAAGATTTAGCACATGCTACCAACCTCGTCACCCGAATTCAACCCCTGGAAGCCACATGAAGGAAAGAGAGAACTGACTCCCAAAATTGTCCTCTGACCTGCATTTGAGGCTGCACACTCACACGGACACTTTTGCGGGGGCTGGGGAAATGCCTATCAGGGCCTCAGTGTGGATCCCCAGCATCCTCCCGGAAAAGCCAGGCATGGGCACATCACATCTGGAACACTGGTACTGATGGTGAGGGGCAAATGGGTGGGTCCCCAGAGTTCACAGCCATTCTAGCCAACTCAGTGAGCTCCAGGGTCATAAGGTGAAGAGGGGCTGGAGAGATAGCTCAGCGGTTAAGAGCACTGACTGCTCTTCCAAAGGGCCTGGGTTCAATTCTCAACATCTACATAGTGGCTCACGAGCATCTGTAACTCCAGTTCCATGGAATCTGACAACCTCTTCTGACCTCCCTGAGTACCAGGCATGAATGTAGTACACATATATATGTTAAGGCAAAACAGCTATACACATAATATAAAATTAAAAAAAAATAAGGTAAGAGAAAGCTGAGGTATGGTGGTGCACACCTTTAATCCCAGCACTTGGAGGCAGAGATAGGTGGACCTCTGAGTTCGAGGCCAACCTGATCTATAGGACAGCCGTGGTTACACAGGGAAATCGTGTCTTGAAAAACCAAAAAAAAATAAAATTAAATTTAAAAGTGAGATGGGGAGAGACAGAACATAGGATGTCAGCCTCTGACCTCCACACAGTTGCTCATTCTCCACCCACACACAGAGTTGACAGTCATCTTCTTTGTGCGTGGACAGTTTGAGGCCAGCCTGAGTTACCTGAGACCCTACCTCAAAAATTAAAATAAAAGTGAATAAGAAGAGCATGATTCTCATGCCTCCTGGAGATGCTCGCCTGCCCATTCCTAACTCATGGTGAGAACTCCCAAGTCTGGTCGGCCCGTTGCTCACTCCCTTCCCCTGTTTTGTCCTGAGCACCTGCTGAGAAACAGCACCCTCTGAGAGTGCTAAAGCAACAGGGACTGATGGATCTGGAGGACTTAGCAGAAATGGATCCATCAGCGTATGGGCTAAGCACATATTGCAAAATCTGTAACTGTGGGGAGGGAGGGGCAGGCAAGAGGAAGAAAACAATCCAGCCCTGGGGGCATCTGGAAATAAACGCTACACTGTTGGGGTTGCTCAACAGTAACTTGCCTTCCCAGGGGCTGTGCCAGGCCTGTGGAGGGCTCATTTCATCCCGGCTGGAAGGCGCAAAGGCAGTTGCTTCAATGTTACAAGTGGCCTTAAGCGGCAATGCTGTGGCAATGCCAGGGCAGAAGGAGGGCATCTCTCCCAAGCCAGTGAGAGTGGCAGGCAAGTGTCTACCTGCACAGGTGCATTTACAGGCGTGAAGTGAGGCCCCTGTCTCCAACGCATGTGGTCAGGCTTGCGAACAGACACTCATTCATTCTCTGTTTAACCCAAAGCCTAACCCTGCTCCTTGGGTTACTTCACCAAACAGCTACTGCTTGGCAAGGTACACTGGGTTCTATCCCAGGCCCCTTTACGTGTGGGAGCCCCGGAATAGAGCAGATGAGACCTCAATACCACTCCCCCACACACACCAAGCCAGATGTCCATCACCTGTGATACTGGTCTGTAAAGTTCACCCCAAAACATCCACCGCCCACCATTCCAGTTCCCGCAGCCCACGCAAAAGCTGGCAGAGGGAGATTTGAGGAGGCTGGGTGAGAGCTGGGAATCAGGCAGCCTGGCTTTTGGCAGACCCAGGGGAGCTAATGAGGCTGTAAATGGGAGGCCGGAGGTGTGCAGGAAACAAACGGCTTTGAACTCCTCAGACCTGCTCAGAAGCGATCCCACAGGGCTGAGTCTCCTTCGGCTTCTCACTCCTTCACCGTGCTCAGAATCGCCTACAGGGAGAGCTTCCTTCCAGCCCTTCTGGCATCGCCAAAGTTTGTTGAATATCCTGAGAGGACAGAAGGGAAGGGACACAGTCCAGTGTGCAGGAAGTGGTCACACACTCAACACTGACAACGACAGACCCCAGCACGCTTCAATCCTTATAGGGGCTGTTCTGAGTGACTTACCTCACCGTGGCTATTTCTTCATGCATAAATCTAAAACTATGAGCCAGGCTGGTCTGGGAGCATTTCTGGAGCTCTACTGGGGAGACAGCACAGGAAAAGCACCATCACGGGCTGACAAGGTGGCTCAGGGGGTAAAGGTGCTTGCTGCCAAGTTTGAAGATCTGAGTTTGATTCCCAAAACACACACACACGGTGGAGGGAGAGAACCAACTCTCACAAGTTGTCCGCTGACCTCCTCATACACACTGTGGTATGTACTCACCACACACACATAAATAAATAAAATGTAACTTTTAAAGTTTTAAAAAATAAAGGAGAGGCTGAAAAAATGACTCATGTTTAAGAGTACTGCTGCTCTTCCAAAGGACCCAAGTTCAGTTCCCAGCACCCACATTATGAGGCTCACAATTGCCTGTAACTCTCACTCCAGAGGCTCCAATGCCCTTTTCTGGCATCTCCAAGCACCTGAACACACACACACACACACACACACACACACACACACTCACACACAGAGAGAAACATATATACACTTAATTCTAAAATAAAAATTTAAGGAATAAAATGAAGATCACCTGTATCCATGCACCAGGTGATGCGCCCTGCTCAGAATAGCAGAAGTCCAAGTTAGTGAGTTGGGGTTTTTTGTTTGTTTTGTGTGTGTTGGGGTGGGGTGTGTGTGCATGTTTATCTGTGTGTGCACATGTGTGTACTTGCATGAAGAGGCCAAAGACTGACATCTGCTATCGTCCCCTGTCCCTCACCCATTTTCTTGAGACAGGATCTCTCCCGGAACCTGGGACTCACATTAATTCAGCTGGGCTGGATAAACCCCAGAGGGCTTCCTGTCTCCAGCCCCCAGTCCTGGGATTACAACTGGGTGCTGCCTGACATACCCCACTGACATGGGTGCTGGGGAGGTCCTCAAGCTTGCAGAGCAAGCTCCTTACCCACAGGGCATCTGCCCCCAAGCCTCTGGTCCCTAACTGCCTGATCCTCCTGCCCTATAAACTATAAGCTCCCCTCTCATGCCTTCCAGACACCTCCAACACCTGCCCAGGGAGCAGAGGACAGTTGAGGCACGACACTAGTTATCTGGGGGGCCCCAAAGGACTAGGAAGCTATGTCAAGCCACAAAGCGTCATGAGTGAGTGGCTGGAAAACAGCAGGCGGGCGCTGGCTTGAAAGGGTCCTCCAGAGCTGAGGGTAAGCCTTAATCTGGCCCCTGGAGAACCTTCTTTCTGCATTAAACAACTAAGGCTGGGGAAATGCTAGGGAGTAGGAGCACTCGCTTCAAAAACACAGAGACCTGAGTTCAAATTTTAGCACCCAGATAAAAAGTCATGCATAGCCTCGCAGGTGTACACCTGTAACCCCAGCATTATAGGGGATCCACCAACCTCGTTCTAGATTCAGTGAGAGACCCTGTGATAGAGCGGGACATACAACATCCTCCCTGACCTCCAATCTGGCCACAGGCACAAGTTCCCATACACACACACACATGTAAAGTATATACCATCCAAATACGCACACACCAAAAAGCTCTCAGCAGGCACCCATCCTCCGCCCCGTACCTGCTAGAGTCCCTCCCCCAAACTTGCATCACACACAGACCCGTCAATAGGCCTTTGTTTCGGGGTTCTGTTTCCACACACCCTTCCCATGTGTTTGAGAACCGTTTCCCATCTCCGCTGACTTCTCAGCTGCTTTGAAGCACAATAATAAGAAGCCCCAGGCTAGGGTGGATGGAGGGCGTGTGCCAAGAACAGGGCTTGGCATGAGGCCCAAGGCTTTTGAGGCTGGCCAGTCACTGGAGAAGTTAGAGGAACAGCAGGGAGAGAGGCCTTGTGTCTTCTGATCCCCTCAACCCAGATCCCCTTCTGCTCCCTGTGTGACCCTGGGCTGTTCCCATGCCTCTTCTTCAGACCTCCAGAACCACCTAACCCTGCCTCTGACACATCCTAATGTGTCCACCTCTAACCACACCTGCCCCCCTTTTCTGTTTCCGACAAGTAGAGCTGTGGTTGGCACCCCCGGACAAAACATATTACCGGAGTTGTTGGGGTCTGCAGCCTTAACAAGTCAAGATCAGCCGTCGTCTTCAGTGAGACCAATGGAGCAATAGTGAAAAGCAGAGGTCGATTTGTTCACTGTGGGAGAGGAGGGATCCCCCAAGTCTGTCTTCAAGGTCCTGACATGAAGTGAAGTGTAACTAGAGGTATGCACAGCTAAGCAGTCCTGGTCAAGGTAAGGCCCCACCTATCACTGCTCCATTTCTATCCCGATGCCAGCCTCTCCAGCAAGACGGTCTGATGAGCTGTCCGAACTGTGTGAGATCTTCTGGGAGCTAAGTGCCTCCTGTGGTCAGCGCCAGACATCAGCCTTTTCCTTCTCCCAGCATGAGACTTCTGGAGGAACCCTAATTTCCCAGGGTCCACTTTTGCAATAGTCTTAGAGCCTGGGGAACGGACGCAAACACCTCTCCTTGGAATCCCTTGGCTTCTGCTGATTACAAATGTACTGCAAGGATAGGGCACAGCAGGCATCCGCAAGAAGGGGGCCTGGGCTCTACCCTTCCTTCAGCAAACCACTTAACACAGAGCTCGCATTTCTCATAGACTTTTAACACAAAGAACACAAGAAACAGATGGGCTGTGTTGCTCCCATGACGGGGCACCGAGTGGGTACTTAGTGGATGGTCTCGCTGATCCTTTCTGTGACAGGATGCATTCTGCTCCGACAAGGGCCATCATAGGTCAGTTTTAACCCCACAAAGGAAGCAGAACAAACATCGTCTCCCTTCTTAGGGTGCATGGGGAAGATGTTTTAGTGATGGGAAAGGACTGACGCTTCCCTCAGTGGTCACCTGTTGGGTTGTCCGGCTGGGATGCTAAGTGGAGGATCATTCTAGAACAAGGGTAGAAGAGATCTCTCTTAGGTGAGCTTTATCTTTATCCAGAACCTTTACCTCCTCTCTGTCTCTCTCTGTGTCTCTCTGTCTCTGTCTGTCTCTCTCTGTGTGTCTCTCTCTGTCTCTGTCTGTCTGTCCCTCTCTGTGTCTGTCTCTGTCTGTCTCTCTCTGTGTGTCTCTCTCTGTCTCTGTCTGTCTGTCCCTCTCTGTGTCTCTCTGTCTCTGTCTGTCTCTCTCTGTGTGTCTCTCTCTGTCTCTGTCTGTCTGTCCCTCTCTGTGTCTCTCTGTCTCTGTCTGTCTCTCTCTGTGTGTCTCTCTCTGTCTCTGTCTGTCTGTCTCTGTCTGTCTGTCTCTCTCTCAGCTATCCTGCCCCAAGCAGCTGTGTCTTGCCTCCCTGCATCAGGAGAATAAGCCCATGCCACCAAGCCTGACTTTTTGTCCGAGTTCTCTGGATTGAACTCAGGTCCCTGTGCTTGCGAGGTGAACACTTTACTGGTTGCTGGTTGAGCCATTCCCCCATCCCCTGAGCCAGCCAATAATACTCTCTGCAAATCAACTGAGAAGGTACCAATACCTGGCTAGTGAGTTGCAGAGCCCTGTGACCACTGTCAGCCCCTGGAATCAACTGGGTATTGGGTCAGTCAAATGCCTGGCTGCTTCTCCAGAGGGACGCCCCCTGGTCCCCAGGTTGCCAGCCGCAGAGTGTCGCTCTCAGTGTCTGTAATCTTATGCAGGCTGGACAGAGCCCACAGTTGGGTGATGTGTGCCTATGGTTAAAACTATGTTCCTTCCCATCCCACCACATTGTGCTCCATCCAACCATCCCCTGCTTTTCCCCAGGGAAACCCAAACAGAGGCAGGCCAGCATACCTTACTGGCTCATGCTCCCTAAGCCCTTGGCAGTCCTGATCTCCTTGCATGTAAGTCAATGACTGTGGGTCTCTATAGCTAAAGGCCCAGGTTGGGCCACAGAGAGATGACTTGAGAGATGACAAGAAAGACACATGTTGGTGACTAGTCACCAGGGGCCAGGCCAAGGGAAGAGTGCAGACCCTGAGGCATCTGTTCTGGAGGGCTAGACTCACCAACAATGGGTGGACAGCCTCAGACCAGCCCATGAGAGTTCATTACAGAAGGCAGAATGGGGTGTGTGTGGGGGGGTGTGGTTTGCCAATTCTCTGGGGGAAGTAGACAGCATGAAGGGGTCTGCGAGATGGCACACTGGCAAGGACACTTGCCACCAAGCCTAACGATCCAGGGTGATCTCCAGGACCCACACAGTAAGAGAGACTTAACTCCTGAAGCTGTCCTCTGCCCTCCACATGTGTTCTACCATGTGTCCAAGTGCACACACAAGCACACAAATCCAATGCAATTAAAACGAAAAGATCGGAATGGGAGCCACAAAGGACAGCAGCAGCAAGGGCAAGGGCCATCCAGTGCTACAAATCACCTCGGAGCACAGAGTGAAAATGCCCAACGCAGGGGTGGAAAAGCCTGGGGCTAGGAAGGCACAAACCAGCAGTGAGGACAGAGAAAGCTAGAGAAACACTGCTGGAGGTCACGTGCCTCCTCCATGGCACAGGTATTCTGCAGGGCTGGGAGCTGGCAGAAAGCCCCAGCACCTCTCATTAGGTTAGCCGCACCAACTCTCGGGGTTTTATTGCCTCTGCGTTGCCTCCGAAGAGCTCAGCCCCATCTGGCTGTAGCTGTTAAAAATGTGCTTGGCTTTCTTCTTTAAAATAAAACCCCAATCAAGGGATAAAAAAAAAAGTGCTTTGGAGGCTAGCCAGGGAACCGCTGGCTGCTTACAGGTGGGGAAAGATGGAGGACTGGAGAGGACCGGGTGGAGGGAGCAATCCGCTGACGTAGCACCTGTGCTGGTGAGCGGCAGAAGCCGGGAGATGGATTTTTAGTGCTTAAACTCAAGAAGGATGGGTAATTTAGGGAGCACAGAACAAATGATCCAGGACAAGGGAGAAGAGGTGTGAACACACGGCAAGGAGCGCACAGCTACTTTTAGCTAGGTAACACGAAACTGCTATTAAAAGTCTGCTTTGAAACCGAAAGCAACATATGGTCACAATCCCATCACATGCAAGCCGCTTTCCCCTGCCAGCTATGCCCTGAACCTCAGAAGGCAAGGCTGGGTTGCAGGGCTTCCAGGTGAGCCTGGTTCCCAGAATTATACCCTCCCCCAACCCCAGCCACTGTGGGACAGTCACCACAGCGCTAACCCACACACATGGGGCTCGGGTGTTGCAAAAGAATAAGACATGCCTGAGGCAAGATAGTTTGTCATGACCTGCCACCCACCCAAGTAGAATGTGCTCAAAGTGCCCCGCGGTACATGTGGTCATGGTCAACATTCAGCCCAGCCTGCCTGCCTATGGGAGCAGTGAGCCCACTGAACTGGCTGTTCCTGGCCTCTGAAGTCAGCTTGTTTGGGCTAAATGAGAGCAGTCCTTGACGCAAAGGCTATCTCGTGTGATGGCAGCCAAAATGACAGAGCGGCTACCACAGGGACTGATGCCCCCGAGGGAATGTGTCTTCAAAACCAAGGTCTGGGTGCTGGGGGGGCGGGAAGCGCAGTATGTGACTAGGGTGGCTCTCCAAGGCCTTGCTGTGTGTGGCTGGGTTGCAGCCCACTTACATTCATGTGGAAGGAGCCTGCTGGGGTAGCAGGCAGGAATTAGGGCTCCCCTGTTACTTTCCCAATCTCTCTCAGTAAACAAAACTCACTGTGGGAACAGTCCTCCTATGTTCTGCAATACAAATTGATTAATGCAATAAAAATGCGAGCGAAACCACCAGCCCTCACAGACAGTGGGCTTATGTTGTCTGCCCAACTCTGCCATAGTGTTTTTCCTTAAGAGTTTGTGTATTGTTCATGCTTTGGCTTGGCACACACGCAAAATCCAAAGCCCATAATAACGCAGGTCATTAAACCCGACAACTGTATTTGGATCTTTGTCAAGGGAGTGATTCAGGCGAGCGCTCTGCTCAGGAATCCGCTTCCAGGGAGTTAGCAAAGCTGCTACCCTCACTAGGCAGCAGCAAGGACCAGTCTGAAGGGCTCTCCCAGGAAAACCAACCCTCCTGCGGCCACTAGGTGGAGCCAGGTGTTTGCAGATAGTGCAGAATAAGCCTGGTGTGGCTAAAAGACGTGTGTGTGTGTGTGTGTGTGTGTGTGTGTGTGTGTGTGTGTGTAACATCTTGCCCAAATAAAAATAAATGGGGCACTGGGAACTGGGAATATGAAGGTAGAGCGCTCGCTTAGTATTATGATGTCCTGAGATTATCCCCAACACCACATAAACTAGTTCTTTTATAAACTAGGAGGGGTAGCAAGTGCCTTTAACTCTAGCTCAGAAAGATCCGAGTTCAAAGTCAACCTTGACTATATTGTGAGTTGTACACCAGATCTTATTTTCAATAAAGAATAAGTGAACTGGGCGTGGTAGTTGACATCCACCCTCCTAGCACTGGGGAGTCTGAGGCAGGAGGACTGACTAACCAGGCTAGACTGCATAGTGAATGTGTGGTGGTTTGGATAAAAATGACCCTCATAGGCCTGACCCTCATAGGCCCATGAAGAGAGGCACTATTGGGAGGTGTGGCCTTGTTGGAGTGGGTGTGGCTTTGTTGGAGGAATGTATCACTCACTGCAGGGTGGACTTTGAGGTCTCAGAAGCTGAAGCCAGGGCCAGTGGCTCAGTCTTTCCCTGCTGCCTAAGGACCTGGATGTAGAACTCTCTGCTACCTCTCCAGCACCGTGTCTGTCTTCACGCCGCCATGCTCCCCACCATGATGATAATGAACTAAACCTCTGGACTGTGAGCCGCCACAATGAGATGTTTCCCCTTATGAGAGTTGCTGAGGTCAGGGTGTCTCTTCACGGCAATAAAACCCTAAGACAGAAAGGCCACATGAGCTGACTCACGTAAAGAATTAGAGGTGTGAGGAGGGGAGAGAGGAGAGAGAGAGAGAACACAAACCAGGCTCTCAGGTATCTCCGGATAACCTCAGGCTGGCTATGTGGCTGAGAATGGTATGGTTGCTATGACGCCCGTGACCAGTCTATGTGATGAGGGGATGGAGCCCATAGCTGTAGGCTTGCCAGGCCAGCACTCGGCCCACTGAGAACGTTAAAAATGTTTTATTCTAGTATAGAAAAATTAATATATTTTGTTCAAATAAGCTCATAAAATATTGAATTACGAATGCTGGGCTCTGGCCTGGAGCTGCAGCTCAGTGGTGGAGTGTTTGCAAAGCATGCACAGCCGTGCACCACAGGCCAGCAAAACGAGGCTGTCCTGTAAGCACTTTGAGGCTCTGGATGGTACAATCTAACCTGCAGTGTTTTGTGAATGTGTCTTCCTTACTAAAATAAAAATAATAACAAATAAGTAAATAAATAAATAAAATATCCAAGTGACATTTCTGAAGCCAGCGCTGTTCGCAGTACCAGAGCAATGGAGTACCAGCTGAATGCAACTCAGGCTGGTGTTGGCCAGGAATCTGGTGGTGGTGCCACCACTGATTTCCTGGCACTGATAGATTTGCAGGGAGTTTGAGTGTGTGGGGGTGTGGGGGTGTGTTTAGAAAGAATCTCTTGTCACCCAGGCTGGTCTTGAGCTTGTGATCCTCCTTCCTCTACATCCTGAGTACCGGGAACACAGACACACCTGGGCACTAGAGGTTGCACCTGGGCCTTCTACATGCTAAGCTAGTGTCTACACCACAGCCCTAGAGTTCAGTTGAAACTGTTTAACAAGGGTATTATCAGCACAACAGAGAGATGGGAAAAACTGCCAATTCCACACTGAGTATAGTCAGGAGTTCACAGGCTCAAATCTAGTTACAGAACCACAACTGCAGTCTAGCCAGGCTTAGGGCTTGATCAGTGTGCTGCAATCTCTTTCTACACAATAGGCTGACTGATTGACCTCCCTCTCCCTTCCCTCCTTTTGTCCCTCCCTCCCTCCCTCTCTCCTTCCCTCTCTCCCTCCCTCCTCCTTCCCTCTATCCCTCCCTCCCTCCCTCCCTCCCTCCATTCCTCCCTCCCTCCCTCCCTCCCTCCCTCTCTCCTTCCCTCTCTCCTTCCCTCTCTCCCTCCCTCCTCCTTCCCTCTATCCCTCCCTCCCTCCCTCCATTCCTCCCTCCCTCCCTCCCTCCCTCTCTCCTTCCCTCTCTCCTTCCCTCTCTCCCTCCCTCCTCCTTCCCTCTATCCCTCCCTCCCTCCCTCCATTCCTCCCTCCCTCCCTCCCTCCCTCCCTCCCTCCCTCCTGTCAGTCTCATTTGTCCTCAGCTGGCCTCGCCTTGACTTCCTGCCTCCACTTCTTCAGTGCTTGGATTACAGGCATGTGTTGCCTTGCCAGTTTATTCCATGCTGGGAATGGAGCCCGTGTTAGGGGAATACCCTACTAACTGAGCTTTGTTCCAGCCTATACAGAACAAGCTTCTGAAAAGTCATTCAGAAATAGAAGCTTACAAAACAAGTATATTTCACATCCTATAGAAGACGTGATACCTAAAAGGGGTTATGGATTATGGATGGCTGATAACCCAAGTTGGATGCCCAGGACCCACATGGTAGAAGGAGAGAACCAACTCCCACAAGTTGTCTTCTGACCTCTGCATGTGTGCCAGGGCAGGCAGATGTCCACCCCAGGAAAGAAAGAAATAAAATGTGAAAATTGAAAGATACTGGAGCACAGCAACAGAATCCCACCGTGGCCATGCCGGGGCCACTTCCCTCCTCTCTGCTCCTCATGGGCCAGGGTGGGCAGCCAAGGAGGTCAGTCAGAGAGCACGGCTTACTGTCTCCTTCCTCCCCTCCTCCAGGGATGATATTGTCAAGTGCAACACACACATATGCACACACATACACATGCACACACCCACAAACACATGGTTGTCCTCCAAATTAGAAAGGCAATGTTCCTACACAGAGTAAATTATTTTTTTAACCAAACCATTCTATGTTTGTGTGTGTGTGTGTGTGTGTGTGTGTGTGTGTGTGTGTGTAGTCCTGGCTGTCCTGGAACTCACTCTGTAGACCAGGCTGGCCTCGAACTCACAGAGATCCTCTTGCCTCTCTGGAGTGCTGGGGTTAAAGGCGTGCTCCACCACCGCCCAATTTATCAGTTTATCAAACCATTTTTAACTGTGTGTCAAAGCTTTGGGTTAGAAACTCGGAATGCTAAGTGCTTGTGAAGGAGAGAGCCACTCCTGGAAACTCGATTTAACAGAAGTGTAGGGCTGGGACTATGGCTTGGTTGGTACACTGCTTGTCCAGCAAACAGTGCCCTGGGTTCCATCCCCAGCACGGCATACGCTGGGTGTAGTGGCCCTGCAATCCCAGCAAGTGAGGGAGTGTAAGGAGGCAGGAGATCAGAAGTTCAAGGTCATCTCCAACTATGTAGTGAGTTCAAACCACCCTGAGATACTAGAGATCTTTTTGAATTTTTTTTTAATCCAAAAGATTATTGAGGTGACTCAGCTGTTAAAGGTTCTTACTGCCAGCCGGGCGGTGGTGGCGCACATCTTTAATCCCAGCACTCAGGAAGCAGAGGCAGGCGTGAGTTTGAGGCCAACCTGCTCTACAAAATGAGTCTTAGGACAACCAGGACTACTACACAGAGAAACCCTGTCTCGAAAAAATAAAAAGAGGAGAAAGAGGAAGGAGGAAGATGAAGAAGAAGAAGAAGAAGAAGAAGAAGAAGAAGAAGAAGAAGAAGAAGAGAGGAGGAGGAGGAAGAAGAAGAGGAGGAGATGCTCTTACTGCCAAGTCCAGTGGCCTGAGCTCAGTCCTCAGGACCCACATGATGGAAGGAACAGATCCCTGAAGCCGTTCTCTGACCTCTAGAAGAGTGACCCCACACAACATCATACACAAACACGTGTGTGCAGGCCAGGGCACAGGATTCAGGAGTAAGTTCTCTCTTTCCATCTTACAGGTGCCAGGGAATGATCTCAGGTTGTCAGGTCTGTTGGTAAGCGCAGCGCTCAACCATGCGACGGCCCAACATCAATGCAACTTTAAATCACTTCTATATACCCTCCTACTCTGCCACCAGGGAAAAAACACCATTGCTTCACAGTAAGAGATTTAAAAAAAATTAATAAATCCAGACTCCTGTTTGAGAAACACCATGCAGGAACACGGGCACAGCAGCAAGCCTCCCCTAGGCAGGAGTCCTAGACGGCCTGCCTAGCTTTCTCTGCCTGTATCTTCTGTGTATTGTGTTGACTACTCATTTGTGAGAGGTTCAGATAGAAATGGAAAAACAGAGGAGGTTGGGGATGTAGCTTTGTTGGAGGAGTGCTTGCCTAGCATGGATGGGTCCCATCCCACGAGCCCTGGGTCCCACCCCAGCACCAAATAAACCAGGTTTGGCGGCCAACAGCCGCAATCCCAGCACTCAGGAGGTAAAGGTAAAAAGAGCAGAAGAGTTTGAGGCCATCCTCGGCTACATGTGGGACTCTTAGGTCAACCTGGGCTACATGAGACCTTGTCTCAAAAGGGAGATGTGGGGTAATTCCATTTGCTAAATAGAAAATTTACCAGAGTCACTTTCTCATTGCGTTACCGAAGAGTTACTTCTTCATTGCCTTCGTGGTAACATCAGACACAAGCACCACTTTTGTGGCTGTCTGCTAATGCTATAACCCAGGGCTCTGAAAACACACACAGCACAGAGCACTCGTGTTCCAGGAGCTTCCCTGCTTGGTGCAGCCTGGCCCCACTGTCTACTGCAGGTGCACCAAGTTAGAATCCCAGTCCACCAAACACAGAGCCCTGAAAAGATGCTCCAATCCTTCTCCAGTCACAGGCTGCAAGTGGAGCCCGCCCTCTAAGTTCCGTACCTCCAAAGGCTTTAGGAAGCTACCTCGCCAGCAGGTCACCAGGCCACAGCTGGAGGTGACATGGGATTTCTCCAGGCTTTCACGGCGAGCAGCTTTCAGTGAAGACAAGCATCCCTTCTACACCTCATGTGGCCTCTCTGCTGCTTCTGCTGCACAAACCTTGCCCGCACAGCCCTCTGCTGGCCTGTTCTTGTGATGAGACAAGTGCATCATCCATGTATTTCAAGACAGCACTTGAACTTTTCCCTTTGGGCTGGAGAGATGACAGCCCACTGGGTGAAAGCACTCTCTGGGCAAGGATTAGACCTCTCCAGCTGAGCTCCAGCCCCTAGTGCTCATGCAACACCCGCAGTGGGGCCATGCAGGAGCTGGATGCCAGCGCAACGAGGGTGGGGACAGGAGAAAGACTGGGCTTGACAGCTGTCAGTGTAGCTCCAGGTTTAGTGAGAGACCTTGTCAAAAGAGCAAGACAGAGAATGACAGTAGGACATTCACCTCTTAGTCTAGCACACATATTCACACACACACACACACACACACACACACACACTACTTCTTTAAAGAAAAGGAAAGCTGGGCGGTGGTGGCGCATGCCTTTAATCCCAGTACTCGGGAGGCAGAGGCAGGCGGATCTCTGTGAGTTCGAGACCAGCCTGGTCTACAAGAGCTAGTTCCAGGACAGGCTCCAAAATCACAGAGAAACCCTGTCTCGAACCCCCCCCCCCAAAAAAAAATGAAAAGGAAAGAAATATCACCTTTTAAAATTGTCAGCCATAGTAAACTAGCCTCTCTGGACAATAAAGAACTTCCATAAAACAGGAAATGGAGGGAGGGAGGGAGGGAGGGAGGGAGGGAGGGAGGGAGGGAGGGAGAATGGGCCATCACATAGCTCAGAGCCTGTAAAGACACTTGCAGCCAACCTGATAACCTGTTTGATCTCCTATCTACAATAACCTTCCCCTAAGCACACCATGCAGTGTCCTGTCACTGGTTTATACGTTCTGTGCCTTCCAAGGAAGGACCCCATCCCAGAAGGATGGCTCAGGGGCTGGAGAGACGGCTCAGCAACTGAGAGAACTGGCTGTTCTTCCTGAAGACTCAGTTTAATTCCCTGCACCCACTTGTCGGTTCACAACTATACTTCTAACTCCTGGGGATCCAAAGCCCTCTTCTGGCTACTGCCGGCATTGCACTCAGGTGTTGCACAGATTTGCCTACAGGCAAAACACCATTCTTGGAAAACAGAACAAAGGAGAAAAGATGGCTCAGGGTGTTTGCCACCAAGTCAGACGACCTGAGTTGGACCCTTGGAGTCCATGTGGTAAAAACCAGCTCTGGCAAGTTGACTTCTGACCTCCAAAGGCATGCCATAGCACATGCCTCTTCTTGGAAAATAAATCAATGTAATTTTAAAACATTAAAATAAGGTGGAGGAAGACAGGCAACATTCGCCTCTGGCCTCCACATGCAGGAAGATGTGTGTGCTTATGCACCCACGCACAACCACACACACCCACGCAGGGCGAGGGCTGAAGGCGAATGGCAGAGGTGGGCTCACACTAAAAGGGGCTCTGACAGTGTTTCTGGAACATGTGGCCCTCTTCCTATGTCCAAGGAAGCAGTTGTGTTTACTCACGGAAGACAAAAAGGACAACGGGGTCCTATTTTCTTTGTCAACTCAAGTGTCTCTGGAAGGGGAAAAACTTAAAGCACATATATGATTGCTTTCTTAAAAAAAAAAAAGTTTAAGCTGATCATGGTGGCACATGCCTTTAATCCCAGCACTCAGAAGGAAGAGTCAGGTGGATCTCTGTGAGTTCTAGTCCAGCCTGGTCTACAGAGCGAGTAAGACCTTGTCTCACAAAACACAAAAATAAAATGAAAACTTGGTTCTATTAGTGTGTGTGTGTGCCGTGTGCATGTAGGTGTACAGGTTTTTGTGCTGTGTGCACACACACAGAGGCCAGAGAATGATACTGGACATCACCCTCCACTGTTACCTGCCTTCTCATCACAGTCTCTGGATAAACCAGAGGGAAACATCTTGGCTAGGCTGGCTGGCCCATAGGCTCTTGGCCCCTCCTATTTCCACCCCTCCATCACCCCCAATGCTGCAGCTACAGTCATAGCCATGCCCTGCTTTTTATGTGTGTGCTCAGGATTTGAACTCAGGTCCTCCTGCTTGCACAGCAAACCCTTTACCTGCTGTGCCATCTGCCTAGCCCTCACCTTATTTTTTCCAATAGCAGAACTGACCAGCACAGTACAGGATGCCCGTTACATTCAGGGGGATTGCTGGCATATTTTCTCTTGATCGTCAACCTGATAGAATTTAGAACCACCATGAAAACAGACCGCGCTGTCTGTAGGGCATCATCTAGACTAGGTTACTGAGTTAAGAAAACTCATAGGCATTCATCTCTCTGTGGCCTGACTGCGGACACAGTGTGAGCAGCTGCCGCCCGTTCCTGCCGCCACGCCATCCCCACTGTGATGGACTGCACCCTCCAAATGTGAGTCCTTCCCTTCAGTTGCTTTTGTCGGGTATCTGAGCAAAGGACAAAAGTAGCCCACACCACTGGAGTCAAGTTCCACAGCAGTTTTGACTGCCATCCTGGGACATGAAGACACTCCACTGTGAACCAGGCCCCAGCATCTCCCGTGTGCACCTGTCACTCTTTCGTGTTTGTGTTTATGCAGAAGGGAAGGTGTGCCACGGGCCAAGGCTTCATCCCATCTCCAACTTCCCACCCAAACTAAGGTTTGATCAATGAGCAGAAGTAGTGGTCTCTTATGTTTATACTATGAGTTTTAACGAATAATGTTCTGTTTGTTTGTATTATTTGGGTAAATCAGCTTTTAGGAAATGATTTCTATCTGTAAGTAATGAAAATCCATAAGAATTACTGGCAAGGCGGGGATGCGGTGGAGCACTTGCCTAGCAGGCAGGGAGCCCTGGCTTCCAGCCTCAGCACTGTGTACCCCAGCATAATGGTGCCCCTCATACTCATCACACTCGAGTGGTGGAGGCAGGGGGATCTGGAATTCAAGTCATCTTCAACTACTTACAGAATCTGAAACCAGCTGGGCATGGTGCCACACGCCTTTACTCCCAACACTCAGGAGACAGAGGCAGGCAGACCTCTGAGTTTGAGGCCAGCCAGGGCTATAAGATGCCATCTCAGAAGAGGTCACAAGTAGATATTGAGCTAGGCGATCAACTTATCGCCTTGCAGACAAAGACAGAAAGAAGGGACAAATGAACACAGGGAGTCCAAAACATCCTCACTTGACGCTTATAGCAAGACAATGGCAAAGGGTTGCCATAGTCAAAAGAAGCATGCCTGGGGGCCGGTCCATGGGTCCCTCCACTTGAATCTGCCAAGAGGAAACGGTATCTGGAAAAAGGATACCCAGACAAAAGGCAAGACTGAGCGCCACTATGTCTCCAACAAAACATTTAAAAGAAAACTTGAGAACAAATGGCAGAGTCATGCTGAATCCTAAAGTTTATATACATACACACACACACACTCACACACATATCTACACACACGTGTATACATATACACACATATCTACACACACATGTATACATATACATACACACATATACACACGTGTATACATATACATACACACACACACATATCATGCCCTTCTAACACTTTGGGGCGTGTGTAAAGCAAGTACAGACAATGCAAGAGCTGGAAGCTATGGGCCGTGGCTCTGAGATGCCATCTTCTGGCTAAGACACAGCCGGTGCAATCCGGAAGTCAAGGCAGCCGCCACTGCCAGCCGCTGCCACCTGCACAAGGATGAGTCTGTCAAGAGTCAGGCTGTGGTGGCACATGCCTTCAATCCCAGAACCTCAGAGGTAGAGGCAGGTGACTTCTGAACATAGTAAGTTCTGGGTCAGCTAGGGCTACAGATTGAGACCCTGTCAAAGAAGAAAGGAAGGGGAGGAAGAAAGAGGAGGAAGAAGGAACTGAAAGGAAGAGGAGGAGAAAAAGTAGTAGTAGTCAGGCAGAGGTAGGGGAGGAGGGGTTGAAGTGGGTGGGCCATCTTCACCACCCAACTCTCTGTTACTGGTAGGTGCAGAAGAGGGGAACCTTTGCTTTCCGTTGTGTATCCACTGGTGACCCTGCCAGGCTCCAGTGGGTAGTTCCAGTCCAGGGCTCACACAGATGGTCACAATGGGACACAAAGCCAAAATCCTGAATCCGAGCAAAGGACAGGTCGGGAGGAGTGGGGGCGTTGACTGAGATGAGAGGGACGAGGGTCAGGAGAGTAAGGAGAGAGTGCATCACCATAAAAAAAAAGAGCTAAAGACAATGCTTTGTACACAGGCAAGCACGCACAGACACACACAAGCAAGCATACATGTACACACACATACAGCCAAGCATGTACACACAGGCAAGCACTCACACACACAATCAAGCATGCATGCATACACACACACAGGCAAGCATGCACACACACAAGCATGCATGCACACACACAGGCAAACATGAACACACACGTCCTTCAGGACTGTGGATCAAGGAGACTGAACTCAGCTTCTCCTTTGCACAGTGAGCCATCTTGTTGGTATGAATTAAACTTGTTTCTGGCTGATGAGAAGGTTCGGGATGTACAAGTGCTTGATGCCCAGAACCCACGTAAAGGGGATGGAGAGAACCTCCATGTGTGCACGGTGACACTTGTGCCCACACACGCCTGTCATATACACGCACACACACACAAATGAAGGAAGCTCACATACTACAGTTCATCTAGTTTAGTAAGTGCATGTCTGCCAATGAAATCGAGATGAATTTCTTACTAGGCAGTGGAATGATCTGGGACGTTTTATATGTGTGTGCATGTAGTACAGGTATGTGGTTTATGTGTGCAGCTATGTTTACAAGGACAGAGACCACAGAAAGAAGAAGGGGGTCCTGCTTTATCATCCCTCTCCTCATTCCATCGAGACAGGATATCCACTGGACCTCGTGACTGGAGAGCAACCACCAGCAAGCCCCAGTGATCCTCCTGCCTCCACTCCATGGCACTATGGCTACAGACCTGCAGATGGCCACACCTAGCTTTTTATACCTGTGTGGGGCTTCAAACCCAGGTCATGCTTTCATAGCATGTGCCCTTAATTTTTTAAAAATGATTTATTTATTCTTATTTTAAGTGAACTGGTGTTTTGCCTGCCTGTATGCATGTCTGTGTGAAGGCATCAGATTCCCTGGAACTGGAGTTACAGACAGTTATGAGCTGACATATCGGCACTGGGAATTGAACCTGGATTCTCTGACAGAACAGCAAGTGTCCTTAACTGCTGAGCCATCTCTCCAGCCCCTGAGCACGGCTCTGACTCACTGAGCCCCCTCTAGCCTCACGTGCCGGTTTTCACGTCAGCGAAATCTTCCTGTTAGCACAAGTGTAATCACCGTCAAGGTTTTATACTTTAAGGAGGATGGAGATGTCTCCCAAAGGAGAGATGAAGGTACAATTATTGCTTATATTTATAGCTGTGTTTCCCAGCCCATGGGATTCACTAAAGTAACGCGTGTCTGATAGGCGGCACAGCTGCTAAAAATAACAACTACCTGCTAATTCCTTTCCACGAGCATTCCACATGGCAGCACGCAGGCAAAAGCGTAAAATCCTGAAAAGTGTATTTTATTTTATTATTTTTTTTATTATTTACTCAAAAAGGCCCGTGGTTCTTTGGAAGTGACAGATGAGTTTCCAGGGATCAGACCTTAGTTCCCACAACCTCTGTCAAACTGTCCACGTGAGGGGCTCCCGCTCTCCCCACCCAGATTCACATGCGGCACCTAAACATGACATGTTCACTTCTGAAAAATGGGAGGAGTGTGTGCGCTCAGGGTAGGCTGCTGCCCCAGTGTCCCCTTCCCCATGATGCGAGAGTAGCCTCGAGCCTGTGGGACCTGACTCATCCAGCACCACCAGAACCGCCTGCTGGGGAGCTACAGGCCATTGGTCCTTCTGGGCCTCCCCTCTTTTACCTGTAAATTGGGAGCTACCGTGTCTCTGGAGAGGGAGCAGGAAGGGCTGGGGCTGGCACTGGCTTTATGTTCTGGGACATAATTCGAACTGGTCACAGTTTTCAGAAGAAAAAGAATAGGACTGCCCGGCCTCTGCTGGTGGAGTGGAGAGGGACCCAGAGATACGGCTGGTGGCACAGTGGGCGACCAGAAGATATGAAAATGACCTGGTCAGAAAAAGCAAGCCCACTACAGAGTACAGGCCTGCATTTCCCCCAAAGAAAGTTCCCTCACCAAATAGGGCGCTGAGGAGAGAGAGCCTGCAGCCAGCACCTGGCTGGCATTTAAGTACGAAGAGAACAGCACCCTACTTTCGCTTCGAAGGCCAGGGAGCTTGGCTCAGCCTGTCTGGCCCAAGTGAAGTTCATCTTTCTAATTCTGCTTCCAAGTTGCTGAAGTTTATTTTTAAAAAGAAAGAAAAGAATCCTTTTTTCCCCTAGTATTATCAGAGCTTAGATTTTTCTGTGTACTTCTAAACTGATAAGAACTGACAAGGGTCTTACCAGAGACCCCTTTCTAAAACCTAAGAAAATAAGACATTAATTTTTTTTTCTTTTTGAGACAGGGCCTTGCTGGGTAGCCCAGGCTGGCCTTGACCTCAGGATACCCTCCCTGCCTTACCCTCCAAAGTGCTGGGACTACAGGCGTGTACACCACGCGGATCCAAAATGAGGCATTTTAATTTTCAAACAAAAGATGATTGTGTCCTAAACAGCAGGAGAAGAAGATGCTGTGACAGTATACTTCCTCGTCATCCCAACTCAGCTGTCTGGGATCTCCAGCACGATGTCCCTAGAGATGGTGGCTGTCATGGTTGGGGGGGGGGGGGGGCAGGTCCTCGGAGCTCCTGCTGACGTTAACAGATCTACCACACAAAGGTGCCTTTCTTCTGTCAGCCACCGATGCACAGATATCTGTCCCATTTAAAGAAGTGACCGTGAATGCGGCTGTGGAGAGCGAAGCCAAACTGGAGGAAGCCAGACTGGGGACAGCCTGTGGCGTGCAGCGTGGTCCACTCTGCGCTCGGCCGCGGGCGCCCAGCTCACAGCAAGCAGCATCGCTCTTTGAAACTCTTCTTGCTCTTGCTGCTCCTCCTGCCGTTCTTGTCCTTGTTCTCCGACATCTTCTTTGCTCGGATTTCTCTCATCAGATCAAAGAACACCTGGCAGCGGGGAGGAAGGGAGGGCAGAATAAAGAGGGAGAGCCATTTAGTCACTGGAAAGCAGCTCAGTTGGCAGGAAACACACTGAGATTTTATGGCACAAAGCCCAAACATGCAGCCATTCATTCGTTTGTTCTCTGAGGCAGGGACTCCTGTAGCACAGGCTGGCCTCCAACTGACTGCGTGGCCAGGAGCTCCAGAGCCTCCCAGGGTGGTCACATGGCACTGGCAAGGGAGGTCCAGGGCAACAGTTCTACCAGCTGAGTCCACCCCCAGCTACCAAGCTTACTTTTACGAGCCTGCTCCATTAAAACAAAGTATCAACAATAAATAAACAAACAAACGAAGCAGCTACAGTGATAAAAATCAGCTTTGGTGAAACAGCCCTTCTCCATTCCACACAGCTGTCAGTGGGGGCAGGACGAGCCTGTCACCGCCCTTCAGAGCTGAACACTGTAAGGGTAAAAGATGCTTCTGCAGAGAACAGATCTAGAATGGAGGCATTGGGTACAAACGTCTGGAGGGCAGCGGGCACCTGTGGGTCTACTCCCATTTCCAGAAACGCTACCGAGCATGCGAGATGGAATTCCGCAGTTGAGACACACATGGTGACAGAAGGTTCTGGTTCCCACAAGTTGTCTTCTGACTCCATGTATACGACAGCATGGATAGACACACACACACACAAACACGCACACACTACAAGTTGTCTTCTGACTCCATGCATACGGCAGCATGAATAGGCACACACACACACACACACACGCATGCACACTACAAGTTGTCTTCTGACTCCATGCATACGGCAGCATGGATAGGCACACACACGCACACACACACGCACGCACGCACACACACACACACGCACACACACGCGCGCGCGCACACACACACACACACACACACACACGAATGAACATTTGATGACAAGGGCTAGAATACCTTTGTAAGTGACAGCCCCTCCCCAAACCCTACTCTAAAAGTGGCCAGGGACAAATCTGAGAAAGCAAGGGGATGGGAAGTAGGAAGGCAGGCTTCTGCACTGGAGAGCTGGGGAGGACAGGGAGAGATAAGTCTCATCACAGAACTCCTCCTCACCTTCCCCTACACCCAGCCCCACACGTCCCCCCCCCCACCCCGCCCCTTCACCCCACTGCCAAGAGGAATTTTATCAGGAAAGACAAGCAGGCCTTATCACTGGCCCATGAGGTTTGGGTTTTGCCCTCTGCTACCACAATCACCAAAGGGCTGATTACTCTCAAGCAGACAAAATATCATGCTGCGAAGACACACTGCAGATTTCCCACAGAAACTGGAAGCGTGACAAGGAACACAGGCTTTTTTATCTCCACCAAGATCTGGTTCTCAGACACAGACCAAGGTGAACAGCAAGCTGAGGGCTAGGGACGTGGCTCGGTTGTCTGAGTACCTGCCTGGCATGTACAAGACCCTAGGAATGATTCCCCAGCATGACGTAAACCAGGCCTAGTGGTACAACCTGTAACCCTAGCACTCGGGAGGGCAAGAAAATCAGAGTCTTTCTCGGCTGCATAAGAGCTTGAGGCCAGCCTAGGATAGATGAGGTCCTGTCATTTTTTTTTAATAAAGAAAAAATTTAAAAAACAAACAAGAAAGAAAGAAAAACACAAGCCATGCATGATGCCACCAATCTAGAAAGGTTCAAAATCCAAGGTCATCCTTTACAGAACAAATTTGAGACCAGCCTGGGCTACACGAATTACTGCTTCAAAAACCAAGCAAACCAAGATTGCTTTTCTGGAGTGGCACTCCATATGAGCTTACCACGAGTGCCAGGTACAGGAAGGGAACCCCAAGAGTCTCAGACTGACCTCTACACCCCCTAAGCTAGCCACAGCCACCAGTCAAAGTGACAGATGTCTGTTTCATCCTAAGTTAAAAGGCAGGGGAGATGCGTGGGTGCATTCAGCTGAAATGCCACCTGCACTCACCCACAGCCTTTCTATTAGAAGTCCCCGCTGGGTCGCCTGGCAGGTAAAAGCTCATCCAGGGAGAGGAGGGGGAGACGAGGTATAACACTCCATACACAAGAGACCCCAGAGACTCGAATCTCATCACCTCAAAGCAACATCAGCATTTTCATGCCGAGAAAGTCTTTCTCTTTTTGTTTTGTTGTTGTTCTTTAGGCAAGGTCTCCTTATATGGACCAGGCTGGTCTTGAATTCAGAGATCCACCTGCTTCTGTCTTGTGAGTACTAGGATCCAAGGCTGACGCCACCATAACCAGACAGCCCTCTTGGGTTGTAAAAAATAAAAGGCATTGGAGGCAGAGACCAGCCAGGACTACATTGGGTGACCATGTCTCTAATGTGTCCCACCTCCTCCTCCAGAGAAGATGGAGGATGCCCTGTACTTTCCTCAGCTAGGAGATGATGGGAGGAGAACAGAAGTCTGAGCATCGCAGGAAGCAGGGGGAGAGTTCAGATCAGAATATAAAAAAAAGCAGTTGCTGGGTGTGGCAGCTGGTGGAGCACTGTCCAGTAGATGCTGAGTCCTGGGTCCCACGCTGACACCATGAATCAGGTGCAGGGCTCCGCACCAGTAATTCTAGTGCTTGTTACACAGAGGGTCATATGAGAGCCTGTCGATAGACAGACAGGCAGATAGGGAGAGAGACAGACAGACAGAGCGAGTCAGGGAGATGGCTCAGTGAATAAGGAACTTGCTGCCAAGCCTGGCAACTTGAGTTCAATTCCCTGGGGCCCACATGATGAAGGAGAGAACCCACAGATTGACCTCTGACTCCCACATGTGTGCTGTGGCACGCAAGTACACAGTTGCACAAATGCCCCCCCCACACACACCAAGAAACAAACGCAATTTTAAAAGCAAATCAATTCCTAAGACAACAAAAAAGCAGCTGATGAAGAAACACAATTCACCATACTCCAGGCTACCCAGAGGTGTGCTGTCAACACTGGCCCCTGCTCAAAGCCAAGCCCTCAGCTGGGCGGTGGTGGAACACGCGTATAATCCCAGCACTTGGGAGGGGAGGCAGAGGCAAGCAGATCTCTGAGAGCTCGAGGTCAGCCTGGTCTATAGAGTGAGTTCCAAGACACAGAGAAATCCTGTCTTAGAAAAAAAAAATGCTAAGCCCTCCTCTCAATGGGACATCTCCTAATGTTCTATTGAGAGTGCTCAGCTCTCCTCCAGAACCAGCTGAGTGAACCTGGGAAGGCAGAAAGCAAAGGAAGATGGCATCCCACAGCACCAGCCTGTGTGTGTGAACTATGGTGCGAACTGAGAAGAGGAGACAGAGAAGGGATCTGTAGCTATGCACAATCTGGCGCAGACACGGCCTTTCCGCCTGTCGTGGCTCTGCACTGATTTCACAAGTCCAGGACATGAAGCAAGAGCCCACTCTATAGCGTGTGAAAACAGAGAGAAGTTCAGCTGTGAGGTGCTTACTTCAAGTGTGTGGTAACACCCTGAACTCTGATGTAAAAGGAGAACACGGGGGCTCCCCCCATGCCAGCACTGTATAAATGGTGTGGTGGTACACGCCTGCCATTGCAGCAAAGGAGTGTAGGGGTGGGGCTGGAAGATCAGAAGTCAAGGTCCTCTTCAGCTACACCTGGAACTCTAGGCTAGCCTGTGTGAGACTCTCACAAAAAGAGAGAAAAAGACAGAGAACAGCAGAAGAAAAAAGAAAAACAGAAAATGACAAACCATCATGGTGATCAAACCCATAATGCCAACACTTGGAGCTGGGGGCAGAGCAATCAAACTTCAAGGTCATTAGGAGACACTGTCAGAAAGAAAGAAGAGAGGAGCAGGCAGAGGAGGAGGAGTGGCGCTGGCAGCTGGGGCAGCTGCAGAGCTGGCTCCGTGGTTAGGAAGATGACAACTCTTGCAGAGGGCCACTACCCACGTCACAACAGCTTCCAGTTCCCAGGACCCACAGCAGACAGTTCACAACCACCTGCAACTTCAGTTCCAGGGCTTTCAATGATCTCTTCTGACCTCACTGAGTGCCTACACTCACAAGGCATATCCACATACACACACACACATACACGCACGCACGCACACGTGCGCATGCGCACACGCACACTTAAAACTAAACATCAAGCAAATGAGACAGATGGCTGGGTCTTCCAAGAACCCCCCAGAAGCCACGCTACCTTGTCCACATTGGCACGGGTCTTGGCTGATGTCTCCACATACTGCACACCCCACTCCTCGGCTTTGCCCCGGGCCTCGTCTACGGGCACTTGCCTCCGCTCCTCCAGGTCAGACTTGTTGCCCACGACCAACAGGGGTATTTTATCCTCCTCGGCCTTGACTCGGAGGATCTGTTCCCTGTGGGTGAGGCGTCAAGAACATGGTGAAGAAAGCTAGAGAGCAGCCAGTGAGATGGTTCAGCAGATAAGGGCGCTCGCCTCCAAGCCTGATGACTCGTGATCCACAAGGTGAGTGCTGAAAATGACACCTGCGATTGTCCCCAACCTCCACGCAAGCACTGGGGTGTGACAGTGCACACACAGACACACAAAGGTGTTTTGTTTGAAAGCCAGCATAGCGTAAGAAGTAACTTTACAAGCAGCTGACAGTGTGCCTGGGTGCTTACAAGCACATCTGACAAGCTTGGAAAGGAACAGGAGAAACTGCTCTATTTGGGGAGTATTTCAAATGGGTCTCCACGGGCCTGGGCTTTCCCAGGCTGGCCCTTAGCTTCCCACCATCATCTGGTCTCTCTCCATCTGAGGTCTCTCTACCCCACACTCCTACAATAGAGAAGCCTGCATCCCCACAGGGTTCCTGATTTATGGGGAAAAAGAAAGAGGTAGACAGGGAGGGGAGAAGGAAGGGAAGGAACCCTCTGAACTCTCAGGAATTAAAACAAACTGAAAGGTGCTGGGGTGTGGGGCAAGGCAAACGCTATCCTTGCACGCACAGAGCCCAACCTAGGTTCCGTCTCCAGTACCCTACAGGCGGGGCATGGGGGCGCATGCCTGTAACCCCAGGACTCGGTGGAACCAGAAGTTTCAGGGGCATCTCGGCTACATAGTAAGTTTAAGGCTAACCTGGTCTGTATGAGACACTACCTTAAAAAAAAAAAAAGGCAGAACAAAGCAAAAAAAACCCAGGATCTGAGAGCTGGCTCAATGATTAAAAGTAACCTGATTTGACTCCCAGCCCCCACGTGGCAGCTCATAACTGTCTTTAACTCCAGTTCCATGGATCTGATGCCCTCTTCTGGACTTGGCGGGCTCTGCAGGTTCCTGCTGCACAGCAAGCAAATCACAGTGGGACCAGGACCTGTCCCTGACGCAAGAACTGCCTCTTTGGAACCCATTTCCTAGGAAGGTAAACCTTGCCCAACCTTGATTCTAGGGGGAGGAGCTTGTTCCTGTCTCAGCTTGATATGCAGCTTTGTTGACTCCTATGGGAAGCCTTACCCCTTCTGAATGGAGACAGCGAAGGAGTGAACGGGGGGGGGGGGGGGGGGTGCAGAAGGGAGGTGGGGAGAGGGAACAGGAAGAGAGGAGGGAGGGGAATATAAAATAAACAAACAAAAATAAATAAATAAAAACCAAAAATCCCATCATCAAAGTCAAAGCAACAGCTTGCAAAAATGTTTAATAATTCCAATACAGGGACAATGGAGTAAAAAAGCAGTGTGTGAGTGTGAGTGTGTGTGTGTGTGTGTGTGTGTGTGTGTGCCCTCAATGACCTCAAAAGTCAGACTGTGAAGAGGACACAGTTGTGACCACAAGAGTGACAAGAGTGCTATCCCTGTAGACACTTCCTGAGATAAGATCAAAACCCCTGCAAAGGGAGGCAGCTGCTCATGCTGAGACCCCTCCATCCTTCATATACACAGAGTAGTTGCAGGAAACCAGGGCCACAAGCACAACCATAGGTCCTATCATATTGTCTGCCTTCTTTACTAGATTGGCTGAGTTCAGCCCTTGGCGCCTCCCTGGCTCGCAGAGCGGCCTTCCAAATCCTGAGAAATGGTCAGCTGTCTCCCTTTACCTCGGTGGGTCACCTGACTTCCTGACAAGAAAGAGCCTGCAGAAGCCTGCAGTCAGGCTAAGTTGACTCAGCCAGGAAGAGGGCCTGGCACCAAGCCTGACTGCCTGAGTTCAAGTCCTGGAACCAACCCACACGGTGGAAGAGAATCAACTTCAAGTCTTCCTCTGACTTCCACATATTCCCTGTAGCACAAGTACACGTATACATGTGAGCACATGCCTGCATGCGCACTTACACTCACAGACACACGGTGGCTGGAGAGCTAGCTCAGTGGTCAAGAGCACTAACTGCTCTTCTAGAGGACCCAAGTTCAATTCCCAGCTCACAACCTTTTGTAACTCCAGTCCGAAGGGATTTGATGCCTCTTCTGACTTCCACAGGCATCAAGCATGTGTGTGGTACACAGATATACATGCAGACAAAACATCCATACACAGAAAATAAATAAAAATAAAAGTAAGTCAGGTGTGGTGGCACACACCTTTAATCCTAGGACTCTAAAGGCAGCGGTAAGTTGATCTCTGAGTTCAAGGCCAGCAAGATCTACGGAGGGAGTTCTAGGACAGCCAGGGCTCCACAGGGGCCCTGCCTTGAAAAACCAAAACAAACAAACAAACAAATCTTTAAAAAAGATACATCCAGGGATCCTAAGACATGGATGCACCAAGGTGCATGGTTGGTACCGAGACTCAGAAACCCTGTGGCAGAGTTCCTCCTCATCACAGGCCCAGCTGTCTCCAATGCTCAACTCAGGTCCCTGGAAGCCTCAGTCCCGTGGCTGGGGGATCAAGGACGCAGCTCTTCCCTTCAACGCACCTGAACTCGGCCGTGGCCGTGAAGGACTCGTGCTCGGTGATGGAGAACACAAGCAGAAAGCCTTCTCCGCTGCGGAAGTAATTGTCTCGGATGGCCGCGTAGTCCTCCTGGCCGGCTGTGTCCAGAATGTCTATCTGAACCTCTTCTCCGTCGAGGACCACCTTCTTCCTGTAACTGTCAGCTTTGGTGGGCTCATAGTCTTCTACAAACTGGAGAAGCAGTCAGAAGTAAGGACTACAGCAGGACCCTGATTCTATATCTGACTCCACATTCCAGATCAGCTTCATACTGGCTGAGAGCCTGGAGTTGTTACATCTTGAAGGAGACACCGAAGGATGCGATTCATCCTTCTGAAGGATGCAATCCATATATCCTTCTGAGACAAGGTCACACTATGTAGCTCAGGCTGGTCTTGAACTCCTAGCCTTCCAAATGCTGGAATTACAGACATGCCCACCACACTTGGAAACCCTTTCCTTTCTCTACTCTAATAGGCGCAGATAGCCCCATTTGCAGATGAGAACGCCAAGCATCAAGCAGCACTCTTGGTAACATTATCGTCAATACAGTGTAAAGTATAACACAAACAATGGAAAAGGCGAGACATGGAGGCCTGGATTCATAATGGACAGAAGTATAAAAATCATCCCAAAGGAATCTGGCGAGGGGAACCAGAAGCTTAGAATAAAACCAATGGTGGGGGTGGGAGCGGGCGGTGTTAGGAGATGGTGTTGAGCCCCAAGTAAACATTTAAAAAAACAGCAAAGAAGGTCAGAGGCTGGAGAGATGGCTCAGCGGTTAAGAGGACTTACTGCTCTCCTAGAGAACCTAAGTTAAGATCCTAGCACCCTTGGGTGGCTCACAACTGCCTGCAACCCCAGCTCCAGGGATCCAATGCATCCAGCCTGCATGAGCACTTGCACTCACACACACACAATTGCACACGCGGGGGCACATAATTAAAAATAATAAAAATAAATCCTACATGGGAGCAGTCCACGTATATGATCCCAGCGCTGGGATGTGAAGACGGACACTGGAGCTCACTGGCCAGCCAAGTCCTGCCTCCTCAGCGAGCCCCAGGCCAATGAGACCTTGTCTCAAACCATGACTGCGAGTGTTCTCTGACCTCCACAGGCACAAAAGCATGTGTACTTGCAGGCATGTGCACATACACACACATCTGCATACATGCACATGCACACATCTGCATACATGCACACGCGCACACACGTGAGTAAATAAACAAATCAGTCAAGCACTGCGAGCAGACATGAGAACCTTATTACCTTGAAGTAGAGAAGGCCTTTTTAACTATGACTCAAAGTCCAGAAGCCATGTAAAAAAAAATATGATAAATTAGATTCCCAAGAATGAAAGACAACAGAGGCCCAAGAGAGCACAGCACAAAGGCAGGCACCAAACAGAAGATCTGCACTCTGTGCACAGAGCATGCTTTCCTCTCTGTCGTGCGGGGTGGGGAGGCACTGGCATCCAACAGAGAACCTCAGAACCAGAGAGCACAGAGATGCTGTCCTCACTAGTGCAAAAGGAAGGGGGGGGGGAAATGAGGGGGAGGGAGGGGAGGAGAGAGAGGGAGGGGAGGGAGAGGAGAGGGAGGGGAGGGAAGAAGGAAGGAGGGAAGGGGACAAGAGAGAGGGAGGGGAAGGGAGAGGAAAGGGGAAGGAGGGAAAAAGGGAGGGGAGAAGAGAGAAGGGGAAGAGGAGGGAGAGGGAGGGAGGGGGAGGGAGGGAAGGAAAGGAGGAGGGAGGGGAGAAGAGAGGTGGGAGGAAGAAGGAAGGAGGGGGAGGGAGGGAGAGGAAGGGGAGCAAGGGGAGGGAAGGGGGAAGGAAGGGGATGGTAAGGGGAGGGGAGAAAAGGGAGGGGAGAAGAAAGAAAGAGGGAAGGGGAGAGGAGAGAAAGGGGAGGGAGGGGAGAAGAGAGAGAAGGGGGAAGAAGGGGGAGGAAGGGAAAAAGAAAGAGAGGGAAGAGGGAGGGAGAGGAGAGGAAGGGGAAGGGGAGAGGGAAGAAGGGAGGGAGGGCAGAAGAGGGGGGAAGGGGGAGGAATACAGATTATTACAAATGTATATAAGGATGCATCTCACAAAAAGACGAAACAAATTCAGAAGCTGCTAAGAAGAAAAATAGAAGCAAATTAACCTTCCTAAAGGTTTACTTTGTAATGAAGACACAGAAAAAATTAACTAGTTAATGACACTTTAGCCAAATATTTTGATAAAATGAACTCCCCTTTGTGAACTTTTTAAAATTACATTAAGTGTGTGTGTGTGTGTGTGTGTGTGTGTGTGTGTGTGTGTGTGTTTGGGAGAGCATGTACTATGGTACATATGTGGAGGTCAGAGGGCATCAACCTTCATCTCCCACCTTGTTTTGAAGCAGGGTCTCTCTGCGTTTTACTTAACCAATGTGCACATACTAGGCTGGCCGGCCCAAGAGCTTCTAGAGTCTCCTATCCAAACCCCTGATCTTCCCACAGAAGTGTTGGAGTTACAGCTTTCACACAGGCTCTAGGGCTTCAACTCGGGTCCCCAAGCCTGCACAGTGGTTCCTAACACTTAGTGACTGCCCAAGCTTGCACGGTGATTGATTACTGGACACCTGCATGGTGACCAATCGCCTTATCCACTGAGCTGTCCCAGTCAGGCCTAGCACTCCCCAGGAGAGGCAGAAGGACTGCAAGCTTTGGGGCCAGCCCGAACAATCTAGTGAGACTATGCTTCAAAATATAACCCCCATGATGCTCATGCTAGCACCCTAATTGAACTCAGTGGGTCACACAAGAGACATGAAAATTGATGGGGGACTGTTTTTTTTCTTCTTCTTCTCAATGACTATATGGGAGACTTTTTAGGACTAAGAAGTGAGAGCTGGAAGTGGGATAAGAAACAGCAATAATGAATATACAATGTATAAGAGACAATAAGGAATGTATAATAAGAGACAGTAATGGGAATCTATAATGTCTAATAAGAGACAGTAATAGGGAATGAATAAGACCTAAATAGATTATATGAATGTATAAAACCGTCAAGGAATAAATTTGAAATATTTTTTAAAAAACAAAAAATGAAGGATAGAAGCTGGCCAGTGGTGTCAAACACCTTTAATCCCAGCAGTCAGGAGGCAGAAGCAGATGGATCTCTGAGAGGCCAGCCTGGTCTACACAGCAAGTTCCAGGACAGCTAAGGCAACACACAGAGAGCTTTTTTCAAAAAACTGAACTGAGGGCTGGAGAGATGGCTCAGCGATTCAGAGTACTACTTTCTGTTCTTCCAGATCTTCCAAGGGAGCTGATGCCTTCTTCTGGTCTCCGTAGCTATCAGGCACATAGGCAAAACACTCATACATAAAATAAAAATACATTAAACATAGATAAACTAATTTTAATTATTATTTTTCTTGTAAGCATGTGTCTGTGCATGTGTGTGCATGTGTGTGTGCGTGTGCACGAGCGATGGTGACTGCAGAGGCCAGGAGGGATTCAGATCCCCTTGAGCTGGAGTTGTGTGTCACCATGTAGGTGCTGGGAATTGAACCCAAGTCGTCTGGAAGAACAGTCAGTGCTCATAACTACTGAGTCATCTCTCCACACACACACCCCAAGTAAATAAATTATCTAATTAGCTAAGAAGATCTGAAAATGTCTGGGCACTGTCACAGTGCTACCCTGTCACTTGTGAGGCCTTAGGTTTAATAACTCATACCACCCGACCCTACCCAAAAAAAGGAAAAAAAGCAAAAAGAATTTCTGCAAAGAACGAAAGAAGATGGCCCAGCAGTAAAGATTGCTCAGAGTTCTTCTAGAAGGCCGGATTTGGTTCCCAGCACCCACACGAGGTGGCTGAGGTCTCTCCGACTTCCAACGGCATGAGTACTTATGTCACACACGCGAACACAAACACGCAAAAACAACACCCAAGCAAACAAGAAAAACTGCCGGGAAAGACAATGGGTGGGTACAGCAGACTTCGCATGCAATGCACATGAAACCCAACGACTGACTCGAAACAGCAATGGTCTCGATAGGAACTAAAACAGGAACTCAGAAGGAAACATGGGCACAACCCTTCGTGAGCCTGGACCTGGCAATGGGTTCTCAAGGTTGATACCCAAAGCACAAGTAACAAAGAAGAAATAAACTGGGGGCCAGGGATAAGGGTGCTTGCCACTAAGCCCAACAACCTGAACTCCATCCCTGGGGCCGCACAGTGGAAGAAGAGAACCGAGCCCTGCCAACTCTCTTCTGACCTCCACACATGCACCTCACCATGGCAAACACACACTCCCGCACACACACACATGCACACAACTGGACTTCACTAAAACCTAAAACTTCCAGGGCTGGAGAGATGGCTCAGCAGCTGAGAGCGCTGGCTGCTCCTCAGAAGCCCTGGTTTCAATTCCCTGCATCCATAGGCATCTCCTGTGTACAACTCCAGCTCCAGGAAATCTGACGCCCTCTTCTGTCTGGCCTCTGTGGGTACTACACACGTGTGGTGCACAGGTGTCCATGCAGGCAAAACATCAAGACACATAAAACAATGAAATTTTTGAAAGTTTAAAACTTTGACAAACCAAAGGGCAACATTAGAAATGGAAAGGGCAAGCCAGACCGTGGGGATGTTATTTGTGTTTGAACACTTGGTCCCAGCTGGTGGCATTGTTTGGGAAGGTTGGGAAGATTGCGGAACTGCTAGGGGATGGAGCCTTTCAGGGAGAAGCAGTCACTAGAGGTGGGCCTTGGGGTTTTCTAGCCTGCCCCATTTCCTCTTCACTCTGCTTCCTGAGTGTGGGTGCACTGTGACCAGGCAGTCACCTGCTCCTGCTGCCATGCCTTCTCCAACATAACATGGTACCCCAAGCAGTATGAGCCAAAATAAGCTCCTTTTCCTGTAAGTTGCCTTTGTTCAGGTTTACTGTCACAACAACAGGAACGTATCCTGAACAACAATTCATTAGTTTAGATTCTTGTCTTTTCACATAGGCCTCAAACTCATAATCCTCCTTTCTCAGCCAAGGGCTGGAATTACAGGCATAGGCCACCACACCTGTTTCGACTGTACATGATGAAAGAGTAAACTTTGGACCAGCAGGATGGTTTAGTGTGACTTGTCTTCAAGCCCTAAAACTTGACTTTGAATCTTAGGACCCACGTGGTGGAGAGAGAATCAACTCCTCATGCTGTCCTCTGACCTCCTGTGTGCTGTGTCATGCATGTCTGCACAAACATACAGACATACACAATACACTTTTCTTTAAAAAGCACAAAACATCTGACAAGGCTCTGAGTCTCTCCCGTGTCTGCAGCTGTGATGAAAACAGGATGCGGGCTCTGCGTGAACTTGATCTCAGATTTGGCACAATGCCTCAACCGCCCAGAACTACAGGAATCTCCCTGCTCTGCAGCCACAGCTCTGCCTCAGCGGTGATTTATCTCCACCTAAACTCCAGGACCAGGGTGGGAGGGGCGGGCGGCTCATTTGGTAAAAGTGCGTGCCTTACAAGTCCTGGGCTCGGTCCTGGACCTGCTATATGGAGCTGGGCCTGGCCATGCAATCTCGTGGTCTCGGTGCTGGGAGATGGAGACAAGCCAGCCCAGTTTTCACTTCACAGTTCTTAAGGCCTGTGGTGAGTCAGAGGACGGTGGTGAGAGCACACAGCAGCACACAGCAGAAACCAGGAAGTAGAGGGAAAAAACAGGAAGCGGCTGGGGTGACAATATCTCTTTAAGAACACTTCCAATGGTTTAACTTCCTCTGGCTGAACTCTACTTCCTAAGGTGCTGAAGGCTGACAGTCAGTTCTTCAACACAGGTCCCCTCCCGTGGGAGACATTCAAGACTCAAAGCACAGCACTTGACGCTGGGCAGTAGCTCAGTTGGTGGAGTGCTCACCTCTCACACACAAAGCCCCTGCATCCCCAAAGCCTCAGAAACCAGGGGTGGTGGCACAGCAGGGGGAGGCGGGAGGATCAGAAGTTCAAAGCCATCCTTGGCTACACAGTGAGTTCCAAGGCAGCCTGGGATACAGGAGACTTTGTCAAAAAAAAAAAAAAAAAAAAAGAAGAAGGAGGAGGAGGAGGAGGAGGAGGAAAGAGAGACAGAAGAGAAGAGAAAGAAAAGAAAAGAAAAGAAAGCCGGGTGGCAGTGCACACCTTTAATCCCAGCATTCGGGAGGCAGTGGCAGGTGGCTCTTTGTGAGTTCAAGGCCAGCCTGGTCTACAAAATGAGTTCCAGGACAGCCAGGGCTGGTTGCACAGAGAAAACCTATCTCAAAAAACCAAAACAAACAAACAAACAAGTTCCCAGAACCCACACTGGGCAACTACCTATAACTTCAGGACATTTGACACCCTCTTCTGGCCTCTTAAGGCCACCACACTCCTCTACACCCCCACCCCCACACACATACATTAGAAGAATAAAAGATGCAAGCCATAGCACCTACAAAGAGATCTCTCTCTTCGCTAGCTCCTGTCACAAAGAAAGCCCATGTAACACTGGCAATACAGCCTTCTGTTTGGACTACAGCTAAAACCACCACCGCACCAGCAACCGGGATCTTCTGCTGAGACTGCCTCTCCCTGAAGCTGTTCGAAACCTCCATGGACAAGTGAGGAGGAGGACACAGAACACAGCTGAAGTGGACACACGAGCACACAGCAGCACAGCCACTTGGGGAAGGTGTGCTGGCATCCCTTACCTCGTCGTACATGAACTGAAGCGTCAGGGCTGACTTGCCGACCCCTCCACTGCCAACCATGATGACTTTGTGAAGAACCAGGGAGCCCTGGCTCTTGGCCTTGTTGGCAGCCATCCTGCTGGTCTAGGGTAGTGTCACACGGACAGATGGCCCAGATGAGAGCTACAGGTGAAAGAGACAGGAACTTAAAGATGGTGTGCACTCTACCCAGCTGAAATCAAATGACATCTGCCATTCCTACACTTTAAATATTTTATTTTTATTTTAAATGATGGGGGGGGGGGGGGCTGCACAGGACTGCAGTACCCTCAGAGACCAGAAGAGGGTGTCAGTCCTCTGGGGCTCTTGTTAGGGAGCAGAAGTCAGTCCTCTTAGCTCCAAGCCATTCCTCCAGCCTGCCCCAGCACTTTAAAAACACTGAACCATTTTCGACAGAGAAGGGCCTGGAGAAGAGGGCCGCGGAAGTCACTTGCCCCGGGAGCCAGGACAGGGCAATGGTGAGAAGGAGAAGTGCAGCAGGGTACCACAAGCCTTCACCCCTGGGGGGGTGGCCTGGGCTCCTGCCTTTACGCCCAGCACTCAGCACGCAGAGCCCCTTGCAGTCTCGGCACTGGAACTGGGCTTAGTGCCCTGGTAGTCTAGCCAACTGTGTGGAATTCCAGGCCAATGAGAGACTGCCCACAAGGAGAAGGCACCTGAAGAAAGACACTCAAGGCTGTCTCCTGACCTCCATGTGCACAACACCCACCTCCCCATCTCCCCCTCCCCACCTCCCCATCTCCCCCTGCCCAGCTCCCTCTCTTCCCATCTCCCCATCTCCCCATCATCTCCTACCTCTCCATCTCCCCCTCCCCATCTCCCCCTCCCCATCATCTCCCTCCCCATCTCCCCCTCCCCATCTCCCCCTGCCCATCTCCCTCTTCCCATCTCCCCATCATCTCCTACCTCTCCATCTCCCCCCTCCCCATCTCCCCCTCCCCATCATCTCCCTCCCCATCTCCCTCTCCCCATCTCCCCCCTCCCCATCTCCCCATCATCTCCCACCTCCCCACCTCCCACCTTCCCACCTCACCATCTCCCCATCACAAGCACAAATTTTAAAATGACAACAGCTTCCACGGAGCTTTCAGAGGTGAAGTAGGTGAACTGCTCAAGCTCCTATTCCCAAAGACTCCCAAGTCAAATAGGTGCTCTGGGGACAGTTTGAGGACTTCAATCTCCAGTTCTTTATTCTCACTTCTCTTCTCCATGTGCCTCTACTCCCTACTACCACCACTAACACATACATGCACATGCCACATGCATATGTGTATGCACACCATGACCATGCAGTACATACACAGCATGACCATGCAGTACATACACACACAGCATGACCATGCAGTACATACACAGCATGACCATGCAGTACATACACACCATGACCATGCAGTACATACACAGCATGACCATGCAGTACATACACAGCATGACCATGCAGTACATACACAGCATGACGTACATACACACCATGACCATGCAGTACATAAACAGCATGACCATGCAGTACATACACACCATGACCATGCAGTACATACACACCATGACCATGCAGTACATACACAGCATGACCATGCAGTACATACACAGCATGACCATGCAGTACATACACAGCATGACCATGCAGTACATAGACAGCATGACCATGCCGCGAAGAGCTGGAATTGGGGCAACTGTGGGAGTAGGCAAAAGCTCATCACTGGAGGCAGCACACACGCACCATGCCAGCCCCCAAAACTAGAGAACGAATGGAAGAGAAGACAACACACAGGCAGCATTGGACTTCTCAGACTGGGGTCATAAAAATGACTTGATCAACGCTAACAGAGACAAAAACAACCCCTGAGGGAAAAAATGACGTTGTCAAAAGACCTGATGGACAAAGCGACAGTGATGGCCTTTAATCCCAGCACACCCGAGAAGAGAGGAAAAATGACTGTAAGTTCAAGGCCATCTTCAAGCCTTCAAGGCCAGCTTGGGATACATAAGCCCCAGTCTCAAACTTAAGAAAAAAAGTAAAGTCAGGGGAACTTGAAAAAGAATCACTCAGAATGCCTAAAACACTGTGTGTGTGTGTGTGTGTGTGTGTGTGTGTAGTGTATGTGTACATGTGTGTATAATGTGCATATGTACATGTATATGCAAATATGCATGTATAGTATGCATTGTGCATGTGCTTGAGTACATGTGCATGTATGTGTTTGAGTGCCTGGGCATGTATGCGTATGTTGCTGTGTATGTGTATGTATAGTATGTGGGGCATATGTATGTATAGTTGTACTTGTGTGTGCATAGTATGTGCATGCGTGTATGTGTAGTGTATGCATATGCATGTATAGTGTGAATATAGTATGTGTATAGTGTATATGTGTTAATTAATGTGTATGTTTGTACATGTATGTATATTTATATGTGTGTGAGAGTGTGTGTATGTATATATAGTGTATGTGTGTAGTATGTAGAGATCAGAGGTTGACATCAAGTATTTGATGTCATATTCTCCATTGTATTTTTTTAAATTATGAGCATGTGTGTGTGTCTATGTTGTGTATATCAAATAAGTGTGTGTCCTCAGAGACAGAGGAGGGTATCTGATCCCCTACAGCTGAAGTTATAGGCAGTTGTAAGCTGCCCCACCTGGGTACTGATAACTGAACGGGGGTCCTCTGGAAGAGCAACAAGTGTTCTTACTGCTGAGCCATCTCCTTGGTTCCTCAAACTTTTGAAAAATTATTTTAAAATTTTTGAGACAGGGTCTTTCTCTGTAGCCCTGACTGGCATAGAACCATTATGCTGACCAGGCTGGCCTTGAACTCACAGAGATCTGCCTCCCTCTGCGCCTGCATTAGTCACTATTGCTGTGATAAAACACAATGACCAAGACAACTTAAAGAATGAAGGGTTTGTTTTGCTCAGTTCCATAGAGTCCTTTATGGCAGGGAGCACAGCAGACAGTGTGCAGAGGCTGGGACAGGAGGCGAGGGCTCAGAGGCTGGGACGGGAGGCAAGGGCTCACTACTTGAACCACAGAGAAAGCAGAGACAGTGAGCTAGAAAAGGCATCAGGCTTTTGTTTGTTTGTTTTTCAAAAGAGGGTTTCTCTGTGTAGCCCTGGCTGTCCTGGAACTCGCTCTGTAGACCAGGCTGCTTCGCACTCACAGATATCTATCTGCCTGTCCCTGCCTCCCAAGTGCTGGATTAAAGGCTTGTGCCCCCACACCTGGCTACCGCCTTATTCTTTTAGACAGGGTCTCTCACTGAACCAGGAGCTCGCTGTTTCTACTAAGCTGGCTGACCAGAAAGCTCACTAGAGTCGGAGATGTAGGCTGTCATGCCTGGCTCTTCACATAGGTTCTGGGGTGCCAGTCTTCAATTCACCCTTGCACACAGATTCTAATTCTCACCGAGCCAACTCCCAAGCTGTTCTTTGTGGGTATTGTTTCATTTGTTGGAGTGATGTTGGGTTTTGTTTTCTTTTGTGACAGGGCTTCACTGTGTCACTGAGGCTGGCCTGGAACTCAGGAACCCCACCCCCACCCCCAGCCTCCTGAGTGCGGGGATTACAGGCATGTGCCACCACACTTGGTCTGGTATTCACTGTTAACTGTGCGTTTCTGGCCTCCTCTCCATTTACACACTCTTGCAAGGAAAACCTTTAAGGTCACAAGCCTAGTTTTGCATGCTATTTTTCACGTATTTATCTGTCTTTGAAATCAGGCAGACTAAACATAACTAATCGTTTTCTAGATGATTTGGGGTCCCTCCGTGTTGGTGTTGGCTTGAGGCACGGCCTTGGGCTGGTGAAAGTCAAGGCCACATTCTCACTTCCCCCCACTCCTTTGCTTTTCTCCAGGTTCCTGCCCACACCAGGCATCGCCCCACTCCCCCTTCCTAATTATGTGCTTTTTAATGAGTGAGCTAAGCAATTAACTAGATAATTAAGTACATGTGAGCGGGGATAGAAATAGAAGGAATAGGGGTACAGGCGCCCCACAAGGCTGAGATTTGGGAACTTGAAAACACCTTTGGCCTGGTTTACAGCCACCAACAGTTTCTTTCAGCGCTGAGGCTGGCGAATGGGGCTGGAACTCCCACATCACCTAAGTGTCCCAGAGCTTCTCAGTCAACCTCATTTCTGTGAACTCGGTAGAAATGAACCAACGTTGGGCTGGGCTTGGAGGGGGCAGGGTCCTTTTAAACACCTGCAGACACCAAATCATGCACTACATATATGAACTTAATATGTATGTGTGGTGTGTGTGTGTGTGCTGTATGGACTTTTAGTGTGGGTACGCCTATACAGGATACACATGCCTATCTATATGTGAAGGCAAGTAGTCAATTTTTTAAAATGACACTAATTTACTTTCTCTCTGTGTGTGCACATGTGTGGAAGTGAGAGGACAACCCGCAGGGGCTGATTCTCTCCTTCTACCATGTGGGCTCCAGAATCAACTCTAGAAGATGAGCTGGACAGGAAGCCATCCCACCGGTACCCCTTTATTTTGAGGCAGGGTTTCCTGGTGAAGCCTGTTTCAGGATCCCCGTGTCAGCATTCCTCAGTGCTGCGATTCCAGTTGCACACAGCGTGCCTGTCTTTCTCCAAGAGTTCTGGAGATCTGAGCTCAGGCCCTCACGCTTGTATGACAGACACTTCCCAAATGAGCAATTTCCCGAGCACCGTTTACTCCGGGGTTTTGGTTGGTTGGTTTTGTTTGGTTTTAAATAAAGTCAATTTCTCTGTGGGGAATAATCACCAGAAGTCTTTTCTGTAATCATGGAGAGCAAAACCTCTGCTCCACATCCAAAATGGGATCTGGGTATGTGGCTCAGTACACACAGTACTAGTGTCCTGGGTTTGGCCCCTGCACCACAGAAACCGTGTGTGAAGGCACACACCTAATAATCGCAGTGCTCTGAGGCAGGAGCAGGACGGTCAGAAGTTCAAGTCTATTTCAGCTGCATAGGGAATCTGAGGCAGAATGATATCCAGTCTTTTCTCCCTCCCCACCCTTTGTCTCTTTGTTTGTTTACGCTTTTTTTTTTTTTTTTGCCTCTGTATAACAGTCCTAGCTGTCCTGGAACTAGCTCTTGTAGAACAGGCTGGCCTCGAACTCACAGAGATCGCCTGCCTCTGCCTCCTGAGTGCTGGGATTAAAGGCGTGCGCCACCATCACCCGGCTCCCTCCCTCCCTTTTAAATTTCATGGGAGTACAGCACAGGCTGGTGCCCACAGCAGCCAGAGTACCGGGTCCCAAGCTGGACTTACAGGCAGTTGTGAGCCACCCTGTGGGCACCGAGAAGACAAGCTGCTAGCCTCCCTTCATTCCTCCAAGCACCGGACCTAGCTTTTGTTGCTGTTGTAAACGTGCAAATCAGAAACATGCAACCACAGATGAGATCTCCAACCCAGGTCACAGCTGCAGCTGTCTTGCTAAGAGCCAGGAAAGCCCAGAGACGTGGGTGGAGCTCAAGTGTTGTTGCGGAGTTACCCCTGACACGCCCACATCCTGGCCTAGCTCGAAAGATAAGAAACTGCCCCCGGTCCGGGCATTGGTGGCACACGCCCTTAATCCCAGCACTTGGGAGGCAGAGGTAGGAGGATCTCTGTGAGTTCGAGGCCAGCCTGGTCTACAAAGGGAGTTCCAGGACAGGCTCCAAAGCTACAGAGAAACCCTGTCTCGAAAAACCAAAAAAAAAAAAAAAAGAAAGAAAGAAACTGCTCCCTGTTTAAGCCACACACAGTCCATTTACTGAGGCTGACTTTGCTTTTGTGTTTGTAGAATCACCCATTGCCTTCAAAGCAAAACACAACTGTCTGACCATCCAATGAGCCACGAAATGACTAGAGAATGTGGGACCAGGTGTCTAAATGAGACACACAGCGGTAATAAAGAAACTGGGAAAGAAAAGACCAGTTCAGAAAAAAATCAACACTGTTGGTTGCTAAACTCACAGAGTCTGGAAGGAGGAGAAGGAAGACCAGTGGGTGCCCGGTAAGAGGAGTTCAGTTCCCACATCAGGCAGGCAGCTGTGGGCCCTCCTCTGGCCTCAGGAGACCCACACACAGGTGTCCTACACTCACACACAAGTATACATAAATAAAAATCTTTCAAAATCCGCCCGGCACCCACTACTTCCTTATTATAGAGAATAAAGGTAGGAAGCATGGGATGGCAAAGTTGGAGAATGCTTTTTTTTTTTTTTGGTTTTTCGAGACAGGGTTTCTCTGTGGTTTTGGAGCCTGTCCTGGAACTAGCTCTGTAGACCAGGCTGGTCTCGAACTCACAAAGATCCGCCTGCCTCTGCCTCCTGAGTGCTGGGATTAAAGGCGTGCGCCACCACTGCCCGGCGAGAATGCTTTAACAGATCAAAATGAGCATGACCAGTGTAGGGATCCAGCTAACCACCAGGACACACCAAACAAGCTCTACTTAAGGCAGGAAGGGACATGTATGTTTCTGAAATGTTGCTGGTTCTACAGAATTGAAAATGTTCCAGTTAAAGTGAACCGAAGAGGCTTTTAGCTGAAGGCAAAGCATGGTCCTAGACTCACCCTTGACAAGATGCAAGTACTGCATCGTCCGCATGTGTGGAGCTCACCTGCAATCTCAGCGTTCTTAGCCATGCCAAGGCACAGCTGGGACCATTGCTGTGCGTCCCTCGGCTCTGTCTACGACACTCAGCAAGCACCAGACAGAGACAAGTGGTAGATGAGTGCAGAGGAAATATCCTCTCATGAGGACAGCTCATGAAGCCAGGGCTGTGGCAGGTTTCTCCGTGAGAGCACGCCATTCCTCACAGGCCCACAGATCGTCTTTGCCATGTTGACAGGCGCGAAAGCACGGGATGGGAAAGACAGCATTAAAAGCAAGTGCTAGTGGCTAGTGGCTCAACCAGCAAGGTGCCTGCTGCACAAGCTGGGGGATCTAAGTTCAGAGCTCTGGAACCCACATAAAGCTCAACACAGCAGCCCACATCTATCACCCTGTACTCCACGGTGAGACGGGGGTAAAGAGAGGGGGGAGTCCCCAGAAGCGCACAGGCCAGCTAGCCTGGACTATGCAGCATCAGAGAAGATCTGCCCCAAACGAGGTGGAAGGTGGAAACTGACCCCCAAGGAGTCAATGACTTCCCATACCACCACACACACACACACTCACACAGAGTGGGGGAGTGAAAGAAGAGGGAGGGGAGAGGAGGAACAAATGAACGTCCAGTTACTTGGTTCAGCACCACCTTGCGTGTGCAGTTTGGATGACAACGATAGCAGACTGTGAACTCGGCCATTGAGGGAAGGGTCAGAGAGGAAAACCCAGCCTCACTACAAAGCCGGAGCTCCGAGAGGGAGATGATCACTTAACTTCCAGACTAATCCAGACCAGAGTTCCCAACAGAAAGCAAAGATGGGAAGAGCCAAGAAATTCCCCAGCTGCAGGAGTGGATGGAGGCCAAACGCAGAGCGAGAGGAAGCGGGAAGACAGAAGCTAACACTGAAAAAGTGCAACGTTCTGCCAGCGACATCAGCGATATGCAGAGTCCTGCCCGGGAGGCCAACAGCCCAATTCTTAACTCTATTTATTTTCTTATTGTTTTTTCATTTGAGGTTTTTTGAGACAGGATTTCCAATACTTCAGGTTGGTTATGAGCAATGAACTCCCGATCCTCCTGCCTCCACCTCCAAGTGCTAGGATTGCAGGTGTGCAGCACCACACCTAACTTTCTTAAATAGGAAGAATATGAAGTAACTCACTGGGGGAAAGGCAAATATCATTAATAAATACACGAAGCCACATCCTTAGCTGTTACTTAAGAAAATGCAAGCAAAACATTAGCCTGTCTAAAGTTAAAAGGATTGTCAAGAGTGTGGGAAGGGCTGGGGAGATGGCTCAGGGGACATCACATTTGCCTTACAGATGTGAGGGCAGGAGTTCAGATCCCCAGAGTCCATGTATATGTCACGCAACCTGTCTGAAGTCCTAGTGATCAAAGTCAGAGATGGGGGTCCCCCAGAGCAAGCTAGATTAACCCAATCAGTGGGCCCTGGTTCAACTGAGAGTCCTTGTTTCAATGAATAGGGTGGGAGATGACTGAGGAAGACACCAGAAGTGAACCCAGGGCATCTGCATGCAGGGATAACACACATGCAGGCATGTAAACCTCTATACAAATGTGTGCTGGCATTCATGCAAACCCCCCACACACACACACACATATATGGGGAAAGGAACACTACTGGCAAAGATATAAATCCCATGTGCTGAAATGTAAGTGTACAAGAAAGTGATTTGGGGGCTGTTCACATATAATGCAATAATCTGGAAAAATCCACTAACTGGAAATACTTGTATAAATTACGGAAGAGCCCATGTTTGGCATGCACGACTATTACAGAGAAAGGAACATCCCTACCTACTGTCCTGGGAAATGTGCAGGATGTACCCTGAAGTGAGAAGTGAGGGCAGGAACCAAGCTGTAGGAAATAGAAGCTGTGATGTTATTTGTTTGAACAAAGCTGGGGGCTGAAGAGAGAGCTCCGCAGTTAAGAGTGCTGCTGCTCTTGCTCACTGGAGTTCAGTTCCCGGAACCCACCTGGGGCTGCTCACAACCACTTACAACGCTAGTTCCAGGGGAATCTCACAGTCTCTCTTCTGGCCTCCTTGGGCACCTAGACACACACACACATATGCAAAATTAAAAATAAACCTATTTTTAAAAGTCTGTCTGTGGGGGCTGGAGAGATGACTCTGTCAACACAATGAGAACCATGCATGTAAACATGAGGGCCTGAGTCTGGTTCCCAGCACCTATGAGAAAACATCGAGCTTGGTGGTGTGTACCTGTAATCCCAGCACTGGGTGGGGTACAAGAGAAGGACTCTGATGTTCCCTGGCCCCAGTCTACCTACTCAGCAAGCCCTTGGTCTCAATGACAGACCTCTCAAAACACAAGGTGGGTGGCTTCTGAGGAACACCAGAGATTGTCCTCTGGCTTCCACACACTTATGCTCTTGCACACACAAGTGCACCCACACACAGAAAAGTTTGCACAAGTGTGCACGACCTGAGTTCGAATCCCCAGATGCCATATAGAAAGCTGGGTGTATAGCATGAGCCTCTAATCCTAGCTGACTATGGAGAGATGGAGGACAAAGAGAAAAATCCCCAAAAGCTCCAGGGACAGCGAACTTGAGTACGCAGTGGAATAAGCAATGGAGACCCTGCCTCAAAAAAAAATGTGGAAGGTGAGGGAGGGCCTGCACCCATGGCTGTCCTCTGATTTCTTCCACACGGTGCTGTGTTCACACAAAACACACAGTACTAAATTTGAAGCCACCCAATGGTAAGTGAACGCCAAGGCAAATTCCACGTTTGTGCTGGCTGGTTTTATGTCAACTCGACACAAGCTGGAGTCATCTGAGAGGAGGGAGCCTCAACTGAGAAAATGTCTCCATGGGATCAGACTGTAGAGAAAGCCTACAGGGTATTTTCTAAATTAGTGATCAAAAAGGGAGAGGCTGGCCCAAGGTGGGCAATGCCATCCTGGGGCTGGCGGTCCTGGGTTCTGTAAGAAAGCAGTCTGAGCAAGCAAGGGGAAGCAAGCCAGTAAGCAGGACCCTTCATGGCCTCTGCGTCAGCTCCTGCCGCAGCTTCCCTCAATGAACGGTGGCTCAGGGCATACCATCCTTTCCTCCCCAGGCTGCTTCTGGTGGTGGTGGTTCAGCACAGCAACAGTAACTCAAACTATGACATTTTTCAATTTCTGGGCCACTTCTTGCACAACCAAAATTATGAACGTCTCAACTGGAATGGGTCTCCTCTCCTCAAACAGCCGACTCCAGCATGAATGAAATAGCACTTGGATCCCGGCCTGTAAAGACTGCATAACTCAAGGTCAAGTTCAGGGCTGGGGAGAAGGGTCTGTTGGTCAAGTGTTTGTCATTCAACTCCACTCCAACAACAAACACACTTCAGTAACCCCAGCACAGGAGGGTGCAGACAGGCAGCCCCCCCACCGGAGCCAACAGAGCCAAACTGGAGCGCTCTAGTTTCACTGGGACACCCTGACTTAGAGGGAAAGTGACAGGAAGCAGCCGACTTTGACTTCTGGCCTCCCTCATGGACATGCACAGGTATGCACGTCCACAGACATAAACCATAAACATGCACACAAGAAATCAATGGAAAAACTTCATAGCTAAAAAGCACTCCATTCATCACCCCGGAGGAAACAACTCTGCATTTTAAAAACTCAGGTGGCAAAGGATCAGGAGATCCGGGCCAGCCTTGGAAACATAATGAGGTCCTGTGTCCCACACAGAAAGGAAGACAAGAAGGAAGGGGGAGAGAGAGGGAAGGGAGAGAAGGGAAGGGGAGGGTGAAGAAAAGCAGGGTGGCCGAGCGGTGAGGAGGGGCATCAGGAACACATGTATGCATGTCGGGTCACCTTAGCTCCAGCTCCAGAAGATCCAAAACCATTCTTTGGACTCTGCTGACAATGGTACTCACATCCACATACCCATACACACACACAACTAAAAATAACCCTTTTTGTTTTAAAGGAAGGAAACAAAATGGATGTGTTTTGGGCCACCCAGGGGAATTCACAGGAAACACTCACAGGCCATTGACACAGGACATAAATGAGCACCACCCACAGGAGGCAGGAAAGGACACTGCCTCTCCAGCAACTGCAGCCAGGGCCTTGCCTCCGCCTGTGTTCCCCTCAAGGTGTGGACTTGCCTCTTGGCATCACTGGTGAACTACAGCTGCCAGTCTGTAAAATCTGGAAACGCACTGTTCAGTGTTTTCAAAACATTCATTTTTAAAGATTTTTACTGTTAACTCTGTGTATATGTGGAGAAGGGGTGAACAGGGGAGTGCAGGTGCCCATAGGATCAGAAGGGAGCAAGCGTGAGCGCCCTAGATGTAGATACAGCTCCATGGGGTGCTGGGAACTGAATGCAGGGCCTCTGTCAGCGTCCATGCTCTGAACCGCTGAGCCACGGCTCCAGCCCTCAAACACCACATTACTAACATCTTTTACACACAGGTTCAAATGTCACTAGAGTTTTATAAAGTGCTGAGAAAGGCTCCAGCCTCCAGGCCAAGGCTGTGTGAAGACAAATGAGGGTCTGGTTCTTAAGGAAGAAGCGGGGCAGGAGGATTTCTCCCTCCGAGGCTGGCCCTGTGTGCAGCAGCTCACCAGAAGCCAGTGGTCTGCTTGAGCATGGCATCCGCACTCCCTACACTGCTGTGTGGTCAAGCAGCCCATTCCACCAAGCTCAGTCATCACCTGGAGAAATAGAAGGGCATTCTTGGGACAGAACCAAGAACACTTGTGTCTCCATCAGCAGGGTTCACTCATGCCCTTCCTTCTGGAAAGATAAACTCATTGGCCTTCAGAAGCCTCTGTAAGTGGCTCTTCATGGTTTGGCGTGTGTGTGTGTGTACACACATATATGTGTCTCTGTACATATGTGTGATATTTGTGTGTGTATGTGGTATGTGCACGCATACACGTGTATGTATGTGTGTATATGTGTATATGTGTGCATGTATGTGTGTGTAAGCATGTGTGCCCATGAGGGAACAAAGCCGATGTTGCTCCTCAGAGACAGCCCTATATTTTTAAACAAGGTCTTTCACTAGCCTAGAACTCAACAGAGAAGATATATCAGCAAGTATGTCCTAAGGCTCCATCTGTCTCTACTTCTAACCCCACAACACCTAACTACTTTACATGTGTGCTGGGAATCAAATTCAGACCCTCATGTTTGCATAGAAAGCAATTCACTGAATGAACCATACCCTCAACCCTTATTTCTTGATGTTAAATGCCTGAATGTACTTACGGTATAGCAAATGCATGCAGTGCCTGCAGAGGCCAGAAGAGGGAATCAGATCCCTTGGAACCAGAGTTACATGAGGGTGTGAGCTGCCATGTGGGTGCTGAGACTGAAACCCAGGCCTTCTGTAGAGGCAGTAAACATTCAACCTCTGAGCCATCTCTCCAGCCACCTCCTGCATTTATTTTTGAGATAAATTCTCATCATATTGCCTAAGCTGGCTTCTACTTCTTAGGCTTACAAGAGTCTCCTGTCTTAGTCCCCAGAGTACCAACGCCTCTGCATCCAGCTTGTGAGAAAACGGGATTAATTTTTCCTATCAAACGTGGCTAGCTACCAAGGATCAATATTAAATAAATTTCCCTACCTCCTGTAACTTTTATGTAGAGGAATTAGAATCTCTTCATCTCCCCTACCTTGTAAAACTTTGTCTACCCGCCCCACTGCCTTCTTCATTCCCAGAAGTTGGTGGCCCGGAGCCCCTTGCCTTCGATGTCAGCCACCTGGGAGCAGACTGTGAGGCTGAACCACAGTCAACGAGAACAGACAACCTCCCTTTGCTATAGGGGTAAAAGACAGGGGCTGTCATGGCCACGTCTGCTGCTTGCTATCCTGGTTTGGGTGGTGGCGGCACAACTTTTAGTAAAGAAGGAATCGCCTTAGGCTCTGTGGTGAAGAGCACTGTCTGCGGCCGGGCAGTGGGGGGCACACACATCTTTAGTCCCAGCACTCTGGAAGCAGAGACAGGCAGAACTCTGTGAGTTCGAGGCCAGCCTGGTCTACAAGAGCTAGTTCCAGACAGGCTCCAAAGCCACTGAGAAACCCTGTCTCAAAAAACCAAAAATAAATAAAATAAAGAGCACTGACTGCTCTTTCAGAGGACCTAGGTTTGATTCCACAGGTAGCTCACGCCTGCCTGTCAGTCTGGTCCCAGAGGAGCCATGTCCTCTTCTAGCCTCTGCAGGTACTGTAGTCATGTGGTATACAGCCATACATGCAGGCAAAACAACCATAAACATAAAATAAATAAAATGAAAAAAAGGAAGAAATTCCCTGCGGGGTCACTTTCATTTTGTGTTTCTTTTTTAATACCGAGAATATTTCTTTCCAAACAGCTCCACGGGCGTTTTGGGTTGTCTGTGGTTAGTTTCTTTGGTTTTCGTGTTTATTTTTACTCTTTGGGGGCCCTCCACTCAGCTCCCAAGTAAACACGTGGAGACTTATTTATAAATGCCCAGGCTTAGCCTGGCTTATTTCTAGCCAGCTTTTCTTAAATTATCCCATCTACCTTTCGCCTCTGGGCCTCTACCTTTCTCTATTCTCTATTCTTTTCTTTCTCTTTTTTCCATGGTTGGCTGTGTGGCTGTGTGGGTGACTGTGTGTGTGGCTGTGTGGGTGACTGTGTGGCTGTGTGGGTGACTGTGTGGCTGTGTGGGTGACTGTGTGGCTGTGTGGGTGACTGTGTGACTGTGTGTGTGGCTGTGTGGGTGGCTGTGTGTGTGACTGTGTGGGTGACTGTGTGGCTGTGTGTGTGACTGTGTGGGTGACTGTGTGGCTGTGTGGGTGACTGTGTGGCTGTGTGGGTGACTGTGTGGCTGTGTGTGTGGCTGTGTGTGTGGCTGTGTGGGTGGCTGTGTGTGTGGCTGTGTGTGTGGCTGTGTGTGTGGCTGTGTGTGTGACTGTGTGGGTGGCTGTGTGACTGTGTGGGTGACTGTGTGGCTGTGTGTGTGGCTGTGTGGGAGACTGTGTGGGTGACTGTGTGGCTGTGTGGGAGACTGTGTGGCTGTGTGTGTGGCTGTGTGGCTGTGTGTGTGGCTGTGTGGGAGACTGTGTGTGTGACTGTGTGGCTGTGTGGGAGACTGTGTGGCTGTGTGGCTGTGTGTGTGGCTGTGTGGGTGACTGTGTGGCTGTGTGGGAGACTGTGTGGGTGACTGTGTGGGTGACTGTGTGGCTGTGTGGGTGACTGTGTGGCTGTGTGGGTGACTGTGTGGCTGTGTGGGTGACTGTGTGACTGTGTGGGTGACTGTGTGGCTGTGTGGGTGACTGTGTGGGTGACTGTGTGGGTGACTGTGTGGCTGTGTGGGTGACTGTGTGGCTGTGTGGGTGACTGTGTGGCTGTGTGGGTGACTGTGTGGGTGACTGTGTGGGTGACTGTGTGGCTGTGTGGGTGACTGTGTGGCTGTGTGGGTGACTGTGTGGCTGTGTGTGTGACTGTGTGGGTGACTGTGTGGCTGTGTGGGTGACTGTGTGGCTGTGTGTGTGGCTGTGTGTGTGGCTGTGTGGGTGGCTGTGTGTGTGGCTGTGTGTGTGGCTGTGTGTGTGGCTGTGTGTGTGACTGTGTGGGTGGCTGTGTGACTGTGTGGGTGACTGTGTGGCTGTGTGTGTGGCTGTGTGGGAGACTGTGTGGGTGACTGTGTGGCTGTGTGGGAGACTGTGTGGCTGTGTGTGTGGCTGTGTGGCTGTGTGTGTGGCTGTGTGGGAGACTGTGTGTGTGACTGTGTGGCTGTGTGGGAGACTGTGTGGCTGTGTGGCTGTGTGTGTGGCTGTGTGGGTGACTGTGTGGCTGTGTGGGAGACTGTGTGGGTGACTGTGTGGGTGACTGTGTGGCTGTGTGGGTGACTGTGTGGCTGTGTGGGTGACTGTGTGGCTGTGTGGGTGACTGTGTGACTGTGTGGGTGACTGTGTGGCTGTGTGGGTGACTGTGTGGGTGACTGTGTGGGTGACTGTGTGGCTGTGTGGGTGACTGTGTGGCTGTGTGGGTGACTGTGTGGCTGTGTGGGTGACTGTGTGGGTGACTGTGTGGCTGTGTGGGTGACTGTGTGGCTGTGTGGGTGACTGTGTGACTGTGTGGGTGACTGTGTGACTGTGTGTGTGGCTGTGTGGGTGACTGTGTGACTGTGTGGGTGACTGTGTGACTGTGTGTGTGGCTGTGTGGCTGTGTGGGTGACTGTGTGGCTGTGTGGGTGACTGTGTGGCTGTGTGGGTGACTGTGTGGGTGACTGTGTGGGTGACTGTGTGACTGTGTGGGTGACTGTGTGGCTGTGTGGGTGACTGTGTGACTGTGTGGGTGACTGTGTGACTGTGTGGCTGTGTGGGTGACTGTGTGGCTGTGTGGGTGACTGTGTGGGTGACTGTGTGGCTGTGTGGGTGACTGTGGCTGTGTGGGTGACTGTGTGACTGTGTGGGTGACTGTGTGACTGTGTGTGTGGCTGTGTGGGTGACTGTGTGACTGTGTGGGTGACTGTGTGACTGTGTGTGTGGCTGTGTGGCTGTGTGGGTGACTGTGTGGGTGACTGTGTGGGTGACTGTGTGGGTGACTGTGTGACTGTGTGGGTGACTGTGTGGCTGTGTGGGTGACTGTGTGGCTGTGTGGCTGTGTGGGTGACTGTGTGGCTGTGTGGCTGTGTGGCTGACCCCTGGTGTCTTCTCTTCTCCTTTTCTCACTCCCCCAGCCTAGATTTCTCCTATTTATTATTCTCTCTGCTGACAGCCCCGGCCTGTCCCTCTCTACGGCCTTGCTCTTGGCTGTTGAACTCTTTATTAGATCAATCAGGAGTTTAGACAGGCAGAGTAACACAGCTTCACAGAGTTAAACAAATACAACACAAAAGAATGCAGCACGCCTTTGCATCCTTAAACAAATGTTCCACAGCATAAACGAATGTAACACATCTTCAACTGATGTCCACAACAGTTGTCTGTCCTGGCTGCACCCTCGGCTCTGGCTGCTCTAATGTTAATGTCTTTCCTCTTCCTGCCCAGGCGACCTGTACAGCAGGAGGAGGCAGCTGCCTCCCCAGCCACGGCTGGGGGAGGGGTGGTGCTAGAATGGGATTCACTCTGCTGGGCCAGCACACCCTGAACACAGCTCTGGGACGGGAATGAGGATGGCCCGCACCTCACCTCGTCATCCACCTGTTCCCAAGCGCTTGGTGAAAGGATTATAAAAGGTGAATGGGTATGCCACCAAGCAAACACACCATGCCCAACAGAGTTAGTGCAAGAGGCTTTTTTTGGGGGGTGTGTATGTGAAAGAGTGAAGTAAAAGGCCGTGTCGGAGTGAGGATGTGAGAGAGGCAGACAGACAGACAGACAGACAGAGAAACATGGAAGAGAAGAGAAAGAAGAGAAGCAACAACGGAGCAGGAGGCAGGAGTGAGCTGTGCCTGGCGGGCACACTGAAGGGGCGCACAAGTGGCGTGGCTGACGGTGGAAAGGCGCCTGGCGACAGTGATGACGGACGGCAGAGGCCGGCCGCTGCCACGGTGGAAACTAACCGTGGCACTACCAGCGAGGCTCATAAGAACATTCTTCCGTGGTGCCCAGCAGATTAATGTCTTTATCCCCACCCCCACCCCCAACCACTTCCTGTTCGCTCTCCTTAGTCTCCCTCTTGCTCCAAATGCCCATATGGCTAAGGTCTCGCCGCCCACCATAAAGCCCCGAGCCATGCCAGTCACTGCCAGACCTCCTTCCTGCACACTTTCCGCAGGGATGGAGGACACTAATCCTAATTCTGCTTCTGGGAGCATCGTCCTCAGGAACCGCCTGCTCATGCAGGTGCAGGGAGGAACCAGAATATTCCAAGAGGGACATGTGGCTCTGAGAATATCCGGACAATGACCCCATGAAATTGGCATTTCCCCAGGAATATCGTGCTGAGAGAAGTAGACCCGGGGCCTTGGTGCCAGGCTGGGGTGGGGGGTTGGGTCCATTTCACACAGTGCTGACAGCCGGTCAGCCCACCTTGCTGCAGAGACCGGAGCCCAGACAATGAGGGGTCAGCGCTGGGCAGAACCACACCTGGACCAGGCCGCTTTGGCTCTGCACACCTCTAGATCTCTGATTAAACCTGAACTTCATGTCAGGACCCTGAAGATGGACTTATAGGGGGTCACTTTGTTTGTTCTTCCCAATGTGGCCATGCTGACTAAGTCTCCTTTATCTGTTTCTCACTGTAACTCATCTGTTTAGTTGGCATACCGCGCACAGGCTGCTGAGCCAGGCTCTGACTCTCACGGCTTCAGAAGTACTAAGTTCCAGGCCTCTTCTCCAGAATCCCTTTCCTTCACTCAACCCAACATCACCCTACCATGACCCTCACTGATCTGGGTTTTCCTCTGGTCCTCCACGCCACCTCCATCCTTCAAGTTAGCCGGGGCCACACCATGCTGTGAAGCTCTCCCACTGGCTCGCTTCCGGGAATCTTGCTCTCTCACCTCCCACTCTCACAGCTGACTGCACTCAAGCCCCAGGTTAGCAGGAATCCATGGCAGCCTGGCAGCAAGCATGCACGATGCCCACCATCCACACACTATGCCCACCATCCACTCACTATGCCCACCAACCTCACATGATGCCCACCAACCTCGCACTATACCCACCAACCTCGCACGATGCCCACCAACCACTCACTATGCCCACCAACCACTCACTATGCCCACCAACCTCGCACGATGCCCACCAACTATGCATTATGCCCACCAACCTCGCACTATGCCCACCAACCTCACACTATGCCCACCAACCTCACACTATGCCCACCAACCATGCATTATGTCCACCAACCATGCACTATGCCCACCAACCACGGAGCACAGAGCCTTCCCCTTCCCTCACTCTGCCATGTAAACCTGATCTCACCTCGGACGCCCTAATATGCTGCTGTCTGTCTGTCCACCCACAGCATTAAGTAACTCTTTTAGTAAGTCTCTTATTTTAAAAAGGGGGGCATTCTGTCTCAGCGTCCCCTCTGAGCCCTGTATTAGTTATGTTTCTGCTGCTGTGACAAACAGCACAGCCAAGGCATCTTATGCTTTGGTTCCGGATGTTTGGGTCCACGGCAGTGGATAAGCAAGGCAGTAACCGCAGGCATGGTGACTGGAGCAGCCACCGAGCGCTCACACCTTGAACTACAAGCACAAAGCTAGGAGAGCAAACTGGAAACTGTGAGGCTTTAACTCAAAAGGCTCTCAAAGGCTCCTCCAACAAGACTACACCCCCGAATCACTCCAAACAGCACCACCAGCTAGGGACCAGGCGTTCAAATAATTCTGTTGGGGGACATCACATCCAAACACCAGAGCCCCAAACCTGCAATCTTTCCAGTCGCTAGCTCAAATTCCACCTGCCATCTCAGCACCTACAAATGCTGACCCCAGCACATTCCTCCTGGGTTCCACTGCCGCCCCAGGCTTAGGTGACACCTTATCAGGTCCTCCTGGCTCTCACCTCCATCACCATTCCCCCTGGTACCTGTACTAGCAAGCTGGCCAGGGAAGGAATTCAAGAGAAAAAAAAAAAATCACGTCACCAGCCTCATGTAACTTCACATTGAATGTGGTTTTAAATCCCAATCCAGGACGGCACTCCCTCCCCACTGAGGCTCTACTGCTGCCCCTGTGCCCGCTTGGCAGTGCCCGTCCTTCTAGACATCAGACTTCCTTTCCCCAGGGCTTAGCCTTGCTCCAAGGCTTTTCCCCAGATTTTTCCCTGTGGTTCAGGCTCAGACTGACCTTTGCCTCACCCTCCACACTCCCCCTGGGCTAATCGCACCCTTGAAATCTGCTCTGCAGGCTGGCAAGGTATCTTGGTAAAGGCGCCTGCTGCCAAGCCTGACAACTTGAGTTCGATTCCTGGGAACCACATGATGGAAGGGGAGGACTTACTCCTGAAAGGTGGCCTGTGAGTGTGCAAAAGTGTGTACTCGCCAACACACGTGAATTAAATAAACAAATACATAAATAGTGTCCTAGTCAGCTTTAACTGCCAACACAGCCTAGATCCACCGGAGAAGGGAGTTTGAGTTGAGAGACTGACTGTTCAGAGGAGACTGGCCTGTGAACTCTGTAGAGGACTGTTACATTGTTAATCCATGTAGGAGGACCTGGACGATACAAGGCAATCATGAGCCTGCGAGTCACCAAGCAGTATCCGCCATGGTTTCTGTTGTACTTCCTCAGCTGTGAGTAAATTCCTTGCTTAAAGATGGACGAGCAAGCGGGCCTGCTTTCAGGTTCCTTCCTGAGTTCCTGCCCTGATAACCCTCAGTGAGGTAAGCCAAATAAGTCCTGTCTTCCCTAAACTCCTGCAGCCAGGGTGATTCTCACAAGGGAGGGAAACTAGAATAGAGACTCCTCCGCCCACTAGGACACAAGCACCCTTCTCTACACACTAGGACACACACACTCCTCCACACACTAGGACACACGCACTCCCTCTCCACACACTAGGACACACACACTCCCTCTCCACACACTAGGACACACACACTCCCTTCCACACACTAGGACACACACACTCCCTCTCCACACACTAGGACACACGCACTCCCTCTCCACACACTAGGACACACACACTCCCTCTCCACACACTAGGACACACACACTCCCTCTCCACACACTAGGACACACACACTCCCTTCCACACACTAGGACACACACACTCCCTCTCCACACACTAGGACACACGCACTCCCTCTCCACACACTAGGACACACACACCCCTCTCCGCACACTAGGACACACGCACTCCTCCGCACACTAGGACACACACACTCCCTCTCCACCCACCCCACCCCCACAACAACTCAAGCCCCTAGGAGCGGGGACATCAGACATCAGTCAAGCCAGACCTGGGAATCATTCTGCATCCCCTTGTTTCTCCCCAGTTCTATTCACTAGCTCTCCTGACTCGGGCTCCACAGGACCTTTCCCACCCACCCTACTCTTCCACCTTCTCTGCCCCTACCAGGCTGCAGCAACCGGCCACAGCTGCCAGACTCCTTGTGCCACCTCAGCCCCTCTTCAAACCGTGTCCACACAGGCCCCTGAAATGTGTGTGTGTGTGTGCGTGCGTGTGTGTGTGTGTGTGTGCGCGTGCACTCACGCATGTACACATAGGAGGTCAGAGGTCAACATCAGGTATATTCTTCAGTCTGTTCCTGTCCTTTATAGACTGGGTATCCTGGAACTCTCTGTGCTGTCAAGGACAACTGTCAACTCCTGATGCTACTTCAGCGCTCGGAGTGAGTGTGCGTCTTCATACCTGCTTCTATGTGATGCTGGGATGGAACCCAGGGCTTCCCTCACTCCAGGCAGCACTCTCCTAGCGGAGCCACATCCCCACCTCTACACCTGATTTCTGAGACAGGGTCCGGCATTGGCCCGGAGTCCACTAATAAGCCAGGCCAGCTGGTCACATCCCAGAAAGTTCCTGTTTCCACTTCCACTGGGATTACAAACTCAGGCTGCCATGCCAGCTCTTACTAGCCTTGTTTTGTTTTAACATGGGTCCTGGGGATCAAGCTCAGGGCCCTGTGCTTGCATGCCAAGCACCTAAGCAAATCAACTGACTCCCTAGCCCATGTGAATTTTCTAAAGCAGCGAACAGTAATGTGTTTAGCACTCCAAAGGGTCACCATTGATTGGTAAAATCTAAACCCTCTTCTAAATAGGGTCCACAAACCTTGCCCCACCAGCTCCTCCTCTCCAACCACTACACTTAGAGCTTCCTTCCTACAATGAACTGGCTCAAGTTAGCAGAGCGCTCATTCATGGGCTTGAAGCCCTGGGTTCCATTTCCAGAAGCACACAAAGCTGGTGCGTGGTGTGCCTCTGTAATCTCAGCTCTTGGCAGGTGGAGACAAGAGGTTCAGGCTCTCTTCAGCTACACAGGGAGTCCAAGGACAGTCTTAGTTACCTGAGAGCCTGTCTCAAAAAAACAGAAGTAGGAGACAGACCTGCAGTAGAGAGAGGACCAGCCTGTGTGACAAAAGACCAGAGCATGGGGCTGGGGAAATGCCTCTGTGGGTAAAGCGCTGGCTGCAAGCACGAGGGTCTGCATTCAGATGCCTGGAACCCATGCCTGCTGGGACGGGTCTGTAATCCCAACAGGAGGCAGAGTCAAGACGATCCTTGAGGCTCACTGGCTGGCCAGTCTAGCAAAATGGGTAAGCTGCAGGTTCAACAAGAGACCGTATCTCAGAAAGGAAGGTGGCTGGGCATAGAGCTGAACGCCTTTAATCCAGCACTGGGAGACAGAGGCAGGTGAAGCTGTGAGTTCCAGGCCATCCTGGTCTAGATGACGACTTCCAGGCCAGCCAGAATTCCACAGTGAGACTGTCTCAAAAAGAAGAGAGGCGGGGACGTAGTGAGTAGATGAATTGGTGAGCTGTCCAGCAGATGAAGGTCACTTGTCACCAAGTCTGACGACCTGAGTTCTCTCTCTAGGATTCACAGGGTTGGAGAGAGAGAATCCAACCTCTACACACAAAAATAACTGTCTACAAAAACCCTACACAGACCAATAACCACTTTAAGCTGTTTGCCAAGGAGATCACTTTGTCAACAATTTTTTTTCATCCACTTGTTTTGGAGTTGATTTAAAAGAATCTCTGCATTCCATCTAGTTTGGGGACCCGCAAGTTTTAAATTTCTAATTTCTAAAACTACTGCATATTTGACCAATTAATTTTAGGAGCTGACAATGAAGAACCAGAAGAAAGAACCTGAGGGTTCGGGTATGATATGGAAGTTTCTAGAACAGCAGGCACCCAAGAGGTATCTTTATCTCCTACAGCGTCCTCATGCTTTGAGAAGCACCATAACAAAAATCATCTCGATAGTGTCTAGTCTAAAACTTTTTCAAAAGAGAAGCCGGGCGGTGGCAGCACATGCCTTAGCTCCAGCACTCGAGAGGCAGAGGCAGGGGGCTCTCTGAGACTCAGCAAGTCTGGGCTCTCTGAGACTCAGCAAGTCTGGTCTACAGAGTGAGTTCCCAGGACAGCCAGGACTACAAGAGAGAGCCTGTGTCAAAAATGAAAACAACAAAAGAAAAAAAAATGTAGAGGCGAGTCTTCAAGAAGGCCAGTGGCGGTCTGGAGGCAACTCAGTTGTGGAGTGTGAGCCCAGCATACGTAACATTCTGGGCTCCATCCCTAGCACTGTGTGGACCATGTATGAGGTGCACCTTTGTTAGCTCAGCACTGAGAAGGTGGAGACAGGAGGATCAGAAGTTCACAGTTGGGACTGGAGAGAGGACTCAGTGGTTAGGAGAACTGGGTTGCTCTTCCAGAAGACTTGGCTTCAGTTCCCAGGACCCACATGGCGACTCAGATCCCTTGAAGATTGAAGACCCATTTTGACCTTTTCTGGCTCATCTAACAGCATTCTAAACAGGTGCTGCTCAGAAGTAATTGGAGCCAGGACGGAGATTTAGCTCGGTGAGAGAGAAAATGCCCCTCACATACAAGGTCCTGCATTCAATTCTTAGCATAGGGAACTAAAAAATTAAGAAAGAAAAAATAAAATCAATAAAAAATAGTGGGGCTCAGGGCTAAGGAGATGGCTCAGCAGGTCAAGTATTTGCCTTGCAAGTGAAAGGACTTGCGTTCAATCCCATGGTAGGAAGCCTGGCCTGGTATATTCCTGAAACCCCAGTCTCAGCAGAATGCAGAGCTAAAAGGATTCTGGGAAGTCACAGACCAGTTAGCCTGACCTACAGGGCAAAGTTCAGATGAATGACAGACCCTGTGGTCTGTCCTGTGACCTCCAAATGCGTGTGTGCATGCGTACACATACGTATACATACGTATACATACATATACATGCACATATGCATACACACACACACACCTCTCTCCTGTGCTGTAGGGATTAGCTCAGTGGTAGAGTAGTTGCCTAGCATACACAAGGTCCTGGGTTCAGTCCTCAGCAGCTCAGGGAGTGGGGTTCTAGTATTCTGTCTTCCTGCAGACAGACAGCTCACAGAATTCCATGCTAACAGCTCTGGTTGTTATGACAGTGTCTCTGGATTCAAAGTCTCCAAGGATGACCCCCACATTCAGAAATGAGATGAGCAGGGCGGGGGAGTCCAGAGAGACTCACCACGACGGAATGCTACAGCACAAACTCCCAGCCTTCAAACTTCTCCCGGAGCCTTAAGCCATCATCCCCAAGGCAGGAACCTTGAAGAACTTCAAGGCAAGAATGGAGTGAAGATCTTGCCAGGTGGTGGTGGTACACATCTTTAATCCCGGCACACGGGAGGCAGAGACAGGCGGGCAACTGAGCTCAAGGCCAGCCTGGTCTACAGAGCTAGTTCCAGGACGGGGTCCTAAGCTACAGAGAAACCCTATCTTAGGGGATTAAAAAAAAAGATCTTTTTTCTTCCGTGTGTGTGTGTGTGTGTGTGTGTGTGTGTATACATAGGTGTGCACTATCTGCTTGTGTTGTAGGTGCTTTGCACACATGTGCACATGCATGTTGAGGTTGAAGCTCACGTCACAAATCACCCAGTCTAGCCTAGAGCTCGCTGATACGGGTAATCTCACGTGTTGGCCCACTTTCTCCAGGGATCCTGTCTCCTTCCCATGCTGGAATTTCAGGCAGGCTGCTGTGCCCACTGGGCATTTATTTGGGTTCTGGGGACCCAAACTCTAGTCCTTACCCCTGCAAGGCAACCCATGAGCCATCATCCTAGCCTAGGAATTAAAAATTCTGAGGCTCCACCCGTAGTACCAAATCAAACAGACAAAACACAAAGAACAGACAACATCTCTATTTCCACCGTCTACCAAGAACTTTCCAGATTCCATATAAGGTTCCAATTCCCATTTTCCTATCTTTAGTGTCTAGGTCCTATTTTCCAAAGGCTATATAGTAACTTACACCCACAATTTTTCTACAGAGAATCCTGGAAAAACACGGTCTCAGGCACAGTAAAACCTTGCTGAATCTCAGATAAGAGCAGTTATTTTTGCCAGGCAGCGGTGGTGCACGCCTTTAATCCCTGCACTTGGGAGGCAGAGGCAGGTGGATCTCTGTGTGTTCAAGGACAGCCTGGTCTACTGAGTGAGTTTGAGGACAGCCAAGGCTACTCGGAGAAACCCTGTCTCATAAAACAAAGACAAACAAACAAAAAGAGCAGTCACTGTTCCCAGGTGGAACTGGAAAGGAAGAGGAGAAGCTGGGATGCCACACGGGCTGAATGTGTGCCTTGCCGTGCACAAGACCCTCGTCCAACTCCTAACACACACAGTAAAGGCTCTGGAGTGGGCAGAATCAAGAGAGCACCTACAGGGGACTATACCTCAGTTTCTTCCCACTTATGTCACAGACTTAAGACTCCACTTAAAGGGCTGGAGAGATGGCTCAGAGGTTAAGAGCATTGCCTCATCTTCCAAAGGTCCTGAGTTCAATTCCCAGCAACTACATGGTGGCTCACAACCATCTGTAATGAGGTCTGGTGCCCTCTTCTGGCCTGTAGGCATACACGCAGACAGAATATTGTATACATAATTCTAAAAAGAAGCCTCCAGGGCCATCGAGATGCCTTAGTAAGGTGCTCGCCACACAAGCCTGACAGCCTGCGTTTGATCCTGAAAACCCAAGTAAAAGTGGAAGGGAAGAACAAACTGCACAAAGTGGACCCCTGACCTCCACACGTATGCTGTATACACGCAATAATAAACAAAGCGAGCCGGGCGGTGGTGGCGCATGCCTTTAATCCGAGCACTCGGGAGGCAGAGGCAGGCAGATCTCTGTGAGTTCGAGACCAGCCTGGTCTACAAGAGCTAGTTCCAGGACAGACTCCAAAACCAGAGAAACCCTGTCTCGAAAAAACCAAAATAATAATAATAATAATAATAATAATAATAATAATAATAATAAACATAATAATAAACAAAGCGGCAGGGGCTGGAGAGATGGCTCAGCAGTTAGGAGCACTTGCCTCTCTTGCAGAGGACCCAAGTTTGGTTCCCAGCCCCCATGTGGAGCAGCGAACAATCGTTTGTCACCCTAGCTCCAGGGATCAATCCCATCCATGTCCTCTTTTGACTTCCAAAGATATAAGCACACATGGGTGCTCATGTGCACACATGCACACACATACCACACAAATAAAAATAAATCTAAAAAATGCATAAATATACATATATACACACAACATACAAGTAAAAATAAATCTAAAATACATATATATGCACATATAAACATATGCACACAACATATAAATAAAAATCTAAAATACATATATACACACACATATGGAAACACACATACATACATACATACACACACATACATCACAGCTTCACCCGTGGCTTATTGGCTTGTTGCTTTGGGGGTTGTTGCAAAGCGGTGCATCATGGAGGGAGCACCTGATAGCAGAAGCTATTTACCTCTTGGTGGATGAGAAAGAAAGTCAAGAAGACACAGTATCTCCACACTCCCTGGGAGGACCCAGAGAGTCCCACCAACTCCCAGCATCTTCACAGGCTGCTGATCAATGTTTCACCACGTGCGACTCTTGGCCAGCATTCCATCAAATCCCAGATTCACGCCCCTCCCACAGAGAGTATCTTAAACGCTGCCTCCCGGACTCAGACTCACAGAGTCCTGACCGTGGGGGTGGTTGACCAACCTTTTCACAGCTGTATTGATGCTGGCGTTCAGAGAAGGGACCTCCTCTAGACCACAGCACTAAGAAAGTTCCTGAGCCACTGTAGAGTTCTTGAGCATACAAGAAGCCCCGGGTTCCATCCGTTTCATCCTCAGCACTGCGTGGTAGAACACGCAGACTCCAGGCAGGAACATCAGAAGTTCAAGGTCATTCTCATTACAATCAAGTTCCAGGTCAGCCTGGGCTACAAAGGACCAAGTCTAACACACGAGGAGCTCACCTGCGTCTAACCTTGGCTCAAGTCCCTGTTCTTCCCAATATTCAGGACCTCCTTTCCTGGTTCCCTAATCCTTACAACTTCATCACCACTTTAATGTGTTCTCAGACTTGACATCCAAGAATATTGCTCTTTTAAAGCAATTGGCACAGCTAACCCAAGTCCTTCCTCTATGATAAGCTTTGATCATTCACTATCCCCCAAATTGAAGAAAAGTGATTAGGAAATCAAGGCGGAGCAAGGGGTTCTCTGTCTACAAGGGCTGAAGTTAAATCAAAGAATAATCTGTCCACTGGAGACTCCAGGCCCGCTCCCCAGAAGGACAGCCTTTTAACGTCAAAGTTCCAAGGTTCTAGTATTCACTTGGAAATGAACGCGGTGGGAGGAAGGACGCCGCTGTGGGTGTGGCGCACTCTGAGGCTCCACATCGGAGCCAAGCACCTGGAGTCAAGACGCCCAGGCCAGGAAAATCCTTCAAGCCACCGTGCTTCTAGAAGCCACCTTTAATGCTAGTCACACTCCGAAAGGCATTTGGAAGACCGGATCAAAAAGTAATTCACAACCAACCAAGTCCCTTCCAAACTTCAAGAATCCAAGCCCCAGGTCACCCAAAGAACAAGTTCCTACCTTTAAGAAAGAAGTTTGGGCAATATTTTATCGCTCTGAAAGGAACTGAGGAAGTGGACCAACTCCGGCGGGAGGCCCGAAAAGGCAGGAAGTGGTCATTTGTGGGAAAAGGGAAGGACAAGCAGCAAAGGAAAGAGAAACTGGGGCACCTCCCCCATGCCCTCAGCACCCCCAGATCTCGCTGGGAGGCCCTCCGGCTTTCCCAGGGGACACCTCCCCAAGCCAAGCGGGGCGCGGCCCGGGTCGTTGTCTTTCTTCAGGGGACATGTCCCTCCCTCCCTCCCTCCCAACGTGGAACAAGGAGGCCCGCGATTGCGCGGGGAGCGCATCCACTTCCCTATCCCAGAGCGCACTCCGTGCCTAGGGTCCCCTGCGGGTCGCAGCATCCTTACCTGGGGAACCCGTCCCACCGCTGCTCCGGCCGCACGCACAACCAGACTCGCCGCTCTCACGCGCGCTCCGCCCCGTCCTGGGGCCGGACCCCAGCTGTACCCAGCCGATTTGTCATTGAGCAGTCGTGAGCCCGCGTCCCCACCCCCCGGAGCGCGTTCCTGCCGTCCACCCGGCTACCCTGGCCTCTCCAGAGCCGGCCCTCCCTTCCGCTCCCCGAGGCCACGCCTACCGACCAATCCGAAGCGGTACCTCCAAACTTTCGCCAATGAGGAAGCGTCTTGAGTGTAAGGGCGTGGCGCTGAGGGACGGCCCCGCCCACCCCTCCTTCCTTTCGCCTCCTCTGAGGGACTGGCGCACGTGACCGCTGCTGCAGTGGCGGAGCTTGGGAACTTGTCTGGGGACGCCGGGCGTGGGCGGGTGCACTCCCGGGGAAGCCAAAGTGAGGCCAGAGTAGTAGAAAAAAAAAAAAAAAAAACAAGGACAGAGCTGATAGAAGGCAGTGGGGAGGACGAGATGGCTAAGTGTGGCCTGCGCCCTGGTGTGGAAGCGGACAAGCAGTTTTGGAGACCCTTGGCCTGAAGCTGGAAACTCCTGGTGGCGCCGCCTCTAGTTTAGCCTCTGACGTGCCAGTAGTAAAGAAATTAAAGCTGTTAACTTGACCTAGGTCACATGCAAGGGCCAGAGCCCTAACCCAAGCCATAGCCTGCGGCAAGACTACAAACAAGCTGCCCTGCTATCACCCTCTTAAACCCAGGAGCTTGTAATTTTCTATCTAATAGGATTTCGACTAGGGTCGATTTTCCTTAGCTGAACACTAGCCACCTCCCACCGCCCCATACAAACTCCACAGAGCATTTCACTGTATGGCAATTAATAAATAATTCAATGCTTGTCTCTAATCTTTAAGGAGGGGAACAGTGATAACAGTAGCCCGCACTATGTAATTACTCTTGTTGATAATTCTAAATTAGGATACATGTATATTATATCTGAGGCTTTGTGCTTTGTTTAAATGGTTCCATGCCAACAAGTAACAGACCCAGTCCTCCCACTAACAGCACGGGAAGAAGCGGAGTCTTGGGGCAAGCCAGATGGCTCCAAGAGAATAAAACACCTGCAGAGACGCCAGCTACCCTCAACCTAAGTTGGAACTCTGGGGTCCACATAATGGGAAGGGAAAACGAACTCCAAGATGCCCTCTGACCTTTTCTGTCTCTGTGTGTCTCTGTCTCTTTTGTACAGATAGATAGATAGATAGATAGATAGATAGATAGATTTAAATTTAAAAGATTGCTTTAAAAGAAAGATACAAAAAAAAACAGCTGGTGCCCTAGGGGAGAGGAACTAGGAAGCTGCTTTTTAAAAAAGATTTATTTCATGTGCATGGTGTTTTACCTGCATTGCATGTATGTATACCATGTGGGTGCCTGGTGCCTGCGTAGGGCAGAAGAGGGTATGGATCCTCTGGACTGCAGTTGCAGGTGGTTGTGAGCCATCGCGTGGGTGCTGGGAAGGGAACCTAGGGTCATCAGCAAAAGCACCAAGGGCTCCTAGCCCCAGTCATCTCTCCAGACCCGACACGAGGCATCTTAAAACAGCAGGCAGAGATCATGGCCTGAGAGTCACACTGAAGCCTGCTCTCCAGCAGGAAGTGTTGGCTAAAGGAGAAAGCCTCCATGTAACCAGCAGACGTTGTATTAGAGTCACTAAACCTCTGGCCCTGCATCTGTTCCCCAGCTAGCCAATCGGAGCAGCACCTCTGAGCCGTAGGTACACAGGGCTGAGTAAGGTTACACATGGAGTTGGCAACACAAACACAAATGTGGGCTTAAACAGTGAGGGGCAACAAAAGCTACCTCGGAGCCCCCCCCCCCCCCCCCGCATGTATGGAATTCTTCCCTGGCAGGCCCCTTTGATCAGACGCTAGCTCAATTCTACCCACAAGAGAAAGTAGTTCAGGAAACAGAGTCAGGAGCTGGGTTACGGACAGGCCAGAATTCCCCTGTGCTGTGTCCCGTGTCCCACCCAACCCCCCCCCCCCATGCAGCCTCACAGGCCCTGACCCACCTTTCCTGGAGTGTGTTCCCGTCCCTTACAAACAGGATGCGTGGGCTATGTGAAAGGCTGACTCATGCTCCCAGCCTAGAACGCAGTGGGACCCCATCAGCAGAGTCATGTTCGAGGTCTAGACATGCAAGCCCCCACCCCCACCCCAGAGTGACAGGCAGGAAGAAGCAGAACTCGGGTGCAGGGGCTCTCAGAGAGGACGTGTGCCCTGCTACGGAAAGGGTACTGTGGTATCTCATCGTGGGTCTCAGGTGGGCCTTTGTCCTCCATGCCGCTTCTTCAGGAACTCTGACTCTTGGCAGCAGCAAGAATACATGACGCCCAGGCAGACCTGTACTGTCCCTCTGATCTACTGATGGTGAGAAGATTATGCACACTCCCTCCTCCAGATGCATTTCCTGCGCACTGGGAGCATCGTCTGTGCTGTTTGATAAATGTTCTCCTCTCATCAGGACAGTACCTAGCACTGAACTTCTTGGCCATCTGTGGTTGGCTGGGGCTGACTCATGAATACTGAGCAAAAATGGCACACCTGTCACTTCTAGAACCAAAGCTGTGTGTCAGTTGGTATAGCGCCACCTCTAGGGCAGGACCAGGAATAGCTCCCTCCAGGGGGGAGGAAGGGAACTGACCCAGTGGTAAGGGCTCTTCCCTCTGGCAATCCCATCCCTGGGGCATTCCCTGCTGGGAAATGGTAGTCAGAGAGTTCACACACACACACACACACACACACACACACACACGTGTCTTCTCTAACAGGACTGTAGTAGTGATGGGTACAGGACCTTTGGGCCACCACTTTCTTCCCAGCCAAGCGTACTGGCACTGTTGATCCTCCAGTTCTGGTTCTGACCAAGGCTTCCCTCTTTCCTGGGAACTCAGCTCTCTGCCTTGCCCAAAGTCCGAGGAGGTAGCTGCATGCAATGCTTGCAAGGGCCCTTTCTGAAGTCCCCACTCCTGAGTGTGGTGCCTAGAAGTCGAACTTCCCCACGACTCAACAGTTCAAGTAGGGAATGCGTGACTGAGGGACCAAGAATACATTCTGGTGGAGGAGGGCTTGGAATGATCTAGAACAAGACTGGGTAGGCCTGCTGTTTCTCCTGTTGAAGGGTGGTTTACCTACTGTAACTTTGGAGCCCCACAGACCTGGTTTGCAGTGGCAGCTCTCGGGCCTGGTGGCGATGGGAAGAGTGACATTCTGCCTTACAAGCAGGGGGACCTAAGTTCAACCCTCTGAAACTGTGTTTTGTTTTTAAAGCTTGGTGTGGTGGCACACATTTGTGATTCCTGTGCTGGGGACAGAGACAGGAAGATCCACGGGGCTCCCTACCCAATCATCCTAGTGTAGTAGGTAAGTTCTAGGTGTTGGTGCCTCAACACCAAGGTGAACTGGGGCGAGAGAGGTGGCTCAGTTAAGAGCACACTCTGCTCTTGCAGAGGACCTGGTTCCGTTCCCAGCACCCACATGGTGATTAACAGCTGCCTGTAACTCCACTTCTAGGGGACCCGATGTCCTCTTCTGACTATTCAGGATCCTGTGCACACATGGTGCACATATATACATTGAAATACACACACATTTGTTGGCAGAGGTTTCTGTCCCGCAGCCATTCAGTCACAAAGAAACACACAGAGGTCTACATTAATTATTAACTGGTTGGCCTATTAGCTCGGGCTTCTTATTAACTCTTTTTTTTTTTTTTTTTTTGGTTTTTCAAGACAGGGTTTCTCTGTAGCTTTGGTGCCCATCCCGGAACTAGCTCTTGTAGACCAGGCTGGCCTCGAACTCCCAGAGATCCGCCTGTCTCTGCCTCCCGAGTGCTGGGATTAAAAGCGTGCGCCACCACCGCCCAGTTTCTTATTAACTCTTATATCTTACATTAGCCCATAATTCTTGTCTGTGTTAGCCACGTGGCTTGGTACCTTTTATCAGTGAGGTGTTCTCATCAGTGAGGTACCCTCTGTATCTGGGTGACGACTGCAGACTGAGCCTTTTCTCTTCCCAGAATTCTCCTGTTCTGGTCACTCTGCTTATACTTCCTGCCTGGCTACTGGCCAATCAGCATTTTATTAAAACAGTACAAGTGACAGGGTACAAGACCATTGTCCCACAACATTCCCCCCCCCTTTTTTTTCAAAACAAGAACTCTGAATCTAATCTCCTTTGTTTAGCCTTTTTCTTGACCATTATCCATAACAACTTGTAACCAACATTCTAAACAAAGACAAACATCTATAATCCATTTTTGGGAATGTGGGTGTAGTTTTCTAGGCTACTTCCTGCTGATTGGGGGCACTGATAATCTTATGAGGACCTAAAGAAAATTTAGAATAATGATCAAGTCCTGACTGGGATATCCTATGAGGCTTGAATATCTCAGCCAGCAGTCTTGAGGCTGTTCTGGATGCAGAACTCAGACATCTGGGCCATCCACTCCTATCGGAGATTTCTCAGGTGGTCGTCCCTGACCAAACCTGAGTTTTCTTAATCCAGAATGAATCTCTAGCCTCTCATTTCCTGTGGAAACAAAAGCAAAACCTTTCTCCAAAGTAACATATCTTTTGGCTTATATTTTAAAGTCAAGGCATTTTCAAAATATATGTGTTGGATTAATCCAGCAGCATTTGTAATCAGATGTCTTTTGGCAGCTGTTGTTCCTTCCTCAGCCATCAAACAATTCAAAGACAAGACAATAACAAACAGTATCTAGATTCTCTGTGTATTTTCATCATTACGTGGCTTTATTTTAAACTCTATTTTATTTTATTTTTATTTTTTGTCTTTTTGAAATAGGATTTCTCTATGTATATTTGGCTGTCCTGGAACTCACAGAGATCCGCCTGCCTCTGCCTCCCAAATGCTGGGTTTAAAGATGTGTGCCACCACACACAACTTTTTATAAAGGATTTTATCCTTTTTCTTTTCTCTCCCAAGCCTACATATATTTTTTTAAACACACTGTAAACCATTTAAAGGTTTTTTTTTCGGTCTGAATCTATCTTTACTGTGTATCTTTCTTTTTCTGACTACATGAATCTTTAATTTGCTAAGCAATATGGCTAGGATTAAAGCCATGACTTTGATGACTGAATTCACCCCATTCCTTAGCTTGCTGAGATTCTAGCTTCTGACAAAGGTACTGGCCAGAGGCATGCTCATTGCCACAATTCTATGGAGTTTTAAGGTCCATGCCGCCACCACCAAGAAGTATGCTGTCAGTTATTCATCAACACCATTTAAGTGTTATGGGGGGGGGGGCTCTTAAAAGAGCTGCAAGGTTTTTGAGTTAGGAGGCCTCTCTTCAATGAGACACACTTGCTTCTAGCAAAGAGAGCCCACCTGAGAAAATGCTGCTACCGAGAAGCCATGCTTAACTCTGTTCCTTTGTTTCTAGAATTACTTCCCAGGCTCTCTCAGGTTTTATGTGGATGTAGTTGTCCGCGTTGGCACCATTTGTTGACAGAGGTTTCTGTCCCTCCTGGTTCTGCAGCCAAGCAATGGTGGCACAGTTGCAGCCACATGGCCGAGAGACGCTAGCAGCAGTGAACAGCACTTAGGTACTACAAAAATATGCTTTGTTTAACAAACTAATAGCAGTTATTAAGGCGATCAAACAATTCTGAGAGTCGGGGACCAGGAAAAAGAGAAAACCCAAAGTTTTCTGTCAGTATGAGTTGCAGACTGTGTGCACCGTGGGGATTGCAGGCAGCAGCGTGTGGGTCATGAGCCTGGAAGCACTCAGCAGCAGCGTGCTGTAGGGCCATGGGAGGGAGAGTCAGTGCCCAGTGTGCCACGTGGCTGGTGAATCGATCCCAAAAAAGGGTGAACTGGGCCCCACATTGGGACACACACACAGATTATGGACTAGAGGGGAACCCTTGAAGTTGAAGGACGTTGGCCTCCCCTTTCGGATCCAGGCTGGTTCCTTCTAAAGGGAAAAAACAAGCCTGTGGGTAGAACACCCCCCATCCTTTCTTTGTTTTCCAGTTTCCAGGGAAACACCAGGTCCATGGTGCTTTCCTTCCTGGCTCCCCCACCCACCTTCCAGAAATCCCCTATCTGCTGCCAAGCTTTGACACAAAGAGACAGTTTAGAGCTACTGCCCCTGTGTTCACCTGGGCCACAGGCCCTCCCTCCCCTGAGTCAGCACGTGACTCCTGGGGACACGGGAGGAGTAAGGGAGACCCAGAGCAGTCATTCAGAGGAGGGCTCAATGGCCACCCATGTTAAGGATGCTTTTGGCATTGAGGCCCCTTGACCAGGCTGGGTTCCCCTCAGCATGGCATTAGCTGAGCATGTGGAACCCACATACAATGCCCATGCTTGTGAGGTGTGGGCAGGAGGGTCAGAAGTTCAAGACCTCAGCCAGAGGGGAAAGTGGAGGCACCTAGAGATAGGATCTGGCACCTGACGGGCATCTAGGAGGCAGGTCTTTCTCTCCTTGGCCTTGTTGGGCAATAAACCCAGACAGGGAGTCACACCCACCCTCCTGCAGCCCGGGAGGGGAATGGGAAGAGCTCACTACCTGAGGGCCCTCCTCCATCTTTGCTGAGTTCAAAGGCTCCTCACACCAGACTTACCTGCACCCAAGGTGGGAATGGGGGATTTGGGGATGAGGGCGGGAACTGGACTGGGGGTGGGGGTGAGCTCAGCAGAAGGGTGCCTGTGTTGCTCTCCTCGGGCCCAGAGTTCTATCGAGAGCAAGTACCAGAGGGAGAGAGACTCAAGGAAATTGGATTCCCACTGTGGGATCCAGAACTGGAGACACACAAGGCAACCCCAAGAACAAGCCCATACTTCCCACCTTACATTCCAGGAAGGGAGGGCTGCAGTGACAGGGCCAGGACACAGACAGTGACTCATTCTGAGTCAGGGCTAACATCTCCCAGCCCTTCTACCCTCCCTGCCCTGCCAAGGAGCCAGTGTGCAGGGTGCCACCCCTTTCTCAGCGCCTCCCTCAGTCCCTGATAACACCGAGTCCCTTAGCCTCACCTGGTCCCTCATCCTAAGGTTCAGTACATGATGGCTGGACCCTGGACCCACTGATACCCTCCACTGTGGCCGCTCCTCATCCTGTCCTATGCCCACCCCCTTCTGTTGCTCCTGGCTGTCATTCCTGTCCTAGTGCAGGTAAAGTTCCTGTCCAGGCAGCAATGGAGACATTACGAAGGGTCACCCGTGCCGCTCTTTGGCTGAGAATTGAAACAATGGACCCAAAGGAGCTGGAATTTCCACAGGAGTCTACTGGTGGGAGAAAAAAAGACCCTACCTGGCACCAATCAAGGGGATCTTGTCTCCGAGGAGGAGATTTCACAGTTGTGACAATCAGTCAGCCCATCCTGTAGGCAAGAGTGGAACCGAGGAAATGATGGGTCAGTCAGTGATGGACAGGCCCACACCTGGGCCAGGACTGCTTGGCTATGCACATTCCTGCCTCTCCATTCAGGCCTGGGCTGTGTGGAGGGCGGGAGGCTGGGGGTTTGGGTGGGGCTGCAAGGCCCAGGCTCTGACCCAAACAACTCCAGTAACAGAAATGGACTCTCCAAGAGGCCTCTCTGCATCCCCTCATAACCCCCAGCCCTGCTTGCTCCAAGAAGACTGTCTAACCACTGTCTTCCTGTGCCTGACAGGAGCTGAGTCACACCATGACATTCAGAAGAGGAGATTTCACAGGCTTGGGTGCATGTGGTCCTCCTGGAAGTGATAAGCAGGCAGCAGGAGACTTCTGGGAGAGTGGGGATGAGGCTCACCTACTCGAGTCTGAGAACTGAAGGGAGCAGGGGAAGGCAGGCCAAGGCTGGGTTCTGAGACACACACAGTCAGGGAGCCAGGGTGACTGGGCCACATCAGCTGGCCTCAGAGGGGCTGAGCAGAGGGCGGATTTTAAGAACTACACCACCAGCAGAAACCCTGGAATAACAGAAAACATCCCCCTCCCCACCTACCTTGCAGACAGGAAGCTTCGGGACAGTTTCCTCTGCAGGGCAAGGTCCTGTGACCTCAGAGTTCAGAGCAGTTCTGAGACAGAGCCCACTGCTCAGTTCTTCTCTCCGGGCTTAGTGTTCCCTTGCACAGCTGCCTGCAGCTTTCACTTTCCACAACCAGAGTGTGTGTGTCTCAGAGGTGTCTGCGCCCGTGTGTGCATGTGTATATGTGTGTATGTGTAGTGAGCGAGTGTGTCTCAATGATATGTGTGTGTATGTGTGTGTCTCAATGGTATGTGTGTGTGCCACAGCAAACTAAAGGTGGGGCTTACCTGTCTCTTTACCTTGTCATAGGTACAGATCTGAGTCCTAGGAGACTCACCGGGATTTCCGGGTTCTTGTGTCCCAGGACAAAGAATTATATCAGAAACACATGGTTAGAAATAGAGCCAGATGGGCTGGAGAGGTGGCTCAGTGGTTAAGAGCACTGCTTGCTCTTCCAAAGGTCCTGAGTTCAATTCCCAGCAACCACATGGTGGCTCACAACCATCTGTAATAAGATCTGGTGCCCTCTTCTGGCTTGCAGACATACATGCAGACAGAATACTGAGAATACTGTATACATAATTAATAAATAAATCTTTAAAAAAAAAAAGAAAGAAAAAAAGAAATAGAGCCAGACATTGATGGTACACATCTTTAATCCCAGCACTTGGGAGGCAGAGGCAAGCAGATCTCTGTGAATTCGAGGCCACCCTAGACATCTGAATCCCACCCAGGGGACTGTGTGTCAGTGACATGTATATTCAGTGACGTGTGTGTGCAATGACATGTATGAACAGTGACATGGGTGTGCAGTGACGTGTGTATGAAGTGATGTGTGTCTGCAATGACGTGTGTGCACAACGGCATGTGTATAGTTATGTGTGTATATTGACATGCATGTACAGTGACGTGTGTGCGGTGACCTGTGTGTGTAGTAACATGTGTGTGTATAGTTACACATCCCTGCTTTAGAGCCATGTTTCTCCTACAACAGTGATTCTATAATTCTGTTCCTTTGGGGGGTTTTTTTGTTGTTGGTTTGTGTGTGTGTGTGTGTGTGTGTGTGTGTGTGTGTGTGGTTTTCCGAGACAGGGTTTCTCTGTAGCTTTGGTGCCTGTCCTGGAACTAGCTCTTGTAGACCAGGCTGGCCTTGAACTCACAGAGATCCGCCAGCCTCTGCCTCCCAAGTACTGGGATTAAAGGCGTGCACCATCACTGCCCTGCTTCTGTTAATTTTTTAAAAAAAGCTTAAGAGAACAGTGTTGATCAAGTGAGTGATGGATTGGGACAAAAAAAAGATCAAATCCAGTTTAGGGACACAGGTTTCTGGGTTTCCCCATGAAATACTGCACAAATTGACCTGGTGTGAGCGTTCTGGTGTGAGTGTTCTGGTGTGAGCGTTCTGGTGTGAGCGTTCTAGTGTGAGTGTTCTGGTGTGAGTGTTGTGGTGTGAGTGTTCTAGTGTGAGTGTTCTGGTGTGAGTGTAAAGGCATAAGTCACAAACAATGCCACACCAGTTTGGAATTATGATTTATAGGGTGGTATTTATTTAAAGGGGAAAAACTTACAGATCACAGCCCTCTGCGCAAGCAGGAAGGGAGTCTAGTCGCTGGTGGAGCAGGAAGTGAAGAGAGAGAGCAGAGGGAAGTGGCCGCTTTTTTAAATGGAGAGAGACCACGCCCCAATGGGCTGGTATCTCAGCGGCTATAGGCTGGAGGAGTGGGAGGACCTCCCACAACACCTCCCCCTTTTGTTTAAATAAGAGAGTTCTAAACCTACTATGAAATTATATACAATAAGTACAAATATCCTATTCTAACTAGCTTAGGTTTGTATAATAAATAACTTGGCCAAGTCATGAGAGAAAAGTAACTACATCTATATAGTCTTCAACCCCATCGAAGATCTGAGAAGGGAAATAATGTTACCTGGGTAATTAGGAAGTTCAGTAAAACAACTTCCAAAACATGCAACAAATCACAGAGACAACTAGCTATCTGGGCAATCACCCAAAGTCACGTTAGCAGCGTTGAAGCAACCAACTTTGGCTAAGGCCTAACATAACTGACATACCATTTTCAAAGGCAAGCAACTTTTCAAAACTATCTTCCCCTGTCTTGGCAGGATATGACAGTCCTGTTTTATCCATTGATGCACGCTCTGTATCTTTGTCAGTGGTTGAGGTATGGGCATTTCTTTGCCCCAAGGCCAGTTCTGCCAAAAAATTCGAAAGGCTCCAGATGGAGTGTCTTTGGTGCTCAACATTCTCTTGGGAATAGAGTGGTGTTGCCAGGAGCAATTGTGTCTCACTACCACAAAACTCTGAGTTAGATTGAAGGCCATTTTCTACAGCTCTTTGAAGAAGTTGAAGATTATCTATCTATACTGAGTATAATCTCTATATATCTAAAGAACCTGATTAGTCTAATTATAAATGACAAACTTAGATGACTATTAATCTATATAATTCTCAATATCTATCTAACTTAAAGACTAAGAAAATAAATGACTGTGAAACAAATGAGGACAATGACCTCCAAATATAAACAATGTACAAATATACATTGCAGTAGGTAAATATATATATCAATACAATATATGTCAATACATAAAAAATGTTTTAAACAGAGGTAGAAACATGCATGTATACAATAGTCAATATAATTTAACTTTGTATCAATATACAAGAATCTATACCAATATATTTGTCTAAAAACAGTAACTCAAAATTACAAATCTATTATCCCATCGTCCCTTTTTTTTAAATGATCCCTGAGCTTATAAAATTCTTCCCCCAACCCTCAATCGTATACTAATTATAATCAACCCCTAAATGATGTCCCTAAACCCAAGGGCAAACTTTACTGGGAGAGGGGAGGTCGTCCTCTAGAATTACTTCCAGCTGTCATGGGGGTGACTTTCTTTCTGGGGGATCCTGTGAAAGTAAAATGATGGTTAAATTTCAAGATCAATGTCTTTTAAAATTGCCAATAGTCTCTGAGTATTTTGTGTAGGTCTGGCCAAAATGTTGTATAAGATGTGCACCATTTCAGCTAACCAAGTTGGAACTGTCTTGTGCAGCTGGTACCCAAAGCAGGTCTTGTAGTAGCGCTATCACTATCATGACGTCATATCAACCAGGTGGAGTTGTTGTTATGGGGCCCCATCTTCTTCCTGGAAACTTCAAATGTCACTTCAGGAAAAACTCATTGTTCATTGTGAAAAACTTAAACATTAATCATATAGACACACACACACACACACATATATATATATATATATATATATATATATATATATATATATTCACTGAAAGGCATGATAGATATATTCAATGAAAAGTATGATAGATATGAAGAAAAGCAAAGATGTTTTCTAAACTCGTATTTTTTTCTGTCCCATATCATGGCTCTTGACATGAGACAGAAACTCCAGAAACTCCGGGTTTTTCTCTTGCTAACAGGCTTGGAATTGGAGAGGGACTGAGCCAGAGTCCAACTTCAAAACCAGCTTTATAAATTTAGAAATATGGTTTAATATTACTTACACAACCTATTCAGTTTTCTTGATATTTCCTATTGGGCAGGAATTTTTCCATCTGTCAGTATCCAAACAACCAGGGTCCCTTGAATTTCTCAAAGATGAGTGTTTTCCTGTGGAGATAAGAACAGAACCCTGCCCCCATTCTATATGTTTTTCTTACCACCTGTATGAATATCATCATTGTGGATGAGTTGTCATTTCTCCTTTCCAAGAGGTTTCTCCTCTTCAAATTGAAACTTTATTAATTTTGATGGTATCCACAATTTTTCTTCTCCTGTGGAAACAAGAGCAAAACCCCTTCCCCAACGTAGCACATCTCCTGGCTTCCATTGAGAGGTCAGCACATCTTTTAAATAAATCGGTTGATTAAGTTCAGCAGACTTTTCCATTATCCAATGTCTTTCTGCTGCTGTCGTTCCTTTCTCATTAGCGTTAAGAAAATTCAAGGTTAATAAAGTATTATGTAATCTATTTCTGGGGGTGTTTTCGGTCCCTTTCTGTTTGTTCAGCATATCCTTTATAGTACAATTTGATCTTTCTATAACTGCCTGACCTATAGAATTATTTGGTATACCTGTAATGTGTTTTATATTATAATAATCAAAAAAGCGTTTCATTTTCTTAGATACAGATGCTGGACCATTATCTGTCTTTATTTGTACAGGTATACCCATGATGGCCATAACTTCCAACAAATGTGTGATTACTGAATCAGCCTTTCTGAGCTCAGGGCAGTAGCCCATTGAAAACCTGAATACGTGTCTATGGTGTGGTGTACATATTATAATTTACCAAATTTCATAAAGTGGAACATATCCATCTGCCAGATTTCATTTCTCTTAGTATCCTTTGGGTTACTCCCTGCAGGCAACGGTGTTTGATTATAGAAAGAACAAGTAGGACATCTCTTTATAATGTCCTTAGCTTGTTGCCAAGTAATGGAAAATTCTTTCTTTAGGCCTTTACTATTGACATGATGCTTCTTATAAAATTCTGAGGCCTGCAACACACTTCCAATCAATAATTGATCAATCTCAGCGTTGCCTTGGGCTAGAGGACCAGGCAGACCTGTATGGGACCGGATGTGTGTTGTGTACATCGGACAAAGCCTGTTCCTGATTATGTCTTGTACCTGGATAAACAATGAAGTCAACTCTGTGTCATCTGGTATAAATTCATTGGTTTCAATATGCAAGATAACTCTTTCTGCATATTGTGAATCTGTAACTATTTTAAGAGGTTCTTTAAAATCCCTTAGCACCATAAGAATGGCATATAATTCTGCCTTCTGGACAGAATTAAAAGGGCTTTGTTCCACCTTACTCAGTTCATCTGACTTGTAACCTGCTTTTCCTGATTTATTTGCATCAGTATAGAACGTACGGGCTCCAGTTATTGGAGCATCACGTACAATTCTAGGAAGAATCCAAGAAGTTCTTTTTATGAGGTTAATCTACCACTTTTGGGATAGTTGCTATTAATTTCTCCCAAAAAAATTAGCACAAACTCTTTGCCACGGTTCATTGTCTTCCCATAACTTTTTTATTTCTTCAGTAGTAAAAGGCACTATAATTTCTGCTGGGTCTATACCTGCTAGATGACGAAGTCTCAGCTTACCTTTTATAATTAATTCAGAGACTTTTTCCACATAAGTTTTTAATTTTTTACTTGGTTTATTAGGTATAAATATCCACTCTAAAATAATATCTTCCCTCTGCATTAGAATCCCTGTAGGAGAAATTCTGGAATGCAATATGACTAGGATGCAGCTAAGATTTGGGTTCACCCTATCCACATGTGCCTCCTGTAATTTTTCCTCAATCATTGTCAGTTCCTTTTCTGCTTCAGCTGTCAGTTTTCTTGAACTATTCAAATCTTTATCACCATCTAAAGTTTTGTTTAAATGAACTGTTAGATCAGGTGTTATCCCAACAGCTGGTCGTAGACTGGAAATGTCTCTTTGGAAGTCATTGAGAGTCTTTAACCGGTCTCTCCTAATTTGTGCCTTTTGCGTTTTAATTTTCTCTAACCCTATTCTGTAACCTAGGTAATTAATAGAATTTCCTCTTTGAATCTTTTCAGGGGCAATTGTAATCCCCACCTAGGCAAGACTTTCTTTACTTCTTCAAAGATCCTTTCTAAAGTATCTTTATTTGAATCAGATAACAAGATGTCATCCATGTAATGATAAATTATGGACTTGGGGAATTGTTTACGAATTATTTCCAATGGCTTACTTACAAAATATTGGCACAATGTAGGACTATTGAGCATACCCTGTGGGAGGATAGTCCATTGATATCTCCTATTAGGCTGAGAATTATTATAAGTAGGCACTGTGATGGCAAATTTTTCTCTATCCTTTTCTTGTAACGGTATAGTGAAAAAAAACAATCTTTCAAATCAATAACTATAAGAGGCCATCCTTTTGGTAACAGAGAAGGCAAAGGAATTCCAGATTGTAGTGGGCCCATAGGTTGAATTACTTTGTTGACAGCTCTTAGATCTGTCACCATTCTCCATTTACCAGATTTCTTTTTTACAACAAACACAAGAGATTTCCAAGGGCTGGTTGATTCTTCAATATGGTGAGCATCTAGTTGTTCTTGCACCAGCTGTTCCAATGCCTGTAATTTATCTTCAGCTAGAGGCCACTGTTTGATCCATATTGGCTTCTCAGTTAGCCATTTTAAAGGTAGGGCTGTTGGTACCTCTAAAGGTTTGGTATTTGCTGTATGTTCTTGTACAGCCTGAATGGCTGGTGACCTTTTTCCATAATACCTCATCATATCTTTCCCAGAATTATGAGTTCCTGGAACTACAGGAATGTTAATCTGGGTATTCCATTGCTGTAGCAGGTCACGGCCCCATAAATTTATGGCAATATTGGCTATATATGGCCTTAGTCTTCCTATTTGCCCTTCAGGCCCTATGCATTCAACCCATCTTGTGCTTTGTTTTACACGAGATAGGGTTCCAATTCCCAGGAACTGAACATCTACCTCTTGAAGAGGCCAATTCGGATGCCAAGATTCGGGGGTAATGATACTTACATCCACACCTGTGTCTAATAAGCCTTCAATAAAAGTGCCATTTATACAGACTCTTAGCTTTGGTCTTTGATCATTAATAGAAGTCTGCCAAAACATACGTTTACTCTGTCCTACTGGGTTTTTTGACTCATCCTCCACACGTAATTCATCATTTAGACCAGTATTACTTTTTACAGCAGAAATTGGAGCTTTTAATTTTCTTGGTGAGGCACGTTCTCCACTGTGACTGGGAATGACTGGGCCACTGTTGGCTTGGGGGCCTGTGAGAGGCCCCCCAAAGAGTTTCCCGATGATATCGGATTGCCCTGTCTGTCTGTTGTTGACCTACATTCGTTGGACCAATGCCGGCCTTTACCGCATCTCCTACATATACCTGAAGGCCAAGGTCTCCTATTTTTGTCATTCCCAGAAGAGATATTATTCCTAGAAATTATTTGCCTGCAATCCCTTTGCAAATGTCCTAATTTACCACAATTAAAACACCTGGCAGTTTGATGTCTCCTCATTGCTTTGGAAATCGTTTCTCCTACCCAAGATTCATCATTATAGCTAAACGTCTCAACATTCATCGTATGCTGAATCCATTCATCCATAGGTGCTGGTCTAGACTTTAAAGGCCCAATTATCTTTTTACATTCTATGTTTGCATTCTCAAAAACTAGAGATTCAAGAAGTATTCGTCTAGCTTCTGGGTCTGTTACAGAGTGGCGCCCGATGTGATGGACTAACCCCACTTAAAAAACCTGAGAAGGCTTAAAAATAAGGGAGAGAGAGTTTAACACAGATTTTTGCTGTTTGTTGGTGGCGTGCTGTAGAGAGATTTCCTGATTCGGCATCAGCAGCAGAAAAAACGCTGCATCATTTTAAAGCGCAGCTTCTTGGGGCTGTGCTGCCAGCGTGAACTCTGGCTTTAAAGCATTTCAATAGCTTTTATGGAACTGGATGTTTGTGTTCCCGCTTGGGATCGGAAGGAGAGTGCTCTGAGACTGTGCTGATGGCTCAGCACTCCCCACCTGCACCTGGGCAGACGCCCAAATCAGGCTTAGGCAGGTGGAAGAGCACGGCAGATTCCCGCCGCCATAGGTGTTTTCAGACTGTGCAGTGCTCTGCCTGTCAGATTTGGCTGTAACTTGGATGAAAAGAATTTCTGTGCTGCATGCTCAGTCTCAAAATTAAAGTGCTGAGTGCTGCTCCTACCTGGTGGCCCCAGAGCTAGCACAAAATGGTACGTCCTCCATTTTGAAATTTTCCTGACTCAGCAGCAGGAAAAAACTGGCTGTTTTAAAATGCTGGCTTTCTGGGCTGGCCGCCATTGCAATCTCTGCCTGGCTCCTGCGGGAGACAGAGCTTTTGAATGGAGCATTTGGAGTAAAGTGCTATGATTTGTTTGATGGGAACAAGACTGCTGTGTGCCTAAAAGGGGGACATTGCGTGCCGCAGCTCAGAGGCACAAGCAGCTCCGCCATGCTAGTGGTGCAATGTGCAAGGATCAGAGGCAGGAGCGGCTCCGCCATGTTGGACTGGGCGGGGCCAGCAGGCAGTACCTGTTTTTGACCTAGGAATGTCACAGCTTAGATTCTTAAGCGCCTAGTGATTTAAAGGCGCAAATCAAAAGTGCTCCTGGATAGAAAAAATGTTACAGATTCACAATAAAACAGATTTAAACATAAAAGACCACACTGTTGGATGAAAGTATGTAGGCTTGAGAGAGAGAAGAAAAAGAATATAGAGATAAAGTTCATGGTTAAAAAAAAAGGTAAAGTCTTTAAAGAGACAGAGTACAGATAGTTAAGAGCTTAAAAGAAATAAAGAAAAATAAGCCATGTAAAAATGGAAAATTAACAGAGAGTCTGGATTATGTACATTGTGTTTTTTTAAAAAATTTTGACTGTGAAGGAGCTAAGTACAGAGAGACATTTCATTATATGGACTGCCAGTGTAACCAGAACGGATATCGTGAGGGTATGACTTCAGAATTTGGGTCTAAGGATATGATGCTTTGGAGAGAGTCTTCTTTTGTTTTCACAGAGGATGAGACTCTATGGATTTCTTCTATCCCAGTTTGGTATGATAGACCACGCCCTCCTGAAAGGTTGATGTGAACACCCTCAACAAATTACTTCACTCAACTGCCAACTGAGATGACCCTGGCACACAGGTTATACCATGAAAGACCTAATTAACGATGCCCCCATTCAGCAGGAAGCAGTTTGGAGAGAAAAAACTGCGCCCATGTTCCCAAAATATTGTTCATAAATGTTCTTTTACATTTAAAGGGGGAAATGATATAGGTATGAATAATTTGCATTGGTATGGATTTTAAGGTCAATTTTGTTGTATGTGTATGTATTTCTGATCTTGAATAAGGTGTTGTGATTGTGTAGTTCATTTTTAAAATGTAATGTATAATTAGGAAATATAGGTTGTTGATGGATAATCATAAATAATAGTCATGTTTGTAGTCATGTTACTTAGATTTTCTAGATATATAGAGATATATTTCAGATAGGCATTCTTCATATCTCTCAAAGGCTGCAGAATATGGCATTTAAAATATTTTAATAACTTAGGACTTTTCATGACAATGAGACATGTCTGCTCCTGGGAGCACCAATCTACTTCGAGAGGAAGATGGGCATCAAAGAGGATCCTTACGGAGTTTGATAGCCATTTAGGCAAGAAACTGCTCTTGCCTGGACTGTTGCATAAAATGGACACAGAGGACCTGCAGAGAGAGGACTGCTGCACTTGGGGTTCATGACTCATGAAAGAGTCTGCGAGACATTCTGCAGGACACAGCAGATAGTGACTGAACTGTCTCTGAAATTTCCTGCTTCATGGAAATGTCTGCTGGATACTATGGGCCTGAAGGCTGAAGATGGATGCCCCAACGGTACAGAGGAACTTTGGGTGACTGTACAGGCAGCGAGATGTCTCTGTCATTTCTAGAGCTTTGGATTTCTTATTTACTTAGGTAATATTATATCCTTCTGGAGTCTTTGATGGAGTTGAAGAATGGATAGGTAGTTATAGTTTTCCACTGTTATGATAAAAGATAAAATAGATATAAATATTGTAACTGTGATTCTTCCTTAATAACTGTTTTGCTATATGTAATTTTACTATGTTAAAGTTAAAGCCTTTCTTTTTTGTTTAAACAGAAAAAGGGGAAATGATGGAGGAGGGTCATCTTTCTATCTGTTGATTTCATTGATTAAGCAATAAAGGAACTGCTTGGCCCTCATAGGTTAAAACATAGGTGGGAGGAGTAAACAGAACAGAAGGCTGGGAGAAAGAAGCTGAGTCAGGGAGTCGCCATGATTCTCCCACTCCAGGCAGACACAGGTTAAGATCATTCCTGGTAAGCCAGCTCATGGGCTACACAGATTATAAGAAATAGGCTAGTCCAGGTGCGAGAGTTAGCCAAGAAAAGGCTAGATATAATGGGCCAAGCGGTGTTTAAAAGAATACAGTTTTCCGTGTAATTATTTCGGGGCATAAGCTAGAGCTAGCCATGTGGGCGGCCGGGTGCTGGGGATGCAGCCCTGTCGCTCCTATTACAACATGAGTGTTCTGGTGTGAGTGTTCTAGTGTGAGTGTTCTGGTGTGAGTGTTCTGGTGTGAACGTTTTGGTGTGAGCGTTTCAGTGTGAGCGTTCTGGTGTGAGTGTTATGGTGTGAACGTTTTGGTGTGAGCGTTTCAGTGTGAGCGAGCGTTCTGGTGTGAGTGTTCTGGTGTGAGTGTTATGGTGTGAACGTTTTGGTGTGAGCGTTTCAGTGTGAGCGTTCTGGTGTGAGTGTTCTGGTGTGAGTGTTGGGCGCAGACTCAAATAGGCACAATGACAGGATGTTTACCCAAGACGCACAGAGTCCACCATAAGCTAAGTGACGCAGTGGCAGAGATGGGAGGAACAGGCTGTTCTGGAGAAGTTCAAGCTTTACACCATGGTTCTGCACTCCAAACGGAAGCAAGAAGACACCCTTGAGGGCAAGAAGCAAAGGTACAACCCTGCCAGGGGACAGATGGCAGAACAGAATGAGGAGGAAGAAGCATCTAGAAGCAGCCATGGCAAGCCCTGCCTGAGGAGTTTACTCTGGGTAAGGCCCACCTGCTGTGGTGTTTGGAGTCAGACATCGGAACACTGCCAGGAGTTCACCCGGCCTGGGCCTGACTCAGGCATCTCCTTCAGTCCCCAAGTTTGGTAGAAGGAAGAGAACTGAGTCCACCCAGACTTCTGGACTGCAATACACATTAGAACTGATCACTGGAGTCTGCACAGCCCGTTGTCAGGAGGAGTGGAGGAGCGACTTCAGGAGCAGAAATGCTAATCTCAATGCTCTGATCTCAATCCAAAAAAAAAAAAAAATCAGGGTGGGGCTGCAGAGAGGTGGCTAAGTGGTTAAGAGCACCTACTGCTCTTGCAAAGGACCAGGTTCAGTCCCATAGCCTCTGGTAACTCCACTTCCAGGGAATCTGGTGACTTCTGATCTTCGTGGGCTCCAGCATGTTAAGTATTTTTTTTTTTTTTGCCAACAAACCTCTCCGCTGATGAAGTAATCCCAATCATACCAAATTAGAAGACGCCCAGGTTTACAGCGCTCTGGGGTGGCCCCCAGGAGAACCTGAGAGACCAGGGAAAGCTGGGAGACCACGTGTTCATTCTCTGGGGGGGTAGTATAAATAGCCTGTGGGAGTGGTCTTGACCTTCCCTGGGGAGGGGTCACCCTTTGGAGGACTTTCTTGACACCACCCCCCCCCCCACACACACACAGGAAGATCTCACTGTTTGGTGGGCTTTCTTGGAGGCAGAGTCTGGCCTACTGCCACTCCCAGGGCAGGGGACTTGGAATGGAGTTTTCTTGCCCAACATTTTAAGATGGATGCCAGGGGGCTGGGGAGAAGCCCCCCAACTAAACATAGTACACACACACACACACACACACACACACACACACACGATGCACATATATCCTCAGGCATTGCAGTGCTTTCGAGGGAAATGACCCTCATAGGCAAAATTTCTTTCATTTTTCACTTTGAGCTTTGGGATCTCCTTAGGCAATAATTCTTTAAAAACAACTGCTAGCCAAGAGTTTCAAAGACCCCAGGCTCTTCTCCTGAGGGCATACTTGTTAGTGTCAGCACCCACCTACTCCCCCGCCACACACACACACTGCTATGGAGAGGCAGAAGGCTGCCTGGGACCCTGAGCCAGGCTCCTCGGCTCCTCCGCTCTAACACGGATGTTTTAGATATTGTCTTAGCTACTTTCCCGTTGCTATGACATAACACCAGGACCAAGGCAACTTAGATAACATTTAACTTGGGGCTCACAGTTCCAGGGGCTGGCCCATGAGTGTTATGGCGGGAGCAGGACAGCGGGCAGTCAGGTATGGTGCTGGAGCCGTAGTAAAGCATGACGTTAGCCATCGCCATGTCTGTTTCCTTCCAGCTTGTCTGACTGCAACACACTTCTCTCTCTTGGGCTGTCTCCACTCCCTGTCTGCAGCTCTCCCTGGCAGACATCCCACAGCACTGGCAGCTCCAGTCCCCTAGGGTCTTCAAGGCAATCCAGGCTTCTGTTTTTAACAGCTTTATGTAAGGGCCTCCCGGCCTCTATTCAGGAACTCCCCGGCCTCACACCTGAGCTGGCGGAAGACTCCACAGTCCCCCGACTCCTGTGTCCTTGACTCTGAGGCCAGAACCAGGTGGCTGCAGCTGTGGCATTCTGCTGCCTGCTTGGTCTGGAACCTGGGTCCCTCTCAGAATTACATCTGTACCTGTTTGATTTACTGATGCTTTCCTTTGCTGGCAGAGCAGTAGATCCCACAGGCATGTCCTTCTCACAGGTTGGAAGCTTAGGTGGGTGGGGTCTTGCCCTGAGGATGCCACTCTTTAGTTCACAACAGGCCTTTTCTCTTGGAGTAGAAGACTGTTCCAACATTAAGTTTCCCAGTGCCCTTTCTCTCCACAAACTGTACGTTTTGTGTTTCTTTTTGCCCTGTTTGATCTTCCTTATGATCAACATGCATAAGAGTGCTCATTAAGAACGCAGGACAGAGTCGATATCAGCTTGTTTAAAATCTCCTCAGTCGATGAAATGAGCCCCAAACTCTTCCGTGGAACCTTGGATAGAGTCTTAGGACAAGAGTAGCCATATTCCTTGCCAAAATATTATAAAAATGATCTTTAGTTCATAGTATTTCCTCTGAAATCTCTTGAGCTGGGCCTCCATAGTCCTTATTGGTTTTTAGCACCATTATCTTTCCAGTTCCTAGTAGGACTGTCCATTAAATTCCACTGACAGCATTTATGTTGGCTGGTTTTATGTCAGCCTGACACATATGAGTTATGGGAGAGGAGGGAGCCTCTACTGAGAAAATGTCTCTGTATGACCCTGTTGTAGCAAGCCTGTAGGGCATTTTCTTAGTTAGTGGTTGATGGGGGAAGACCCAGGCCATTTTGGGTGGTGCCACCCCTAAGCAGGTTGTCCTGGGTTCTATAAGAAAGCAGGCTGAGCAAGCCCTAGGACGTAAGTCACTAAGCAGCACCCGTCATGGCCTCTGCATCAGCTCCTGCTTCCAGCCAGATTCCAGTCCTGTCTTGTCTTGACTGTCTTCAGTGACAGACTACAATATGAAAATGTTAAGCCACATAAACCCTTTCTTCCCCAACTTGATTCTGGCCGTGGTGTTTCATCATAGCAATAGTATCCCGACTATGACAGCATTCAATTGCTTTTCTAGTCCAGAGTCCCAAAGTCTTCCACATTCCTCAAAAAAAAAAAAAACAAACAAAAAAAAAAAAAAAAACAAAACCATGCTCAGGTCTATCACAGCAGCCTTCACTCCTGGTAGCAACCTCTTATATATATTTTACTCCTGGGACCAACTTCTGTCTTAGTTACTTTTTTGTTTGTTTGTTTGTTTTTGTTTTTTTCTGAGACAGGTTTCTGTGTAGCTTTGGAGTCTGTCCTGGAACTAGCTCTTGTAGACCAGGCTGGCCTCAAACTCACAGAGATCTGCCTGCCTCTGCCTCCGGAGTGCTGGGATTAAAGGTGTGCGCCACCACTGCCCGGCTTAGTTACTTTTTTATTGCTATGACAAAACACCAGGACCAAGACAACTTAAAAAAGAAGTGTTTGGGCCTCACAGATCCAAAGGGCTAGTCCATGGTGGGAGCAGGCAGGCAGTCCTGGCACCGGATCAGTAGCTGAGACCTTGCGCCTGATCTCCAAGGGGGGTGGGCACAAGTACACACTAACCTCAAAGCCCACCATATGGCACACCTCCTCCAATAGGGTCACACACCTCCTAACCCTTCCCAACCAGTCCTGTGGGATCAAGCAGTTAAACACAGTAGCCCTACTAGAGACCTTCTCAGGCAAACCACTACAGCCGCTTTTCTCACTGATGCAACCTAATGCCTGGCAGGGAACCCTCAAGGGAGGTTGATTTGGACTCAAAGTTTGAGGAGCTATAGTGCATTGCGGCAGAGACGGTATGGTGGGATTCGTTTGTGTAAGATGGAGAAGCAGAGGCCACCCCAAGGACCCACTTCCTCTAGCCATGCTCCACCCCTTGGTTCCACAAGATCCCTGGAACAGCGCCTCTCTTCCCATACCAAGTTTTCAAGCCCACGAGCCTGTGGGAGGCATTTCACACTCTAACCACAGCACGGGCAAACCTCCCACGTCTGCACTGTGCTCCACACACCCCGGGGATGCGCCTGCACCCCAGCTCCAAGCTCTGCAGCCTGAGAGGAGGTTCGGGGAACATTTCACCACACCGCTGTCCCGGCCTCACAACTTCCCCACTTCCCATCCCACCTCACCGGGTACTTTTACAGGTTCCCGGCATATACAATAGGCACACAAATCAAACATTCACTGATGAATCATAAAGAAATTTATTTTAAAACAATTTTTTGGCAACACAATTTAAGGATGAAAGCAAATTTACATAGCAGTGCGCCAGAAAGGGCTGAATTCAGGCTAAATCCTGCCCGAATACTTGATAACGCAGAATGCCTTCAAAAATCTTTTTTTTCTTTTTTCTTAAATATTTTTATGGTTTATTTAACTTTTATTTTATGTGCATTGGTGTGAAGTGTCAGATCCCAGAGAGTTGTGAGCTGCCATGTAGGTGCTGGGAATTGAACCCAGGTTCTCTGGAAGAGCAATCCATGCTCTTTACCACTGAGCCATCTCTCCAGCCCTCATAAATCATTTTTCAGAGTTGACAGCGACTTAAATTTTTTAACCTAAGTGTTGAGAAACAGCATGTGCAGGGCCATTTCAGACACTGAGAAATTCTGTCCTCCCCCTAAGCCCAGACTCACAGAGGGATGCTTTCTGAAACTTAGGTCAGCAACTCAAACAGCTAACACAGCGCAGCTTGGCGATGTGCTGGCGTGGGGAAATCAGCCTGCTCTCCACATTAAACAAGCACGGCTCTCGAAGAGCAGAAAACTTTGTATGCAAGACAGTAAAACCCTACAGTTCATAACATACAGCGATCTCAAATCTGAGTACAGGGTTTCGGGCAGCGCTAGTTGGTGCTAGTGGCTTGACGCATGCGCAGTGGGAAGTGCGTGTGTTGCATGTTGAGATGGCTGTGAAGTCACAGGCCACAACACAGGGGGGAGAAACATTATCAGCAACAGCTGTGACTGAGGACCTGTTTGATTTCAAGCTCAAAACCCTCTTGCTACTACCAAATTATTTTAGCAACCCCCGCATTCAGTGACGTGAGCACACATGGGGTCAAGGGCCACAGTTTAAAAAAGCAGAGAGCTTAGGGATCCTGTTGTCACTGCGAGGGACAGAGACACAGCTCCAGAACATCCCTGCATCAGTGCACTTACCCTTGGGGCCCTCCAGTCAGGTAAGACTAGCATCCATGTCTTCACTGAGGAGAATCCCAGGACAAAGTATGGTTGGAAATGAAGATATTTTAGAGGGACAGCTCAGTGGGCTAGCCCTGGATTCCACAGCTGAGGGAACAGAGTCAGTGAGACCCCTGAGGACCCAGTTTCCGATGCACATGAAGGCCTTTATTGACAAGCTCGAGCTGGTCCAGAGTCCAACACTTCCACACAGCCAATGGAGGGAATGCGGCTTTCAGGGGAGCGGGAGTTTTTAAAGGAGAAACAGCAAGCAGGGAGTTCCATGTCTTGGCGTTTCAGGATTGGGTCAGGGGGTATGGGACAAGGTGATCTTTAAAATCATCGCTCAGGCGATTGGTGTGAACCACAGACTGCTGACAGGCTGTCTGAGGAACACCTGGACTGTAACGTTTATCGCCCTGTCTTCTGATTGGCTGTGTTTGCTCTGACTGTGGTGTTTGCTCCAATTTTGCTGCCACAGCACACTCCATGGTTTTTTTCTGGAACTGAGTTCAACCCCTGATCACCAGATGTCTTAAGATGGAGTCTGTGAGGCCAAGTAGGTTTTCCTAGGACCTCACCACCATGCTGATGCGGAAAAGGAGACAGTTGACTGCTGAGCCGAATGAATGTCCGTGGCCCTGCAACATAGACTCAGGCTGCTCCAAAAGCAGAGATCCACCACGGAGGTGGTCACATGAGACCCTATTAGTTACAGAACCACAGGTGGGTGGGGACAGCAGACTTTAGGTGCTCTCTGGGGACAGTCTTAGCTTTTGGATTGGTGGAAGCCAGTGGCCTGCCAGGAACACACTGAGAAAGTGTTGATAATCACAGGAAGTCAGGTCACACACTGGACTATGCCATGAGTGCCTTTAAAGAGCAGAAGTTAGCCCCGGGTCACTTGGCTCTCACCTTTCTAATCAGCAAACCCAGGCCTTTGGCCTCTTGGGATCCTGAACAGGTGTGGCTCTTGCTTCTGGGGGTGGGGGATTCCACTGTGTCACATACTGTGAATGAGAGACTGGATGCCCAGGCTGGAGCATTTCAGCCTCTAAGAGAAGCAGGGTTCAAAGACGGCATCTTTGGGGTACGGGGAAGTGTACACAGGCTCGTCAAGGAGACAGAAAGGCAGGAAATGCGGTCTGGACTATGGCTCTGCAGGGTGAGGACACAATTGCCTGACAGTAGCCCTGAGTCAGTGCACACAGCTTGTCTCCGTCTACGTCAGAATTACTGGAAACACCTCAAGCAAACTCTGCCAGGTAGTTAACTAAATGCTGCCTCAAGCGGGCTGGCTGTACCTCTGTGGGAGACTGCTGACCTAGTGCTCGCATGCGCGCGCACACACCCTGGGTTCTACCCCAGGCTCTGTATAAACTGTGGAGTGGAGTGGAGCACACCTAATCCCAGAGACGTGAGGGTCTGAGGTTCAAGGTCATCCTGGGCTATTGCGCTTAGTTCTAGGCCAACCTGGGATCCTGTCTTTAAAAAAAAAATTAGCTTCAGCCAGGCAGTGGTGGTGCACACCTTTAATTCCAGCACTTGGGAGGTGGCGGCAGGAGGATCTCTGTGAGTTTGAGGCCAGCTTGGTCTACAAGAGCTAGTTCCAGGGCAGCTAGGGCTACCCAGAGAAACCCTGTCACAAACAAACAAACAATAACAAAAAAAAAATAGCTTCAGTTGCTATGGTACCTAGGCAACAGTCAAAGCAAACATACCTGTTCTCCCTCCACTGTTACAAGATACTGAGATGCCAAAGAGAAAACAAGTGAGCTGTCCTGTTAACACTATGACAACAGGAGAGGCAAACGGATAGTAGCCTCCCTGTTTAGGACAAATGGAAGGAACAGCACCATCAATACCCAGTGGTTTCTGTAAGTGGCAAGGCTGGAAACCTTCACGTCCTTCTTCCAGCACTCAGTACACCCCACAGTTTTCTGAAGTGATTATCAATTAGTGAGCATATAAGAAATGGAGAGGGCAAGGCTTCCCATGCGGAGTCAACAAAGTCTGCCGCTTCACCTGGAAGAGCGGAGGTGACAGAGTGGGTGGAGGAGGGTGAGAGTGGGAGGAGGGGAGGGGGTAGGACTGGATAGGTATGTAAAATGAGATCAGATAAAAAAGATTAAAAAAAAAAAGGAGAAAGAGAACTGGAGAAATATCTCAGTGTACAGGACTTAACAATGTAAGCCTGGTGACCTGAGTGTGGATCCTCAGAACCCAGGCCGAGTTGGACAATAGCACCATTTGGAATCCCAGTTCTCCCTCAAGTGAGAGAAGGCGGAGATAGGAGACCCCAGAAGCTCTAGCGCTGCCTACCCTGGTGTATGCTGCCGCCATCAAGAGACCTCGCCTCAAACAAGGTGGAGGGTGAGGACAGACACTGACGTCATCCCCTGACCTCCACACACATGCTGTGGCATTCACACACATGCACAGAAGAAACAGGAAGAACAATCAGGGTGCGGTATGCAGGGAGGTGACAATTTAGGTGGCGTGGTCATGGAGGGCTTCTTGGAGGAGGCGGCACACACTAGAACTGGGAAGGGGCCAGCACAGAGTCATGGGAGAAGCTCGATGATGCACCTGTGCCTAGGACAGGGCAGGTCACAGGGCAGATGCTTGGATTGTGATTGTCTAGTTAATATACAAGCTAAGGAATGAATGCTGCATACAGGAAAAGCTACTAGGGTCCCAAGACCAAGTTTCAAAGGTCCCAGTGAACCTTGGCTCCCTTGGGGAAGTAATGAGTCTGTGCCTGGGGACAGGACTCAGATGCTAGGAGAACACCAGCAAGGAGCTGCGGAAGGTCCAGGCCCTGGGTGGAGCAGAACCTTGTAAATCGGCTCCAGGTGACATCATAATCTGCTGGTCAGCCTGGGTGTGTGTGTGTGTGCACGTGCGCGCGCGTGTGTGTGGTCAGCCACCTCAGCCCCAACAGTGTGCGTGTGTGTGTACGTGTGTGCGTGCGTGTGTGTGCGTGTGTGTGCGTATGTGTGATCAGCCACTCAGCCCCAACAGTGTGAGTGTGTGCGTGCGTGTGTGTGCGTATGTGTGATCAGCCACTCAGCCCCAACAGTGTGCGTGTGTGTGTGCGTATGTGTGGTCAGCCACCTCAGCCCCAACAGTGTGTGTGTGTGTGTGTGTGTGTGTGTGTGTGTGTGGTCAGCCACCTCAGCCCCAACAGTGTGTGTGTGTGTCTGTAGTCACGCTCTGCTGGTCAGTCTGTGTGTATGTGCGTGTGTGTGTGTGGTCAGCCATCCCAGCCCCACAGTACTTTCCTCACACAGGCCTGTGTGGGCACGAGGACTGGATGGCAAGGTCACGCAGCAGGACTGCTATGGAAGCTCGAGGATGTGGCTCCTGTCCTTGGGAGAGGGGACATCTGATTTAATGCAGAGACAGCAAGCGACAACAGCCACCAGTGCTGGGAACCTGACAGCATGATTTCATACACTGTTTCCTTTGTCCTCACTTTGGGGAGCTTATCTTTCTGTCACAGATAGGGCAGGGGGAGGCTTGGTAGCCTGCCACAGCATGGGCCTCCTCCACCTCCACAACGTGAAGAGGAGGTACAGGGAGCTGGCCCTGCTATTGTAGGCATTGGTGGAAACGTGTTCTGTTTGGGGACAGGGGCTGACAGAAAACTCGGCCAGGTGTCACCTAGGGGGTGGGGGCTGGGAAGAGCGCTTTGTACTTACCTGAGGGCAAATCTCAAGAGGTCTGTAAGAAAGAAGCTGGGCGTGGCTTCCTAGGTCTCTAACTCCAGCACTGGAGCTCAGAGGCTGGGGAGACAGGAATGCTGGGCCTTGTTGGCCAACCTACCCCCAGGTTCAAAGAGAGATCTTGTGTCGAGGGAATAAGGTGAAGAATGACAAACAGACATCACTGTCCTCTGCACATACACATCCTCTCCCCCACACAGGTGTCAGCAGGTGACCTGGTGAGTTCAGGAGAGACACAGGGGGGGGGGGCACATTTCAGGGCCTTCCCACCCTTTAGAATACACTGGTTCCTGTCCTCTGGGCTCTCAGTCTCCCCAAAGTCATGCACCCTCAGAAAACATAGGCCCATGTTGGTGGTCTAGAGCAATGCACCCCACACACTCCGGGAAATGGGTCATTTTAAGCTTCAGTTTGTGTGCGCCTCAGGGTAGCTGTGCCTGTGGATAAAGTACTTGCCCTGCATTGGTGGAACAGACAGAAAGTTGGGTGACAGTGCCCTACAATCCAGTCCTTGGGAAGCAGGGACAAGGGGTCCTCTGGGCTAGAATCTGGGAGAAGATCTGGGTTCAGCAAGAGATTCTGCCTCAATGAATACAGTGGGCTATCAAGGTTGACACCCGATGTGAATTTCAGGCCCCCACATGTACCTCCCCACCCCACTCCCAACTCGCAAGCGTATTTGAATGTGCAAACACACGCACACCACACACTTAGAAAAACCGGTTTCCTATGGTAACATTCTTTCTGAAATGTGGGAGTACTAAAGAGCCCGCTAAGGAAAACAGACTGTAACACCCCCAAGCACAGGCCAGCACTGGAAAACAGACTGTAACATCCACCCCCAAGCACAGGTTATCACTGCTATGGGGCCTTGCAGACATTTCTGTCTGTTCAGAGTTGGCCCTGGGCACTGGTGGTGGCTCCTGAGCTGGGGAGCCCTCTCTGCTGCCTGGCACTGGCCTCCTCCAGCCCGTATGCAACTTCTTGATGCTCACCAAGCTTGAGGAAAGCCTGGGACTAAATGGTGGTTCCCACTCTTCTCTGGGAGGGCTGGGAGCAGGGGCAGTAGAGGTCTCTGCTTCTCCCTGGGCAGCCCTTCCTCCACAGAGAACAGCAACCCCTACCCCACCCCACTACACCCCCCGTTTTCCTCTAACCACCTACGACTTTCGTGTCAGGGAACCTGAAGGCTAAGCCCAGGGCTGAAAAGCAAAAAGGACGAACAACCAGGACTCCGCTAAGCAGGAGCGGGGGGAGAAGGGAGGGGGGAATCGTCTAGTTCTGCCCAGCAGGTCAGAGAAAATGGTGCTCCAAACCACAGAGCCACCGCAGCTAATCAGACAGAGAGGGTTGGATTTGCTTCCGTTCTCAGCCGGTGGGTGGCAGGCCCCGCTTTACAAACTAAATTTCTTGAGCCTTGGTCCTTTCCTAACATAGTTCTAAAATAATCAGACTCAACAGGGCCAAATAAAAGAAAACGGAACTCAAGGTTGGGAGTACTGAATCCAAGTCCTAATTCTGCGGCTAACCAAGCCTTCTCCGTGTCCAGTTTCTTCACCTGCTCCCGGCCTGGTGGTGTCTGATATCCTCCCGGGTACCCACCCCTCCACTTCTCTGGTGACTCCGCACAACCTTTTGGGGGCAGCCTGAGAATCGATAATCGCTCTGCCAAAGTGGAGTTCAGCCCCGGGCACTACCCTAATCGGTGTACTGCCTGCACACCGGACCTTCGCACGGGGCCCAGGGGCAAAGCCTCTGCTCCACGCGCGCAAGTCCATCCGTGCTGGGCAGTTGCACAGTTGCTAGCGCTCTGACTCCCACGCCCGCCAGCCACCCGCCTTTGCTTTGCACACCCAGGCGTCCGCACACTCGCGCCGCAGGAGTCCCAGCGCCTGCCGCGCGCCCCCCCGGGGGTCGGGAGGGAGGTCCCCCAAACCCCGCGCCCCGGCCCTGCGGTGACAGCCCCGCCTTGCCCTGCGCCCAGCCCCGCCCCCTCGGTTCCCGACCCCGCCCCGCTCTGGGCCCCGCCCCCAAGCCTGCCGGGAGGATGTGAGCTCATTCCCTCCTCCGTGTTCCGGCCTCCTCCAGGAAGCGTCTTCCGGAGGTTTCGGCCGCTCACAGTCAGCGACCCGGGGGTCGCGGAGTCCGTGGTGCGCCAGGTCCCACCTGACATCGCACGCAGCGAGGCGTCGGCCACGTAGGTGCGGAATGAAGGCGGGCGGCGTGGGCACCCACCCAAGCCTGGGTTCCCGGGCCCGGGTAGCGCCTCCGGCGTAGGCACCGCACCGTTCCCCGCCAGCTCACGCTGTGTCCTCGGCTCGCTTCCGGCCGGGCCACGTGACTGCGCGCACGTGTTCCGGCCTCTCGGAGCGGCGGTCTGCAGCCCCCTCCCTCCGCTCAGCGGGCGGATGTCCATCTAGAGGCGGTGCAACCTTCGCCATGAACCCCAGGGGCCTGTTCCAGGACTTCAATCCCAGTAAGTTCCTCATCTATGCCTGTTTGCTGCTCTTCTCCGTGCTGCTGCCCCTGCGCCTGGACGGCATCATCCAGTGGAGCTACTGGGCGGTCTTCGCGCCCATCTGGCTGTGGAAGCTCCTTGTCATCGTGGGCGCCTCGGTGGGTGCGGGCGTGTGGGCCCGCAACCCTCGTTACCGTACGGAGGGGGAAGCCTGCGTGGAGTTCAAAGCCATGCTGATTGCCGTGGGCATCCACCTGCTGCTCCTGATGTTTGAGATCCTAGTCTGCGACAGGGTGGAGAGGGGCACGCACTTCTGGCTGCTGGTCTTCATGCCCCTGTTCTTCGTTTCCCCGGTGTCCGTGGCTGCCTGCGTCTGGGGCTTCCGCCATGACAGGTCCTTGGAGCTGGAGATCCTGTGCTCTGTCAATATCCTGCAGTTCATCTTCATCGCCCTGAGGCTGGACAGGATTATCCACTGGCCTTGGCTGGTGGTGTTCGTGCCCCTGTGGATCCTCATGTCGTTTCTCTGCCTGGTGGTTCTCTATTACATCGTGTGGTCCCTCCTGTTTCTGCGGTCCCTGGATGTGGTTGCTGAGCAGCGAAGAACACATGTGACCATGGCCATCAGCTGGATCACGATTGTTGTACCCCTGCTCACCTTTGAGGTCCTGCTAGTTCACAGACTGGATGATCACAATACGTTCTCGTACATTTCCATATTCATCCCCCTTTGGCTCTCATTACTGACTTTGATGGCCACGACGTTTAGGCGGAAAGGGGGCAATCATTGGTGGTTTGGTATTCGCAGGGATTTCTGCCAGTTTCTACTTGAAGTCTTCCCGTTCTTAAGAGAATATGGGAATATCTCTTACGATCTCCATCATGAAGACAGTGAAGATGCAGAAGACGCATCGGTTCCAGAAGCTCCGAAAATTGCACCAATGTTCGGAAAGAAGGCCAGGGTAGTTATAACGCAGAGTCCTGGGAAGTACATTCCGCCACCTCCCAAGCTAAACATTGATATGCCAGACTAAACTCACAGGCTGGGCCTTTAGGGGAAAGACAAACCATGTGCCCATGAGCTCCACTTTGGTTTTTTTTTTTTTTCTGTGATCATCCAGCCCTGGAATTGGGGATGGGCCCTCCTCATTTTACACCCTTCGTAAGATGGAAGCCTCTTGCCGTTGTCAGTGTGTACCGTAGACAAGGAAGGAGGCTGTGTTAGTCTCAGTGTGTGTGTACGTATATGTGCGAGAGAGCTTGCTGTCCAGGTCCGTGTCTTAAGAGCTAGCCAAAGGCGGTAAATTGTTTCTAGGCCTTCAGAAGACCTGAAAACTACATAGCTGTTTGTTTTTAAGCGCTACTTATGCCTACCAAAAGTATTGTTTAAGAAGTATTTTTATACACTGCTAGTCTAAAATTGTACTCTAGACTGTGTCCATTGTGACATAATGGCACATGTCCCAAATCCTCACCCCCACTGTTCCGTAGCCCTCATAATTGGTATTTCTAGTGTTCCTCCTGTTCAGATAGTTGTTTTCTTTGGACTTTGCTGGCACAGGTCTTTAGTATTCTAATAGGTGAATTTTCTAATGAGTGAATCTGCACATGTTAGTATTTATATGAATGTTTTAGCAGTGTTCTCTGTTGAATTGTAGCTCTTGGCAATACCATTGTATTGTGTTAAAAGTATTTTTTTAAAGCTTCTGTGTGAAGATACATGTTTATTGCGACTGTCCTTAAAGACTGCATGAGAGGTTGTTCCTGACGTGGGATGCTGTCGGTACCGGGAATGAAGGTCCGGTGTGTCAGCAGTCAGTGGTAGATAACAAGAGTTACCTTAGAGTTGTCATGGTGCCCCCTGAGAGTAGATGGCATGCGCCAGTGTGGTGCCAGGCCATATGACAGTCATTTTCCTCCTTGGCTTTTCCTCACAGGTGGCATCATCTCTTAAGGAGCTACCAAGTTAAGCAGCTTGTGGTTTGGCCATTCTGAGATCTGTCCTAATGTAAAGCATTACTGTTGGAGTGCTGGGAGAGTGGCCAGCAGGGGGCGGTCTTCTGTAAGGTCCAGTCTTTCTGGTCTATCAGTAACAAAGGAACAAATGTTTAGGGTGTTGTTAAAGATGAGTACAGTGTTTCTTGAGGTGCTGGAGTCACCCCCAGGAAATTAAAAACGGGACAAAAGCCAGACCTTCTCAGAATAAGGTTCTCATAGGGAAGAAATAAATACTTGGAAGTTAAACTGGAGTGCTCATATCACCGAGAAGAATGGAGGTGTGTCTTTTTATTAGTAGCTTACTGAGAATTACTTAAATCGGGATCCATTACATAAATGTCCCATTTGAAGAAAAAGGCGAATCTAGCACTGGGGAGACAGTGTGGTAGGGAAAGTGCTTTGCAGGCTAACTCTTCAGGATGTGTGTGACGTCAGCATGGGAGCAGTGGAGCTGGGTGGGTCCCGGCAGCGTTTTGGCTAGCTGTTCTAAAACACTGAGTTCCGGGTCCTGGTGGAGTGTCCAGGAGATGGCCCAGGAAGTAAAGGTGCTTGCCACTAAGTTTGATCTCCGGGATCCACATGATGAAAAGAGACCAACTCTGCTCTGGCTGTCACTCACATAAAACAGAGTTTACGATGGAGTGGGGGGCTGGGGCACTGGAGGAGCTCAGCACTGGGGCACTGGAGGAGCTCAGCACTGGGGCACTGGAGGAGCTCAGCACTGGGGCTCTGGAGGAGCTCAGCACTGGGGCACTGGAGGAGCTCAGCACTGGGGCACTGGAGGAGCTCAGCACTGGGGCACTGGAGGAGCTCAGCACTGGGGCACTGGAGGAGCTCAGCACTGGGGCACTGGAGGAGCTCAGCACTGGGGCACTGGAGGAGCTCAGCACTGGGGCACTGGAGGAGCTCAGCACTGGGGCACTGGAGGAGCTCAGCACTGGGGCACTGGAGGAGCTCAGCACTGGGGCACTGGAGGAGCTCAGCACTGGGGCACTGGAGGAGCTCAGCACTGGGGCACTGGAGGAGCCCAGCACTGGGGCACTGGCTGTTCTGGTCGCGGACCACAGCTTGATTCCCGGCACTCACACAGCGGCTCCTAACTATGGCTGCAGTTTGAGAGGATCCAGTGCCCTCTTCTGGTCTGTGCAGGCAACAGACACAGGTGCAAGAGAAACACCTGTACACATAAAATAAATTTTTAAAAGATAAAGAGCAATAGAGGAAGACACCTGATGTTCACTTCGGGTTTACACATGCACACAAACAGGATGAATCCACTGTTTTAGCGCCATTCAAAACCATGTTAACATCTGCATACATGTTAGCTAACACATGAAAAGCTACCTGGGGTTCTGCATATCTGCCTCAGAGTTGGTCTGAACCAGCGGCAGATGTGAGAGGCAGCTAGGAGCAGCAATGGTTGAGCGCGTCCTACACGGAATCCTTGAGTCGCTTTTGGAACAAAGCCTCAGGGCTCCTTGTGACACTGATGGGAAGCACATAGCAGGTGCCTGTGGAGCAAGATGCTTGTGGGAGGCAGGAAGGAAGCTGAGAAGTCAGATACAAAAGCATGAAAGAATGCTGCTGGCTCCTGGGTGAACTTGCGCTGAGCTTCAGGCACCCACTATTCTTTCCACCCTTTTTCTACTCCATTCCCCAAAATAGCTGGAAAGCACCAGCCTGGGCCCTGTGAGGCATAAAGCTGGGGGCTGGAGAGGCGACTCAGGGCAGAGCCAGCTCACTGGTTGCACTTCCAGAGTTCCTGGGTTCAATTCTCAGCACACAGGTGGTGTTGGTAACTCCGGTTCTAGATGGTCCGATCCGGCTTCCTGTTTTGGGCTCTGCGGGCACCAGGCACATGCGGTACAAAGACATATTTTCAGACAAAATACTTATACACATAAAATAATTTTCAAAATCAATAATTTGTAGTGATGGACGAGCAGGTGTCTGAAGGATGATTAGGTTTGTGGTACTCAGTACAAACCCATGTCAACAGCCTGTCATCTTCCAAGCTATGTGTATAGTGCTGGACAGCCAGTGTCAGGAGAGCGCTGCAAACATCCCGCCAGATCAGCTGTCCAGTCAGGCCACTCACCTCAAAGACAGGTAGGTCGGTCAGTGACCGTACTCCAGTTAGGTGTATGACAGGGCTGTGCCTTGGTGTGACGGCCACACAGCACCGTAACTCCAGACCTCAATGGCTGGGCTGGATAACTGGCTCAGTGAACTCGCTGCTGTTAATCGTGAGGACCCGACTTTGGTCCTCAGAACCTCCACAAAAACCAGATGTGGTGGCGTGAGCTTGTATCCCCCAGGCTTGCAGGCTAGCCTAGCCAAATTGTTGAACTCTATGCCAATGAGAGACTCTTAAAAAACACAAACCTAAAGTCAAAAAAAATTTAAGGCCTAGCAAGGTGGCTCAGCAGGAAAGGGTATTTGCTACATAAGCCCGACGCCCAGTGTTGGAAAGAGAGAGTAGAGCCCTGAAAATCCTCTGCCTTCCACCAGATTGCTGTAGCACGCATGCACACGTGTACACACACGAACAGTAGTAATTTGTTGTACAGATGTACTTGCACACACAAAATCTCAGTGAGTTGTTACCACAGACCCCTCCCTGGAGCCGCAAGCTGACTGTGGGTTACACTCAAGTCTGGGGTCTGGTCCAGGCCGTCTTGATGTGTCCTGCTTAGGATGCCAGGTTGAAAGAGCAGCGATCTTGGACTTTGCCCTTTATGGCCGAAGCAAGGAGGCCAAGTCAAAGCCTGCAAGCATAGACAGCTCCTGCTCACACGTGACAGGTGTTTAGTGCACTCAACTGCAGTGGTCCACGCCCATAGTCAAGCCCATAGTCAAGTCAGGTGAGGGAGTATGTATCCAAGGGACAATAACTCAACCTACACGGGCAGCTGTCACTCCATGAACTGATAGTGTTACAGGAAGGTTCTGAAGGAATCAAAATGTGTGATCATGAATGATGTTCTTCCCTTACAAACGTTCTGTAGTTTTCAAAAGTTGTTGCTGTTGGAAGGAACCTGCTGGGCTCTGGCGTGAGATGGGAAGCGCTGTGTTCAGATCCGTTTGTGAACAGCAGGAAGACCACAGCAGCTGTGCAGGACAGTGTTGTGAAGGTGCCCGTTTCAGCGCTCCTCAGGTGGGAACAAGCTCAGTGTAAGGCCAGCCTGGAATGAGATCTTGTCTCAGAAAGAGAAAGCAGATCAAAATAAAAACGGCGGAAGAAGCGCTGGAGTTGTGCCATTGTAATGCACTAGCCTTTAACGAGGATCTGAGATCTAGCCCAGAAACCATGTAAAAACGCTGAGCACCGTGGAGTATCCTAGTAATTCCAGCAGTAGGGAAGGAGGTGGTCCCTGGGGATTGCTGCTAACAGCCTGGCCTAATTGGCAAACTCCAAAGCAATTTAAAACCCTGTCTCAAAGGATGTGGCCTGTGTTCTTGAGGATGACACAGCATCCTCCCCCCCCCCACCATTGCACACATTCATGCACACACTCATTAAATAGACAAACAAAAAGCTGAATTCCAGGGGTTTCCATGGAGGGTTACTTTAGAAGGGACAGGATGGTATAGGGGAGCCATACAGGTAGAGGGTATTGGGAAATGTGGAAGCCAGAGAGGATGGTGGCCTGGTCAGCAGTCACCACCCCACAATCTCCAGGGCTCAGGGTTAGGACAGGAAGCTTTTGGGATACAGGGAGCTCACAGGAAGCAGGCAGCAGGAAGTATATGCTGGGACACTGGAAGCCCCAGTTGGAAACCTAGTCAGAGAAGCTTGTGCTGGAGAGGCTGCCGCTGGAGCCACTGCCATAGGCTACATGATTCTGATCACAAACAGACACTAGGGCTACTCCTGCTGCCATGGAAATACCTCACCTGATCCTGTGTGACGGCCTTCCTGAGACTGAAATACTCCATCCTGCAGGGAAGCTCCTCAAGCTGGAAAGTAAACAACTCAAAATAACTTCAGGAAGTCTCTGAAGCCCACAGAATTCACTAGGCCCCTCCCTACCCGAGTAAACAGACAATTGGAACAGAGTTGCCAAGAAGACTCAGAAAAGCCTAGCTTCAAATAAGACTCAGACCAGACCAGATTCCTGGAAGAAGCAGAAGCCAGCTCCCGTGTCTGGAAAAGGTTTAGGCCAACAGACCAACTGAGTCACCTGGAAAGGATTCTCCAACGTTGATCTGCCTGTAGGCTGTGCAGGGTGTTCCAGGTTCCCAGCTTTGTGACCTTCACCCATGCTGGGGTGAACCTTGGTGATGTAACTGTTTTGGAATCCTTTTTGCATCTCTAAGTAAACCCTCATCTATTCTCCTGTAAGTAAAACACATTGGTTCTCCATGTTGGACTTTGGTGGTATCTGGACTCTGGTCAGTGTGGGCTCTCTACCTGGGGTGAGCAGACATGAGTGTTGCGTCTCCCCAGGAAAAGTTTGTCTCACAACTACTTACTAGGAAGGCAGGAGGAGGATAGGATTGGGCTGGCCTTGGTGGAGGTTCTCTCTGCAGCCTTTAGAGCTGGAGAAACGAGGTCATGTGGCTTCCTTACCTCTCCTCACTAGAGTCTAGTGGAACAGACTCACTACATAACCAGACAGTGCCACATGTCCCAATCCTGAGCTGTCTGGCACGCACCCACCTACCCTTCCTCCTCCCTTCTCCTCCCCCTCCTCTCTGTGCTTCAGGGACATACGCACTTTGGTGGGTAGTTACATGCCCAGGTGAGACTCACGGGTCAAAGGCACAGAGAGCAGTCGACGGGCACTTAGTAAAGACAATGTGTGCCCTAGTGAACAGGAAGGCCTGAGGGCCGACTCACTCTGCTATCTGAGACCAAAGGGCCTGAGCTGGATTCACCTTCCCTTCCAGGGAGGGCATGTCAGTCCCAGGTGAGGGCTGAGTGACCGCACTGGGGAAAGCACGTGTTCACACTGTGGGACAAGTCATTACTTAGAGCCCGTGAAGCTTAATGTGATCTTAGCAGGACCTAGAACAACTAGGGGACACACTTGAGAAGGACCACCTTGGTTAGGTTACTGACGTGGGAAGGACTAGCACCCTTCCCTGGGCCGGAGTCCCTGACTGACTGAAAAGGAGCCAGCTGAGCACTCCCACGCGTGTGTCTCTCCCTCCTGACAGCAGAGGTGTGTGTTTCCAACCGTTTCCCACTCCTGCCCCCATGGCTTTCCTGTGATGACCGATATGGAAATGTAAGCTGGAACCACCCCTTTCTCCCATAAGTTGCTTCTTCTCAGACATTTTGTCATGGCCACAGGAGCAGGACCTACCACTGCCCTAGCCTGACACCTCTGCTGGCTTTCCTTCTGTCCCTTGGTCATTACATCCCTCCCTTTTGAGAAGAGGCCTCACATAGCCCAGGCTGGGCTTGGGCTGGCCACGTAGCTGAGGGTAACCTTGAACTTCCGATCCTTTTGCACCCAGCTCCAGAGTGCTAGGAGTACAGCTGTGCACAGCACACTCAGTTTATGGAGAGCTGGGGCTAGAACCCAGGGCCTTGTGCACATGAGGCAAGCACTCTAAAGGCTGAGACAATCCACCGAGTCTCTCTTTGCTTTTCTTGCTGTGTGTGAGGAATGTTGAGGCTTCCTCTGCCATCTTCTCGGCATCACTCCTCCCTCTTTGAGTGTCTTGTCTCAATCTGGCTGAGCTTAGACAATGGTGTGTCTCTCTCCAGGGGAGTTAACCTCTGGCATCAGGCTTTTGTTTTTGTCTCCTATCCTCACTGCCCCAGAATAAAATAAGGCTTAATGAAAATACCAGCTGAGTTAGAAGTCCCACACCCAGTCTTGGGATGTAGCTCAATTGACAGAGTGCTTGCCTAGTGTGCTCAAAGTCTTGCCTTCCATCCCCAGCACTGCCTAAACCAGGCGTGGCGGCACACACCTGCAATCCTAGAATTAGGGAGGGGAGACAGGAGGACCATCTTCTACTTCTTAGTGAGTTTGAGGTAAACCTGGGCTTCATGAGAGTCCGCTTCAAAGCACAACAAACAAAATATAAACCCTGGTCCACGCCTCCAAACATCGCAACTAGCTGGCTGGTTGTAAGAGCTTTAAATTATGGCAAGGTTGTGGGTTGGGGAGGGGGAGGCTGGAGAGATGGCTCAGCTGTTAAGAGCACTGGCTAGCCATCTCAAAATTATTCTAAGCAGTTTGTAGTTCAAAGCTGATTTTTAGGTGGTGTTTTTCAGCTTAGTGGTGTTATCATAGTCCTGGAGGAATCATCATTTTGGGACCCCCATCCTCCTTCTGGAGACTTCAGAAGGTCACTGTTAGGCATGGTCATGGTTCACTGCAGAAAACTGATAGAGGACCAACCTTAAATCATGAACAGGAAGGTAGAAGAAACCTTTTTTCTAGAATTAGTTATTACTCTATATGACCATTATCATGACAAAAAGTTAAAAAATATAATAATTGTATGAATTTTGAGATAATATTTATACCTTAAGAAAAGCTGTTAAAGAGTCAATGAAAACCAAAGGATTATGAGATTTCTTCTGTTATGCCAGGTGGCCCTTCTGACATGATACATGGATTGTGGACTTTATTTTAATAGGCATGCTTGGGTTTAGAGAAGGAGAGAGCCACTCTCCAACTCCAAAGCTAGTTTTAATCTTCAACTAGACTGAGACTATAAGTTTATTAGTTTTATAGATTAATTTTGTCAGATTAAATAGTCACACTGCTTGATGAACTCTTATCTCTTCTAATTAAGAGGTACCTCTTGTTCAAATTGAATCTTTATCAATTTTGATGGTATACATAGATTCTCTTCTCCTGTAGAAACAAAAGCAAAACCCCTTCCCCAACATAACACATGTCCTGTTTTCCACTCTGAGATCAACACATCCTTAAAGTATACCTGCTGATTTAATTAATTCCAGTTTTTCAACTATCCAGTGCCTCTCCATAGATGTTCTTCTTTTCTCATTTAGAAAACACAGGTTAATAAAGCATTATGCAATCTATTTATGGGGGTCTTTATTATCCCTTTCTGTTTATCTATCATATCCTTTAGAGTTCAATTTGATCTTTCTATAACTGCCTGGCCTGTAGGATTGTGTGGTATACCTGTAATATGCTTTTATTATAATAAGTAAAAAACTGTTTCATTTTCATAGAGACATGTGCTGGAGCATTGTCTGTCTTTATTTGTGCAGGTATACCCATGATGGCCATGACTTCTAGCAAATGTGTGATTACCAAAACAGCCTTTTCCAAACACAAAGCATTTTCCACTGAAAACCTGAATCGATATCAATGGTGTGGTGTATGTATTTTTGTAGTAGGAGGCTGCCTGTTTGTTTCTGGATGCGCAGACTCCCAAAATAACCACACAGAAACTGTGTTAATTAAATCATGGCTTGGCCTTTTACCTCTAGCTTCTTACTGGCTAGCTCTTTCATCTTTTTTTTTTAAATTGAGTATTTTTTTTTTAGCTCTTACATCTTAATTTAATTCATTTCTATTAATCTGTGTTTCTCCATATGGCTGTTGCTTACTGGCAAGGTTCTGTCTGTTGTCTGTCTCTGGCAGAGCTACATGGTGTCTCTCTGACTCCGCCTTCTTTTTCCCAGCATTCAGATTAGTTTTCCCCACGTAGCTCTGTTCTGCCCTCCTATAGGTTCAAAGCAGTTTCTTTATTCATTAACCAATAAAAGCAACACATATACAGAAGGGCTTCCCACATCATATTTAAGTTTTCCAAATTTTACAAAATGGAACACATGCACCTACTATACTTCATTCTTTTGAGTACCCTTTATATTACTTCCTGTAGGTAGTGGTGTTTTGTTCTATAAAGAACAAGTAGGATATTTCCTTATAATTTCCTTGGTTTGTTGTCATATGATGGAAAAGTCTCTCTTTTAACCTTTGCTATTGTCATGATATTTTTAATAAAATTATGAGGCTTCCAGTGCATTTCCAATCAATAGATGATCATTTTCTTCATTATCTCATGCTAGAGGATCTGGAAGACCCGTATGGGATCAGATGTGTGTTATATTGTAAATGTGATAATTCCTATTCCTGATTATTTCTTGTAACTGAATAAATAGTAAAAGTCAATTCTGTATCATCTGGTATAAAATCACCAGTTTCAATATGCAAAACAACTCTTTCCACATATTTCAAATCAGTAACTATGTTGGGAAATTCCATAAACTCCATTAGTACCATGAGAATAGCATGTAATTCTGACTTTTGGACAGAATCATAAGTACTTTGATCCACTTTACTTAAATTTTCTGATTTGTAACCTGCCTTTCCTGATTTATTTGCATCAGTATAGAATTTAGGGCTCCAGATATTGGTATTTCCCATACAATGTGAGGAAGGATCCAGTTAGTTCTCCTTATAAGTTGAATTCTCTTGCTTTTAGATAGTTGTTAATCTCTCCCCAAAATTTCTGCAACCTTTTTGCCTGGGTTCACTTTCTGCCCATAATGTATCAATTTCATCATTACTAGAAGGTACTACAATTTCTGATGGGCTGGGTCTATTCCTGCTACTTGATCTATTAATAAGATGATTCAGTCAATGGGCTCTATATTGACTCAATTCCCTAGTCTTCTTTATTATTTAAAGGATGACCAATTATAGTTATTGATTAAAAGACTGCTTTTAAAAATTATACCTTTATAAGAACAGGATAGAGAAAAATGTGGCGTCACAGTGTCTACTTATAATCATTCCCAGACTGATAAAAGATGTCAGTGGAAAATTATTCCACAAGGGTGTTAGACAGCTCCAACCTTTATCAGTGTTTTATACAACAGCACTGGAAATGAACTGTAAATTGTTTCCTCAGTCTATAATTTACCTTTCTATGTATGATATCTCACTAGCTGACTCAGATGCACATACCCTAGGAAAAACATTTGAAGTAAAGAAAATTTTGCCTTTTAAGGATTACAAATTGCTCCTGAAAAAAATACAAAGAGAAGATTCTATTAAGAGGAGATTCTATTAATTACTTAGGATATAAGATAAGTTTACAAAATTCAACAACAGAAAGTACAAAACATGAGAGATCAATTATGAACTCTTAATGATTTTCAAACATTGCAGGGGATATTAACTGGCTACAGTTAATACTGACAACTCAAGAACTAAGCAATTTATTTCAAACCTTACAAGGCGATAAAGACTTAAATAGTCCAAGAAAGTTAGCAGTTGAGGCTGAAAGAGAATTGGCGTTGGTAGGATGCGCATGTGGATCAGTTGGATCGGGAGCTTCATTGTAATCTGGTTATTTTACCTTCTATGCATTCTCCTATAGGAATTTTCAGGCAGAGAGAAGATACTATCCTAGAATGGAGATTTTTACTACACAAGCAGATTAGAAAGTATTGATTCTGAAAGAAAAATTGAGACTTTGTCAATTATCAGAAATAGACCCAACAGAAATTGTGATACTTTTAGACTAATGTTTAAATTGGCTCATTGTGGGCAGAAAATGAACAATGACAAAGAGCTTTCAATTTTTTTGGGAAATTACTAGGAGAGATTAACAACACATATCCCAAAAGCAAGAGACTCAAGTTTATAAAAAGAACTAATTTAATTCTTCCTCACACTGTACAAGGAACACCAATTTCTGGAGCCTCTACATCATATACTGATGTAACCAAATCAGGGAAGGCAGGTTATAAATCAGGAAATTTAGTTAAAATGGCTCAAAGCCCTTATTATTCTGTTCAAAAGTCAGAATTATATGCTATTCTCATGGTTTTACTAGATTTTCCCAAATTTCTTAATATAGTTACTGACTTTCAATATGCAGAAAGAGTTGTTTTATTGAAACTGCTGAATTTATTCCAGATGACTCAGAATTAACTTTTTTACTTATTTGATGACAAGAAATAATCAGAATTAGAAATCATTCCTTGTATATAACACATATCAGATCCCTTGCGAATCTACCAGACCCTCTAGTACAAGGTGATGATGAAATTGATCAGCTATTGTAGAAAATGTGTCAAAGTCTCAGAACTTCATAAGAAACACCATGTTAATAGCAAAAGTTTGAAGAAAGGTTTTTCTATCACTTGGCATCAAGCCAAGAAAATTATAAGGAAATGTACTATAGTTCTTTATATAACCAAACTCCACTACCTGCAGGAAGTAATCCAAAGGGTACTCAAGGAAATGAAAATTGGCAAATAGATGTGTTTCATTTTGTAGAGTTTGGAAAATTAAAATATATGCACAATACCATAGATACATATTCAGGATTTCAGTGGACAACTGCTTCAAGTTCTGAAAAGGCAAATTCTATAATTACACATTTGTTAGATGTTATGGCCATTATAAAAAACCTGTACAAATTAAGACTGGTAATGATTCAGCATGTCAGCATGTATCTCTAGTAAAATGAAAGTTTTTTTGCATATTACAATATAAAGCATATTGCAGCTATACAACACAATCCTACAAGCAGTTAAAAAAGATCTAATCACACTTTAGAAGATATGTTTAATAAACAGAAAGGGGTAATAAAGACCCTCAGAGATAGATTACACAATTCTCTATTAACTTTAAATTTTTAAACTCTAACAATAAAGGAACAACAGCTGCAGAGAGACATAGGATAATAGAAAAGAAACTGCTGAATTAAATCAGCCTGTACACTTTAAAGATTTGTTAACCTCAGAATGGAAAGCAGGATATGTGTTATGTTGGGGAAGAGGTTTTGATTTTGGTTCCACAGGAGAAGAAAAGCTGTGGATATCATCAACACTGATAAAGATGAGATTCAAACAAGAGAGACCTCTTTATGAGGAGAGGCAATAGATAGCTGATGAGATGACGTGGCCATTCAATCTAAGCTAACTTGTAAGACTAACACATGCCTTTCATTTGACCAGATATATCTTTCCAAAGAGGGAAACTCCCCAAAGTTAGGGTTGGGACAGGGTTTTGCATTTATCTTTCCAGGAGAATACAAGTATCCAACTAAGGAATCTGAAGACCACTGGGCAAATGAGACACCTGAAGAAAAAGGACGAATCATCCAGAGAAAAAGAGTAATTGCCAACAGGATGAAATTTCATAAAACTTCCCAAATATTTGTTTCTGCTTTTTTTTTTTTACAGACATATAATGCAAATGGTCTTTTGTAGTTCTCAGATTACAGATGGCTTTGGAGTTGGAGTGTGGCTCTCTCCTTCTCTAAACCCAAACATAGTTGTTAAAGAAAAAACCATAATCTCTGTCTCATGGTAGACAAGCCACAAGGTATGGGACAGAAACAAAACCACTTAAGGAACTATTCTATTGGCACTAATCACATAATTCTTCTGTTTTATTTTGAATCTTTAAAATTTTTCTCAAGGTGTAAATATATCTCAAAATTTATAAGATTAATGTATATATTTAAATTTTCTGTCATGATATTAATAGTAATATAGTGTACTAACTAATTCTGGAAATAGGTCCATTTAACTTCCTGTATGTGATTTCCAGATTGAGTCTGAAGCAGGTAACTAGGAAGTAAGCTTGTAAACCCCAGGTGTATTTAATCTCTCTGAGACCTGCTGCGTATGACATTTGGAATGTTTAAGTTTTCTGCAGTGAACCGTGACCATTCCTAACAATAGCCTTTGAAGTCTCCAAAAGGATGACAGGGACCCACAATGGTGATTCCACCTTGATTGTGGTAATGCCCCTAAACTGACAAACACCATCCAAATACCAGCTTTGGACTACAAACTGCTCGGGATAATTTCACGGTGATTAGCGGAGACGGCCCAGCCTCACAGACTGCTCCGGTCAGGACTTCAGATAAGCCCTGCAGTTCCCCAGCACACTGAGACCGGATCAACAGCTCTCCCAGGACTTGGTCATTATCTCAATTTTCTCAGGGTCCTCTAAAGATGCCGTCACCCTCAGACAACAGGAACTAATTTTAAGAATACAAAAGCCACATTCCTAAGAGGTGGGGTGGGCAGTTTTCAGTCATTCTATGGATTATGAACATTTATCATCATGGGGGGGGGTTGTTGCAATTTATTATTGGTCATAGTCAGTGAAGGAGATTAGATGCAGGGATCTTAGTCAGAAAAGAAAAGGGGGCTATAGGAATGATAGAATAAAAGGGTAGATTACTGGATCTACCTTTAAACTAAAAAAGCAACTACTAACTACTAGTCTTAACTATTTTATGTTGGTATGGATTTTTGCACATTGATACAAATGTAAGGGTTTTTTTTGTTATATTGTGTATGTATTTCTTCTCTTGTTTAAGGTATTGTACCTATGCAGTTCGTTTCAAAATGTAATGTAAAGTTCTAGTCCTTAAAGGTAGAATTTGTGTTATACTAATAGTCATGTATAACAATCAATTTGTGTTCTAAACAGATGGTCTCCAGACATTTCAGGGACCTACAGAATATGGCACTTAAGATGTTTTAATAACATAAAGCTTTTCATGACAGTGAGACACATCTGCTCCTGGTAGCACCAATTTACTTAAAAAAAGGATGATGGGCATCAAAAAACCTACATACGGAGTTTGCTTTCAATGTGGCAAAGTTAGTCACTGGGCAAGAAACTGCCCTTGCCTCAACCTTTGACACTATGCTGTCCAAATTGGACAGGCAGGACATAGAAGAAAGCAACTAAGACAAGGTAGGACAGCTCTTCAAAATTCATGCTTAATAGGAAAGTCTGTCAGATATTATAGGCCAAGATGGATGCCCCAGTGTTGCAGAGGAACCATGGATGACTGTCCAGGCAGCAGCTGTTTCTATAGTTGTGGAAGTTGTTTGCCCTGCACTCCCTGTTTACTCAGGTCATATTCTGTCCTTCTCAGGTCTCTGGTGGAGTTGAAGATGAGAGAGTGATAGTTACAGTCTTCCTTGTTACCAAATTCATAGAAGAAACTCACAAAAGAGGAATAAAGTATGTAAGTTTGAGAGACTTAAAAGCTTAAATTGTTTATCTAAGAAAATGTTTGAGGTCTAAAAAGATAGTTTTGGGTTGGTAATACAAGTTGGGATAGAAAGTAAATTAGGTACAACACTTTGAACTAAGACAGGAAGATAATTACAGTGCTTTCTCCAGAACTGCCAAATACAAATGGACTGGACATTGTGGATGCAATTACCTGATAATTGTTCTTATTGTATATAGTTTTAATGTGTTACAATCAAAACCTTCCTTTTTATTTAGACAATAAGGGGGAAATGTTTTGGGTTATTTTGATCATACTCTACACTCCCGAGACTGTCAATAAAGTTTACTTTTAATCAGTGGGTGGAACTAGCTACTAGCTGACCAAAATTAGCCATAAAGATTTTGGAGGACCGAGGACATATAGAGAGACACGGGAAGTAGTAGGGAGGGGCTGAGAAAGATTCTTGCCCCTTTTATGGACCAAGGGAGGAGAGAGGAGGTCAATGGTGGCTTCTCCACTTCTCCGATCATTCAGGTTCTTACTCTGATAGCTGACTCCTGAGTGTTTATTGATAAAGAATAATTAAACAAATATTTCATTCCATGTGGTGAAATTATGCAGTGCACTCATGCATGAAATCCTCAAATAAAAGAAAATGTGAGCACAGAAAAAGAACGCTTCCACAATGAGGCACACCTGGAGTGAGGTGGGATTGTGATGATGGAGCTAATTCTTGTGTCACCGTGCTCAGGGAGCAAGTCCAATGTCCTCACTGGTCTCATCGAGGCAGATGGGTAAAAGCCGTATTTCAGTCTGTCATTGGTGCCCGTCTGCAGTAAAGTGGACTTCAGAGGGCTAACGAGATGGCTCAGAGGACAAAGGCACCTGCCACTAAGCCAGATGACCCACACACCTCCAGTGAGTTGTCCTCTGACCTTCATGTGTGCTGGGGCATGCACCTCAACCACCACACATGTGAACGTGGCATACTAATAACTGAAAAGACCTGGAGAGGTGCAGCAGGCACTGCCGACTGCTCAGCAGAGGAGAGGAGGGAACTATGATGGATGTGTAACAGGCCCTAGACCTTAACGCAACTGACTCCATAATAAAAGCGCTACTCAGGCTGTAAACCTCAGCATGTAGACAGCACCCGACAAAACTCAAACAAAGGCCTAATCCATCAAAGCCTGGGAAAGTCTCTATATGTCCTAGCCTTGCTTTCGGGCTTCTGTTGTTCCTCTTCTAGCTAACTGTTCTAGGAAATGTTCTTTGAGCTTAAAAGTTCATCCCGAGAAAGGCTCAGGGCTACACTGGGCTCCTGAATACATAGTGTAATGGCTGGTCGGCTAATAAAGATTTTCTATTGGCTTAAACCATGACCCAGCAGTCTTCTCTGGTGAATACTGTTAAGTTGGGAGCTTGGGCCCCAGCCCCTTGCATCTATCCTAGCCCCCTGACCCTGAGAGTTAGCATTCTGGACTCCAAATCCCAGCAGGCCAGGTCCTGAACCCTCCCGGGGGGTGGGCCTTCAGGACTATGTCCCAAGAGTATTTAAAAGAACTCCTAAAAGAGGAACACATGGTCTCTTTTCCTTCCTCCCAGTGGTTGTGTTTGTGGCCCTTCAGGGGACCCCCATTAAACCTGGATATCTCTTAATTTGGCTTGTTTTGATTTGGTTTGATTGGGATTTTGCGTCAGTGGAAAGCTCATGTTAGGAAAATATTCCTAACAAATACCACACAATAAAATCAAATCAACAATGTCTGGGTCTCCAAGAGGCAGCAGTGTTGCTGAGTTGGAGTGTGAGATCGAGTTCCAGGGAAAAGGGCACACCTGTGTCTGATGTTCCGCACGGCTGAATGGTTGTTTGCAGAGAGCTGGGCTGTACCAGGCTGGGAGTCATTCTGTGGTGTTAGCATCAGCCCCATAGCCATTCACTGTCGACCTCTGTGTGTGATCTAACATCCTTGTGACTGTTAGGTAAGGTCTTTGGAATGCACACACAGACTCCTCGCTTTCGTCAACCCACGGTTAAGAAGTCACCTGATGAGGCCAGAGCAGGGGTCTCTCTGCTTCGCTGTGACCTGTGTACCTGGTGGAAATGACTTTCAAAAATGCCTTGTGTACCTTTCTTTGTTCTGTTACTATGAAATCTCCTTACATCACCCCCCTGGAAGATGGCATGTGGGTTTTCATGACTGCTCACAGCCACAGTCTCTCACATTTCACAATAGCATACGTCCTTCTCTTTGAAGCATTGCTATAAACCGGAGCTCTTACCGCAAAGGGACAGTTAATTCTAGAGTCAAATATGAGTGACCCTGACCAGGAATACAGATTAAGGTCAGCCCAAATTCCATGTTCTAGTGTAGAATCAGATTATAAAGCTTTTTTTTAAGCAACAGAACAAAGACAGTCGTATATGAAGGCACTTTTCAAATACGCTGGTGGGAGCATTAAGTGGGCAGCGGAGAAGCCTCAGCTCTCGGCCCAGATGGCATTTGACGACTTCATCTTTTGGTTAGTGAAAATTATGGTTTTGTTAATACGTTTTGGAGATTTTGTTTTGTTTCCCCCTTTCCACTCTATCCTGAACTAAATCCTCCCCACCCCCACCCACTTCCTTTTTTTTTTTTTTTTGAAACAGCGTCTCAGTGTGGCCCTAGCCAGCCTGGAGTTTGTAGTGGAGGGGAAGCTGATGTTGACAGAAATCCCCTTGCCTCTGCCTCCACAGAGCCTTTCCAGAGGCTCATGCCACCACCATGCCCAGGCCAAAGGTTTTCAATCTCTTACAAGACTTTAGATCCTAAAAAGAGATGAGGCAGGAACGGCTATTTAGGTGATTAAAATATAGCCCAGATCCATTGTCTTTGGTTTCCAGGTGCACATCACTGCAAACCTTCCGCCATGAAGGACGCTGACAGCCCTTCGGAAGGGCCAGTGGAAGCCGTGGCTCCTTCTGGGGGACATTTATTCACAGAAGTGAGAATGTTTTGGGGTCATTATGTGTTGGGGGAACCTGCAGAGACACCCCTTGGAGGAGGGGACGAGAAGGCGGGGAGTCAACAACTGGGAATCGAAAGAGTACTATTCCATTTATTGTGGAAATCAGGCTTGCCTGTACACCCCCTCCCGAAGCCCCATTGGCTCAGGCATGGACTCTGCTGTTTTCCTTCTCTCATGGGCATCTCTGGTCAGGTGCCTCTGCATCAGCAGCCTCTGGGTGTAGCGGCAGGCCTTAGGCTCAGGGAGGAAGTACCTGCCATGCATGCTCATGCAGGCTGGTTTGGGCCAGGCGATTTAAGCTTAGGTAGGCCGGCCAACTCCTACAATCATGGGGATTTGCTTTAGACACTGGTGGAAGAATCATCTTGAAAATACACTCACCAAATGGCTTCTTTCATTTATTCCTATGTAGGTGGTGACCGGGTCTCACCTCATGGGTGGGAAACCGATGTCCCAATCTAATGCGACTGGTAATCTGCACAAAGGGGACTAGGGAGGTTCAGGGAACATGGGCCCTTGTCTGGCTGACAGCCTTCAACACAAAAACTGCTCCTCTCCACACTGAGCTGTTCACGTAAAACCCAAACGGGGCACCAGAGGAGGGGTGAGGGGGGGTGATGCAGACTGAACACCCAGAGGTAGAGAGAGGCTTTGGAGTCATGCGGGCTGCCTGCCAAGCTTGGGGATTAGGAGGACAGCGCTAACAAAGGAAGCCACACAGCATCAGGCGGGCAGGAGAATGCGGCGAGGCCCGTGAGGTACACCGTGCAGTCAGCTGGTGCTCTCCCCTCGCCCCACCTCTCCGAGCACAGGCATACCTTTGTCGTTTGTCCTGCCCAACAACAGGGACGAGTGTCGCTTTCAGGCAGAAATGGGACAAGCCCAAGCATTGCTGAGATCAGCAAAGGCCACCACGAGGCCAGGCAAGGCTGGGCGGGGCTCCTGGGGTCAGGACACAGAGAGCAATTCCCTCAGGAGCTGTGTCTGAGGAAAAGCTAGGAGGTGTGACAGGGAGAGCTTGGCCTGCTCGTGTCACATCAGAAATAGGCGGGAAGCTTTCCGTGCCAAAGTGAAGCAGTACCGAGAGAAATCCAGGAGGGGAGGATTGTGGGACGGGCCGGTTGGAACTCACTTCCGTTTCAACAGGAAGGAAAGGCGGGTATGGATCAAGGAAGGACTGCCGAGAACACTCCTGAGGCGCTCAGCAAACCCCGAGGGGAGAGTCAGAAATGAAGGTGCAGTGTCTCAGGCAGCTCTCTGCAGGTGAGGTCAGGCCCCATAAACAGTGGCTGGGTCCACTCAGTACTGTGGGAGTCACCCGTGGGTGGGAACGCAGTGGGGCGATGAGGGCAGGCTCGGAACACACCACCATCACCATCAGCATTCAGGGCAGAGATGGCTCAGCAGGCAAAGGAACTGGCCACCATGCCCCACCTGAGTTTGAGCTCTGGGATACACGGGATGGATGGAGAGAGCTGACATACGAATACCATGGGACAGGCCTCCACCTCCTATAAAGAATGTAACTAACGCCGGGCAGTGGTGGCGCCCCTTTAATCCCAGCACTTACAGAAGGAAGGGGTTATTTTAGTTTATGGTTCCAGAAAGTTAAGAGTCCACTGTGACGGAATCCTGGCAGCAGCTGGCAGGCACGGCAGCAGGAACAATGGACAGTTCACGTCTTCAGACAGGCCAGAAACAGAAAGCACCCCGGAAAGCGTAAAAGACTGCCAATTCTCAAAGCCCCGCCCAGTAACGTACCTCCTCCCAAAGCCCCGCCCAGGTACGTACCTCCCTCCTGCGAGACCACACCTTCTAAGCCTTCCTCAAGCTGCCCTTGGTCGTGGTCTTCTATCCCAGTGCTAGAAACCCGAGCTATGACAAGCCCAGTTTGCTCCTTGAGCTGGGCTTCCAGAGTTCATGCTGCCCGCGCACTGTCTTCCAAACAGCTATCAGGATGGCCCATTGAGCACCACCTACAAGGTTCAGCCACTTTTCAGTTCCAAGGGCCAAAGCCTTCCACATTTATCAAACAGACAAACAAGCCAACCCCAGCATGGTCGGGTCTGTCACAGCAATAGCTCATTCTCACGCTCTTGTCCCAGGCTGTGATAAGACACCAGGACCAAGGTGACTTCCAGAAGGAAGGGGGTATTTGGCCTACAGTTCCAGAGGGTTAAGATTCCATCGTAGCAGGAATCTGGCAGCACGGTGACAGGAACAGCTGAAGGTTCACATCTCAAATCCCAATCAGCAAGTGGAGAAACTCAAAATCACCAAGTCTTTAAATCCTCAAAACCTGCCCCTAGTAGCATGCCTGTTCCAATGAGGCCACATCTCCTAAACAATGCCTCCAGCGGGGACCAAGTATTTACTAAATGCTTGAGACTATGGAGCCATACCATTCAAGCCACCACAGTGCACTGTCATGTGTATCCACTTGCTGTGTGTGTGGAGGTCAGAGTCCTCATTCCTTATCTGTTGACAGAGGGTCTGTCCCTGATCCACAGTTTGCCACTCAGCTAGACTGGCGGGGCAGCAAGCCTTAGGGATCTCCTTATTTATCCCTCCCCAGTGTTGGGGTCACATGCCTACACCACTACACCCAGCCGAGTGGTTGCTGGTGATTTGGGCAGCAAGCACTTTTCCCACTGAGCCACCTCCCCGCTTTGTGTGCGGCCTGTGCTTTCTTAATCCTCACCACAGTACAAGGTAATGATGTGGGATGCCCCTCTGTATGCTGTGAATACTGCTGGTTAATAAAGAAACTGGCTTGGCCTGTTGATAGGGCAGAGTAGAACTAGGTGGAGAAAACCGGTGGTGGCGCACGCCTTTAATCCCAGCACTCGGGAGGCAGAGGCAGGCGGATCTCTGTGAGTTCGAGACCAGCCTGGTCTACAAGAGCTAGTTCCAGGACAGGCTCCAAAACCACAGAGAAACCCTGTCTCGAAAAACCAAAAAAAGAGAAAACCAAACTGAATGCTGGGAGGAAGACGATGGAGTCAAGAGAAGCCATGGAGCCACCACCAGAGATAGATGTGCTGTAACCTTGCTGGTAGGCCATGAGCCTCGTGGTAAAATATAAAATACTGGAAATGGGTTAATTCTAGAAGAAGAGCTAGCTAGCAATGATTCAAATAATGGTTTCTGTATGATTATTTCGGGAGTCTGGGCGGCTGGAAGATGAGCAAGCGATCTCCTACAACAAAGTAGCATTTAAAGCACTCCCATTTTACAAGGCCCAGGCAGAAGTTTGGTGAACAAGGTTACAACAAGGTCCATTTGTGTTCTGAAATTCTGTACTGCTCTACATGGGCAGATTGCCAGTGTCACAGGACTTCATATCCTAGGCCATGAACTTTTACTCCGAAGATGGCGTGGGGATCCAAACGTGACCTGCAGCCACGCTGAGTTGTCAATCTGGCTTCTAGTAACCCTGGTGGTCCCCCTCCCTCGAAGTCACCCAGCATACTACTGTGGCAAACCTCTAAAGTGGTGTGGAACTTCATAATCAGACTCTAGTCCGTGGGCATCAGGAATGTGCCTGGCACCCTTGATAGCAGCTTGAGAAAAATGAGGTACATTCCAGCTTCACCCACTGACTTGAGGATCCCCCTAAAAGATCCACTGGCCCAGCTGCTGCTCTGGACCAGGCTTCCACAAGTCCAGATAAAATCACACCCTGCTATCCTGGATCTATCTGCTTTTCTTCAGCCTCTCAGCGCTTCCTACCAGTGGAGACCAGTTCTTTTATACCGGATTCCCTGAACAGACCCCTCTGTCAGCTGCTCCTCGAGCCTGCCTGACACACAGTTCAGCCCAGCAATCAGCTGCCAACCTGAGACCAGTGTAGATTCCTGAGTGTCCAGCTCCGTAGGTCTGTAACCTGAAACAAGTCTCAGCCAGGGGCAGCTGGGGATGCAGCTCACTTGGCAGACTGCTTGCCTAGAATGCATGAGGGTTAGATCCCCGACACTGCAAAAACTGGATGAGGTGGTGGGTGCCTGTAATCCCAGTATCTGAGGGATGGAGACAGAACAAGCAGGAATTCAGGATCATCACAGTGAGCAACTCACAAGCTACACAGTGAGTTCCTGGCTGGCACTGAACATGAGACCCCCATGTCCAAAACAAACAGAACAAAATAGCCAGACTCAACTCAAGGAAGAGTTCTAAGGAGAGGGTGGCCTTTTCTAGTAAGCTGTATGGTGCCCAGAACTAACACACACACTCTTGGTTTTTCAGCACAGGGTGTCTCTATGTAGTCCTGACTGTCCTGGTACTTGCTATGTAGACCAGGCTGGGCTCCAACTCAGAGACCCACTTGCCTCTGTCTGCTGGAATGAAAGGAGGCTGCCCAGGCCTGACTACCCAGGGCTCCTACAAACCAGTACATGGGGGTTTGGGAGCAGATGACAGGAACGGTGGGAGTGCAGGCTGCACTCCAGGGAGAGGAAGCGTGGAGGCACACAAACACAGCCCCCAGGTCTGTGTGTGGACGCGTCCCTTGCTCTGGGAAGTGTCTGCTCTCACAGATAAGCTCCTGTGGGGCTTCGACTCTGCTGCAGGCAGCTCTGCTTCAGGGCAACAAGCAGAGAGCAGAGTCGATGCCCTGGAGTGTCGTGAGCTGAGCCGGAAGCTTGGGACAAGCTGGTTCCTCTCTGTACAGTGAGGGTCCAGGCCAGGTCATCTGTTTTCTTTTGTGTGTGTGTGTGTGGGGGCTCTCCTGTAGCCCAGGCTGGCCTTATGTAGCAAAGGATGACCTGAACTCCTGATCTTTCTGCCGCACCTCCCATGTGCTGGATTGAAGGTACCTGACCACCATGCCTGGGTTTATGTGGTGCTGGGGGTGGGATCCTGGGCTTTGTGGTAGCACTCACTTGATGCCCAGCCTTGAGGAGCCAGGGCAGCTGGTCCTCACAGTGTTTCTCCCTAACATCTTGCTATCCTGGGAGCCTGAGTCAGACAGCTGTCAACCTGGCCTAGGACATATGTCCTCCCTGGGTGAGATGCCCTCCTTCCCTCTCTGCTCAACCTCAGCATGGAGTTGTGGAACCTCAGTTTAGGGAGATGAATACTCGCTGAATGGACCACACTGAGCTAGGAAGTCAGGACCCATCAGGGCCCCTGACCATAACTGACTCAGGATCTGTTCTGCCTGGGTTTATCTGGGTGTTTCATAGCTCAGCATCTGCCCCCTTTTTCAGGGTAGCGCAGCCTGGGCGGAACAGCTGCTGGGTACCTGTCCACACCAACACCCCCTTTGTTCTGTCCATGACCTAGCCTCCTGTGGATGTGGAAGGCATTCACTTTTCCCGTGGCTTGTCTTGCTTTTGTCGCTTATGTCTGGCGTTTTCTTTAGTGTCCAGCACAGGTGGGTGAGCCCATGTTCTGCCCTCCAGGCACAACTGAAGGGCCTAGAAAAGGTCCTTTCTCTAGGCAAAGGAGTGAGGGAGCTGGAAAATGTCCCCACTTTCCCAGAAGCCTTGCTACCTTGTATGGTTGTAGCGAGCTGCGTGGTGTCACACCTGATGGAGATGTATAATCATCTCCTATGGCTAAAGGCCTGACCTATGCTATGATCATGCAATGATCACCAGCTGCTTGCATATGCGTGAACCTATGGGCAGTGCCCACCTGGCAGTTTGGGGTTGGCAGCCCATGCCTACTTAAGGGCTGGGAGAGGTTTGCCCGAGGAGAGAGGTCGAGGAGGAGAGAGAGGTTAGAGAGAGAGGAAAAGTGAGAAAGTGAATAAAGGTCCTGAAATAAACTGCAGTGAGAAGAGCTCTGGTGGTCGCGTCATCCTTGCGGGACGAGGGTGGCCGCGACATGTGGTGTGGTGTCTTGGCCCAGCAGAAGCCTGCCAAATGATCTGGACAGCCACGCTGTTCGCAGAACACCGCACCTAAGAGGGCTGGGGACAGCAGGATGAGGCCTACTGTCAGCAGGAGGCTGAGGCACGCATGTGGCCTTTCAGACGACAGTACTGGACTCTGTCGGGATGATTGACCCTATGCCTGTGGGCAGTAAGCAGTGGAGATTCAAGTCCCAAGATGTTATAAAATCCCTGGAGTGACACTGTGGCCTTCCAGGGAGGACTAGGTAGAACCAATGAGGGCTTTATTATTTTTATTTAGAGACAGTGTTGCTCTACAGCCTGTGATGGCTTTGAACACTGAGGCTGGGGTTACAGGGATGTCCCATTACGACCAATACCTTTTAAGAAAGCTTCGTGCGTTGTCTCTCTGCACTCATGTGTAGGAGTGCAGGAGCACACGTGCAGGTCAGAGGACAACCTCACATGTAGATCCTGGCCACCCACCTCGAGACATGCCAGGTGGGTGGGGCTGTGAGCCTCAGGAGATACTGCATGAGTGCTGGGATCACAGACGTGTGCCCATGGCTGGTTTTGTGGGCTCTGCCCATGCTTGGGAGGCACTGCCCACGGAGCTACCTCCCAGCCACCAGCGGGAGTCTGGGCTTTAGCAACATCTCCACTCCCAACCTCCCGCACCCACACTGACACAAATCCCCAAAACAGTACCAGTGCTCCGATTCACTCCATCTGGTTACTATTAACAGTGACTCTGACTCAACGATCCAGCCAGGACCATGCATGCTCAAAAAACAGCTCATAAAACATGAATGTTCTCATCGTTTTATTTGAATGGGTCATGTCTATAGATCGTGTTCAGTGTACAGACTACTCACAGTTCAGGGTAGTGCTTCTAACACAAGCCATATACAATGGGGATTCACTGAATATAGTGTACCTCATACAAAAATAAATTACAGTTTCAAAGCTACTGCAGAGCTTACCATGTAGAAAAGTAAACACAAAATAGTTGGTGAGAGTTCTCATAACCATCTACTGTATCCAGATGTGAAAACCAGGAGAGCAAAGGGCTCCATGAAAAGACACACACACACACATACACACACGCATACACACGCATACACTCTCTCACACACAGACTCTCACACACAAACAACACAGACTCTCTCTCTCAAACACATACACACATACATACACACTCACAACATAACACAGACTCTCTCTCACACACACACTCCTCTGATAAGAAGAAATCCTGAGAATTAGCGGGTATCACCCCCCACAATGCAATGAGAGGAAGGACTGCAGCCCCACCAGCAAGTCTCCAGCAAGAACTCTGAACCACAGCAGAACTCAGCTCAGGACAAGTTCCCCCAGCGCAAACCGAGCTCCCCCATCCTGGCAGCACAGGGGTGTTTCCAAAGAGTCCATCCTGACTGCCCACAAACTCAGGTATTTTTTTCCAGTAAAAGGTACAAATGATCTATAAACATGCATTCTTTATTACACACGTGTATCCGAGTTCAGTCAACTCCATGGCCAAGAGATGGATTAACAGGAACGCACCGAGACTCTCGCGGCTGAGACCTGGTCTCACCTTGCAGCTTCACGGACAAGCAGTACTCCACTGCTCTCAGAGCCGGGGAGCAGCACTTGCGGCGGTTCCCAACCTTCCTAATGCTGTGACCCTTCCTGTTACAGTGACCCCAGCTACAAAATTATTTAGTTGCTACTTCATAACTGTAAGTTTGCTACTGTTATGAATCACAATGTCAGTATCTGATATGTAGGATATCGGATATGTGGCCCCCAAAGGGGTGGTGACCCACAGGTTGAGAAGCACTGGCTTGGAGCTTGGTTATAAACAAGCTTTAGTGGGCACAGCTATGCTCCCGGGCACTGGCCCTGGTGGTGCTGGGCAGCAGCAGCAGCAGCAGCAGCAGCACAGTGGTGAACGGTTTGTGGTCTCCAGCTCTGGATCAGGGGCGGAGTGAGACAAGGGCCTCAGGCCTTGGTCTGCCTGCAGCTCACAGAGATCCACCCGCCTCTGCCTGCTGAGTGCTGGGGTTATAGGCAGGTGCTGCCACTCTCAGTCCAAGGTCCTGGTTTTGGTCCCTAGCAACTCAAAACCCAAAACCAACCAACCAAAACCTTGTCAGTACAACATACGCTAGGTCTGGCGGTTCATGACTGAAATTCCTGTACTTGGAAAGTGAGACAGGAGAACTCCTGTGAGTTCAAGACCACCCTGGGCTACACACCGAGACTCTGTCTCAAAACAGCAGAACAAAGTAAAACAACAAATGAGTAAATGATACTTGCTAAATGAGAAGACAAGGATTTTGTTCCTTAAAACCCTTGCTTAGAAAACAGCCAAGTTGCTGGGTGGCAGTGGAGCTTGCCCTTAATCCCAGCATTTGGGAGGCTGAGGCAGGCAGATCTCTGAGTTCCAGACAAGCCTGGTCTATGGAGGGGGTTCAGACAGCCAGAGCTACACAGAGAAACCCTGTCTGAAAAAAAAAAATAAAACAAAAAACACCCAAAGCATAAAACAAACAAAAAACTCCAAGTTTTTCACCAGTTGAGCGACTATACAATCTTGCAAACGACAAGACTTCCTGGGACTCAGTTAAGAGAAGAGAGGTCCAAGTTTTAGCCAGAAATGGGAGGAAGAGCAAGCAGTAAGTAGATCCTAGAAACAGCTCAGAGGTCTCATCCGCAGACACACCCAGGGCGCCTGAGCCTGTGCAAAGGAAGTACCCACCACAGCAGGACACAGAAAGAATGTTTCCACAAGAATTTTTCTCAAAGCAATGTAAGATGCTAAGGAGTCTGCTCCTGGCTCTGTCCAGCAGCCTCCTGAGGATCAGGAGAGACAGCCGGGAGTGCCGCCCGTGTGGAGAGGGCTGCTGGTCTCCAGATCATTTACATATTCACATGGACAGACAGACTCCTTTCCAGAGCTGAGGTGGAGTCTAGGACTGCTAACTCTAATTTCACATCTTACTGACCCCAGGCACTTTGTCTGGCTGCTCCCTGGGCACGGAAGGGCAACTCTGGGCACTAGCTCCAGTGTGACATAAAGGTACAGCACTGGCAACTGCCCCTTCCTACCCAGCTGTCACCTCCGCCTCACTCTACCCATTCTTGACAGCTTCACATACTCCCACCTACCACTTCCAGGTGCCCCCGGGTCTGTCACGATAGACCGCTGCCCTTTCAGAGGGGCAGAACACCCTCTGAAAAGTCTGACGTGCGTCTGACGTCAGGGCAAATGCATCACTCAAGCGTTAGTTCTAACTTAAGACTCGACACTAGGACAGAGGATTTCTTTTCACTGGAGATCCAAGTGACCCCTAACAAAGTCCCTAGCAATACTCTGCAAGAATTCAGGTACCTGGAGACACAGATGTTACGGGGTACTTTCAGCTACTCTGTCTTGAAAGGACAGTGCTTGATCCCACACAGGATGAGACACGTAGGACTTCTAAGCCACCATGCCTTAGCCATTGTGTGGTTAGCAGCACAGCAGACTATGTAGGCCGCCCAGGACCCAGCCCAGTGTCCTGGAGCAAGCCCCGGGTTCTAGGTCCCACACTGTGAAGAATGTCTTAATACTGAGGACTGGCAAAACACTGCCAGGGAAATGCACGAGCCGCCTACTGGCTAAGGGGAGCCAGCCAGCAAGAAGGGCAGTTCTGTCTCCTTTCGCAAAAGTGCTTTCTAACTGCCCAGCTCCCCTCAAAACTGTAAGGCCGAATCCCCAAGCTCCCTGAACACACAATATGCAATGGGGAAGCCAGGGTAGTCCAGATCACAGCATCTGAACCACAGAGCTGGATGTTCTCTTAGCTGAGAAGAATGAGTGCTCAACCATACACACGTCACATGACAGGCAGAAACCAGATAACATCGGTGCTTGGTGAGAGGGCAACACCAGTGGCTTCCCCAGTCCCCATGGCAGCTGAGGTGCTCATCTTCCAGCCCACACATCTGAGCTACTTTAGTGTCATTTTCTGTGCTGGCTCAGGTCCATATCCATACACTTTTCCACGGTGAGCACGTACCACTTCAACACCAGAACTTCTTTGGGTACAGAGAGTATGGAATTCGAGAGAACTTTAAAGCAGATACAAAACCCTAATGTGGGCTGCCTTCATTCACCACACTGTTCACAGCTTCCTAGTGGATTCTTCAAGAACCAGGTCCCTCTCGCCACCATTCCCCATGTCTGCCCGGTCGCGGGAAGGAACCGGAGGCTGCGTCTAAACAGGTCCTGGTTTGGAGCGCTGCTGCGCGGACCTTCACAGCTGTAAGCCAATTAGGGTTGCATTCCCACTGGCTCAGCATGGACAGCACAGGCAGCAGGCAGAGGACTCAGGTCTCTGACCAGACACCTGCTCCCTGCCCCGCTGCAAAGTTACAGACAGGAGTGATGCGGATCCTTCCTCTAGGAAAGGGGTCTGGGGAGCACAAGGCTGGAGACGATCACTCCATAGTTCCTAAGAGCAGTAAGACAGTAACTGCTCAGGCCACAGAGTGTGGCTGACATAAAACCTCCATCTCTCAGCGTCCCTAGAGTCCTGCGACTGTGAGAGCTGGCCTGGGATCCACCTACAGTGTTTCCATCTCTTCCTAAGTTCCCACTTCAGGGACGGTGCAGGGAAACGCCACTCGTTTCTCCAGCAGGCTTTCGGGTCAGGTGTGCTCACCCTGACATCACAGGAAATGGCAGTGAAAGGGCTCTGGACAGCAAGCCTTGCCAAAGGCTGCTATAAACAGTTGGGACCGCTAGGTGGAGCCACGAGTTTGGCGGGAACTAATGAATTTCGATGATGGGGGATTGGAAGAGGAGGTTATCTTCAGTTATGTGGGGTAGACTTCCAGTCGGACGGAAAATGTAGCTACTTTCTTCATGGAGCTGAAGTCAAATCCAGGTAGAAGGTTTTCTCCAAGTAAAGGACTCACTGGGCTGGATCCAGGGCTGACGGGGTAGCGTGGGGGCATTCCAGATCCAGCGGGAGCAGCAGCCCTCAGAGCTCAGTGGTCAGCAAGCACTTCTGCTTCAAGGCTGGGTCTTCAGCCAGAGGAGCCGAGCTGCAAGGAAGGGAGAGACATAGTGAAGACTCCTGGCTCCTGACTACAGGCTAAAATATATTTAACCCTTTCTTCACCGGCCAAGCTTATCATGGATAGTACGAACAGTGCTGTGCTGAGCACAAGAGCAGCACATTTTGCTTCTGTCTGAACTTGGCTTAGCTTATCCTCTGCAGAGAGGGGACGTTCCTTAGCCCCCGGGACCCATGTTCACATGCTTGTCTAGTAAAAGCTGTGAGGGTTCTCACCTTGGGGACGCCCTACCCCTACTTCATACTGCACTGTGTCATATGTAGTAAGGAGAGCAGGCCACAGTCGTAAGAGTAAAGAAGAAAGGATAAAGAACAACCTGTTTTTTAAAACAGAGATCTCAAGTCTACTAACATTTTCTTCACAAAGAAATCCCAGTAAATTTTTTTTGAAAATTATCAATATGCAAGAAAAAATACTATGTTAAACAATATTCAAAGACCTATATACTTTCAATCAAATTCAATTAGGACCTTACAAAAACTAACATTGTTATTTTAAATATAATCAACATTTCTTATTTCTCTCCTATCAGAAAAAGCTGCAGATGAGTAGTAATTTCCTCACCTGGTCACAGCATCTACCAAGAACGGTGCTGGGGGGGAGATGAGTGAGAATCCGTCTTTAGTACCACACCCTTCGGTCCCAGCCACAGACGGTCCACACCCTGTGAGCCTGTTGGAGACGGCAGCACTCTGCAGTAGGAGACGCACGGGTCAGCACTGAGGCAACAGCACTCACTCCCCAGCAGCCTCCCATTAGCCTCACTGACCGGGCAGCAAAGAGGAGGGCCTGATGCTCCCGGCTGTTTACCCACTGAGTCATCTTGCCAGCCCCCAAGCTGCTTATTTATTTTAATATGTGTACGGATGCTTTACTTGCATGCATGTCTGTGTACCACACATGTGCCTGGTGTCTGTGGAGTCAGATCCCCTGGAACTGGAGTTACAGATAGTTATGAGCTAGCTGCCATCAGGGTGCTGGGAACCGAACCTAGGCCCTCTGCAAAAAAAGTAAGCACTCTTAACCACTGAGTCATCTCTCCAGCCCCTTTCACCTCAGATTTTTATTTATCTGTCTGAATCATTTAGCATTTACAGAAAAGTTGAGCCACAAATCTGAAGCTGTTAAATTAACAGAGCTTTGATAATGACCCCAACATTTGTAGGAAAAACAAGAAAGTGAGATTCCTTTAAGCTTCTGAGACTGTAACCAAAAGAACTGAATAGTATGGACTTACTGGAATAATCCACCGGGGTGTGATCATGGATGACGAAGACACCTAAAACAAATTTCATAGCCACTTACTTTTAGGGAAGACTGACTTGTATTTCCTAATGTGAAATGACCGCAGGGCGCAGTTTCCATGGAGACTCCTGAGCTGACATAACTTTTAGCGCCAGGCTTAGGACTTTGAGAATCTTTGAGAATCTCCATAATAGGAAAGATTATAAGTTAAGAACACTACTGCTACTGTTAATTCATTTATCACATTTTTTTTTTAAAAGACAGGGTTTCTTTGTGTAGTCTTAGTTGTCTTGGAATGGGCTCTGTAGACCAGGCTGGCACTGAACTCAGAGATCCGCCTGTCTCTGCCTCCTGAGTGCTGGGATTAAAGGTGTGCACTGCCACTAACCTGGCTCATTTATTATTCTTAAAAATCTTTTAAATTATATTTATTTATTTGTGTGTGTGTGAGAGTGTGCACACATAAACACAAACACACACACATAGAATAGTAGCTGCCAGCAGACACGGGGGCATTAGAAGGATGTATGGTCTCCACTCTTGCTGACTTCCAGGTACTGGAGTTAAGTTAGCACAGGAGCACCTGAACATGGCTCAAGTGTAAATGAGTGGAGGATTAAGACGGAGTTGTGGTGTGGGAAGTCCTTCTGTATATGTGTTGCTTTTATTGGTTAATGAATAAAGAAGCTGCTTTGGCCTATGATAGGGCAGAATAGAGCTAGGCAGGAAAACTAAACTGAATATGCTGGGAGAAAGAAGGCAGAATCAGAGAGACACCATGTAGCCACCAGAGGAGAAAGACAGGAGCTGCCAGCCAGAACCTTGCCTGTAGGTGATGAGCCTCATGGTAAAATATAAAATAATGGAAATGGGTTAATTTAAGGTGTAAGAGCTAGCCAATAAGAAGCCAAAGCTAATAGGCCAAGCAGTGTTGTAATTAATATAGTTTCTAAGTGGTTATTTCAGGTCTGGGTGGCCGGGAAACAAACAAAACAGTGCTGGAGGCACAAGGTCCAGAGATTAGTAGCATCACTATCAAGACCCTAACAGTTCTAACCTACGCTTACCCAGGTCCAGAGATCTAGGTGCACAAATGTTCACCAAGGGGATGGTGATTTTTGCTGTGGGCTTAGTCTGATTTTACTGACTTTGTAAGTGGAGACAGGAGTAGAATAATCAGGAATATACAAAGAGCAGCAGGGAGAGGATGACAATCCTTTAAGTTTGATTACATTTGGAACAGCTGTGACTGCTCCACTTAGCATGTCAGTCATTCATATGGAGAGTGAGCCCATTGTTTGTTTGTTTTATATTATCAATATTTTAATTTTGGTTATATTTTCACACTGGTGCTTAAGACCATGCAGTGACCAAATCTAATCACTATGTTTTTTAAACAAACAAACAAACAAACCTGTTAAGGTCAGTTGAGGTTCTGGTCCTCAAAGGTTACGGGCTTTGGGAGGAGGAAGTGGCATTTCAATTGTATTTTAATAAATAAAGACTGCCTGAAGATCTGAGAGTAAAATAGTAAACTGGTCTGTAAATTACGGAAAGACAGGAGCAAGGGCCTTGCTAGACTGGCTTTGCTTAGAAGCATGGAGGCTATTTCTCCTCTGTGTAGAATGAATAGTCTACCCAGTGGGGTGGACAAATTCAAACTGATGTCTAAACTACAGCACTTGAAATGAGTATGGAAGAGAACCAGCTAAAACGGGAAAACACTGATGTAGATGGGTCTTTTGTCTATTTGGTTAATAAAGAAACTGCCTTGGTTTTTGATAGGGCAGAAAATTAGGTGGGTGGAGTAGACAGAACAGAATGCTGGGAAGAAGGGAAGTGAGGTCAGATGCCATGGAATCAGCCGCCAGGTCAGATATGCTGAATCTTTCCCGGTAAGCCACCACCTTGTAGTGCTACACACATTAATAGAAATGGGTTAATCAACATGTGAGAGTTAGCCAGTAAGAGGCTAGAGCTAATGGGCCAAGCAGTGTTCAAAAGAATACAGTTTCTATGTTACTATTTCGGGGCATAAGCTAGCCAGGCGGCCGGGAGCCGGGCGGCAGGAACGGAGCCCGCCGCTCATCTCTACAAAACACTACTAGAGGTTCTTTACACAAGAGGAACCCTAAATGGTATCACAATATTGGGGGTGATAGCCAATTTAACTCATCTAATTGAAACTGAGACAAACTCATTAGACAAAATTAGAAAGTCAGACAAGGGTAAGTGAGATAGCTCACGGCATAAAGGCACTCTGGCATGGGCCTGACCACCTGCGGTAGATACCTACCTGGGACACACATGATAACTCCAACAAGTTGTTCTCTGACCTCACCTCACAGTGGTGCTGCACGTGCACCCACAGCACACGAACACACGATACATAAACAAGTGCCAAAAATGTCAAAGTCAGACAATTCAGGCGTGGTGGAGACTCACACCTGTAATCGCAACACTAGGAGGTGAAAGCAGGAACTTTCTAGTTCCTAGGTTACTCCTAGGTCAGCCTAGGCTACAGGGATTGAACCCAGGGCAAACACTGCATCGACTCTATCCTGATCCCTGGAAAGGCCTAAGAGCAGGAGCTGTAATCTAGACAAAACGTCAAATAAGAACCTTACTCTCAAGGCAAGCTTGAGTGTATTGCTGACTTAGTCAGCATCTATTTTGGTCTGTTTAATTAATTTATTTATGTGCGTGTCCCAGTGACTTTTTGTATTCATGTGTGCAGAAGCCTGGAGTCTAGGAGGAAGTAGTAGATCCTCCTGCCTCTGTGTGGGCCACTCTGTCACACTACGGTTGTGGTTTTGGGTAGCTCACCTACCCACTAGACAAAGAACAAACATACTGTAAGTGTTGTCAATTATGCTCTAAGGAATTATGTCTCTCTGGGCTTCAGGTTATTTTTGACATTAATTTTGGAGGCTATGTCTTGTCTCTTTCAAGATTTATTATGGTTCAAGATCAGATTTGGGATTATTTCTTCTCCTTTGGTAACGTCTTATTTATTGATATAAGCTGGTAGTCTATGTCACCAAATATCACATGGGAGCATGTTTAGAAATGCAAATTCTGGGGTCTTCCCAAGATATATCTATATATAATTTGAAATTGAAATGAGGCCCAACAATCTGTTCAGTACACCTTCTGGCTAATTCTGACACACACACACTCAAGTTTGTCCACTAATGATTTACACAACCAACAGAAAGTGCCATCTGTGCCCCCTGACTCCTGAGAGGCATCTGATCCCCACAAGCAGCTCTTGCTTACAGTAACTAGCACTGAAATAGTTCTGTGTGTCTTTACACTTCAGTCCAGCTGAGGAAATGAACTGTGTCTTATCTGCTCATGGCAATGGTACTGAGGACGCTGCCTTCCAGGTAGACAGGGCTGAGATTTTCAATACTACTCATTAATTGTGCCCCTACTTTTTTGTAAAAATATAAAATAAAATAAATAAACATGTCCTTATAGTTTTAACATATGTTTTAGACAGGCTTTTGCTATAGCCCTGGCTAGCCTGGAACTTGCTCTGTGGATCAGCTGGCCTTGGGTTTGCAGCAACTTTCCTCAATGCTGGGGTTATAAGCATAAACCACCAAGCCCAGATTATTATCTTCACTCTTGAATTTTTTTTTATTTTTATTTTATGTGTCTGAGTGCTTTGCCTATATGCATATGAGGGCATTACAAGTGTTTAGTGAATGCTGAGATCAGAAAAGGGCAATGGATCCTCGGGAACCTGAGTTAACTGGTGTTGTGAGCCACTCCATGGGTGCTAGGAACAGAACCCAGGTCCTCTGCAAGAGCAGTAAGAGCTCTCGACCACAGAGCTCCTTGTCTTAACTCTGCAAGCTGGTGCAGGACCCAGGTTTTCTCTCATGTTATTTAATGAGGCATTGAATTATGAATGGGCTCATGGTGACATGTGCTTTCCACAGGGTGAAATGCTATTCAAAGCAGAACCTGAGGAAAGCAAGGCAAAGCTAAAGGGGCAAATCCAAGCTCTTTGTGCTTGTATGGGTGTGCACACACCCCACTGCACACGTGCTGGTCTTAGGTGCTAGTCTGTCTGTCTGAGGGTTTCCTGTGCTTTGCTGTGAACATCTGGCTACCAGGTCTGAGAGTTTCTGGAAATTCTATTTCTGCCTTGTTTCATATGCACTACTGTGTCCAGCTTTATCTGAGTATTGGGGATCCCAATTGAGGTCCTCATGATTATGCAGCAAGTGTCTTACCCAGTGAGCCATTTTCTCAGTCCCATAACTCTTATTAAATGAAAAGTTTTACTAAATTATTAAATTAGAAAAGAAATGGAACCTACAGGAACATTTTCAAAACAAGTCTGCCTTGCTGTTTTGAGGCATATTTACCTGAGGTGTGACTGTGTGGTCCATCAAATTCTCAGTTAGAGAAAGAAGTAAGGCATCCAATTCATCTGTTGCATCCTGCAGAAGACAAGGCAAGAATCCATGAACAATCTGGCATTGCACCGCACTTTCCCACAGTCTCTGAATTTCTAACAGTGACTTGGGCCCAGCTAGTGTGGACCTTCTAAACAGAAAAGGACATTTGGAAATGAGCTACCAACGATTCCACTTTGAGGAGGAGAATCTATACTATAATCAGACCCAGGAAAAGAAGTGCTCTGTAAATACTCACGTAGCTACTCCATTTACATAGAAAAACCTGAAAGAGTTAAGTCAGCGACTGGTTTGTGGCTGGCTAACAGGTTTGGATAGGACAGTCATGGTGTCCCAGCTGAATTCTTCGACGATGAGAAGGGAAAGAACATTCGAGTGGTGGCGGTGTTCAATATGGAAGGGCAGAGAGCCAATGCCCAGGCAGTAGAAGAATGTGATCATGAAGGAAGGTTAAGTGTTCCAACGGCAGGACTGGTTGGCAAGAGAGAGCTCAAGGGAAGCTATATTTTTGGTATGGTTTGGGGCATCTACTAAACAAACTGGTGTTTACACCAAAGTGCTATTTGTTCAATTCTAGATGAAGCTATTGGCTATAATTGCACAATCTTTGCATAAATGAAACAATTATTTTTTAAGTTGATAAAAAGTATAAATATATGTATTTGGTTTTGGTTTAAAAAAGATTAAAAAAAATTTTTTTGTTGTTGTTTTTCGAGACAGGGTTTCTCTGTGGTTTTTGGAGCCTGTCCTGGAACTAGCTCTGTAGACCAGGCTGGTCTCGAACTCACAGAGATCCGCCTGCCTCTGCCTCCCGAGTGCTGGGATTAAAGGCGTGTGCCACCACCGCCCGGCATATTAAAAAATCTTAACAGATATGGCCAAACTGGAAGGCCCAGCTCACTGTGGGTGGTGCCAACCCTGGCTGGTGGTCCTGGGTTCTGTAGAAAGCAGCACTCCTCCATGGCTTCTGCATCAGTTCCTGCCCCAACTGCCCTCAGTGATGGATTATGATGTGGAAATGTAAGCTAAATCCTCCCCAAGGTGCTTTTGATCATACTGTTTTATCACAGCAATATAAACCCAGACTAAAATAAGCCCTAACTGAAATATACTATACATAAATATTAACTATGTACTATCTTTGCATACTAGGATTAAGGGTGATTTATAGTTTTCCCTTTTGTGAAGTATCTGGTAAATTTCTACAACTAATATACATTATGCAACAAAAATGGCGAAATTGCTTGTGTTAAATTAGAAAGTCTGGGTTTCTGTGAGTTCTGCACTGGTTAGGGTGCAGACACATAAGAGTGGAACTGGACTGAGCTGGTGGTCCTGTAATACAACCAGTGAGACGCGCCTGTTGTTAGCCACATTTTATAATCAGTTCCTGTTATTCTTTTGGTCTCTGGTTCCTTTAAGGGACAAGTCACGCCCACTCCCAGCAACCTCTGCCCCCTGCCCCCCTTCTCCTCTCCTCTCCTCTCCTCTCCTCTCCTCCCCTCCCCTCCCTCCCTCCCTCCCTCCCTCCCTCCCTCCCTCCCCTTTTGGCATGCTCACACGTGTCTGTCCGTCTCTCTCTCTCCTTCTCCCACTCTCCTCTAAGCAATAAAGGTTCAGTTCTGATTCATACTATGTGTCTGTCATATGCCCCTACCCACGTGCCTGCTCGCCGCCGTTGGAACTCGCCGCCACTTGGCTGCTGGGCTCTGGAGCCAAGGCCCGGCACCCGCCCGCCCTGCTGGGGATCTGCCGGAGCTAGCGGGTGCTCTGCGAGTCCGCCGGAGGCACGCCAGGATATTTTAAAATCATAAAAGTTCCTATTACTTGCCATCTGCTGTTTGAGACATTAGGAATACAGCAATGAACAGAACAGGTTACCCAGGAATGTTGGTGCACTGCTATGATCCTAGCCTGGGCAAAGGGAAGCAGAGGACTGAGCACCAAGGCCAACCTGGCCTACACAGCAAGGTTGTGATTCAACAAAACAAAACAGGAATCAGCCCACTCACACAGCTTATGTTTTCCTAGGAAAATCATACAGTGAATTTCAGCAAAATCACAGGTGTGCTGGACAGCATCTAACGTGTCCACTTGAAGAGAACAGTGTGTCTTGGAGACGAAAAAAGTGAAGGCAAGGCCAGCACCCAAGACTGTCTCAAAATAAAGCCCCCAGCAGCACACTGGAGAGAAGCGTCTAGTAACTCTTCGGGAATAGGCAGGCAGGGCAGCCCTAGGGTCTTCCCTAGGGAGAAAGCTCAGCTGCTCCTCCCACCTCAAGCCCAAGGGCCACTGAGAAATGGCCAGATGTCCCTGGTCACATGAGAGGTTAAACTCACTACTGTCTCTTGAAAATGAAAAGCAATCTTCTTACCTTGAGTGCAGACCCACTGTCTGCAGCTGTGGCGTGCGCTGGAGTGGGAGAGTCTCTGCTCGGGGGCACATCCTCATTTATAGTGCTGGGAGGAAACAGAATCAGATCAGGGAGGACGTGCACACAGCTGGCACTGCTGGAGAACCCTTCGGGAGGGTTAATAAGGCCATGGAGAGGAGTAAGACAGGGCAGTCGGAGGAAAACCTTCAGATTTGTTATCTGAGTCAGAGTCCTTTGCTGCTAGATCTAAACAGCTCACTAGCTTGCTTCCTTCCCCAAACCACACTAAATGAGGAAACATTTGTCTTTAGTACACAAACACGCACGCACGGCACGCATGCGTGCACACACACGCACACCAATTCATAGTATCTCAAACTACTAAGGGTTGTCAGTGTAGTTTAAAACCTTCAGAAAATTCAGAATGATACACTTTAGAAAAGGATAGTTATAGCTTCAAATCCAGAGAAACTATGTAAAAAAATGGGAAGTGAGGAAGTTCTACAGACTGACTTTATTCCCCTTCTTTTTCTGTTATCTTTTTTCAGACAGGGTCTCATCACTTTCTCTGGCTGTCTGGAACTCACTATGAAGACCAGCTAGCGTTGAACTAACAGTTTTTGCCTCCCAAGTGCTGGGACTAAAGATGTAAAATACATGAATGAAAAAGCTAAGTTGATCCCAAATCTGATACATAGCCAAGACAGAGGAGCAGAGTGAGGAACCAGGGGAACCATGGTGAGGGTACAGGCTGGAGAGCTGTCGCATAAGGGAGAAGCAACATCCAGGATGCTCCAGATACTCTAACAGACGAGAGGATGTGGAATATCTATACTCTGCAGACCTAGCAGTGGTGATATTTTGTTTGTGTTTTAGCAAATATAGCTTGCCTGAAGATTAGAGCGCAGAGCTACTAGAGGCCAGGCAGTGGTGGCACACACCTTTAATCGGAACTTGGAAAAAAAGAGGCAGACAGATCTCGTTACTTCAAGGCCACCCTGGGCTAAGCAAAATTGATCCAGTCTAAAAGAGAAACAGCTCACACAAAGGTGATCCCAACACGTGGGATGACGCGCCTTTGTCCCAGCACTAGGGAGGGGGAGATGGGTGATATAAAGTAGGAGAAAGCAGGAGCTCAGTGCAGCCGGAGGACACAGTCTGGGGATGCAGGCTGAAGTGCACTGAGGACAGATCGCCCTTTTGGTCTAAAGGGTCATCCTAGTGGCTGGCTGCACTGCTTCTCTGATCTCTCAGATATCAGTGGGTGAAAACTGAGAGATCAGAGAAGCAGTGCTTCTCAGACTCTCCAGGAAGGCAACCTGCGGAGCTCGCAGTGCTGCCCACTGGGAAGCAGAGGAGAGGTCTCCCAGCCACCAGCACATGCGCCAGCCTAGCCCTCCAGCTAAGCAGTCCTTATAACTGCTGTGTGGGGAAGACCAATGCAAAGTAAGAATGGACAGCCATGGTAGACTTGCAGGATGGCAGTAAGTGAAGAAACAAAAGTTCAGAAATAGAGAAACACAAAACTGGATGACACATGTATTTTATCTTACTGGTGCAAAGCCTAAAAACCATGCACACCAATATACGGTTGGTAATAACCTGTACATAATAGAGGTACTACAGAACCCATGTAAAGTGATGGGTGTGGTCATACAAGTTCCTGTACGTACCTCTAACACTGTAGGTGGCAGAGACAGGAGGATCACTTGGGTTTGATGGTGTTAGTACAGCACCAGACTCTGACATCCTGTCTCCCAGGGAGCAGAAAGTGCTAGAGCAGGACACTGCACCACAGCCTCTTGCAGGCGGAATTACAGGCTTGCTCTCATTCTGCTTTAGTCTGCCCATGAATTCCTAGAAAATGATGCAAGGAACAAGTGCACTTTGTCTAACTCAGAACTCACAGAACACTGAGTTGAACAAAAAGATGTCCCTAGGAAATGCTGTAAGCCACCTGCTGTTCAGGGCAAACAAACAAATAAAAACCCAACAAAACAACCAAAAAACTAACAAAAACAAACAAACAAACAAATAAGCCACCACCCAAACATCAACAAAACCAGTACAATGGAAACACAAGGGTTGAGAGACAAAGTCACAGAGCAAGAAATTCTGGGATGGAAAAAACCCCCCAAACCGTTGGGAGCCCACACGAAATGGAGGCATTTAGAAAACGATGCATGCGCCAAGGGAGGACATGGGTCTCCTGCTAAGAGCAGACTGGAACTCGGGTCCTGAGCAGGTGAGGCAGCAGCACCACCAAGCCTGGCCTGCAGTCATCTACACTCTGCAAACCATCCTAACACACTGCCAAGCAGAAAGACTTTTCGAGAGCATTTTCCTCTATTAAAAAATTTTATTATTGCCAGGTGTTGGTGGTACGCGTCTTTAATCCCAGCACTTGGGAGGAAAAGATAGGTGGATCTCTGTGAGTTCAAGGCCAGCCTGGTCTACAAGAGTTAGTTCCAGGACAGCCAGGGCTGTCACACAGAGAAACCCTGTCTTGAAAAACAAAGAAACAAAACAAACCCTGAAACATTTTATTCTATTAGTTTACATTTTGAACCTATATATCTGTGTAGGCACTGTGGTAGAGGACAACGTGTGGGAGTCAGCTCTCTCCTCCTACCACATGGGCCCAGAGATTAAACTCAGGTTGTCAGGCTTGGCAACAAGAGCCTTCTGCCCACTGTGTCATCTCCCTGGCCCCTAAAGATTTACTAATTTTTATTTTATGTGTATTAGTATTTTGCCTGTATCTATGTACAAACATCATATATGTGTCTGATGCTCACACAGGCCAGAAGAGAGTGCTGGGTCTCTTGAAAGTACAGTTTTTGGTTCTGGTCATATGACATCTCTGTCAAATCACTACTGAGTTCTATACTAGGGCAGCAGGCATCAGAGGCTGCAGCTCATAAAGGAGTCTCCAAATGTCACTTTGAACAGGCTCCAGCTATCATATAATCACACAGCAAAAACAACCAAGAAAGCCTAAGGGAGAGAAGACTCTGCTGCCGAGAATTACATCATCAAGATCAAAATGTCCACGTTCCAAATTCACCAGAGTGTGGCTCATCCACAAGGAAGACAGGAGCAGACGCTTCCCCCAGAAAGCAGAGACAACTGCACTTACTGGGCAAAGGGTGCAACTGGGTCAAATCCCTCAGAAAGCAAGAACTACAGGAGATTAGGACACCAACAACAGGCAGAGGAAGGGCTCTATGGATGATTTACAGCTAGAAAGTAGGACTTTTTAACGAAAAATCTGCCACAGGATTTCAACAGCAGATGTAGTAAGGTTCGCAGAAGAATCAGTGAGTTTAAAGAGATCTTAAGGAGCTGTCGGCCAGGACTATCTCGCCAGAGGCTAGGAGAGATCCTCATCTGGCCTTACAGAGGTCCTTTTCTACATGAACTTTCTCAGTTTTGATGACAAAGGGCTCAGCCCAGCTTACAAGCATTTGACATCTCTGCGAAGGAACACACTCTTGCCCCTGGTGAGATGGAGAGATCCTATGTCCCTCCAACAGCAGCCACCAGCCCTCCTGCTAACCCTTGGGAGAGAATAGGCTTGTATTTTTCCTCAGATTGCCATGACGCCAATATGGGTTCTGGTAAGAGATGTGCACCTGACCATGGATCAGCCTGCTTCCATCACAGAGAATAACCCAGGATGGGTAATGTATATACTCCCCATTCTTGCTCTCATTGCCCCCCCCCAACAAGATGATTTATTTAGGGAAGAAGTTATAGCCTTTGACTATTCATTTTTTGAAAAGGTTTAGCATAATATAAAAAGGCTATTTGATCCCTGCTGGATGTTCACATATGCATTAACTAACAGGGTGGTATTGTTAATCCTTATTCTCTTTAAATATCTCCTGTAGCAGATCCGACATCAGCGGACAGCAACTAAGGTGACTCTTCAGGTGTTAATGGCTCTTGGGCATCCTTTTTGTAGTCCTCTGCAGGAGGTTATAAATGCCAGGTTATCTGTAATTCAAAAAGCTACTGCCTAGTCCCCCCACCCTGGCAGGTCTCCAGGAATGAATGCTCTTTGAGGGTTGGCAGTCAATGACAGGTAAGAACTTGGTCAGCAGGCCCACCTAAGACAGGCACAGTCCAGTTGCTGAGCCCTCCTCAGGTGGGGTCAACAAGGCCTGAGCAAAGAACTCTGGCTCCCACTGAACACCCATGTAACAAATAAAAGGGTGGAAATGTAGGAAGTTAAGGCCTACCGGGCTGAGAGGGGCCAACCTGGAGCTCTCAGAGGTCCTGATTGTGCCTAACCAATGAGGGGCAACTACATGAAGTCAATGGATTAGAGTGCCTGGGAGCAGGGAGAATATATACAAGTTTTTCCCCATTGTTAAATAAATGACTCTACTCTATGCCTTCTACCTGCCTCCTGATGTTTGAGACATTAACAGTGTGCCTTCTCACCCCCTCCCCCCAGGAAGACATTAGGGTCCAGCGACACCCCTACCTCCCACAGCCCCTCTCAGCCATTTCTCCTAGCTAATCTCTATTTCTCTCCACCAATCACTGACAGGCAGAACTTTCTACCAGGGAACTCAGAGGTACCACAGAGGGCAACAGCAAACAAAGAATGGATCACCTACCCAAAGACAAGACCAGATATCAAAACTATGAACATCACAATCGTCATAATTCAGATGCCTAGACCTCAATGCAAAAAAAACATGAACAGCCAAGACAATAAGCCTCCCCAAAAACCTAGTGACTTTACTAAGTACCCCCTGAAAAATGCAATATAGCTGAAGCACAGACAAGGACTTCATAATAGCAAGTATGACTATGTTCAAGGACCTTAAAGAAAATGTGAATAAATCTATTAAGTCCATGAAAACACAAAGAAACAGAGTAACAAAATGAAGAAAACAGTTCAAGACATGAAAGTAGAAACAGAATCACTAAAGAAAAACCAAACTGAAAAAGAGTTGGAAATGAAAAATTTAGGATGGCAAACAAAAACTTCAGAGACAAGCCTTACTAACGAAGTATAAGACATGGAAAGGAGAATCTCAGGTGTTGAAGGCAAGGTAGAAGAAATGAATAACTTAATAAAAGAAAAAGTTAAAAACAAAAACAAAACCCAGGCACAAAACATCCAGGAAAACTGAGACAGTATGAAAATCTACAAATAAGAGGGATAGGGGTAGGCGGGGGGGGCGGGGAGAAGAAACCCAGGTCCAAGTCACAGTGAACATTTCCAACAAAATCATAGAAGAAAATGTCCCCAACCTAAGGAAGACAGTGCCTATCAAGGTATATGAGACATAAAGAACACCAAATAAACAAGGCCAGGAAGGAAATTCCAATGGTACAAATTTGCCAGAATATTAAACACATAGAACAAAGAAAGTATATAAAAAGCTGCAGGGAAAAAGATCAAGTAACATATAAAGCCAGACCCATTAGAATAACACGTGACTTCTCAATGGAGAATTTGAAAGCCAGAGGGCCTAGATGAACATTCTACAAACTCTAAGAGACCACACATGCCATTTCAGACTATTATATCCAGCAAAACTATCAATTGCGAGTGACTGGGAAAGAAAAACATTCCACAATAAAAGCAAATTTAAGCAATATTTAGCTAAAAATCAAGCTCTATGGAAGGCACTAGAAGGAAACATTCAGTCTGAAGAGGTTAACCTCACCCAAGAAGACACAAGGAATAAATAATCCCAGAATAATACATCAAAATAAGTGGGAAATCTACACCATGAACAAAATAACAGGAATTAATAAACATTGCTCATTTATAACTCTCAATTTTTTTTTCTTTGTTTTTCGAGACAGGGTTTCTCTGTGGCTTTGGAGCCTGTCCTAGAACTAGCTCTGTAGACCAGGCTGGTCTCGAACTCACAGAGATCCACCTGCCTCTGCCTCCCGAGTGCTGGGATTAAAGGTGTGCACTACCATCGCCCGGCTTATAACTCTCAATATTAATAGTCTCAATTCCCAAGTAAAATGACACTAACAGATTGGACTAGAAAATAGGATCAAAGAAATACACATACCATCAAGTATAGATAGCACCTGAAGGTAAAAGGATGAAAAAAGGCATTCCAAGAAAATGGCCTAAGAAGTAAGTAGGTGTAGTCATTTTAGTATCTGACAAAATAGACTTCATACCAAAACCAACCAGAAGAGATAGAGAAGGACACTACATAGCCATCAAAGGAAAAATTCACCAAGAAAGAGGATATTGCTGCTCTAAACACTGGTATACCAAACAGAGCGACACCCAAGTTCATAAAAGAAACACTACTACACACTGACACCCATACAGTGACAGTGGGTGACTTCAATCCCCCATTCTTATCAATAGACAGGTCAAACAGACAAAAGACTAAACAGAGGGGGCTGGAGAGATGGCTCAGCAGTTAAGAGCATTGCCTGTTCTTCCAAAGGTCCTGAGTTCAATTCCCAGCAACCACATGGTGGCTCACAACCATCTGTAATGGGGTCTGGTGCCCTCTTTTGGCCTGCAGGAATACATGTAGACAAAATATTGTATACATAATAAATAAAATGTATAAATATATACATATATGACTAAACAGAGAAATGCTGGAGTTAAATAACAACGGAATTCAAATGGACCTTGCAGATATTTACAGAACATTTCACACAAACAAAAGAATACACCTTCTTCTCAACAGCTCATGGACCTTTCTCCAGAACTGACCACATACTTGGACAAAAAGCAAGTCTTAACAAGCAGAAGAAAACTGAAACCCTTTGCTTCCTATCTTACAACCACAGATTACAGTTGGGTATCAACAACAGAAAACAGGAAGTGTGTAAACTCATGGAAACTGAACTCACGATTGAATGAAAAACAGGTTAAGACAGAAATCAACTTATAGAATGGACTGAAAATGAAAACATAACATACCCAAACCGATCGGATACAATAAAGGGAGTTTTAAGGCATGTTCACAGCATTAAGTGCCTACATACAAAAACTGGTGAGATCTTACATAATAACTTAATGGCATACCTGAAAGTTCTAGAACAAAAAGAACAAATAACACCCCCAAAGAGTAGACACAGTGGGCAAGAAATAATCAAACCCAGGGCCGAAATCAGTGAAATAGAAAACAAACAGCCAAAAAATTTACAAAGAATAATGAAATGAGTTGGTTCTTTGACAAAATCAGAGAGACTTAACCAACCGTTAGCCCAATAAACCAAAGATACACAGAAAAGATCCAAATTAATAAAATTAGAGATGAAAGGGGACATTACAACAGACACCAAGGAAACTAGGAGACTAGGGATACAAGGAACATATTTAAATATAATAAAGGCAATTTACAGCAAGCCCATAGCCAACATAAATGGAGAGAAACTCAAAGCATTTCTACTAAAATCAAGAAGAATAAGAAAAGGTTGTTCACTTTCTCCATACCTATTCAATATAGTACTTGAATTCTTAGCTAGAGCAGTAAGACAACACACACACACACACACACACACACACACAAAACCAAAAAGGCAAGTGAAAGACTTGTATACTAAAAACTTTAAGGGCTGGAGGGATGGCTCCAAATATGAGAGCACTGACTGTTTCTTCCAGAGGTCCTGAGTTCAATTCTCAGCAATCACATGGAGGCTTACAACCATCTATAATGAGATCTGATGCCCTCTTCTGGAATGCAGACATGTATGCAGACAGAACACTGTATTCAAAAACAAAACAAAACAAAACTTCAAGATACTGAGAAAATTGAAGAGGACATTAGAAGATGTAAGATCTCCCATGCTCATGAATTGGTAGGATTCATATAGTGAAAATGGTCATCCTATCAAAAGCAATCTATAGACTCAATGCAATTCCCATTAAAATTCCAACACAATTCTCCACAGAACTTTCCAAACCTAATTTTCAACTTCATATGGAAATACTCTAAAAAAGCTAAAACAATCCTGAATAATGAAAGAGCTGATGAAGGTATCATCATCCTAGATTTTAAGATGGACTGCAGAGCTATAGTAATAAAAACAGCATGATATTGGCTTAAAAACAAACACATCGATCAATGAAATCAAAATGAAGACCCAGACTAAGTCCACACACCTATGGGTACCTGCTTTTTGATAAAGAAGCCAGAAATACACACTGGAAAAAAGACAACATCTTCAACAAACGGCGCTGACCTAACTGGATGGCTGCATGAAAGAACGCGAATAGATGCACATTCATCACCCTGCACACAACTCACTTCCGAGGGGATCAAGGACCTCAACGAAAGATGCCCGAATCTGAGCGAAGAGCACGTGGGGGAATAGTCTTGAGCTCAGACACAGAAAAAGACTTTCTGAACAGGACACCAGTAACCCAGGCCTAAGACCAACAACCTGAAAGCCTCCCCATGGCAATGGAGACATTGCCATTTGGACAAAGTGGCAGGCCACACAATGGGAAAAGATTTCTACCAATTATACATCTGTTAGAGGGTTACTGTCTAAAATACATAAAGAACTAAAAACACACACACACACAACTGGACATCAAAAAAACAAATGACCCAATTAAAAAATGAGATAGAACTAAGCAGAGTTTTCAAAAAGATAAAACGCAAGTGGTTGAGAAACACTTAACAGAATGTTCATCATCCTTAGTCAACAGGGAATGCAAATAAAAACTACTTTGAGATTTCATCTTACACTGGTCAGAATGGCCAAGGTCAATAAAACAAATGATAGCTGATGATGATGAGGATGTGGAGGAAGGACAGCCCTTGTTCATTACTGGTGGGAGTACAAATTCATATAGTCACTACGGAAACCAGTGTGTTGGTTCCTCAGGAAGCTTGGAATAAATCTACCTCAACCTTTACCCATATCACTCTTGGGTATATACCCAAAGGACACTAAACCTACTACAGAGACACTTGCTCAACCACATTCATTGCTGCTCTATTCATAATAGCCAGAAATTGTAAACAGTCTAAGTTTATCAACTGATGAGCAGATAATGAAAATGTGGTACATTTATACAATGGAGTATTATTTATCTGTTACAAAATTATGAATTTCATAGGTAAATGGATGGAGTTAGGAAAAAAACCACCCTAAATGAATTATACAAACATTGTATGTTTTCTCTTACATATGGGGATGTTGGTTTTTTTTAATGATTTATTTATTTTTATTTTATGTGCATTGGTGTTTTGCTTGCACACATGTCTGTGTAAAGGAGTTACAGACAGTTGTGAGCTGCCATGTGGGTGTTAAAAATTGAACATGGTCCTCTGGAAGAGCAGTCACTGCTCCTAACCACTGAGCCTCCTTTCCAGTTTCATGAATGCTGGTTTTTAAGCCTCTGATATGTATGCTATGATCTGTATAAACATAGAGGCTAGGTACCTAGGAAGGGACTGGGGGACAGGGGAGGAGAGCACCTCCTAAGGAAAGGTAAATAGAATACATTGTTATGAAGACATGGCGGGGGGGACCTTGGTGTGTGAGGGATATTAAATGGGGAGAAGGATGGAAAAGAAGGATAAGGTAGGATATGGGGAAGGACAACTAAGAAACCTACTACTGTAGAAGCCGACAGGGTCCATAGGTATGGGTCCATTCTACCTTGACTAATGGTCAGAGAGCTGGAACTTCTGTTCTCTCAAAGTTGTCAACAGTTCAGACAACAGGTGTGGCTAATAACCAGACCTGATATTTCAGGTATTAAGAAGTAGATGTTTCTACCCCAAACAAAAGTCTAAAGATCCAACTAGGTTCCTATTCCCTTAGCGAGATAACAATGGATTCCACCCAGAGAGTGGTTTGCCTACAGAATGTTTTGGTCTAGGGTGTGAGCATTACTTGTTTTGTTTTAGCAACAGAATATTTAACTAAGAATGTAGTCCGTAACCTTTCAATTAGTCTGTTAATGCAGTTTTTTGTTTTGTTTTGTTTTAAATCTACCTTTTGGGGTCGGGGTATTTAAGCAAACGGAAATTAAAGGTGGGTGAATTCTCAATTTTCTCTGGAACTCCCTCCCGATACTACCCTATGTTTCTGTTTGCTATTTTCACTCATGTCTTCATTTTCTTTACTAATTTTTCTAATCCCCATGTCCCTACCGTGGTAAGTGGTTCTCTTATGAAGCTGGTTTCCGACAAGAAGCTTCCTAAAACATATACATACATGAAAGAAATCCAAATGGAGTCAACAAGGGAGGACATCTAGACCTAGACATCTTTTGCCAAATGAAACCAACCTTCAATGCAGGAATGTGTTATATCTAATCAAAGGAGCACTAAGAAAACCCCAAACACCTCAGGCCTAGGTCATTGTTGGTCTTCACAACCGATCGCTGAAGACAACACTGACACAATCTCATTAATCATGGAGAAGTCAAGCTGCTCTGTGATAGAGGCTTTACTCCTCCAGCTGGCGTCCATGGTACTGGAAGGTGCTCTGCATACTACTAGAGGAGAAGGTAACCATCAGGTCAGTCCTGTGATCTTGCCTGCAAAATATGCTGGTGCAATAGTAGCACAGATGTTGTGGGGATAAGCCTCTGATTGGACTTAAGGCCCACTCCAGGAGCTAGAACCCATACCTGACTGCTCGGGTGGCCAGGAACCTAAGCCTGGATGGGCCATGTGCCTAGGAGAAGACCAAACACTATAGTCCTGCTATAAAATGACTCCTCGTGACATTCTGCTCAGCCATCCTCAGAGAAGCTTCTTGCAGTGGATGGGAATTAACACAGAGGCCTACAACTGTGCAATGTACAGAGTCAGAGATTTTGGAGCACTCTATCCTAAATTGGATGTCTTCAAACCCTCTTCTTAGGGCTCAGATAGCTATGTTGAAAAAGCAGGAAGAGATTGTAAGAGCCAGAGAGTATGGATGACTTCCATCAAACAGTGAGATGACCCCAGACACAACAGGACTGATGGCATATGAATTCAGAGACTTTGGCAACAAACACAGGGCCTATACAGGTCTAAGCCAGACAGGGTCTCATTATTGAAAGGGGGAAGTGGCCACGGCACAGGCTCCCATCTCTAGTTAAGAAGCTATCTGCAGCTGACACCTTCTTGCAAATGAAATTTAGTCTTCTCCACGAGAATCTCACTAAGTATATAAGCCATACTTCAGGGGAGGTCTCAGCAGGAGATGGCCAGCGTAAAATGGACATTATTTGTGCCATCTTTTTGTTTCAAATTGCTTTGTTTGGGCATCTTTTTGTGTTATTAGATTTTGCTTATATATTTTGTTTCTGACTTTGTGTGTCTGTGGTGTGTGTGTGTGCATGCAAGAGAGAGAAAGATTACTTTTTTCCATTTGGTTTGGGGATTTTTTTTTAAATATTTATTTATTTATTTATTTATTTATTTATTTATTTATTTATTTATTATGTAGACAATATTCTGTCTGTGTGCATGTCTGCAGGCCAGAAGAGGGCACCAGACCTCTTTACAGATGGTTGTGAGCCACCATGTGGTTGCTGGGAATTGAACTCAGGACCTTTGGAAGAACAGGCAATGCTCTTAACCACTGAGCCATCTCTCCAGCCCGGATTTTGTTTTTTAAAGAGAAAGAAAGGTTGTGGAGTAGCAAAGTAGGGAGGATCTGGGATGAGTTGTGGGAGGGAAAAAGCACGATCAGAAGATAGGGTATGAAACAACTCTTTTTCAATTAAAAATAAAATTGCCAAATCATCATCAACAACACACCCAAAACAAAATAGCACAAATGGAAAAATCCAAGATGAGACAGCATTGTGTGACATATTTAGAAGTGTTACTAGGAAAGGAAGAAATATCATCTCATCCTACATCCTTCAAGAACGAGGGAGAAATGAAGATACTCTCAGACAAACAAGGGCTGAGTGGGTCTGTTAAAAAAGTAACTGTGTCCAATAGAAAGGCTAAGGGGAGTAGGTTCACTACCCATTAACTTGAAACTGATAAAGAAAACAGACAGCAGCAAAAGACCAGCTCATAGGATACAGGGATGAACAAAAAATCAAAGAGGGAAGAACGGTAGCGCACGCCTTTAATCCCAGCACTTGGGAGGCGGAGGCAGGCGGATCTCTGTGAGTTCGAGGCCAGCCTGGTCTACAAGAGCTAGTTCCAGGACAGGCCCCAAAGCTACAGAGAAACCCTGTCTCGAAAAACAAAAAACAACAATATATATATATATATATCTTCAGATAATCTAAACTAGACACTAGCTGGCTCTCTGCTGGACAGTGAAGAGTGAATTCAAGCTGTCCTTCAAATAAATATGATAGACAAAGAAGAGGCAGCAGGAAAAACAAATAAGAAAATCAACTTAATTCACTTTCGCCAGGATTGTACCTGTTTGTGGCAGCATCCTGAATGCTGGCATTTTTTTGAGTTAAACTATCTTCTCTTGAAGCCTAAGAAAATAAAATAATAATAAACACTGAATCGTTGAAAAAATACTCAAGTAACAAATTTATCTTTCTTTCCTGTAAAAGCAGAAAAATTAACTTGCTTCAGTTCAAATAAGAGGTAATTATATCTTACCAGTACCATACCTAATATAATTCTATCCAACAACCAGGTCAGTAGACAATAATAATAATAATAAAGTTCAGAATGTTGAATATGCTTGGCACATTTTCTTACCACACAGTCATTAACTACTCAAGACATTACAGATTTTTTTACCCAATGCAAACAAAATTCACAAAGATTCAACACCAGCATTTTTTCAAATTTACATGATAAAAAGAATATGTATAGCTATATATTTGGTTTCTCAAATGTGAGGAATATTTTAAGTAAGAAATCCAGAAGTTTTTCTGAAGAGCTCAGTTTTACCCAACATTACTGAGACTGAAAAATCCACCGTGATTAAGAAGAGACCAGCATCGCTGAGGTTAAATCTTCTGAGAAGTATTTCTTCAGGGTTAGAACACACAGAACTGTGGTTCAGAGTGGGCTAAGGCTGTTTCCTATGCTGGCAGCCAAACTAGGTAATGTTTAAGTTTGTACTGGATTTAAAGGTCATGGGGTAGCCCCTATAAAATCAGAGATCCACATGCTTCTGCCTCCCAAGAGCTGGGATTAAAGGCTTGTGTCACCACCCCTGGCCTAACTGTACATATTTGTAAATATGTAAATTGTATGGGTTTTGAATGATAAACCAAATTTTCTCCCGACACACACCTTGTTTTGTTTTTTTGTTTTTGTTTTTTGGTTTTTCAAGACAGGGTTTCTCTACAGCTTTGGAGCCTGTCCTGGAACTAGCTCTTGTAGACCAGGCTGGTCTCGAACTCACAGAGATCCGCCTGCCTCTGCCTTCCGAGTGCTGGGATTAAAGGCACGCGCCACCACCGCCCGGCTGACACACACCTTGTTGATCATAAAGTATAACTGTATGTTTTGGTATGAGAAAGACACTTACAGTGTAAATCAGGAAACTCTTCTTTCTGTCCTGAAAGAATCTGTATATTATTGTTATTGCTTCTTTTAAAAATATAGTATAAAGCCAGGTATGGTGGTGCATATCTTTAACCACAGCATTTGGGAGGCAGACAGAACTCTGAGTTTAAGGCCAGCCTTGTCTACACAGTGAGTTCCAGGACAGCCAGAGCTACACAATCGAGAGATCATTTCTCAAAATATATAAATAAAAAATAAAAAATTGGGTAGATATTTACCATGAAGGCATCTGCTCCTAGAATTTTCTTTATAAAGTGGTTGTCACTATAAAATAAGGTCCTTGTAATTTAAAGGTATTAAAATTATTTCTCATTTTATTCAATCAGAAACGAACAACTGAAATGTAAGATCAGGTTGTCTTTGTCCATTTAGTCTGCTGTAAGAAGCCGTGAGCCAGAGAGCATACAAATAAGCATTCACACCACTCTGCTAGAGGCTGGGAAGTCCAAGGTCAAGAAACCAGTCTCAGGGGACAAACCAGTTCCTTGGCCCTTTCCTAAGAACATTAAAGAAATTCAGATTATATGTTAATCACATCAGCTGTTACAATGACTGTTACTATCAGGGCCTTTTATTTTATTTTATTTTAGACATGGTATCACTATAACCCTGGCTGGCCTGGGACTCAAGAGATATACCTGTCTTTGCTTCCTGAGTACTGTGTATCTACCATGCTCAACTGGGCCATACTTTTTAGTGTTTGTTATGTTTCTACTTTGCATTTATTACTTTATTTCATTCTTACAAAGCATCTTAAGGAAGGCATTATCATTATCTTATTTAAAAGAGAAAACAAAGTGTGAAAAATAAACTAATTTGCCCCAAAACACAAAGTTGGAAGGGTACAGACTAGAAATGAGATTCTAAAGCCTAGACTTTCATATCTTACATTTATCATCTAAACTGTTATGTATGCTTTAGTGTTTGTCTGGTATCATGTCCTAGCTAAGAGTCACTATTGCTGCGATGAAACACCATGACCAAAGCAACTTGAGAAGGAAAGGGTTTATTTGGCTTACACTTCCACAGGGATGCTCAAGACCGAAGGAATTCACGAGAGGAACTCAAGCAGGGCAGAAATCCAGAGGCAGGAGCTGATGCAGGGGCCATGGAGGAGTGCTGCTTCCTGGCTTGTCCTTCATGGCTGCTCAGTCTGCCTTCTTATAGGACAAAGGACTACCAGCTCAGAGGTGACAGCACCCACAATGAGCTGGGTCCACCCCACCAATCTCTAATTAAGAAAATGCCCAGCAGGCCTACCTGCAACCCAACCTTTAGAGGCCTTTTCTCAGTTTCTGCTCTCTCATTACTATAACTGTGTCAAGATGACATAAAACTGGCCAGCACACATCAGGACCATAGCTACTGGAGAAAGCTTACCTTATGCACTGCTTCTACTTGAGCCTTCAAAATATTGCTCTTGAAGTCAGGAGGAACCCTTACTGCATTCAATCCTGGGCTCTCAATGGCATTATTAAGACATTTCTCAGTCAACTTTACCACTTCTTCCTGAATATTAAAAAATAAAATCACTCTTGAGAGGCCATAGTTATGTGGAAACAGGAATGTTGAACGTTTGTATTCAGACAACCAGGAAATAATACACTTCAGGCATCTCCTGTTCGAGCTACTCACTCCTGCAGCCATCTACTGCAGAGAAGGAGCTCCAGAACCAAAGAACCTGCCCCTAGGGGGTCCAATCTAGAGTCTTCCTGGGGTAAACGTCAGCAAGAGTCATATCCTCCATGAATGTCTTAATTCAATCATTTCAGTACCTTAGCTGCTTAAAGATAGGAATTAGGTCCTATGATATAAAAAGGTCCTGAGCATTCATATTTCATGTTTATAACTCTGGAGTTGTCACCATGGAAGGAGTTGACATTTTGTAACAAAGTATATGTAACAATTAATATATTGAAAACATTAAAATATGTAAACATTCTCAAACATACTGATGAAAACCACAAATAATAGACCCACTTAATAGTGACAAATTAGCTAGCAGAAATAAATGGAGGTATACTAATACATTTAAAAGAAATATAAACAATCCGTATTATATTTAATATTTTGCTTAACTTAAACAGTAATTTATGACAGAATAGCTGCCGGGCCTAGGACTGCCTAGCTTAGATACCACTTTCCAGGTCTGAACAAATTTGATGTACTTATTCCAATTTTGATGTTTCTCAATGGAGTTTATTTCAGCCTCTAGGAAGCACCCAAAAATCTGAATTTAAAAATTTTGTTTTTTGAGAGATTCTCCTTATATAGCTCAGACTGGCCTTGAGCTAGTAATCCTTTGGCTCAGCATCCCAAAGACCAGCGGGCCTGCCTCTAAATTTGAATTTTTAACAAGCTTTCATATATAATTCTGATAGAAAAAAAGTCTGAGAACCACTTTTTAAGATTTGATCTTGCCTGCAAACCCCTAGCTCCTATTAGCAAAGTCTCTCCCTCTCCCTGTCCCCCCACCTCTGTCTCTCTGTTACTGTGGGCTGAACAGACCTCATGCACCCCTTTCTCTTGGTGAATTCAGAGACAGGCTCTCACTGAGCTGTTCAGGTTGATGCTGAAATGACCATACCCTTGGTAGATCTTGGATTTACGATTTTTCTGCTTTAGCTTCCCAACCTTCTGGGACCAAGCTCAGCTCACAGTAATCCTCTATGTCCTTTTACAATCAGGGCTCACTCAAATGTCCTGACATTTCCCACTTTCCGAAGATGTTGCAGAGTTGAGTACTTCTTAATCATTGGCACATTACAACCATTCTCACTTCAAACCTCAAAACACAGGCATTAAGATAAAAAATATACAAACTACTTAACCTATAACTTTCAGTCTGCCCAATAGTGCTTTTTCACTGTGCTTATGTAGTTTTTAAACTATGTGCACGAATGTGACTGTATGTGCATGGTAAGTGCAGTGCCCATAGCGGTCAGAAGAGGGCATCACATACCCTGAGACTTCAGTGACAGGACTGTGAGCTAATATATGGGTGAGCCTCCATGTGGTGCTGGGAATCAAACCCAGTGCTCTAAACCACTGACTATCTCTCTAGCCCCTCAGTGTGTCTTTTAAAAAACCACCATGAGTTCGGCAGTCCCGAGACTTAGGAGGTGAGGCAGGCAGATCTGAGTTTGAGGCTAGACTGGGCTGCAGAATGAATTACACGACAATCAGGACTGAACAGAGAAATCCTGTCTCAAAAACAAACAAACATCCATCATGAAAAACCTTAAATTTTATTTATTTTTATGATAGTGTTGAACTCACTGAGCTATGCCTGCTTCTGATCTTAAAATTATTTTTTCTGCATTTATTTTTAATTCACGAGTGTGTGTGTTTTGAGAAAGTGTTTCTTTGTGCAGCAAGATTTATTTGTTTGTTTGTTTATTTATTTATTTATTTATTTAGTTTTTTGAGACAGGGTTTCTCTGCAGCTTTGGAGCTTGTCCTGGAACTAGCTCTTGTAGACCAGGTTGGCCTCGAACTTAAAGATCTGCCCGCCTCTGCTGTCCGAGTGCTGGGATTAAAGACATGTGCCACCACCGCCCAGCTTCTCATTAAAATTCTTAATGTTGTCATGCAACTTTCCTCCTCCCCATCTACACAGTCACACATTTCACCTTTTAAAATGGGAACACAGGTCTATGAGAGCTCAACAGACAGACTTCCCACCACAACAGGAGATCTCACCTGAGAAACCGCTCCCATCAGACTGGCGTGCTGGCAAACTGTGAGCAGCTGGTTAATGACTGATGTGGCGGAGCCCACTGTGGGTAGGTGGTCATGGGTTGTAGAAGACAGCACACTAAGCAAGTCATGGAGAGTAAGCCAGTGAGCAGCACCCGCTATGGCTTTTGCTTTACTTCCTGCCCTAGGTTCCTGCTCTCACTTCCCTTCATGGAGGACAGTAAGCTGTAAGATGAAACCAACCCACCCCTCTCCAGCTGCAAATGTCTTTCTGGGAAGTATGATGATGCTGTATAACAAGGAGACACAGAAAAGATCCCAGTACCTGGCTGTTGACATTAATGTCAATGGGAGGTCGAGGAGATGGCAAGATATTCTGCTCCATTTCGAGCTCTTTAAGCTTCTCTGTGTCATCTTTTAATGCTAGAAGAAAAAAAAACAACAATCTGTTTCATTAGTCTGCCTGGCTCTGACAGTTACAGGAGGGTGCGCACTGAAGTTCTGTGCTTTCTTCATTAAGAGTGGAATAAGCTGGGTGGTGGTGGTGCACACCTTTAACTCCAGCGCTTGGGAGGCAGAGGCAGGCAGGTCTGAGCTCAAGGCCAGCCACTAAAATGTGAGTTCTGGGACAGCCAAGGCTAGAGAGAAACCTTGTCCCTTCACCCACCCCCCCCCCCAAAAAAAAAATTAGAGGAAAGAGGGTTGTTGCGTTGAAGGGACCTTCTGAAAATGCCTGTCAATAAATCCAGGGGCTTCTTGTGGCTGCACATTAGAACCATATCTAGGGCCTTCAAGGAATTCCCAATTCCCAGACTTGTCCTAGTAATCTTTAAAATCTCTGTTCTGGAATGTGTGTGCATTTGTAGGTGGGAGGACAGCTGAGAGGCTGTTTGCATCCTTTTCATTCTTTCTTGCCACCACGGGGTCTGCAGATGAACTCAGGCCGCCAGGCTTACTTAGCAAGCACTTTTACCCACTGAACCATCGCACTGGTCAAGAATAATTTAACAGACTCTCTAGAGCAGTGGTTCTCAACCTTCCCAGAGTTGGGCTGACCCTTTAACACAGCTCCTCATGCTGTGGTGATCCTCAGCCATAAAATTCTTTTTGCTGCTACTTCCTAACTGTAATTTTGCTACTGTTATGAACGGTAATATAAATATGATATGTAGGATATACAAAAGGGTCATTTGATCCCCAAAGGGGTCATGACCCACAGGCTGAGAACCTCTGTTCTAGATACTGCACATTTCTTAAACTCTCCAGGGATCTTATGCTCAGAGCTAAAAGTCACCAACTCAGTGCTGGTCTTTACTAAATCCTTCTTATCCATTTACTTAATTCCTATTTCTGGCTGTGTTAAGTTTTAAATTATTGACCAAACTTAGCATGAATGCTGACACCACAAATGTTTTAGCTTGCACTGATAAATTAATATTTTCTTGTTTTGAACTAAAACTGCTTGGCTGACAAACCTTCTGGGATACAGAACAAATGAGCAAAACCAACACCATGCAAAAATCCAGCTACTTTTTTGCATCCACTCTTACCATGAGAAGAACTTTTCTTTCTGAGGTGAGTAGTCCACCAAGGGCCAGCATTCTGTCGTGAAACTCTGGGTCCATTCCTGTTCAGACAATCTCTGGATGCCAGACCCAAGACTTGACTATCACACCCCTTCCCTTTGCACCAAGTAGGGATTAGCCCATCATGTTAGACTGTAAGGCAGAGCTCCCACCATCAGGTGACACAGTAAACTTCCCACCTTGTGTGCTTGCTTGGTTTGGGGGTAAGCACCCTTTTGTAACTGCCTTGCTGAGTTACTTCTGTGCTTCTCTTTGTGTGACTGCAGGAATATTCCTTTACAATTTGGGGATATCCTGGATTTCAAATCTATCTGGAGTAGTCAGATCCCCCTCCCTTGGGGAGATCATGTTCCACAGCTTTGTTGTAATGGTCCCCAGGTTCCCAGTGAGTGACGTTCCTTGGATCAGTCCCATCCCAGAATGTAAAATTCCTCAGCAATACGGGTAAGGGCCCAGTAGAGCTCCGCAGTTCTGGGGAAACTCCATGCACAGAACAAGGAAGAAGATTGATGATGAGTGGCAAAGTATGTGCTTGGCACTGGGATGCCTTGGATACTGCGCTCAAGTGATGAGATTCACTTGACATTGGGATACCCTGGATACTACGCTCAAGTGATGAGATTCACGTGGCTCTGGGATGCCCTGAATACTGCGCTCAAGTGATGAGATTCACGTGGCTCTGGGATGCCCTGAATACTGCGCTCAAGTGATGAGATTCACGTGGCTCTGGGATGCCCTAAATACTGCGCTCAAGTGATGAGATTCACGTGGCTCTGGGATGCCCTGAATACTGCGCTCAAGTGATGAGATTCACGTGGCTCTGGGATGCCCTGAATACTGCGCTCAAGTGATGAGATTCACGTGGCTCTGGGATGCCCTAAATACTGCGCTCAAGTGATGAGATTCACGTGGCTCTGGGATGCCCTGAATACTGCGCTCAAGTGATGAGATTCACGTGGCTCTGGGATGCCCTGGATACTGTGCTCAAGTGATGAGATTCACGTGGCTCTGGGATGCCCTGAATACTGCGCTCAAGTGATGAGATGTGCTCTGAGCATGAAGGGAATGTGGAGCTCAGTCCACAATTCCACCGGTGCTCAGGTGACTGCACAGAGCGTTTCTCAGATCCAGTTAAGGGATTTGTATCAACCTGACAAGACGTGGCAAAGTAGCTGTCTAGGAGTAAAAGAAGCCTCTAGTCCAGGGAAGTGGGGATTCAGTTTCTAAGGAACTCAGATTTGGAAGTCAGGATAGGAAATCGCAAAAATAAACAAAGCTCTAGAAAAAATGAAAGTAAGAATAAACTTTCTCTGATAGTTCATTGGGACTTGTGCTTAACAACTAGAAGGGTAACGAGAAAACTAAAAACAAAAAATAAAACCAAACCCACAGATGATAAAGAACTGTTGTTCCATGTGGACCCAAGGACCACCTGTAAGCCTTTGGTCTTCTGGACCAAATTCAAGGATTCCATGAGAACTGGGTCTGGTCTACTAACTCCTAACCGAACATGTTGGCAACAAGAATCTCACTGCTCAGGAAGAGACTGATCCCAATGTGAGGTGGGCTCATTTTATCACAGACTGAACTCACCACAGTAGAAAGGAAGCATGTGGATTTATCACCATCAAGATGGAAGGAATGTGACATCCTTAAGACTAGGAAGGTCATGTGACTTTACTACCATCTTGGATACTGCAACCACATGAAATAGATCAAAATGTTTGCCCACTAAAACTTCCCAATGCCACTTGCCACTGCCCCGATTCTACAGTGGCAGCCAGGGTTCTGTCTGGAGGTGATGAGTGATGAGGACAGGGGCACAAACTGGCCGGACAGTTTAGGGTAAGAATATGCTCCCTCCCTGGAAGGAACCGGTTTCTTGGCTGAAAGCCAGAAATATTCTTGTCTCTCATGGTAGCTTCATGCTTTCCAGAGACGTCTGGCTTCTGACCTGCTTCTAAATAAGTCAGGGTTACCTCTTCCAAGAGGAAAATGTAAAGGCTCACTAAAAGACCTAACATTAAAGCTGGTTCTGGTCAGATTCACGTCCAAGGGCCACTCCTTGAAGGTGGCTCACCTTAAGCCGTGCTAACAAATCCCTTAGGGGCCTTGTCTTGGTGTCCATCAAACCACTCTCAGCCAACATTTCCTAGCAACTTTTAACAATAATTTGTTACTAGAGATTTCAGAAGGTCAGTGTATGCTGGCTGAGTTTGAAAAAAAAAAAATGGACCATAGGGTGTGTGTTGCAAAGTCTTTTCTTTCAAAGATAGGTAACCACCCAGAGCCAGTATTTTGCAAACCTCCTCCACCTTGTGAAACTCTTGCATACAGGCCTGTTTACAGAGCCCTGGATGCCAAACATTCCTGAGACTCGACTCTACCGCAACTCTTCCTTTAATGGCATTTAAGAATTAGCCAATCACATCAGTCTATAAAGGTGAGCTTTCACCAATGGGGTGACACAGGGACTACACTGTGACAGGATCAAAACTAGAGACCTTCCCACCCTGGAGCGCTGGCTTGCTTGATCTGCTTGCTTGTGCACCCTGTGCAAAAGCCCTGTGGCTGAGCTACTTTCGCCTTGTTCATGTGCCTCTATGTGTGATGCCAGGTGTATTCTTTTTCAAATTACTTAACATCGTTTTTCATTTTCACACTGTAACCATTATAAAATACAGAGTACATTGGACAGGAAGACAGAGAAGATGAAGTTGGGCATGAGAATATATGCTTGCATTCCCAAGGCTTTGAAGGCTGGGGCAAGTGAATCACTGCAAGTGATCCCAAGGCCAGCCTAAACTACACAGCATGTTGTAGGTGAGCCTGGGCTACATACTGAGACCTTGTGCCAAAACAAAACAAGACCAAATAGACTTTCACTCTCTAAACAATTTTGAATGTTGTATGTGCATGTGTGTGTCTGTGTGAGAAAATATGTGTAGCACAGAGACCAGAAGTCTTCTTCTACTAACACTTTTTTTTTTTTTTTTAAGGCAGGGTTTCTCTGTGAACCTGGAGCTCATCAATTTAGCTAGGGTGAGCTGGGTGATGGGTAGCGAAGAAATCCTATTGTCTCTGCCCTTCCTCCCTGCCCTGCTGTGGTCATAGACAGGTGCTGCCATGCCTGGATTTTACGTGGGTGCCGAGGATCTGAACTTTAGGTTCTTTCTTTTTTTTAAAGCTTTATTTATTTATTATGTATACAGTATTGTCAGTATTCTGTTTGCATGTGTGCCTGCAGGCCAGAAGAGGGCACCAGATCTCCTTACAGATGGTTGTGAGCCACCATGTGGTTGCTGGAAATTGAACTCAGGACCTTTGGAACAGCAGGCAGTGCTCTTAACCACTGAGCCATTTCTCCAGCCCTGAACTTTAGGTTCTTATGATTTTGTGGCAACCACTTTACCAGTGGAGCCATCTCCCTAACTGCAGAACTTCTGCTCTTTATTAATATAAGAATACATATAATATATTATATAAGAGTATTATATAAGAATATATTATAAGAATGCTCTAACTAGTCTCATTGATTGGCTTTAGGGAAATGGTATAACTATGAACTCAGTTCCATTAACAAGATACCCTTCTTGGGAAGAATTTCTTCCGTCACTACTTCAATAGCATTCAAGCCTTTCTTGAATACCTTCTATAATGAAAACATACCCTTAGATGTCTATATCTAGGGTATAGCAGAAGGAACTTAAAATATTTTCCTTATATGGATACAAAATTTGCTTTGCTACACTTGTAAACTGCTCCTAAGACTCACCAGTAAATCACTATAAATAATTTCACAAATGACTTCAAAGGATACAGAAAATTATCTTGATCTCTTAAAAATTTACATATTTTTATTACTGTATGTACATGATGAGTGTGTAGGAGGGAGGATGTGCATGCCACCGTGGGTGTGTGGAGGTCAGGGGACAACTGTGTTGAGTCATTTCCTTCTTCTACCTTTATGTGTAGATCAAACTTCTATCATCAGACTTGTGCAACAAGCACCGTCCTGGCTGAGCCATCTTTCTAGACTCTCACTCGATAATTTATGGGGAACCCTACTCCATTATACCATGTCATCCTCACCTACTTCAATTAGCTAACAACTATATACTTCATAATTCTTTGGTAATACAAGTTATTATGGCACTGAAGGAACAACTAAACTTTTAAAATTTATATGATATCAAACAGAATGTAAATAAAATCAATATTTCCATCTCCATAAATAAGATGTAGAACACAGGCAGCCATCATACTCATGAGATCAAATGCACTTGTGTGAGTCCACCATGCTTGGTCTGGAGACTGTTGACATTCCCTGATGGAAGGGGAGTTGGGTCACTGGACCCTCACCTGAGTGACTAGCACTCCCCCTAGCCATGTGGATACAATTCCATCCTAGCTGCACATAGCTGAAGAGAAAGTGTCTGGGAGGGGCTAGAGTATACAGGCTGGGGAAGACGGACTAACAGGGATCCATTTACACAGCTATTGGGGAGCTCTCAGCCTTGCTGGGTGCAGACTTTCCAGTGTAGCTGCTTTAGGGACACCAACACTCACCTCTAACTTCTCACTCACACTCTGGAAGTAAGCACAATCAACTCACTGTTGCCTCTGGTGGAATCAGACTTTGGTTTGTCCTGGGGACCTTATGAGGAGGATTCAGATTCTGTTCACATCTCCCCCAAGAAGGAATTCTCCTAACAGCAGGCTATTTTAATTCTGATCCTAGAAGTACTTTGCTTTAAGGTAGTTTTGCCTCTGGCAGGATCCAGATGTGAAGGCTTTGGTTTATTATCGTTTATTTTTCTCACTTTGAGGAAGAGCAACCATTTCTAAAGAAGGTAGAGCCCAGGGCAAGAATTTAACTATCTAAAAGAAATTATGACAAAGGAAACACTAATATCTGACAGATATTAAAACAAAAATGGAGAATTTTTTTTTTTTTTTTTTTTTTGATTTTCAAGACAGGGTTTCTCCGTAGCTTTTGGTTCCTGTCCTGGAACTAGCTCTTGTAGACCAGGCTGGTCTCGAACTCACAGAGATCCGCCTGCCTCTGCCTCCCGAGTGCTGGGATTAAAGGCGTGTGCCACCACCGCCCGGATGGAAATTTTTTTTAAGGTTTATTTTTAATTACATGTATAGGAGTATTTGTGTGTGGGTAGGTGTATATGTGTTGAGTAGGCCCCTAGAGCTGGAGTTACAGGTTACTGTGAGCCATGCAATGTGGGTGCTGGGAACCACACTCAGGTCCTCTGCAAGAGCATCTGTCACTTCTGAGCCATCTCTCTCCAACTTTGTGAAGAATGTCTAATGACTTATTGTCTTTAGAAAAACAATGACAACATGAAATCTGCAGGCAAATGAATGGAACTAGAAAATGAATCATGCTGAGTGAGGTAACCCAGACCGAGAAAGACAAACACGGCAGGTACTCCCTTTATATACGGATATTAGCTGTAATGTAAAGGATAACCATGCTACAATCCACAGACCCAAGAGGCTAGCTATCAAGGAGGACTCAAGGGGGACGGTCCGATCCCCATGGGGAGGAGAAATAGAAAAGATTTCATGGACCGACTGGGGGCAGGTGGGGAGGTGTGTGTGTGTGTGTGGGGGAAGTACTAAAAAAGATGATTGGAAAGTGGGGGTATTTTAGGGTGAGATCGAAACCCAGTGAAAGGGAAACTCCCAGGAATCTACGAGGATGACCACAGCTAAGACTCACAGCCAGAAGAGTTGCCTGGCCATCTCCAGTGACCAGATAAGACTTCCAGTAGAGGGAATGGAACACCAACTCATTTATATAACCTTCAACCTACAGTCTGCCTCTGCCTATGGATCTGCTGGGGTAAGGGAGGCACAGGCATTGTGGGAGTGGCCAACCAACTGGTCCAGTCTCAGGCCCATGCCATGAGAGGGAGCCCACCCCTGACACTGCCTGGAGCGCCAGGACCCACAGGCTGGAAGACCCAGAGACCTAGGATAGAACCAGACATGACTGGAGGGAAAGAAAAATGTCAATGTAATGATGCCTAATGATAGTCTGCTACATTCAAAGATTGGTGCCTTAGTTAAATTACCAGAGCAGCTTCACCTAGCAGCTGATGGAAACAGATGCAGAGGCCCACAGCCAAACAGTAGGCTGAGCTTGGGGAATCCTGCTAAAGAAAGGGAAAGGATTGTAGGAACCATAGGGATCAAGGACATTACAAGAAAACCCACAGAGTCAACTAACCTGGGCTCACAGGAGCTTATAGAGATTGAACTGACAACCAGGGAGACTATATATATGTGGCATATATGCGACAGTTGTGTAGCTTGGTCCTCTTGTGGGAATCCTGACAGCAGGAACAGGGTTATCTCCGACTCTTCTACAGGCTTTTGGGACTCTAGTCCTTACACTGGGCCACCTTGCCCAGCCTTACTTAATACAAGGGGAGGTGCTTAGTCTTACTGCAATTTGATATGCCATGTTTTGTTGATATTCAGGGGAGGGCTGTCTTTTTCTTAACAGAAACAGAGGAGTGGATTGGGGCAGGGCAGAGCGGAGATGAGGGAGGGGCTGGGAGGAGAGGAGGGAGGGAAAACTAGTCAGGATAAAAATTAAACAGCAAAAAAAGGATGTAATCAAAAGGTGTTGGGATTGGAGACAGCTCATCAGGTAAAGGTGCTTGATTCGACACCTGAGGATGTGGACCTACATTTGATCGCTGGAACTCTCATGGTAGAAGGAGAGATGCAACCTGCAAAGTGGCCTCCAATCTTCACGTGCACAACATGGTATACCCCACCAAATAAATACGTGAAACAAAAATGTTGTAAATGTCCCTGAGACGTTACAGAACAGGTACTTACTCTCAGATTCCACTTTGGGCTCCTCTAATTCATTTGACCTGGTGGCTACATTAATGTCATCTGGTGCTAGGGATGTCCTTGTATTTGATGTCCTTGTTACATCACCAATGGTTGTTTCTAGTAAGTCTGGGCTATTTAGCAATTCGACATTCAGAGGCAAGCTGTAAAAGTAACAGAAAATTTACTTAAATCAGTAAATTTATCATTAAAATACAAACAAAAAAATGTTGGAAAAATTAATTGACAAGATTTATTGAACTGGCTTTATTTACTTTTTACAATCTTTGGATATATTTTTTTCCAGTCAAGATGGAGCAAAAGGGAATGAATTGGCTTCCTGACTGAAATAACCTGAAGGCAGAAAATAAACTATTCTCCGACGACAACAAGGGGTAACAAAAGAGAATCATTCTGAGAGCCAAGAAACAGGAGATGAACGCCCTGAGAGCCTGAAGAGCACGGAGAACACGTTTAGGCCACAGTGCAGAGGCAGGGACGGGGGAGCAGGGGACTACCTTAGGTGACAGAATAGGATGAGATCTGGGAACAAACACCTGGGCTACTAATGAGGACACCACCGGTTGTGTCCTTGAGGGTGTTTGCAGGCCAATTTAACAGAAGAGGGGCACCTGGAATGTGAGCAGCACCAGATTATGGGCTGGGGGCCCAGACTGAACAAGGAAGGAAAAAGGGGGTTTGGAGAGATGGTTTAGCAGAGAAAGCATTTCCCTTGCAGGCATAAGGGCATGAGTTTAGAGCTCCAGAACCCACGGGAGGAAAGATGCAACAGGCAAAAAAATCTGTATCCCAATGCTTCTACAAGGAGATGCAAAACAGAGACAGAAACATCTCAATGATGGACAAAAGACTCTAACCAACAGCATGGGAAGGACCAGCATCAGAAGTTGTCCTTTGACCACACTCATATACAAATGTACAGACAGATTAAAACATATCACATAAAAGGGAAGAAGGAGACAGCCAGCCGAGCACTGGTGAGCACCTTATGTTTCCTGGTTAGCACCATGGCCCAAGCTGCTCCTGTCATCATATTTTCCTGAGAGGATGAACTGCATTCCTCTGAACTGGAAGTCTAAACAAATCCCTTCCCCTTAATTTGCTTCTGTCACAAAAAGGGAAAAGTAGCTGATACAAGGTCAAAGGGCGAGTGCCAGGGGAGCAAACAGGACAGGGTCCTGGAGATGAGCAGATGCATAAATGCTAATCCTGCTGGCATTTACTAGAAACCTCCTGCAAGGCCTGGGAAAGAACTACTTGAAGGGAAGTTGTGGTACTCACACTTTCTACTGACACAGTGAAAACAGAATTCACAGAGTACTCAGTATTCAGAGCACATGCTTTTGTAGTGAAGAACACTAGCCAACAGAAGCACTCTGTGTGACAGACTCACCTAGCGAATCATAGAAATGAGATCTGAAAGGCTCAAACTACTACCAGGTAAGCCACACTTAAAAACTTGGTATTCCATCACCTCAGCATCCTCTGACTTCATTTCATGGTCTTTGTTGTCCCTTTGGTTAGAGTTGAAGCTGGGGACGAAAGTTAAGTTTGCCTTGAGAAACTCGATTTGAATGAGAAAAGGGACCAGTGCTTGAGAAGTCTCAGCAGGTGAGTAACAAAGAGAAGGTGAATTGTAAGGATGGAGGCGGATTCTTAAAATGAAGTCTTTAAAGAGACAGAGTAAACTTGTAGAAAAAGTAAGAGGAATAAAGAAAAATAAGCCACGTAAAGATGGCATATAGAGAATCTGGACTCTTTATTTGAATCTTTTGGCTGTGAAGGAGCTAAGTACAGAGAGACATTTCATTGTATGAACTGCTAAGCTGGACCAGCATATTTACTTTAAAGGTATCTTGAAGGATTTGTTGCTTTAGAAAAGAGGTTCTGCTTTTGTTTCCACAGAAGATGAGAACATAAGGATTTCTTCCAGACTAATGTGGTTTGATGGACCAAGACCCCCAGAAAGGTCACCATGAGCACCTCCCAAAATTACTTTGACCCAAAAAATGCAGTAAGCATTTGGAGAGAACTATGCCCAAATTCCCTAAACGATTGTTCCAATCGCTACGTTTTCCATATGGAGGCTAGTCTATGCTTATTGAAGGTTGTGGGGTCGGGGGGCAGCTTGGGGAAGCCTTTGGGATGCTGGAGGATGTTCGGGACAGAGAGTCCTTGGCATCATGCAGGGGAGATCCAGGGAGCTGGCGGAGCCTGAGGAGGCTCGGATCTTAGATCGTAGTGATTCTGAGTCATCTCGAAAATGTCTATTCTTTTGCCCCGCCCCAGGAGAAAGAACCCTTTTACAGAGCAACTGCCCCTCCTGTTAGTGGGAGGGAAGTAGAAGAGTCACGGAGACCAGAGCCAAAATAAGACTTTTTGTGTAGCTGTCTGTATATCAGGCCATTTTTCTTTCTTTTAACTAACCATACCTCGAATGATTCTGCCCTTTATTGTTCACAAGTTTCATATCATTGAAGCAGCTGTTGGGTGAATGAGATGACTGCCGCTGTGGTCCGGGTTCCAGGCTTGGTACCTAACCCAGTGAATCAGCTGGTCCTGAGCCATCCTCGCTGAGATACCACAGCTATAATGGTCGCTATTGTCACTGCTGTGGCCTTCACTGCAGCAGCCAGAATTGCCATCAGCTACACGGTGGCTGTGGCTAGCACTGTTGATTCCCTAGCCAGACAGATTGCCACTGCTTTAGAGACCCAAAATTCCCTTAATGAGCATATTCGCCAAGGCATTTTCCAACTTAACCTACAGACTGCCCCTTTACAAGGGCAGTTAGATTTCTAAGGGATTTGCATATGGTTAGTTGCTCCCCTTCCTTAAATCATAGTTGTGGCACGCAGGGGCCAGTCAAGAACCTTAGTGCTACTGTCAGCCCTTTGAATTCATAAGGGACCATGAAACATGCAATTTCTTCCTTTTACTGCATTCCTTGAGGTTAATGAGACTAGTGTTCTTCCTATTTCCATAGATTCTCTAACTAAGGGCATTCTTTATGGCCTAGGCTTGCTGAAAAGCTGGTCTGGGACTGTCGTCACTCTAGGAACTCTAATAGCGGGAGAGTTTTTATTGCTCTGCCTTTACAACAGGCACCAGCAGCAACAACAGTAAGTGCTTTAATATTGTTGCTAAGCAGCTAATGCTTGCCCAAGTAAGCGGGCTTCCTCCAAGCGCAGTATGGGTCACATGGCCAGTGAGCCAGAGACAGGTAAGACAGGAGCCTGTCACAATCAACCTAAGATCTTGCGTGTCTTGATGACAGGTAAGATGTGAATTTGTGCTTCTGCAGTCTAAGACAGGCCTGGTCTAATTATATAGAAAAGGGGAGCTGTGAGGGACTGCAGACCCTCAGACCCTGAACTTTCTATGACCTCTTGCCTGCCGGAGTAAACAACTTGTTTTCCTATGCTTGCAGCTGCTCTGAGCACAAAACCCTCATGAGTTCCTGATAACAAGGAAGTGGTTTCCGGTGGGCTTGCAGTGGAAAATCCTGAGAGCTAGGGCGTGGCCACTATATAAGCTGCCCTGGAACACAATAAAATTGGCATTTTTGCTTCAAGAGTGGCCCACGGTCTCTATGTGTTCTTTCTCTCCAGACCCTTGCCCAACCATGGTTCCAGGCGGTGCAGGCGCCACACAAAATCACAACATACAAGGAACAAAAGGAGAAAATCATAAAACGTTTGAAAGTGTGAAACAGGTAACTACTAACTAAGGGACTACTGACTAGAAAGACTACACAATTCTAAAATCTAGCTGGGTATGGTAGCCCACACTTTTAGTTCCAGCACTCATGAGGCAGAGGCAGGCAGGTCTCTGAGTTTGAGACCAGCTTGGTCTACCCTGTATATCTGAAACTAGTCAGGGCTACAAAGTGAGCGCTCCATCTCAAAAACAATACGAAACAATCAGAGGCCAGACTGGTCTCACAGTCATTGATCTTTCTGCACAAGATCACTGGTACTTGGCCTTTTCACTGCTCAGGGTCCCCACTGAAACACAGAGCCGAGCGGACCAACTCTTCCACTTACCCATCTTCTATCACATGCCCTTTTAAATGTTGTGTCTAACAGATAGATCTTTTCTCCATCCACGGTCACAAATATTGTATCTATTTTCTAGTTATATTAAACTTAGGTCTGTTATTAATTTGGAACTAATTTTTGATATTATTTAAAAGAACAGTCTAATTTCACTATGTGTATAGGCATAAATGTAAACACATGTTTGTGTAGAGGCCAGATTGTTTTTTCCCCCAGTTTGTTTGTTTTTATTTATTTGGTTTTTCAAATCAGGACTTCTCTGTGTAGCTTTAGAACCTGTCCTGGCACTTGTACTGTAGACTAAGCTGGCCTTGAACTCTGATCCACCTGCCTCTGCCTCCTGAGTGCTGGGATTAAAGACGTGCACCACCACCACCTGGCTTGAGGCTGGAGGTTAATATTCATCTTTTTACCTAGTTTTCTGAGACACGGTCTCTCACTAAACCAGGACCTCACCAACCTGGCGAGTCTGGCTAGCTCTAAGAAGGATGCACCAGTTCCTCCGGCACAGCCCCTCACAGGCCTGTACTCACCCACCCCAGCGCTCAGGGAGCAGATGCCCACCAACACACTCAGCTTTCCCGAGTTCCGAGGACTGACCTCACAGACTCTTTACTCACTGAGCCAGCCCCCAGCCCCAATTCAGTCTATGTGGATGCCTGGCTGACTCAACACCATGAGTTCCATGGGAAGTCACGTGAGAGTGACGACATACACCTGCAATCCGAGTACTCAGGAGGCCAAGGCTGGACGATCACTATGGTGAGAGGCCAGCTCAGGCTACATACAGAGAGACTGTCACAAGCAGACTGATGGTGCACGCCTGTAATCCTAGCGATTGAGAGTTGGGGACAGAAGGACTGGGAACTGGTGCCAGTCAGAGGTGCGTGTCCTTCCACAATTAAACAACAGTAACAAAAGAACTAAAGGAGCAGAAATTATTAAAGAAAAAGGCAAGTCAGCATCTTAATATGAAAATAAAAATTTTGTATTAGAAAAAAAACACAACCAAAGTAAAATAGTGAAATGAACCAAAATTATATTAGTAAATTATATCATATACAGAAAAAATAAACCACTTAAAAAGGCTAGCAGGCTGGTTTTTAAAAAGGGATAAAATTATAAATAAGAAAGGGCAGTTTAGAGGGAAACGCAGGTGGCTCGTGAAGGAAACGTAAACATAAACTACACTGAAGACACCCACCCCGCATCTTCACTGCGGTGGTAATTTCACGGCTGATATAATGGCTGAGTTCATTCAGCTGAAAAGTTGGATACCTTTGATCTAGACTAATTAAAATGCAATAGTATACTCACAGTTAGAAAAACCCAGAGACAACGGAAGGATAAATGAAACACAGTGTTTGGTTATTGTCTGCCTACAAAAGGAGTACTGGATGGAACCTGAATGGGGCTGTGCTGTGCAAAGTGGTATGCGGGTGCAATTCTGAAACTAATATATACTGTCCACGTGGGGAAATCTGGAAACCCCAAGACTTTGGGAGCTAGGACTGAAGGAAACCTGGAAGAAGAAATCCAAGAAAGCCAAGAAGCACAAGTACCGGCTCCAGCTTTATCAGCCTGTTGACTGAGTCCAGACGCAGTGCTGTCTGCAGCAGTAGGAAGAGACCCACTGGTCAGACTGTGAGTTTAAAGACTACACCAAAATTGGTGCCTTAAAGAATGGCTGATGTCACCGGAGGTGGTGAGCAAGCCTTTAATCCCAGCACTTGGGAAGCAGAGGCAGGAGGATCTTTGTGAGTTCAAGGCCAGCCTGGTCTACAGAATTAGTTCCAGTACAGTCAGGGCTACCCATAGAAACCCTTGTCTTGAAAACACAAAAACAAAACAAAACAAAACAAATAAAAAAAGAATAGCTGATGTCACAGCTAAGTGCAGAAGCTCTGGTAAGAAGGGGGCAGGTGAGAGTGTCCAGGTGCAGTGTGATAGGGTCCCACAAGCTAAACCTGGAGCATCAGTGGACCAGCAAGCAGGCTGAATACAAGAGTTTATGAAGTCATGTGCTGCAGGCTCTTACTGCAGAATACAAGAGTTTATGAAGTCACGTGCAAGCAGACAGAGTTGCAGGCTGAATACAAGAGTTTATGAAGTCATGTGCAAGCAGACAGAGCTGCAGGCTCTTACTGCAGAATACAAGAGTTTATGAAGTCACGTGCAAGCAGACAGAACTGCAGGCTCTTACTGCAGAATACAAGTTTATGAAGTCACGTGCAAGCAGACAGAGCTGCAGGCTGAATACAAGAGTTTATGAAGTCATGTGCAAGCAGACAGAGCTGCAGGCTCTTACTGCAGAAAACAAGAGTTTATGAAGTCATGTGCAAGCAGACAGAGCTGCAGGCTCTTACTGCAGAATACAAGTTTATGAAGTCATGTGCAAGCAGACAGAGCTGCAGGCTGAATACAAGAGTTTATGAAGTCATGTGCAAGCAGACAGAGCTGCAGGCTCTTACTGCAGAATACAAGAGTTTATGAAGTCACGTGCAAGCAGACAGAGCTGCAGGCTCTTACTGCAGAATACAAGAGTTTATGAAGTCATGTGCAAGCAGACAGAGCTGCAGGCTCTTACTGCAGAATACAAGTTTATGAAGTCACGTGCAAGCAGACAGAGCTGCAGGCTGAATACAAGAGTTTATGAAGTCATGTGCAAGCAGACAGAGCTGCAGGCTCTTACTGCAGAATACCAACTTACCAGATCAGAATGATATTTGGCAACCATCACAAATGATACCTAATTTTTACAATCAGGTTACATAAAAAATGTTATCTTTTAAAAATTACATTTTAATTTATTTATTGTGTATGCCACAGAGCAGATGTGGAGGTCAGAGAACTTGTGTGGGAATCAGTTCCCTTCTTCCACCATTTGGGTCCTGGGGACTGAACCCATGTGGTTGACCTTGGCAGCACGTGCCTTGCCTGCGTGATCTCCCTGGCCCTGGGTTATGTTTTTGAGGGAGAGTAAAATAATTATAAACATAAGTAGCTTGAGAACATAAAACTTGATAGATATATGGGCTGGAGAGATGGCTCAGTGGTTAAGAGCACTTGTTGCTCTTGCAAAGGATCTGGGTTCAATTCCCAGCAAGTGCATGGTGGCTCATGACCATCAGTAACTCTAGTTCCAGGGGCAGACTGTGAGGCTCTCTTTTGAGTCTTTAGGGACCGGGCATGCACATGGTACAATTTATACATACATACATGCAAACAGAACACTCATACATATAAAATCTTAAAAAAGAATGCCAAATATATTTTTAAAAATTTGATATATATTACTTTTAAGTATTACAATCAAATAACCAAATACTGGTAATGGGACAAACAGACATCAAGTGTTCTCTTGTCTGATGAATTATAAACATATCATAGTCCTTGTCAATAACGTATAACCTGGACTCAACCATGAGGAACATTCAGGTTAATCTAAACTGTCTGAAACATACTATTTAAGAACACAAATTTTAGCCGGGCGGTGGTGGCGCACGCCTTTAATCCCAGCACTTGGGAGGCAGAGGCAGGCGGATCTCTGTGAGTTCGAGACCAGCCTGGTCTACAAGAGCTAGTTCCAGGACAGGCTCCAAAACCACACAGAGAAACCCTGTCTCGAAAAACCAAAAAAAAAAAAAAAAAAAAGAACACAAATTTAAAAAAAATAGGCATGGCTAAGGAAGCATTACTAAGTTAATAGAAGCATTAGTAGATTAATAGACCCAAGAAACACAATAAACTACTAAATATAATCTGGCATGGGTCAAAGATATTGATACAAATGAAAGCATTAGGGAAAACGAGAGGTTGGAATGTGGAAGGAACTATAACAGTGGTTTTTTTCTCTTTTTATCATAATTTTTTGATTTAAATTCTGTATATTATTTCTGTGTGTGGATATGTGCAGGTAGGTGCCCTCTGAGGCTAGAGCAGAGACACAAGCAATTGTGACTCACCTGATCTGGGTGCTTGGGACCAAGCTCATGCCCTCTGCAGGACTGGTACTCACTTTTAACCACTGAGCCATCTCTTTAGCTCCTTCATTTTCTGAATCTATGCAGTAACTGCCTCATAGATATGGAAAAAATTATTGTGTTTTTCTCCTAAAATATACGCACTGAAGAATCTGAAGGTTAAAACTCATTATCTGCAAATTACTGTCAATGAATTCAGGGAGGGAAATCCACTTTTGCCCCTGAAAAAGGACATCTTTTAAAGGAGGAATTGGCATGTTATTCTCTTCTATAAAATTTACTATAGGCTCCGAACAAAGCAGACTCTTCTCCTGTGCCTCGGGTGCAGGGTTCCTTGTTTAGCTCCTTCAGAACTCTTCCTTGAAGAAGCTCTTCCTGCCAGTTTTTATTCTATCCTTCACCATGTTCCTTTCTCCCGATGCCTCTGAACTAGTGGAAACCTATTTTCTGTGGCTCATTCCTTATCTCAACTGGATCATCTTTTCCAATTCTACCTCTCATACTTTTACTTACAATCACTGCATATTTGTCTGCGTGTACACTGGCAGCCTTCCGCAAGCGTGTGCCATTCATTATGGGAGGAACTGTCAAGTCACTGCTCTAGTCTAAGAGTCTAGGACGGTACACATACAAAAAATGTACTTAAGAAGCCACTGTATCCCCCTATATTCCATGCATGCTAGGCAAAATACTCTACCATTAAGCTATATTCCTAGTCCTCTTTTTACTTTTTAAGACAGGATTTTACTCAGCAGGCCATGAATTTACATCCTCCTGTCTCAGCCTCCCAAACAGCTCAGAATAAAAGATCAAGCCACCAGATTCAGTTATGAGCTACTAATTTTGACATATAATTAAGTGGAAATACCACTTAGGCGTAAGAAAAACCCTTGTGAGATCTCAAACGCTCGTCTCAGGCCTACTGGAGATGGTACACTTAAGGCTTAGTGTTGGGGAAGAGGAAAAATTCTGGGACTATGGCTTGAGGTACCACTCCTGACGTAGAATGCTGCTATGACACTTCAATAACAGGCTTTTATATGTATAAATATGTTTTCTATTGAAGCATTAGTGTAGGAGGTCCTTCTATGTGTTGCTTGTATTGGTTAATGAATAAAGAAACTACTTTGGACTGATAGTGGTGCAGAACAATTGTCTACATTCTGTCAATTATGTTTTAAATAAATGCTGATTGGCCAGTAGCCAGGCAGGAAGTATAGGCAGGACAACCAGACAGGAAGTAGACGCTGGGTCAATGAGAACAGGAGAATTCTGGGAAGGAGAAGCCTTTTCCTCCCCAGTCCTGTCCAGACACTGAAGAAGGAAGATGTGACCTGCCCTGCTGAAAAAGGTACTGAGTCATGTGGCTAACACAGATAAGAATAATGGGCTAATATAAGTTATAAAAGTTAATAAGAAGCCTGAGCTAATGGGCCAATCAGTTTATAACTAATGTAGACTCTCTGTGTGATTTTCTTTGGGACTAAATGGCTTCAGGAACCGGGCAGGACAGAAACCCCAACAACAAGCCCCCCTGTTACATGATAGGGCAGAACTTAGGTAGGTGGAGAAGACAGAACTGAATGCTGAGAGGAAGAAAGGTAGAGTCAGAGAGAGAGACGCCATGGATTCGCCTGGATCCACTGTAGACAGACATTGGGAATTTTATCCGGTAAGTTACTGCCACATGACGATACACAGATTAATAAAAATGGGTTAAATTAAGATGTAAGACTTAGCCAATAAGAAACTAGGGTTAATGGGCCAAACAGTGATTTAATTAATAAAATTTCTGTGTGGTTATTTCGGGGTTAAGCCAGCTGGGCGGCCAGGATGAACAAGCAGGCCCTCTTCTTGCAACAAAGCATGATTAATAAAAACTCATGGTCAGAAATTGGGGTTCAACCTGAAGATCCAAAAAGCAAAACAGCCAACCACTGGCTCTTACCTCAACCTCAGTCTGAAATGGTAATCCTGCCTCCAGGAATCTCAGAATGAGACTGTCTCTGAGAGCTCCCCCCTACCCCCTGACAGTTTTATAATCCTCTCTAGGGCAGGGATTAAGGCATGCACTACCCCATTTCTATGGCAATTAGTATGGCTACTGGGATTAAAGGTGCATGCTATCATAACCTGGTCTGTAAGGCTGACCAGTAGGACTGTTTTATTCTTAGATCTTCAGGCAGTCTTTATTTACTAAAATACAATTGAAATGCCACTACATTCTATTGTCTTGGTTATTGGTATACAGGATGTGGGTGACATTTCACCATCTTCAGGAACTGACAATCCAGGGGCTCATTGTTTAGCCTAGTCTACCTGGCAGGTTCTAGGTTAGTGACAATTTTATTTTTAAGGAATATGTGTACAAAATATACATGGCTTGATTACCTTTTTGAAAAGCTAGGCCCATATCTCAGATACAACTTCTTCCTGCCTCATTCTCCCAAATTCTGGGATTGCAAGCATAAGCCAACAAATTTGGCTTCTAAATGGTTCAGAGCAGTGTGTGTTAGAGAGAGTGGGAGAGCGGGGGGAGAGGTGGGAGGGAGTGAGAGTGTCCCTTGCTTCTGCTGCTGTACTAGGATTCTCCTATGTCTGCCTCCCATCTCACAGTGAAGGTGCTGAGATTACTGCTGGCTTTGCGTGGGGTTCCAGGAACAGAGCTCAGGCTGTCAGGCTTGTGTACTGGCACCTGTATGATGGAGCCATCTCCTCCACTTTGTACTTGTTTTACTTGCCACATACAACATGGATGCAGCATATATATATATTTTTTTTTTTGGTTTTTCGAGACAGGGTTTCTCTGTAGCTTTGGGGCCTGTCCTGGAACTCCCTTGGTAGACCAGGCTGGCCTCGAACTCACAGAGATCCGCCTGTCTCTGCCTCCCAAGTGCTGGGATTACAGGCGTGCGCCACCACCGCCCGGCCCGGATGCAGCATATATTACCATCGGTCTTTCCAGGGCCATCTTCAAAGCAGAATGGCTAGTGCATTCCTTCCACCTTTTTACCCTAGGCCCTGCCAAGGCTGGCGTGTGCATGCTCTCTCTGTCTCTGTCTCTCTCTGTCTCTGTCTCTGTCTCTCTCTCTCTCTACCTACCTACCTACCTACCTACCTGTCTAGGTTCTCAGACTACCCAAATTAGAACTCTCAAAGTTGTCTTTTGGATGAATGACATATGTATTTCTTCACCTACCTAAGTACCTTACAGCGCTCTAAGAAGGAAATGTTTGGAGTAAATATTTGTGCTGTCCTTCTAGAATAATGCCAGGCCCAGAAGCATCATCACCATTTAGACTTAGACTTTACTCAACTGTGATTAGACATTCCTCAATTACATACACCATGTATTTTGCTACTTTAAAATTTCTTTTGCCAGGGAAGTCCAGTTGTAAGAAGCTACTTCTGCTGCTATGGACCTCAGTCTGTAATTACCCAGAGCTTCTTCACCTCAAGCTCCCTTTCCGAAGGCTTAGATTTCCGAATGGCATGCCCATATCTGGCATTTGGAAAACTGCCTGTTCCCAGCTTGCCAATTTCTTGAAATAAAGGACAATGGTTCGAGTGTATTTCACATGGCATTCACTTATTCAAATAATATGTACAAAGTTTATGTTCTCATGATAAGCAAATGTTTTCCTTTAATGGAACTGTCAAGCTACTGAATACAGATAACAAATCCATAATCAGTACTATAAAAGATGAAGTGAGGAGAAAAAAATAAAGGTGCCATGACTAGAGAACGTTATGATTAAGGGTACACACAACTATTTCAGAGTCGTTAGGATACACTACAGATAAGAAACTTAAAGATGACATGACTTGTTCTTGGTGTGGGCTACCTCCTGACTGAGTTATTAGTCAGGTAGGCCCCAGAGACTCCCCCAGACAACAAAGGCATTTGCTCTTGCTCTTGGCCACTGTGGTGATTTGAAACGAAGTGGTTCCCAAAGGGAGTGGCACTACTAATAGGTGTGGCCTTGCTGGAATTGTGTTGCTGTGGGGTGGGTTTTGAGGTTTCCTGTGCTCAAACTAAGCCCAGTGTCACAGTTCACTTCTGGTTGCTGGCAGGTCATGTGTAGAGCTCTCAGTGCTTCCCTAGCCCTATGCTTACCTGCACACCACCATGTCCTCATCATGATAATGGACTAAACCTCTGAAACTGTAAGCCAACCCAATTAAAATGTTTTCTTTTTAAGAGTTGCCATGGTCATGGTGTCTCTTCACAGCAACAGAAACCCTAAGTAAGACAGAAGCCGGTACCAGGGCCTGGGGTATTGCTGTTAGGCTGGACCACGTTTTGTTTGAAGGAATACAGACAGAGATTGTGGATCAGAAAAGCAACTCAACACTGAAGTGCCGTTTAAAGGATCATTCCAGTAGGAGCACGGGAGACTGTGGTGCTGAGTGTGACCTGATGAACTGTGGGGACCTGGGGGCCTGGCTCAAGAGTTTCAGAGAATTTTAGTACATTACTTAGCAATTCTCCTTGTGATATTTTGGTGAAGAATGTGGATACTTTTTGTTTCTTTCTGAAGTCTTGCCTGAGGCTAAAGTGATGAGCTGTGGATTAATTCCGTTGGCAAAGGAAATCTCAAAACAGCCAAGTGTAGACTCTGTTGTGTGGTTACTAATGTTAACTCTAATGAAGATTTATAATAAAGAGGAGCAATCTGAGCAAGGAAAAATAAAAAAAAATGTACAATTTGAGAAAAAGGAACACCAGGAACTGGAATGAAGCTAAACCCTGCGCTCAAGGTGATAAACAGATTAAGAAATAGAATAAAGGGAGTGGTGACCTCAGAGCAAGATCCCACCCAGCTAACTTCTCAATTTGTGAAAGGAAATAAAAAGCTTAGAGCCAGCTGTGATGGTGTGGGCCTTTAATCCCAGCACTCAGAAGGCAGAGGCTGGTGGATCTCTGAGTTTGAGGTCAGCCTGGTCTACAGAGCAAGTTCCAGAATAGGCAAGTTTAGGCAGTGAAGGAAACCATGGAAACCAGAAAGCTGGTGAAGATGAAACTGAACAAGGGAGCCATGTTCCAGCCCCAGCAAGCAGCAGAACTTGGCAGCTTCAGCCACATAGTTATGGCTTTAGAGTCAAGGATAGGAGAGTCAAGGAGAAAGGCATTATGGAATTTCCCTCCGTGACTAAGGAAAGCCGCTGAGGCCAGGCATGTGTCAGCAGTGTCCCCACAAGGAGGCCCAGAGAGGCCACTGTGTGGAGCTGTGAATCTGCAGCCTGGATTGCCTTGGAGACCCCGGATGCTGGAGATAGAGCTGTGGGCTATCTGCTGGGGAGAGCTGCTGAGGGGGTGGAACCAGCCCAGAAGAAAGAAGTGTGCTTCAGCTAACAAAGTTGAATGGAGCTGGCAATCTGAAGAATATTTTAACGTCAGACATGGAGATTCAAGCTGGAGTTTGCCCAGCTGGTTTTCAGTCCTTACTATGCCCCCTTTCCTATGTTTTGGAATGGTCCCATCTCTATGTTGGAAGTATACGATCTGCTATTTGATTTTGACCTTACAGGGGGATTACAGTGAAGAAACTTTGGACTTTGAAACAAGTTTAAGACTGTTATATACTATGGGGAATTTTGAAGTTGGGCTGAATGCATTTCTGCATCATGATATGTCTATAAGCCTTTGGGGGCTGGGGAGTGGAAAAGGATAGCTTGAAAAAAATGGCCCCCAAAAGAAGTAGCACTATTATGAGGTGTGGCCTTCTTGGAGGAAGTGTGTCACTGTGTGAGTGGGATTTGAGGTTTCCTATGATTAAGGTAAGTGTCATAGCTCACTTCCTGTTGCCTGAGGGTCAAGACATAGAACCCTCAGTTCCTTCTCCTGCACCAGGTCTGCCTGCATGCTGCCATGATGATAATGGACTAAACTTCTGAAGCTGTAAGTCACCCCCAATTAAGTATTTTCCTTTTTAAGAGTTGCTGTGGACACGGTGTCCCTTCACAGCAATAGAAATGCTGAGACTGTCACTCAGCAGAACCAGATGGTAAGATCCCATTGCTGTAGACACCATACACTCAGGTGGCAGTGTCTTGAGAAATCAAGCTGGCAATGACCTGGGATCTTCTGCTGTCTGCTGGCTAGCTTGTATAGTGCCAGAAGTGCTATGTAGGACACGAGGGGAGAAAAGTCACCTACAGTTTTACCCAGCAGTAGACCCTGTATGCTATAATATTGACCCACTACACAATTTATGACCACTAGTGCATTAGTGATATGAATGTTTTGGGGGTAACCAACCTCTTTCTGATTCAATTTGAGGGCTGCTCCACAGAAGAATTCCATGACTGCTACTGCAAACCTACTGAGAAGCCAATACAATAGCTGCCATATCACAGACCCGGAGAACCAACTTACCGTTAGCTTGTTAGATGGACATATTGCCAAACTGCCTTCTAAATATTTGTGTTCAAGTCTACCCATAGATTAGTGCTGCTTTCAACTTTGGTCAGTGTGACTTATTTTTGCAGTGGGTGGTGGTTAAAATAGAGATAATTGATCAAAATGCTAAGATTAAGTGACTGTAACAAAACATCTATATGAATCCAGGGAACCAGAGGATGGAGAAGAGTGCTGTAAAATGCTCTTTTCCAGACACCACGCAGCTGTTGAACTCGGGAACTCGCTGGAGCTACGGCTACTCATAAGCATTCCACCATGAATAGTCTCTATCTGTGGAGCTACTGGTAGTAAGTGGCTACTGGAGGAGGAGTCACCGTTCTTCAGGGACGTAGATTCTGGCTAATTTTCTTGTCATTCAGTAAATAACCACACACACCCATGTAAGCAAACCTAATTAAACACAGCAGGTTATTATTTTAAAAAAGAGAAACTCATTGGGAAGAGGGATTCCAGGAGTGGGAGATAAATGGAGTGGAATAAAAAGACATTATATGTAAGAAAATTTCAAAGAATAAAAATTGTATTAAAAAAAACCCTGAAAATGTTGAAATGAATTATATGAACTTTTAGGTCAGAGTGGCATCTAGCAGTGCGATACAAACAGCAAGGGATAGAGGTGAGTCACTGGAGCCAAATGAGCGAGATCAAGACTGGCAGGAAATCAGAAGTGGGAGAATGTTTACCAATGTGAGGATTTGTTTTAGCTGTTGAGGGAAATAGTAGAAGGGTTGAGCAGAGGGTAGTATGATCTAAGTTATGGCTGCAATGGCTACTGAAGGGAAAAATCAAATAATCAAAGAATAAGGGCTGGAGTCAGGTAAGAGGTAGATACCAGGACAGAAAACTGAAAGGGGTAGCGGAGTAGAGATGGCAGCCAGTGTTGGATTCTGGACACATTTTGTTAACTCATAGGATTTCCCAGTTGATAGGTGTGAGACAAACAGGAGCAAAGGTGATGTTTAGTATGCATGGAATCTGCAGAGCCCTCTGCACTCCAAGGGTTCTGATTCAAAAGCTCTAGCCAGAACTAAGGCATACTGACAATAGGAGAGTAAGAACCGTGATCGGTCAAGTTAGGAAAATCTGTAGAGATGGAAAAGCTAATGAGGTCAAAAGACCAGTTGCTTAATTTGGAACTCTTAAATCTGGGATGCCACAGTACCACAATTTCCCCCTAAATCCATGGCTTCAATCTAATCATATGCAAAAAACACACAAATCCAATCTGAGGGCATTCTGATTAAAGGTGACTTGATGCAACATGGGACCTTGCATTAGATCCTGGAACTTCTCCATCTTAGAAAGCAGCAATGGTAACTTTAGGGGTTTTCTGTTACGTGTGCACACATGCTTGTGTAGAGGTCAATGAACAACCTCAACTAGCTGGTGATGGGCACCAGCAATCTTCTTGACTTCACTTCTCCAGCACTGAGATTACAACTGAAAACCACTACACCTGGATTTTTAAAAACATGGCTTCTTGGAACTGATCTAATGCATGAAACACTACCAACTGATTCCCCCAACCCATTAGGAAAAAGAAAAAATGAGGGCTGTGTGGGAGTTCTCATCAGCATCTTTGCAACTCTCAGTAAGCCCAACATTATTTTCAAATACTTTCTTAAAAATGAGATACCTATAATATGTAAATAAAAATGTCAAACAGGCAGTATAATATGTATATCTGGAAATAAAGAAGCAGACTCATGAGGCAAGTGAGAAACTATAAGTATATACATAACCTTTTCAGTTTTTTTGTGTGGTGTATGCATGTACCGTGTGTGCACATGTGGAAACCAGAGGAAAACATCGGGTGTTTTCCTCAGTCACTGTTCACTTATAGCCTCTGCAACAAGGTTTCTCACTAACCCTGACTAGGTTATCTCAGCAAGTCCTGGGGCCCTCCTGTCTCTTCCTCCATTTCTCTAGCACTGGGTTTTAGATATATACCACTGTGTCCTGATTTTATGTGGATGCTGAGGATCCAAACTCAGGTTCTCTTGTTTGGACATCAGCACTTTACCTGCCGAACCATTTCCTTAGCCCCACAGATAGCCTTTAATATGATAACACTGGATGAAATTACCTACAGTGAATCCATACAAAAAGGGTCCTAAACAGTTTATAGGGCTAGGCAGAGGAGGACTGGCAAAGAAAACTACAAATATTAGGGAGGTTAGGAGACAAGAGAGTGATGTTCTTAAGTGAAGAAGGTATTTCATGGGGGAAGAAAGCAATTGGTATGAACGCTAATAAATTTCACTGTAAATTGATTATGGGTAGAGAAATGTAGAGGTCACCTGTGAACCAAGCAAAGCAATTCGGCAGAGGTATTAATATGCACTTCCTAAAACTAAGTTCCTATCTCTTTTTTTTAAACATTTATTTATTTATTATGAATACAATATTCTGTCTGTGTATATGCCTGAAGGCCAGAAGAGGGCGCCAGACCTCTTTATAGATGGTTTTGAGCCACCATGTGGTTGCTGGGAATTGAACTCAGGACCTTTGGAAGAGCAGGCAATGCTCTTAACCACTGAGCCATCTCTCCAGCTCCTAAGTTCCTATCTCTTATAAAACATACAATACAGTGATCGAGACAGCACTGTTTACTGGAAAGCCACTGTTAACATATGTGAATTTCTTCTGCAGTGTTGTACTCTTTGTGCAGTATGCACCCTGCATGATCCTATTAAGTCCTTTTGTGTTCAAGACAAGTCCAACTTGGCTTAAAAGACAAGAGAATGTACTGAGCAGACAACTCTCTGGAGGCAAAGGTTTCTCATTACCAGTAGAACAAAGAAATGAGGCAATAGACAAGAATTAAGGGAACTTTCTTTTTAAATACTCTAACAGGGTATTTTTGTGCTGATAAGAATATGCCAGTTGGGAAAAATCTGCTAGCACAGAAGAGAAGGTAGAATACAGAACAGAGGACTCACCGGGGCACTGACAGGAGAGATGCTCAGACAGACACATCCACTGATCAGAGTGAGTGCACAGAAGAGCTGACTGCTTAGTTTCTCACAGAACAGAACAGAACAGAACAGAACAGAACAGAACAGAACAGAATTCAGACTTTAAAATGAGGAGGCCATTATAGCTTGAAGGAGGAGAAATACTGCCCCAGTAGAGTGAAGAATCACTTTAGGGAATGTGATTAGGGTAACAGAGAGCAGTGAACTCTGTGGCCACACTTATGTGACTCCAATAAAAATGTCATGTGTATTTCATATTCACCATTTAGAGGCGCAGCTAGATTTAACCAAAAGTGAACAGAGAAAGGCCAAGAAACTTTAGGACATACAAAAACAGTGAGTATATATATAGAAGGGATAATCAAAGAGGGATTTTGATTGACAGTTAAGTAAGGACAGAGAGGGCTCGCCTCAGGGAAAGCACTTGTCCTGCAAGCCTGATGGCCCGAGTTTCCAAGGCTAACTCCCAAAAGCTGTCCTCTGACCTCCACATGTGTGTGATGGAAGGCATTCCTAAACTTGCAGACAAGAATGTTTATTAAAATGTATCCCAGTGCTTGGGGAGGCAGAGGCAGGTGGGTTTCTGAGATCGAGGCCAGCTTGCTCCATACCAGCGGTTCTCGACCTTCACAACAATTCCTCATCTTGTGATGACCCCAGCCATAATATTACTTCACTGCTACTTCATAACTGTAATTCTGCTACTGTTATGAATTATAATGTAAATATCTGATATGCAGGACATCTTATGTGTGACCCTGGTGAAAAGGTTTGATGCCCAAAGGAGTCATAGTCCACAGGTTGAGAACCACTGCTCTACATTATGCTCCAGGAAAGCCAGGACTACATACAGAGACCCCCACCTAAAAAAAAAAAGATTATGATTTTTAAATACTTTTCACTTAAAAACTTAAAAATGAATTCCCAAGACCTCCTTAGTCAATCAATTCATTTTTTTGGGGGGGGGATCAATAGTCACCACCTTTCCAATTCATCAAATACTTTTGTTTATTTGCTTGTCTTTTGAGGCAAGTCTCATGCAGCTCAGACTAGCTCTAAACTAACTCACTATGTAGCACAGGATAACCCGAAATTCTGGATCTTTCTGTTTCCATCTCCCAGGTGCTAGATCACCATATTTCCAATTCACCACATTACTGCTTAAAGAGGATTGTGAAATCTGACTGATAACCTGGATACACATAATTATCCAAATCTTCCCTTCTTTCCAAACACTCCCCAAGGTATTGCTAATGCTAATTCTCCCCAAGGAAGAATTAATGTAATTTATTAAATCTAGCTTTTCAAACTCCTAGAGACTAAAGCTCCATGGCTGGACTACAGGCAAACCTATGCTATGTGAAATGGCCCACTCTGAGGTGCTCCGCATACCCTCTCAGCGCAGCTACACTAGCTCTACAGACAGGCAAGCTAGCAACCGCCTTCCCACTATTAGCCCTTAGTTTAGAAGCAATGACTAGCACCTGTAGCAAGGTATTTACTAAATATTCAATTTGTTGCAAATCCTAGCCACAAACTGAAGGCACCTACATTCTTCTTTATTAAAATTAGCTAAACCAAAACTTTTTTGCCCAACAACAGCAACAAATAAAATTACTGCTGTTGAATCTATTTTTAAAAAGGAGGTGGAAGATTATGATACTCAAGAAGTCTTCAGTCCCAATCCTCAGAGAATGTTGCTCTCCAGGTCAGGTTATCTTTTTCCTGCCAGTATAAACACAATGCTTGCCAGCTGTCAGGAACACATTGTAAAAAGCTCACTCAAGTTCTGCCACCTCCAACTGAGGCCACAGCTAGCTGCTTCTTGGGAACACAACCTTAGCCAATTAATTAGTGAAAAAAAATCGTGAGAACAAGAATGTGTTCTCAACCAGTAACAAGGTCACAGACTGCTTTTCAACATCTTTAAACAGATGCACTGCTCAAAGTACAAGTACTAACCAGCTACAGGCAGGAATCAATGAAATGATATTTAACATATTGTATGTGGGAAGTGGTGTGATTCATGTGCGTGTTCATTTTTCTTAAAATTAATTTGTGTACATGTGTGTGTTCCATGCCACCATGTGGAGATCAGAGGATAACCTGTAATAATTAGTCCCAGGGATCAAACTTAGGTCACTAGGTTGGTGGCAAGAACCTTTAACCTGTCTTTTTGGTTAAATTATGACATCATAATTTCTATACCACCAAGATTATATTCCAAAGTCAAGCCTTTATGTCAAAGCATTTTACATGTGAGTGCTCATAACAATTCTGAAAGAAAGACATAATTAATGTTGTGGTATAATTTATGTTAAAATAAAAGAAGGATTGGCAAGACAGCTCAGCAGGTAGAAGAACTCGCCTTGCAAGCCTGGTAAGCTGAGCTCAGGTTCTAGGAACCATATGAGGTGGGAGGAAGTGACTCCACAAAGTTGTTCTCTGACCTGCACATGTACCATGGAATGTACACACAGTAACAATGAAAAATAAAACTAAAACCTAAGAGAAACATTAAGTATTACTGGCACCAATGCTTTATTTTTATAAATCTGTATAAGCGCTAATATTAAGAATAAAATAAATGTATGCAATGTGGTATTATTTTCAAATCTAATGCCTAACAAACTTAAAATCAGAGGAATTGGAAATCTAGGTTAGGAAAGAAGAGCTTGTTGACAGAAAGGCTAGAGCACCAATGTTTGAGCCTATCCACGCTTCCACCATCAGAACAATCATTTCCCAGCCGCTGTGGTTCATGTTTGTGACTACAAACGGGCAGGAGTGAAGCCAGGTCCCTGCACAGAAGTACCCTTATTTCTCTTGAAAATCAAGACTCAGGACTGTCCTAGCAACCTCCCCTAGCTACTGATTTGGCAAAATGGAAAGACAAAATTGTCACAGGACCATATAAAAGTCACCTAGCAATGTTAACAAATCAAAATCATTACATCAATCAAATTTCTAGTAAATACCTCTGTAGTAAAGCAGAGAAATAATAAGCTGTGGATGGAACACTTACCATGTGCAAGGCCCTGGCTTCAATCCCCAGCACTGGGAGGAGGGCATGCAAATTAACTGTATTACCCTAAAAACAAGCTGCCTCACTGTTTAAATACTACAAACACTCAGTATAATTTTCATCATCTTTAAACAGATGGCATCGCTCAAAGTACACTTAGTAAAATTTTTAAGTCATATATATGTTCTATATATGTTTTTATATCCTGATATATTTACATAGTAACTTTTACATGTCAGGTAATGTTAGCAATTAATAATTTCCACTCAAGAGTTTAACCTTTTACAGCTGACCTAACACTTGTCTGTAAGTGTGCACACTGGGGTGCATGTTTGTAGGTCACTTCTCCGTAAAAAAGATGTTTTTACTTTTGTGTATTTTGTCTGGCCTGGAACTTGCTACGTAACTGAGCTGACCTTGAACTCCTGTTCCTCACTAAGTACTGGGATTACAGGCATGTGCTAGGACTCTCAATTTATTATTTGAATTAAGCTGGTACAATATTAAAATGTTTGTATATTAGCTGCTTTAAATACCAGGTGTATTAGTTTATCCTCAACGTCTAACAGCCCTGGTGACTGACAACACTTGGATCTTATTGAGCCCTTTGTGCTGACTATAGGAGACCGGAGAACCCTTCCTCTTAGTGCGCTCTTTCTAGCGGCCTTCTTCAGGACATAAGCGGTTAATGCTTTCTGGCTGGTGTAGGAGGGTCTTCTTTCTACATGTTGCTTTCATTGGTCAAATAAAGAAACTGCCTTGGCTTTTTGATAGTGCAGAATTTAGATAGGTGGAGTAGACTGAACAGAATGCTGGGAGAAAGAAAGCAGAGTCAGGCAGACGCCATGGCTCTCCTCTCTGAGATGGACGCTGGTTAGACTCATGCTGGTCAACCACAGTCAAGTGGCAATACACAATAATAGAGATGGGTTAAACTAATATGTGAGAGTTAGCCAAGAAGAGGCTAGAACTAATGGGCTCGGCAGTGTTTAAATGAATACAGTTTCTGTGTAATTATTTCGGGTGTAAACTAACCAGGAGGCTGGGCGCAGGGAACGCAGCCCCTTTTACAACATCTGGCTGCAATGGGTAGCATGCAGATAAGAATTTAACTGGTTGTTCTTGAATTTCTTGTACAATAAATAATTTTTTTTACAATCTTCAAATTAAAAAAATAAAAAAACAGGCACAGACAAAGACTTCTGTAACTTCATTTAAAATGTCTATGTGATTAGCATTTCAAGATTGGAAAAATGAGATCATACTTATAGACAGGTTAAAAACCTAAGAATTTTGATTTTTCTTGAGGGTCTAATACTCATGGCAATCCTCCTGCCTCACCCTCTTTCATGGATGAACTACCATACCCAGCAGAATAGTTTTAACCATAAAAGAATGATCACCAGCTCATTTATGAAGATCACTAGCTTTTCTTTTTCAACTACACCATCTATAAAAACACCACAGAAATGTCAGCTATATTCACTAGAACCAGCCAAACACTGCTCCATACACAAACACAGGGCTCTGTGCTGACGATTCCCTTTCATCAGAAGGACAACACCATAGCATGTGCTTCTGGAAGGGTTCTCTAGTCTAGACTATTTATTTTGTGACATTGAGATAGTGGTCTCACTATGTTGCTCAGGTTTGTTTCAAACTCCCAGGCGTGAAGGAACCTTCTACTTCAGTCTTCAAAACAGATGGAATTATATGTGCAGGTTAGCTTCAAAATCTGATTTTTCATAGTTACTTTTATTTGTATGTGTGCACACATAGTTGTCAAAGAGCAACTTGGAGTAGCCCCTTGTCTCCTTCTACACGTGGGCTCCAGGGTCAAATGCAGGGCATCAGAGTTAAGGACACGTGGCCTTACCTTCTGAATCACTCACTCTCCACTTCAAGTCTAAGACTCTGGTCACTGAACAGATAGTACAATGAGAGTAGAAATATGGTACAGACATTTATTTATCCAGGTTGAACCACTGGTAAACCTCGCTGCCACAGAAACGTGTATGGCCATCTTGAGGCCATCAGTCGAGAGCAGGTATTTACAGTGCAGGTTCAATAGCCCATATCCAAAATTCTTGGAACCAGAAATGTTTTCCAGTTCAGTTTAGATTTTCAAATATTTGCATGTGCACACACGAACATGTACACGCACGCACGCACACACACCTGAGTCATCTATGTTTCACAGACGTGGCCTGACAGTTAACAGATGGAATACTTTTGCTCTGCTTGCTGCTGCTGCCTTTAAACTGTAACCTATGACAGGCAGGAAACTGTTACCATATCAGTTATCTGGGGACTTAGGATTTTAGAGCAGAGATGATCAGCTTATTGATATGAGAGCTGAACGCACATGGGACCCTTAGGAGACACGACTTGACTCAACGTTGCAAACGAGACTTTGGGTGATTGCCCAGGTAGTCAGTTGTCTCTGTCAATTGTTGCACATTTTGGATATATCTCGTTTGTTAAGTAATATTTTCCCTTCTCAGATCTTTGACGGAGTTGAAGATTATATAATTGTAGTTACTCTCTTCATTATTTAGACTCCTTGAGATAGAATGTTTAGCAAAACTTTTGTTCTCAATATTGTTTGTTATATTTATTGTTATTATTGTATATAGTTGTATTTGGTTTAGTTCTGTCTTATTTAGACGAAAAGGGGAGATGTAGGGATAAGTCCCGCCCCTAAGGGGGCGTGTTCGCCTCGGGCTAATGTTTGCCTATAAATTTGGCGAGCGTGCTCCTAGCCGCTGCTTCTGCTTTCCTGGTCTCCGCAGGAACGGTGGTTCTGTAAGTCTATTTCTACATTAAAGCTATATATATATACATTTTTTACAATCTGTCTGCATTCGTTTACGCCGTTACAAACCAATACTTCCTCTGACCTCCAGAGGCACCACACTAATGTTGTACAGAGATACACAGACATACATGCAGGTGAAACACCCATTCACAGAAAATAAACAAGAATAAACAAGTCTTAAAAAGAAAAAGAAAAAACAAACACCATAGAGAATATTTAGTAACTATAACCTAAGCAAAAAAGAAACAAACAAACAAAACAAAGCAAAAGAAACCTCAAAGGGTCATACAATTAGTGCCTATTTAAAGCACCCTCTGTAATGATTGTCTTAAAAGTTGGGCTATCTAACTCTTACTCAGGATTGTTAATATTTTGAACATCCATCCCATATCTATTTATAACAAATTTAGGCAATGATCCCCTTATATGATGATAAAGCAGATCAAGACTTGCCCAGATTTCATGCTCTAAATGTTTTGGTTTACACATTTGTCTTCTACCAACAAGCCCCATTATATCTGTATCAGGAACCTACTATCAAATCCTACTGAAGTTGTCTTCCTTGCCCAGCAGGGAGAACCAGTAGGACGAAGCCAACCTCTGAGGTAAGCAGGATCAGTAAACAATAGGTTGTTTATTAAAAAGCTTTTTAGTTCAAAAGTATCAACAGTTCTCAAAATAAACTTTCAAATTTCTCCTTACATAAACTTCAGAAACTTTTCCAAAATTTAAAATATCTGTAAGAAGAAATACTGCTTCTTTACAGTAGTGTCTCCATCATCAGAAATGTACTCTACCACCTGGTTTGCCTCCAATGAATTAAACCAAAAAGCTTGAATTAACTACATTGCAAGGTTCAAAAAAAGACTAAAAGTATGAAATATATGCAACTCCTCTCAAAATGGTACCCTTTTGACTTCAGAACTTTATTTTAAGGCTATATAAGGCCAGATTAGGAAGGTGTTACATACCTGGGTGATTTGTCAAGGATTTTCAATGAGAAAGAAAAAAGTTACAGGCAAAGAAAGCTTTCCGTTTGTATTTGGTATAACCACTAGCTAGTAATGTAACCATTCAGTCCTATCTCTACGTGAATCATATTGTTTTTGCAGTTTCTAGGCCTGTGGTAACAAAATATGTTTATTAAAAATAAAGTATAGTAAATTTTTATTACAACCACAGGTCCTTAGGGAAACTAAGGCATGGGTCACTTTAGAATGCAGTATGTGAGAACGGTATTACTATGGCACCACAAAAGGCTGGGACACTATGACTGATCATGGCTCCTTTTGGGTGTGCTTTCTTGCGTCTTATTTTCTAAATTCTGTCTACTCAGATGACATGTGGGAGGATGATAACCGACAGTTTACCATAAACACAACATCCTAAGAGATTCTCTGAGTGACGCGTTAAATGTTAAAATTCTGAACACCCTTTCCAAGGCCACAGTGGTACGCATCCCCTTTCAACACAGTAGTAATGCCTGCCATCACCAGTGACAGCTTACAGCTCTTTCCGATCCCCTACCCTTCCACAGAAGTCAATTACAGCACTGTATAACTAGTGACTCGGTATGAAATAAATTCTCTCTAATGCTCCCAATGGAATCAATCCTCTATAAACATCACAAAACACATTATCAACCTGGATGGCAGAGTCCCATGGCCTAAAAGGTGTAACAGCTCATATCTCGGTCATGGCTGCACGGCCAGAAAAATGAGCATCATGGTGGGCTCCTGCATTCTTCACATTGTGCTCATGAACAAAGTCAGTGTAGTTTCTATGTGCAGTCTGGGGTGGGGGCAAGGCCCTTGTGCTCCACTGGTTTCCACCACGCTGACAGCAGTCACTGGTAGCAGAGAGCCTAGATGGTTGAGGAGTGGGAGTACAGTTAGTCAACAGGAACAGAGAACACGGATGTGTAATGGAGAAAGGCCATGTGACCAGCATGCACCACTAAGGTGAGAAGTTACCATGCAACGCTAATATTCAAGAATAGCAGAAGGGGAAATCCACACAGTTACATGGATCATGTAACGGAAAGCACCAATACGAAAAGACACATAACTAGAATCAGTTAAGTGAATTAATTAGTAAAGGAAAGTCAAAGAGGGCAAAACATTCTGTTATCTGTCCCTGCTGTTGCTGGGACACTCCCAACATAGAAATGTTTGGAATTCTTGTGGCACAAAAATTCTAAGTGAGCTTTATTCAAATATTAGAAAGAATTCTACAGAAAGGCAAGGACATATATGGAAAGGGCAATTATAAAAATGATCTCCAAATTTACATGATTTTAAAAAAGTATAATCCAGGAAATAAAATTCAGGAGCATTAAAAATAAAAGCCCTTCCCTTAGGCATTGACCAAGTTTATATCAGTGCTCCAAATTAACAATAATGATTGTCCTTTCTGTAATCAAAGTTCATAGGAGCACAAGCTGAAAGCAGCAGGCACAGATAGAGCGCAGAAGTGCCACAAGCACAGGGATTTAGATGCAGAAGTTCACAGGCATGGGCGTGTGCAGCCTAGGGAGTCACACGAGTCAGTCCTCCAGTAGAGAGAAAACACCTGCCACACTCTTGAGATGTGCAACGGGAGCACATCCTTCACATGACCAACACCAGAAAATGAGTGTTTCAAATACAAAAGGCAACTAAAATCTAGATTTTTTTTAAAAAGTAGTATTATTTTTCAAATTCTATAAAATATTAACTTAATTTTTAATATTTTTCCTTGGGAAAACTAAAAAGGAAATTTTCAAAATAAACATGGAAGGTGTACTTTTAACTATTAGTATCATTTTATTTCCTTCACTGAAATTCAACTTGCTCATCAGACTTCATAAGCAAACTTCATGACCCCTTGATATAGAAATTAAATTTGACTTGTGTTCTGGTTTACAGACACCAGATTTCCTAAGTTCTATACATTTTTGTTTTTTCATAGGGTTGGGTTATCACACTGCCCAGGCTGGCCTGGAATCATGATGTACCTGCACCCTCTTCTCAAACACCGGGATTATGGGCATGCTTTATTTGTTTTGAGATAAGGTTACTTTGCTGCTAGGATGGACTCAAATCCCAGGACTCAACAAAGCCTCTCTCTAGTCTCAGCCTTGCAAGCAGTGTCATCGGGCTTTTTGTTAATAAACAATTCATGTATTCAAGTGATATGAAATATCTTAACAAATCCTAAGTTACTGACATTAAATCATTCACCTAGTTAATGGTTTCATTTAAGATACAAGGGGGAAAAATTTGAAGACCTGAACAGGAAATAGGCTTAAACTGGCCCCGAACCATCTGCTAGAAGTAAGATGTTCCACAGGCTGTCCTGGCACCCAGTCAGTTTCCAGACTTTGTGACCACTTTCTAAAGGAGGACTGCTTTATGGCCTCTGAAATCTAAGCATGCAGACACAAAGAATGGGAGGCAGGACGCACTTTACAGAAGCCTGGAGAGTCACTAGCTATAAGACACGCCAGTGGGTGTCAGTTCCGGGCCCTGCTGACGTACTCTGAAGCTCATCAGGTTTTCAGGGTCATCTCCATTTCAGCAAAGGAGCTGTCAGCACAACCAGAGAAAGGAAGAGGGCACATGGCTCCAATTTTTTTCATTTTTCTTGAAACTGAAATCCAATATTCTCTCTAAAGGCTACACCAAAGGAACTGGTAATGTCTAACAAATCAAATTAAGCAGACTTAAATATGTACTCATTAAAATGGAATTCAATAAAGACCTAGCGTCATAGCACAGGAAGAAAACTAATCAGATTTTTGCTTGGTATTAAAGAAAGACATGCATATATTAAGACAGTTGAAGTCTGGTTACTCACTGTGTGTGACATCGGCCTCAGTGGCACATTAAAGAGATGTATTTTAACTGCCTGCTGGGCTGCTATCTTTAGCAAGAACCCAAAACTTATATCTTTTTTTTGTTAATTTTTTTTATAGTTTATTTTATGTGCATTGGTGTGAAGGTGTCAGATCCCCTGCAACTGGATCTTCAGACAGTTGTGAGCTGCAATGTGGGTGCTGGGAATTGAACCCAGGTCCTTTGGAAGAGCAGTCAGTGCTCTTAACCACTGAGCCATCTCTCCAGCCCCCCAAAACTTATATCTTAAAGAATAAAATTGTTCATATGTAGCCCTCATTTGTTACTCTTTTGGTATGCACATATGAATACATACCTAAATACCCTATATCATATTCCCTATATCATACCCTACATATATGGACAAAACAAGGGAGAATATATCCTCCTTAATTTTAACTGCAAATTATCTGGAACTGAAATAAAACATATCCAACCATCACAGGCAAAGCGTCCTGTGGTTAGTTAAGCCAACGATACCAGCGGAAAGAGTACATAGCACAGACAGAGAGAGCTACCAACCACTGCTGACCCACCACCATGAAGGAAGAGCTGGCTGCACAGAAAGCCGACCCAAACCTTGAGATCACCACAGAAACTCATTAGGTTTCAGGTATTAACAAACTAAGAGCAAGAGAAAAAGAGAAAAATCTCATGAATCATCTAGTGCATTCAATAAATAGGCACAAAGCTTGAACAGACGATATATCCATAGTACCACTCAGCCCAAATGATTTCCAGAGAGCCCTCCCCAAGCCACAGCTTTCTAGGAAAGCACAAACCCACCTGGTAAAATCCAACAAGCCACAAAGTATTCATATCTGTGTGTTTACATTTTATAAAAATAGCTTTACCTTCACTGAATTATTTCTCGAGCTCCCCAAACTGGTATATTTTTCTTTCTTCTTTTTTAGACTTTAACCAGCCATTCCCAGATCACATCAGCCAAAGTCAGCAGTCTTATGTTCTGCCTTTAAGACAGCCATCCCCCCTTCTTCATCCAAGACCTAACGCTCACCAGCCCTCTGACTGCTCAGTCTGTTCCTTTTCAGCTCACAAATATGAATAATTTGTTTTCAATCATATTTAAAGTGCTTCAAGATTATAGCTTAAAAGTTTAGAATACAATTGTGCAAGCAATATTTGGTTTAGGAAGTTAACAAACCATTTCCTGTCGCGTTGGTTTGCTGCAGAATTCTGCGGAAGATTCTCTATCTCCACCAGCACAGGACCAGAGGTTGAGGAAGGGATCACAGGAACAGGAGACCTCACACCCCAAGCCTTGGTGGAAAAATAATAAAATGCATTTGTTTTGCCTATATGTATGGTCAAAATCTAACAAATAGAAATATTAACACCAAGAAATACAACATTAAAATGGAGTGCCATCTATATAGTACATAAATGTAATATAATCAAATGTTTAATTTTAATACACTAATTTTAGGTAACAAATGAACATTCACAATGTACTGATACCCCATATTTATAGACAGAAAATGTTTACAAATCATCTGTTTTACTCGCAGTATCTTAGTAAAACAAGGACAAGTGTTGGAGGTGAGAAACGCATAAACGTTGTAAAATATCACACACTACAAATATCCAATTAATATGTGCTCTGGTGTTTTAGAAACTTACTACTGTCTTACCTGTTGGGAGTCATTATTCTGGGTTGAAGTATCATGAACACTATAATGAAAGAAAAAAAACCTATTAAAAACCCTGTATAAAAGGACTGAGGGAAGAAAGGGAGAGAGCAATGTAATTAAAATTAAAGCAATATAAATTAAAAAACCTAACCAAACAAACAAACAAACATAAAGACCCAAATAGAACAGAACTGATTAAAACTGTTTCCTTAAAAAGTATGTCAAGGGGCTGGAGAGATGACTCAGTGGTTGGGAACACTGGTTGTTCTTCCAGAGGACATGGGTTCAATTCCCAGTACCCACGTGACAGCTCACAGCCTGTAACTCCAGTACCAGTGGATCTAACACAATCACACCAATGCACATAAAATAAAAATTTAAAAAGTATGTAAAATAAGTTCAACAAAGTCATACATATCTAACTTGCATGTTAAAGCTTGAAATAGTTTGCATAGTTTGAAATCTTTCCATGGAACCTACATCAGTGACATCTTGTGTTTATAAGTCCACCCATGTAAATACATATCTTAGATGTCTTCAAGGTATTAATCCATGCTTTGATTGAGACAATGAAATCCAAGAGCAGAATTGTGGAGTCATTTGGTAAGTCTGACATAGGTATACACACATACATAAAGTTTACCTGTAATTTTACATTCTTTTATTTTTTAATGTATATATGTATAACTATAATTCTAGGTTATTATTTCTTTCCAATTTTTTTCCTTTCCTTTTTTTTTTTTTTGAGACAAGGTCTCATTACATAGTCCTGGCTGATCTGAAACTTGGTCTGTAGACCAGGCTGGCCTAGAACTCACAGAGATCTGCCTACTTCTGCTTCCCAAGTATTGGGATTAAAGGCATGTGCTTTTTTAATTTTTCAAATTAATAATTCTATATTCTCTTTTCACTTACAACCTGTACTCAAAGTATTCAGTTTTATATAATTTACACAGAATTGTTCTAGTTAGTATGGATAATATGGTAATGGGATTTAAGCTTCATCAGAAACATTACACATTTGCAAAACACCCTTTATTTAAAATAACAAGAATTTTAAAAGTTTTTTCTTTTTTTAAACCTTTACTTTGTACATGTTCGGAGGTCAGGAAAACCGGCCAGAGGTTATCTCCTTTCACCATACGGGTCCTGAGAACTGTACCCAGGACATCAGGCTCTGGGGCAGATGCCTTTATCTCTACCTCTCCCATTTAAAAACAAAGAAAACAATTCATTCTATTTTTATTTATGTATGTGTATCCATGTGTACACCTGGATAGGGTACCCGAAGATGCCAAAAGAAGGCTTGGATCCCATGGGGCTGAGGTTATAGGCAGTTGTGGGCTGCTCAATGTGAGAACTGAGAATCAAAATTGGGTCCTCTGAAAAACAGCCAAGCAGTCTTAACCACTGAATCTCAATTATTACTTTACTTTATTATTGACTATTAAGGGTCCTGGATTTCCAAGAGACCCAGATTTGATTCCCAGCTCCCTCTTCCCTTTTTTCTAAGGAGTCATGTTTGCTCTTCCCAGACTGTAGGATCCTGGTGAAAATGACTTCCTGGTCTACACATTAAATCCCTTCAAGCCTACCTGGAGCATAAGTTAGCCTCAATAAGTCTATGATTCTTTTGTTACTTTCAAACATTTCTTTCAGCTAGGAATAACTTCAGTAACAACAAAAACAATTTACACTTGAGAAAAGCATCTCTCATAACTACCGTATTAAGTCAATCAAAACTTCCTATTTAGATCATATGAAATGTAAAAACCATTATTTTTCTTAGAATTTCTTAATAATTAAAAAGTAGGGATTGGGATGTAGTTCACTGGTAGAAAGCTTATCTAGCACCCAGGAGGTCCTGAGTTTGATGTTTAGTACCAAAAACAGAAACAAAGCATCATCAATGAAGAGACAACTGAGGTTAATTCAAGACACTTGATGAAGGGAACTATGTCAGCACAAGATATCCCAAGACCAAGTTCTCAGCACTAAAGAGACCTATTTGCCCCACTTCCCACCCCCAGAGGGACAAAGGACAGGGAATAAGAGACAAAGACAGGAGACAGAAAAGGGAAAAGGAACAAGGGAGAGGAGGAAGGGATATCTGTCCCAGGTAGGGGGAGACATGACAAGGACAACGACAATGACATAGGACTGCCTCTAGATACAGGGAGACAGACGTGGCACATAGGAAAATGGTGGCTTATAAACCAGAAGGGGAACTCTGTGATAGAATGATGTGTTCAGTTTTAATTGGGCATGTTAATTAGTGTAGCCAAAGGGGACATCTGATTGCTGGATTTTAATACTTTTTTAGCTGGACCTTGGTAGTCAGTCTAAGAAAGAGGAAGGCACCAAATAGGGGACAGACCTTATGGCTAGCTTCAAGAATTGATCTAGAAGGTTTTTAGCAAGGCAGACGGAATTGGGGAGAAGGGCAAGGCCATGTTTGCCATGTTCTGGCTGGCTAGACTTCATTTCACCTGGTTTGTGAATTTGATCAGAAATATATATTCAGAGCATCTTAGAGAAGGGCTTTGTAAAGGACCACAAGCAGTAACTGCCCCCTTTGCTCATATATAGCTCGCTTTCGCCCTCCATCCAGGTACAACAGCACCTGCCCACAGTCCCACTGCTCAGTGAGAAGGAAGCTCAAGGAGAGTCTCTTGAGTTCAGATCATGGGGCTAGCTTGTGCAGCATACCAAGGCCTCTTCATTTAGAAAAAGAACACAGTATTAGTAACCATGAACATCAACTATCCTTGAAAATACTACCCTTTCTTAAGGGTACTAAGTTTGTACTTTTAGTACAAACTCACCAGGAGAGACCGACACCAGCAATTTACAAACATGCTATTCAAACTGGTACATTTTATGAAGCAGCAAAGCGAAAGGTCGAGAAATGTTTCAGGTCAAATAGTTAGACTATAAAAAAGGCACTGTTCTCCATGGCTCACTGGAGCAAAACAATTCATGAAACAGAACGGCAAGGTCAAGAGTGAAGGGCATGCATGCCAGTCCAAAGTCAGGTGTCCTGAGACTGTATGAAAGAAAGGTGCCTAGTTGTTGTAATAGGAGCTGCGGGCTGTGTTCCGCCACCCAGCTCCCGCCACCGGCTAGCTTTACCCAAAATAACAACATACAAACTGTATTCTTTTAAACATTGCTTGGCCCATTATATCTAGCCTCTTCTCGGCTAACTCTCACACCTGGACTAGCCCATTTCTAATAATGTGTGTAACACCCCAAGGTGCGCTTACCGGGAAGATTCTAGCCTACGTCCATCCTGGGTCGGAGCCATCGCGTCTGCCCGGGAGAGGGGAGCATGGCCTCTGAGCTTACTTCCTCTTCCTCCCAGCATTCTGTTCTGTTTACTCCGCCTACCTAATTTTCTACCTATCAGGGCCAAGCAGTTTTCTTTAATTGACCAATGAAAGCAACAGATAGAAATATGACCTTCCTACATCATTTCCCCTTTTTCTGTTTAAAAAGGAAAGGCTTTCACTTTAACATAGTAAAATTACATATAACAAAACAGTTATCAAGTAAGAATTACAGTTACAATATTAATATCTATTTTATCTTTTATCATGACTAAGGAAAACTGTAACTATAACTAACTATTCTTCAACTCCATCAAAGACTCCAGAAAGATACAATATTACCTAAGCAAACAAGAAATAAGCAACTTTCAAACTCTAGAAATGACAGAGACATCTCACTGCCTGGACAGTCACCCAAAGTTCCTCTGTACCGTTGGGGCATCCATCTTCAGCCTTCAGGCCCGTGGTATCCAGCAGACATTTCCATGAAGCAGGAAAATTCAAAGTCAGTTCAGTCACTATCTGTTGTGTCCTGCAGAATGTCTTGCAGACTCCTTCATGAATCGGGAACCCCGAAAGATCATCTCACCTTTAGGCAAATTCAGTAGTCCTCTCTCTGTGGGTTCTCTGTGTCCATTTTATGCAATAGTCCAGGCAAGAGCAGTTTCTTGCCCAAATGGCTATCAAACTCCATAAGGATCCTCTTCGATGCCCATCTTCTTCTTGAAGTAGATTGGTGTTTCCAGGAGCAGACATGTCTCATTGTCATGAAAAACCCTAAGTTATTAAAACATCAAATAGCATATTCCGTAGTCTTTGAAAGATATGAAGAATGCCTATCTAAAATATATCCATGCACATCTAGAAAATCTAACTAACATGACTACAAACTTGACTATTATAGATGATTAGCTATTAACAACCTTCAGTGGGAACAAGCTGTCTCTTCATTTAACTTCTGAAAGACTACTATATATGTATTCATACACACACTTTAAGATTAAGATTTATTTATGTGTAGGTGTCTGTGTGTAAGTAATACATTTAAGTGTATATATCTTTGCAGGCTAACTCAGATTATTTGGAGCTGTGAGCCTTTTATAACTTTTGGGATTATAATTATAATCACTTCTCCCTTCTCTTTCCTCCCTCCAAAGGGTCATCATTTCTTTCTTTTCTTTTAATAATTTTTTTATTCATTTTATATAACAACCACAGTTCCCCCTCCCTCTCCTCCTCCTTGTTCCCCTACCTCCCCCAACCCACCCCCCAACCACTCCTCTGAAAAGGTAAGGCCTCCCATGGGGAGTCAACAGAGTCTAGCACATTAAGTTGAGGCAAGACCAAGTCCCTCCCTCTGCATCAAGGCTGAGCAAAGCATCCCACAACAGGGAATGGGGTACAAAAAGCCAGCTCATGCATCAGCAATGGATCCTGAAGGGGCCATCATTTCTTAAGTAGCCTATTTCTGTGGTCTTCTAAAGTGAAAAGCATCACTAATGAAGAGACAGTGACATATATCCATTAAAGTGAAATTAACTCCAATTCTAGAAAAGAGACCATGTTTATTATACTCACTATGTTCTGATTAAAAATCTGAATTTCAAAACACCTTAGAGAAGGGACTTTAACTTTACAAATAAAAACTTAATTGTTCCCCATCATGTCTCTGCTTAAATATTTTCTTTCTGTTTCTACTACTTTCATGATATACCTTTAGGGTGAAATGTCATGTCCTAGTCTGTTTCAAGAAAGCAAGATATGATCAATGACAACAACACTATTAAAAAACACAAAGAGCTAATATTCCTTCCCAATTTCTTTGCAAGTACAGCTTCTAAATAATTCAAAAGAAAAACAAACAACCCAAAGCAGATAGCCCAGAGAGGCATAAAACTTCCTTTTTAATCTGAAGCTTTACAAGAGAAACCCATGGCTCCCCATAACTCCATATTCATTTTAGTCTTAACAGCATCAAGAGTCCCTGTTCACAACAGCAAAGTGTTTCTGTAATGGATCACTAATCATAACCTGGCTCCAACAGTTCTAAGTGAAGAAAACTGTAGAGGAAAACTCAGAGGTCAGCAGGAGTGCCACCCCTAGAGCCCTCACGGTGTAGCTCTCACCTCCACATGGTACTGTGTTAATGCACAACTACACACTAAACATGCATTGCTACAAACTTAAACACACTAAATAAACAGATAAATAAATGTAATAGAAATTTCTTTTAAGGTATGGTTGACTACTCAGTATCTGAAAATAAGAAGCCTCTTTGAAGAATTTCAAATTCAGACAGATTTGACACCCACCCACAACCCACAGAAAGGTTGTTTGCTGGTTTTATTAAAATAATTATTATATTTGTATAATATATGAAAACTTATAGCACATAGAATTACAATTTATTTATAAATTATAAAGTGAAAATAATAGTTATTATTATTTTGTGTCTTTTTTGAGACAAGGTCTTGCAAGAGTAGACCAAGCTAGCCTCAGACTCATCCAGATCCAGGACTCTGCCTCCCAAGTGCTGGGATTAAAGCTGTGTATGCTTTGAATTTGACTGCTTAATAAGCATTCTGGAAGACATCAATATACAGTTGCTTTTTTTTTTTTTTCTGGAGACAGGGTTTCTCTGTAGCTTTGGTTCCTGTCCTGGAACCAGCTCTTGTAGACCAGGCTGGCCTCGAACTCAGAGATCCACCTGCCTCTGCCTCCCGAGTGCTGGGATTAAAGGCATGTGCCACCACCGCCCGAAGTTGTTTTTGAAAAACATTTTAACACATACTACTGAAATTAATGGAGCCATTATAATTATGTCTTTTAAAGGGACATTTAAAGTGACTGAAATAATAATCAATACACTTTCTTTTTTTAAAATATTTATTTATTTGTTATGTATACAATATTCTGTCTGTGTATATGTCTGCAGGCCAGAAGAGGGCACCAGACCTCATTACAGGTGGTTGTGAGCCACCATGTGGTTGTCGGGAATTGAACTCAGGACCTTTGGAAGAGCAGGCAATGCTCTTAACCACTGAGCCATCTCTCCAGCCCCCATCAATACACTTTCTAACAAAAAACAGATTTACAATATTCACACATATGGGGAAATTAAACAATATTTTCCTAAATAAGTAATAGTTCTAAGGAGAAATCATGGGTTAGAAAACAATGTGGGGCGCTGGGAGGGCGGTGGTGGCGCACGCCTTTAATCCCAGCACTCGGGAGGCAGAGGCAGGTGAATCTCTGTGAGTTTGAGACCAGCCTGGTCTACAGAGCTAGTTCCAGGACAGGCTCCAAAGCCACAGAGAAACCCTGTCTCGAAAAAACAAAAACCAAAACCAAAAAAAAAAAAAAAAAAAAAAAAAAAAACAAAAACCCCAATGTGGGATGAAGCAAAACAGTGCAAACGAAACATACCAAGAGATACAGAATGCAATTAAATAGTGCTCAAGGGGAAGTTGACAGTTGGACGCTTCTGCCAGCCGAGGTTAGTTCAAGCCAATCAGGCAGTATAGAAAGGCTGAAGCCCCGGGATCAGAGGTTCACATTTAGTCAGGGTACACAGCAAGCTTGGCATCTAATGAGACCTTGTCTCAAAACTTGAAAAATAAACAAAGGTCTCAAATGACCAAGCCACACCTTCAGATAATACAGAGAGAACAAGAAGTTGGGTGTGGTGGTACAGCCTTCTGAAGGCCTGGGCTTAGAAGGTCAGGCAGAAAGACCACAAGTTTAAGGCTAGTGTGGGGCATCTAAAGAGCTTGTTTCAAACAACTAAGAAACAGGCTAGGCCTGGTAGGCAAGCAGTGAGTTCCAGGTCAGCCAGGGCTGTAAAATGAGACTCTGTCTCAAAAACAAACAGGAAACAAGAAAACCAAGAAGCATTTGGGGATGTAGCTCTGTCGTAGAGCACTTTGTGGAGCTAGCACCCACAAGGTCCTGGGTAACAAAAAACAAGAAGGAAAGCAAGAAGAAGAGGAAGAAGTAGCCAGAGCAAACTAAATCTTAAGTAAGAAGGAACAAATAATAGAGCAAGAATTAACGAAAGGCTAACAAACTAACAAATACTCAGCTGGACTGACCAAGAAAAAAGCGAGAAATCAGTTAGAATCAGGTAGAGCATAATTGTGTTACAGAAACAAGACTGGAAAACTACAAACTACATTCCTAGGAATTAAGATAGGTTAAAAAATATGTCTACAAAAGGTGATTGAATTAAGAATTTAAAAAGTGGCCTAGAGAAAATCCAAGTTAGATGGTTTTAATAAATACTATCAGTGTTAAGAAATTCATATCAATTCCTTACAAAAATCTCAAAAAATAGGAGAGGAAGGATTATTTACCAACTTATTCTGTGAGGTCATGAATTGCTCTCATACCAAAACTGGATAGTCTAAGTAAAGCACAGACCAATACCTCTGATGAATACAGACACACAGATCAACAAATACTAGGAAGCCAGATCCAGTAACATGGTAGCATGAACTGTATACCATGATCAAGTGCAATCCCATCTAGAATAATATTGCTTCCCTGCAAACCCACCTTTCTTCTTTGATGTTATCAATATGAACAACATTCTACTTCTATATGCAGCTAAATTTTTCTGAATGTCAATTTTTTCTAATGTTTCTTTGTTCCCTATTATCCTCCCGATACCTATGAAACTGATTAATTGGCAAGGTCTCCAACAAATATGTTTAATTAATGATAGCAACTATATAAATTATCTAAATATGTAAATTGTCTCAGTTCCTACATTGCAAGGAATTACTCACCCAAGATCTTCAGGTTTTGTTGTGCTTGCTGACAAGAGAAAAGATAACATCTTATTAGTTCACCCTGCGTGACAAATTGCTGTACTATTCACAGTAAAACCATGACTAACTGTGAAAACACAGAGGCCATGCTGCAGGGCAGACCAGCATCGCCAGCAGCAGCCTCTTGTATTTTTCAATAAAACACTGCACATGTTTTCTTCTCCAGGATTTCACTTTTGTTATGTGGACTAGAGTGTGGCTATGCTGGCTATGCGCACAAGAGCACAGGTCCCCTGTCCTCAGAAGACAGCATCAGAACCCTTTGCGTTGAAGTAACGGGTACATTTGAGCCACTTGATGTGGGTGCTGGAGCCAAATTTGGGTCCTTTGCAAGAGAGGCACACTCTCCTAACTGTTGAGCCACCTCTCTAGGATGCAGTCTGAGGACAGGATCGCCCTTTGAGTCCGAGGAGTCTGTAGAGGTAAAAGGTCTCTCTATTGGCTGGCTGCACTGCTTCTCTGATCTCTCAGCTTTCACCCCCTAATATCTGACCCTGGGTCTTATTTATTAAGACCAATTAGAATTTACGCTACATTACAGAGTTGAAGTATCTTAAGTGGCAAATGATATTTATGAATTTGTAAATATCTATGTATGACAGACATTGATAATTTAACAGTAATTACAGTATCATCCACTCATTTTTATATTGTTTTACTGTGTGTCTCTGTGCAGAATGTGTGTATGTGTGTGTGTGTGTGTAGGTCAGCAGATAACTTTGTGGAGTCTGTTTTTTTTCCCCATTATGTAGGTCTTGGGGACTAAACAGGTTAATCAGATTTGACGGCAAGCTCCTTTATCCACTAAACCATTTATAAAGTGCCTTTATCTCACCAGTCTAGAGAGATGACTCAGAAGTTAAGAGTACTTGCTGCTCTGCCAAAGGACCTGGTTCAAGTCTCAGCATCTACATGACAGCTCACAACTGCCTGCAACTCCAGTTCCAGGGCACTGACATGGTTCATAAAACAGCATGCATGCACACATGCATGGACAAGCCCCCAAATAAAAAATTTAATGTATTCTTTACATGCTAAAATTAAAAAAAAAAATTCAAGGGGTTGGAGTGGCATTTCATCATGAGATTTGAAAGACAAGAGAGAAAATACTGCTCTAAAGCAAACAAAAATACCGCTGAGAACATCTACTGAACTGTGCTTACTATTAAAATTAGTCTCAGTTAATTACAGAAGTCATTATAATGTAGCATATGAAGCTCATACAGAACAGTTTTAATAATTAAAAAGACTTAAGAAGACTCACGCAGCGTCCTCTCCAGCACACAAGGAGTGCTAGCACATGAAGACTGGAAAAGAAGGACAAGATTTGAACAGGACTGGACTTACCTTTCATCTGTAGGGTCCGCCGGGAGTATCGCTTGCTGGGCCTTCTTTCAAAGGAGGTCGATCTTCTTGCTTTGTTAGTTTTTGTGGTCTGATATTCAGTTTTCCCACTAAAATAAATGAGGCAAGTCAACAGTAAGACAATCTAAGGCAATCAGGCAGAAGAGTAAGATGTTTGCACTCAGATTATCCTGTAAAGCATTCAAAAGGGAACCACTACCAATAGTTGTGACTTTTCCTCTTTAGCAAAATTTTTTTTAATCATCCAGGTTTTGGTAAATTATGTAACAGTAATAATACAGGATTTCTCCCTAAGCATGTATATCACCTACAAACATATTAAATCAGGAGAGAATGTCCATGCATTCTCTAATTTCCTATCCACATGTATCAATGTAAATGTGTAATCCAGAACAAGATTTCCAGTTAATTCTCCTTCTGTGGTCCTACGGATTGAACTACAGGCTTATACATGCTTTCAAGCACTCTACCAATGGGCTATGTCCTCAGCCCTAGCTCCAGTTACTTTTTCTATTATTTCCACAAAAATTTTTTTTCCAGAAATGCTTTTAAAAACTACTCTTGTACTTCTTTGGTTTCCAGCTAAGAAGAAAATGCGTAAGCATTTCTGACATGGTAGAAGAGAAATTATATTAAGAATCTGTGCATGACTTGCTACCTTACTGGCTTGGCCATCCCTTCTTTAGTTGATTCCAATGGCACACTCAAGACTCAACCTGAGCAGCTACTTGAACGTAACAAGAACTGAAGCGTTTCAAATTCATGGCAAAGGAGTCAGTGAAAGCAATTGATTTTTGGGTTTCTAGAGACCTACAGTCGATGTAGGTGGGCCTTCTTTCTATGTGTTGCTTTCATTGGTTAATTAATAAAGAAACTGCTTGGCCTGATAGGTCAGAGCATAGGTGGGTGGAGTAGACAGAACAGAATGCTGGGAAGAAGGGAAGTGAGGCAGATACCATGATTCTCCGACCTGAGATGGACACAGGTTAGGTAAGCCACCACCTTGTGGTGTTACACAGATTACTAAATAAGGGTTAAAGCAAGATGTGAGAATTAGCCAATAAGAGGCTGGAACTAATGGGCCAAGCAGTGTTTAAAAGAATACATTTTGTGTGTTGTCATTTCGGGTGGAAAGCTAGCCGTGCAGAAGCCAGGTGGGATGAAAAGCAGGCCTGCTTGCCTCATCACTACGAACAGTATTATTCGTATTAATTCCCCATACAATTTTCTGTATGAACACAACCTGTCAGATGGAGAATCCACCTTGTTAAATAAATGTAAATTGTGGCATGAATAGTATATATAAAATCAATAATTGATTTCCTGTCTAGTCAAGAAATTATTAACCGTAACATTACTTCTTTAAAAATTTTAGCCAATAAGTATCTTTGGCAACATACTTTATTTCTCTGTCTTTGTTTCTGTCTCAGTAAAATCAGTGTTGTTTTAACTTTTCTGGTCTGTATGCAAGAGAGGGTAATGTGAAAACTTAGGGGAATTAACCTATATCTAAATCGTGATCCTAGTCGAATGAATCCCGATCGATGAGAACTCTTTTGGACAGGTCCTCGGAGACGGAAGAAGGCGTGGTGCTCCACTGCACATTTCCATAAGTGTTTGCAGGCCTTTGGATGATCCAGTCTAAAGACAAAGGTGTGCTCTTGTTCTTTACCCTAAAAAAGACAAAGTGGTGTTTATTAAGTCACATCTCCTATTTCTGCAATACAAATACAACTGTACCAATACCAAAAGGCAGCTAAGCATGTGGCGAATGCCCGTAATCCTAGTAACCAGGTAAAATGCCACTAGGTCAGGGCCAGCATTACATACACAGTAAGCGCCAGGCCAGCTAGACAAGAGACCTTGTGTCAAAATAAATCAACGCAGAAAGGTAAATAGTAAAGTTTCAGGAGACATGGTTCAGTGGTTAAGAGCACTGCTTTTTCAGGACATCTGTTTGATTCCCAGCACCTACATCAGGCAGCTCACAGCAGTCTCTAAATCTAGCTCAAGGCGAGCTCACGTCTCCAAGTTCATCTGCACTAACCACCCACCCACCCACTACATATAATTAAAAATAAAATAAACCTTAAAAAAATAAAAAAGCATCTAGTTTGTTCTCGGAAACTTTTGGGGGATGGGCGACTATGGTGCTGGCCAACCAGTCTTGTCAAATAGGTGAGCTTCAGGTTTAGTAGAGACCCTGTTGCAAAACAGGGTGGAAAGTAATCAACACCTAATATCTGGTCCCATAAACATGTACACACATGTGCACCTCCATGTACACTTCCATATAGACAGTCACATACAACACTCATGAAAAGTCCAGAGGCCATTAAAAAAAAAAGTGCTACGATGGGTATGGTAGTGCACACCTTTAGTCCCAGCACTTAGGAGGCAGACAAATCTCTGAGTTTGAGGCCAGCCTGGTCTACACAGCAAGTTCCAGGATTAGCCAGAGCTGCTGCACAAAGGAACCCTGTCTCGAAAATCAAAAGTAAAAACAAACAACTCCCCCCCCAAAAGAAAACCCAACCAAACTACTCTCATAGTGTTGGAAGGAGCCATAAAAGCTTGCTAAGGAAGAAAAGCAGTGAGTAGCAGCCCTGACTCTAATGCCTACAAGTCACAGCAAGACATTCATTACTAAAGGTGCAATGATGAGTGGCACTCAGATCTGGGCAGCAACCAATGGTCACTTAACTGATGAACTTGAGGTCTGCTTACTAAAAGGAATCTGGCATTGTAAACTCAGCCAACTACCTGTGGCTGGTGAGGCCATGGAATCTAGAGAACCTATTATAGCCACACTCCTAAACCAGTGTACTTTCAAACTGTATCCTAAATACATTTCTTTAGATCCACAATTAAATGTGATGCTCACCCCTCATCAAAGAAGCTGCTTTCAGAGGCAGACAGATACCATTACAGAAAAACACATCTGGTCAAAAGGCAGAGAGAGACCAAATTGGCCATGGGCTGTTAGTCCCCAATTAATATATTTACACTATAACCCCTACAGTTTAGAGCTTAGGGAACATTGCAGGAGGGGGAGGTACTGTAAGAGCCAGAGGATCAGAACATTTGAACAGAGAGATAGTTTCTTATGAAAAAAGGGAGGGGGTCAACCTGGGAGGAAATGAGGAAAGGGGGATGAATGTGATCTTAAAGCCTGGCCTCAAAACCAAGTAACTATCACCACCTTGTTGCTTTCCACCTCCAGTTTAGAGAGTAGAGAACTTGTTTTCTTGTTTGCATTTGTTTTCTGAAACTGAGTCTCATTGTAGTTGAAGCAGTCATTGAACTCCTGTTCCTTTTACCTCTACTTCTAAAGGTCTGACATTAGAGGTATAAACTCCATGTGATGTAAAAGGGAGGAAAAAGCTTAGCAAGGGTGATGGCGGTGAACGTCTTTAAACCTCCACTTGGGAGGCAGAGGCAGGAGGATCTCTGAGTTTGAGGCCAGCCTGGTCTCAGAATGAGCTCCAGGGCAAAAAAACAAACAACCAAACAAAAAACAAAACCAACCAACCAACCAACCAAACAAACAAAAACCCAACAAACAAACTTGTGTGTGTACCAGCCTATGTGCCATGGCACACACATGGAGGTCAGAGGATAACTTGAACTTGTGTGTGTGTGTGTGTGTGTGTGTGTGTGTGTGTGTACCAGCCTGTGTGCCATGGCACACACATGGAGGTCAGAGGATAACTTGAGTTAGTTTTGCCTTCCATCACAAGGGTCCCAAAGATCAAACTCAGGTCATTAGGTCTGCAAACAAGGCCTTTAACCACTGAGCCATCTCACTGGCCCAAAATGTAGGATTTTTGGTCAGAAAGTTTGAAAATCATCAAACTTCAGCAAGATACAAAGGTAGGTAAATTCCTAGGAACTAAGCAAAATAGAAATCTAAAATATCATTGAAAACAAAACAAACTAGAACTCGGAACCTTTGTATCTTCTGGACTTTTGTTTTATAAAATACATCTCAGGAAACATAAACAAGGGAGAAAAAAATCAAAATCTTCCAAAATTAAAGCCACCGCACACAACAGACACAGTAGTTTGAATGAAATACTGTCAAAACAAATGAAAAAGGGGGGTGGGAGGAACTAGTGAGGAGGCAATGAGGGTAAAGCTGGTGGAAGCACTTTATATGAAGATAAGAAATTCTCAAATACAAATTTCTTTTTGAAAATTCAAAACCAGTACCATAACACCCACTTACTGTATTATTAAGTTCTTTCACATCAATTCCATTTTTCTTGGTTATGCATCATTTTAATTATGAAAACGATGTCACGAGCATAACTGTCTATCTGTTTGCAGACTGGCCAAGATCATATATTTCCACATTCCCACTAATCACTACACTATTAAAATAACTTCTCCATGGGACAATCAACTGCACGTGAATTCCCCTGAGAATATGTTTCTTATTCATTCTGGGAAGTAAAAAGCAACATACTATATCAGCAACAAAAATTCCTTTTCTGTTTAATAAATGTACAGGTTTACTTGTAACAAGAAAAGAATATCAAAGTGTACTGACTGAATAGCAGTGCTTCCCATAAACCCATTTTCTGGTAACGTATCATTTCATTTATCTAACACCAGGAAACTCAGAGATGGTTTTATAAAAGTGACCTATCTAATGCTCATATTAAAAAACTGAAGAAAAAACAGTGCAGCCACCTAAGGGCCTCGCCTTAAGCTACAGTCCACTCTTCTGGCTAGCCACTATATTCAATCAGGTCTCCATATCCTCAAGAACTACAGAGGAGTGGAAGGAGGTTACTATCACAATGCAGCACACTACTTACCTGTCCTCCAACAACTAAAAGAAGTCAAACTTAAAACAGGAAGAGCTTATAAAATACCTGCAAAACTCCAGAAAAGATGATAGAACTTGACTGCTGCCTGCTGCTTATCACATTTTATATAAGCACAACCAAAAAGTCAATTATAAGGGGAATGGGAACATGAAAATATGCCCGAATATGATAAAAAAGCTAAGAGAAATACATAAAAGTCATTTTAAATGGGACATTGAAATTAAATAAAAAATAAAATTAACAAAAAATATCAAATCATATTTTATTGTAAAAAATATCACCAGGTGGATTTTTTATTTTATTTGTGTCTTTGAGACAAGGCCTCACTGCCAGCACTATATAGACCAGGGTGGTTTTGAACTTAGAGATCCATCTGTCCCTGCCTCCAAAGTGTTCCAATAAAAGGCAGCTGGCTTGTTCTTTTAGCTCTTTTATTAAGAAGTAAGGAAGAGAGTCACCTAATGTAACCTTTGCACACTTAGATACATTACCAACAAAGAAATAATAAATGATAAGCTTTTACATAATCTTTAAGAGTAATGGCACAAAGGGACATTTTTAGGATGGTCTGACCTGAATAAGAAATTTACTTCAAAGTATAAGCAATGGTAAGTTACTGTTCTGAGGTCCATCCCCATTTGTTAACGTACAAATGCTGTTAAGTAAGTAACACAGCACAGTTCCTACCTGATCGTCATCTTCCACAACCACCAGAGTTAATTTATTCTTCTTAAAATCTAATCTGGTTATCTTGGGCCTGTAATAATATAAGAGCAATAGCCAGATTAGGGGACAATCCTTTTCTATATCAGACATGTCTCCTTATGTCCGAACACTGATAAGAAGGTTAAGGCAGCCAGCACTGCCCATCAAAGTCTTTAAAGGGAGGCAAACACATACTTCAAAAGCAACCAACTAATAAACTGACGTTGCCCATATAACATTAAAAATATGAAGGAAATAAGAAATATATGTATTTTGTACACCCCTAATGTGACACAATGAATTCTGTAACCCTAAGTAAAAACTTAAGAAAATACATGTTTAGGGTCTTCTACTGTATTTTACCAGTAAACTGGATTTGAATTTGATATGGGTAAGAAGGCTTCAAGCCAACAGCCTTGGCATGTTACAAAATCAGCAACATGGGCCACCTTTAGCTGTGTCTGTATCACATGCCAAATGCTGCATTAGTTGTGACAAAAAAGCAACAACGCAGACACTTTCCCAGTTCAGTGCTCTAGGGCTGTGAAATCTGCGTGCCATCTCAGAGTACAGAAACAGGCCAGGAAGCAGGAGTCCAGCCTGACAGCAGGAATGGGGAGAACACTAACAGTGAGAGCCACCGTGGGGAGAGCCACCGTGGGAAGAACGCTTCATAAGGACACACACTGACCCCCTGACACTACTGGGGCACAGAGCTAGAGAACTGAGATCTGCTCTGGGGAGACTGCAGACAAGTAAGCAGAACAGCAAACACAACTTCACTGCAAACTGCTGAGGATTCCATTGCCACAGTTTTTATTAACGATATAAGTGTTCTGACCCATTAAAAACAAGAGGACTTCTGATATCCACACTGCTTACCAGAAAAACAAGCCGATTTTGGTTTCTCCTTCAAAAACAAGGACTCCTGTTGGAGTTAGTCCCAAGCTATAGTCATTCCCATCTCTAGCCTAATTTAAGGAGAGAATATAAAATGTATTCTGTTTGTACACAAGAAACAGGTTTCAAGTTTTCACACAACTGGTGATTTTTCTCATTAAAGATTATATACAGGCTAATATTTATATTCAAGATGTTTTCAGTAAAAAAATAATCCTCTTCAAGCTACAAAGTATCAACCTTGCTTACTGAACTATTTTATTTTAGCAAAGTCTACTCAATAGTGAGCTTAAGCGATATAAAACAGCATCAAATAATAATGATGACCTTAAAAGCTAGTAAAGATTTTCTCAACTTAAAAATCAACATCTTACAAGCATCCATATACATTTCTAGAATTTTAGTTTTCTCTTCTTTTATAATGTATCTTTCTATAGATTTTAGTCTTTTGTTTTTGTGTTTGGAGACAGGGTCTCTCTACATATTCCTGGCTGTCCTGGAACTCACTCTGTAGACAAGGCTGGCCTCAGACTCACAGAGATCCCCCTGCCTCTGCTTCCCAGTGCTGAGATCAAAGTTGTACACCACCACTCTCAGCTGATTCTAGTCTTTTAATATCTTATTTCAGCCATATTTTCCCTACCTACCACTTATCAAAAAATTCTCAGAGGTGTTTTATACAAACTCATGCCTTCCCTCACACTACAAAATTCACAGTTATATTTAAAACTGCAAAGGAATTAATGTTTAAAAAAGGATTTACTTTATTATTTTAAAATCATGTATATGGACACACAGGGTCAAGCAGGGGGCATCAGATCCTGTGGAGCTGGAGTCTCAGGTATTTGTGTGTTGCTCCACACGGTGCTGGGACCCAGAGCAGAACCTCTACAGGAACACCACACGCTCATAACTGGAGCCATCCTTCCAGCCCCAGGAAGAAAAATAGAGTTTACCTTGACCACATGCATATCAACTCCATACATTTCTAGCCATTTGGCTTTATTCAGATAATTGGTTTCAGCTTGTGCTGGTGTCTGACCTCTGAAATTTAAAATATAGTAATTATAACACAATAAGCATAAAATGATTTTAGTGAAAAACAGAAACAAAAGAAAATAAATACAAAATAGTGACAGTGGTGATGTTTAAAAAGTATGATCAAATTATGAGTTACCTGTATTCCTTCCATTTCTCAAAAATAGCCAGCTCCATCTCTTCGGTCTGAATGGGCACAAATCTGAACTCGGAGACAAGTTCAGGACTATGTTCAGCGAGATCATAGTCGCCAAGCTCAGCTACAAATATAGTTAACAAAGTTATGCTGTGTTAATATTCTAAATACTGGGAAAATCCTAGTGGTGGAACACACCTTTAATTCCAGCACTGCATGATGGGGGTGCAGACCCTTGGCCCCTTGACTTTCTTTGCCTGCCTCAGACCCTTTGCCTGCTGGAGTGAACTGAGCAAAACAACTTGTTTTCCTGTGTTTGCAACTGCTCTGAGCCCTAGACCCTCATGAGTTCCTGATGGCAGGGGAGTGAATTCTGATGGGTTTTACACTGGAAATCCCAAGAGCTGGGATGTGGCTATCAGTTAAGGATCCCAATATAAACTTCCCTGGAGCACAATAAAGTTGGCATTCTTGTTCCAATGATGACCTGTGTCCCCGTGTCTCTGTCTGTGTGTATGTTTTTAAATCTCCAGCATAGCTCCTGGCTCACGTACCGTCCCGTAGTGCAGGCGCAACAACTGGAGACAGAGGCAGATGGATCTCTGTGAGTTCAAGGCTAGCTGGTCTACACAGCAAGTTCCAGGACAGCCAGAGCTACATAGAAAAAACCTGTATGAAAATCCTTTTTAAAAAACACATTTTGTTTTTGTTTTTGGAGACAGGGTTTCTCTGTGGTTTTGGAGCCTGTCCTGGAACTAGCACTTGTAGATCAGGCTGGTCTCGAACTCACAAAGATCCGCCTGCCTCTGCCTCCCAAGTGCTGGGATTAAAGGTGTGCACCACCACCGCCTGGCAAAAACACATTTTGTAAACAAAGAATAAGAGGATTAGTAAAATTGTTTAAGCTACCAGCCAGCCACTCATAAAGATTAGACCACTCCCCCCAAGAATCCAGTTTCCATCTAGGATTTGAGCTACACACAAACGTTGTGGTTTCACTGAGAATGGCTCCCATACACTTACAGCTAAATGCTTGGTTCAAAGTGAGTTGAAGTTTTAGGGAAGGATTAGGTAGTGGCCTTTTCAGAGGTGTGTTAGTAAGGTTGGGCTTTGAGGTCTAAAATTCTCATGCCATTTCCAGTCATCCTCTCTGCGTCATACTTGTGGATCAGATGCAGGCTCACAGCTACTGCTCCAGCACCATGTCTGCCTGCCTGTTCCCATGCTCCCTGCCATGACAGTCAAGGACTCTAACCTTCTGTAACTCTGAGTGCCAAATTAAATGCTTCCTTTATAAATTGCCTTGGTAATGATATTCTGTCATGATAATAGAGAAGACAACATAAATCACAATTGTTGGTGGTCTATTTTTAATTATACCTTTCTCCTAATTTATTCATATACTAATGCTTAGCTTTTGGAAATATATTTCTGTATTTCCACAGAGAAAAAAACATCTTTGACATTGTAATTCTTAAGACAGTTTTAGCTGTTAGCTATAAAAAAAACTATTCAAGATGCACAGTATATAGCATCGTAGTGTAAGATACAGTATTTGTCTGGAATGTAAAAGTATTTTTTTTTCTTCGAGACAGGGTTTCTCTGTGTAGATTTGGAGCCTGTCCTGGAATAGCGCTTGTAGACTAGGCTGGCCTCGAACCCACAGAGATCCACCTGTCTCTGCCTCTTGAGAGCTGGGATTAAAGGTGTTTGCCACCATTACCTGGCTGCAAAAGTATTAATACTAAAAAAACTTTTAAAGATACGTGAAGAAATTTTTTTTAGCATAATGTATACCAATGGTAACCACTCATTTGGAGTTTCTATGTCCTCTAGACTAATGCTTCGAGCACTAGTAAGCCAAATGTGCTAAATAAAAACAAGTATAAATCCTGTGTGTGTGTGTGTATGTTTGGGGGGCGGGTATGTACTGGAGTGTCCGAGGACACACACCTAAGCCTGCGCATGTAGAGGTCAGAAGAGGATGGCAGGTGTCTCCCCTGATGGTTTTCTGACTTACTGTCTTAAGTCCAGGTGTCTCACCGTTTTAGATGGCCATCAAGTTCTTGGATCTGCCTGTGTTAGCTACAAAATTGCCAGATCTCCATATGGGTGCCAGGGATTAGTATCTCTCTATCTGCAGATCAGGAACTCTCACCTAGCAGGCGAAATCCCCAGTCCCATACATACCCCACTTTTAAGCACATTGGCTGTCACGAGGGACAAACAGAATACAGAGAGCATTTCCAAACTAATGTCTCCCCTTCATTATGCAGATAGACAGAAAACAAGTTTTAATCCGGAGACAGACCACAACAGTGAAAAAAAAAAATCAAGCAGGTAAAAATTCCTATCACCAGAAAAATATGCTTTTTTAATAATGAATAAGTAAAATAAGGAAAATTATTAGGTTTACTGCAAAATGTGCATATTGTTTTATTATCTACACAGTGACAAAGATGGCTGATCTTAGAATAGATGTACAACCACTAAGAGGGCAAAAATCTAAAGTCCTGAGCATCATTAAATATAACTCTAATTATAGTATACAGTGAGATATTCCAGAAAAATGTTTTCTTTTAATGGGTGAACAGGGAGACTCAAATTACAGATTTCCTTTAAAATGTTCACTTTTGGGGAAAATACTTAAACAGAAGTATTTGGGTAAGTTTCCCACTTATCTCATTTATTAAAAAATACTTCAACGTGACCAGCAGGCACTTTTCAATGTACACTGGACTGATCTTGTTTACGTTATGTTTGGGTTCCTCACAAAATCATTTTTCAGGCATGAAGAAAGCCAGCCATGAACAACCACGGTAATTTACTCTTATGTCACTGTGTTCTCTTTATGGAAAAGAATCAGCTTAGGGTCCAGTCTCAACATTTATTCAGTTAGCAGGTGGGCTGCAAATTGTCTCAAAGTTCTACAGATGGAAAGAGAGCAGGAGCTCATTAGTTGGGAGCACCAGCTGCTCTCCCAGGGGGCCTGGGTTTGATTCCCAGCATCCACTTGGCAGTTTACAACTGACTATAACTCTAGTTTCAGGGAATCAATGTCTACTTCTGCCCTCATGGGCACCAGGCACACACACACGGTGCACAGACATAACAACAGACAAAATACCTAGATACTTAAAGTAAATTTAAAAAAAAAAAAAAAAGAATGGGCTGGGCAAGAGAGATGGCTTCGTGGTTAAGAGCACTGACTGCTCTTCCAAAGGATGTGGGTTTGATTCCAGCACCCACAAGGCAACTGTGTGTGACTCTAGTTCCAGGGGATCAGATACTCCCACACAGACATGAATGCATATAAAATAAAATGCATATAAGATAAATATAAAATTTTAAACATTTAAAAAAAGAAAATTAAAAGAGCAAAGAATTGAGAGGAAAAGCCAATGAAAAATAATAATTATTTTTCTTTTGATTTTCTCTGTGTAACAGTCTTGGAATCACTCTGTAGACCAAGTTGGCCTCAAACTCACTGAGATTCACCTGCCTCTGCCTCCCAAGTGCCGGGATTAAAGGCATGCGCCACCTCTGCCTGGCAAACTTTTTAAAAATGAAAAGTATTTTAGCGGACGACCCAGTAAGTTTGATGTACTGCTCCCCATGTGTTCTAGCCCCTTCTGTGGCTGTTCCCATGTCCTGGTCTCCTGAGGCTGTTCCCCATGCCCTGGTCTCCTGAGGCTGTTCCCCATGTCCTGGTCTCCTGAGGCTGTTCCCCATGTCCTGGTCTCCTGAGGTTGTTCCCCATGTCCTGGTGTCCTGAGGCTGTTCCCCTTGTCCTGGTGTCCTGTGGCTATTCCCATGTCCTGGTGTCCTGAGGCTATTTCCTATGTCCTGGTGTCCTGAGGCTGTTTCCTATGTCCTGGTGTCCTGAGGCTGTTCCCCATGTCCTGGTGTCCTGTAGCTAACTCATATTACTTTTGAGCTTTTGAACAGCTTCTACAAGTGCCCTTGATTTTTTTTTTAATCAGAATGTCTCTATTTTTTGCATTTTTAACCTATTTTAATCCAAATATTTCCCTCTGTGTACATTTAGAGAAACAGAATATTTGTAAATAAAAATTTTTATCTTGTCCAAAGATAAAAATAAAAAAAGTATTTTAAAACAAATCAAAGCAGAAGTCAAGAATTGAACATGGGTACAATTTTTTAAATTTAATTAATTAGTTAATTAATTAATTAATTTTGGTTTCCTGAGACCGGGTTTCTCTGTAGCTTTGGAGCCTATCATGAAACTAGCTCTTGTACACCAGGCTGGCCTCGAACTCACAGAGATCTACCTGCCTCTGCTGGGATTAAAGGTGTGTGCCACCACTGCTCAGCTTAAATTTTTTTAAATATAACTTATTTATTTTTATTTTACGTGCATTGTTGTTTCCCCTATATGTGTTTGTGTGAGGGAGTCAGATCTTGGAGTTACAGACAGTTGTGAGCTGCCATGTGGGTGCTAGGAGTCGAACCCTGGTCCTCTGGAAGAGCAATTAGTGCTCTTAACCACCGAGCCATCTCTGAAGTTATTCTTTATCCTCAGACATGCATCACACAAAAGAATTATGCTCCCGTCTTATCCAGCACAAGAACCACTTACCTTGCAGATTATAAGCGGCCAACTGAACGGCTGTATCAAAGGGACACTCTAATCTGAGATCAAAAGACAAATTGGCTAAGTCAATTTCATAATCTTTAAGATAAACAACATTAATATATATTACATTTTGAGCATTTGCTTTACACAGCCCTGAACTTATTTGTGTGCACATGTGTAAGTGCACTTGCCTACGTGTGCACATGAGAAGGCCTGAGGGCCATGTCAAGACTCTTCCTCTGTTCCTTTCCTCGTTACTTTTTTGGCTACAGTGACTGGGCAGTGAGCCCCAGCACTGGGGTTAAGATGCCACAGTGCCCCTGGGTTTTACATGGGTGCTGGGGGCGCAAATTCAGGTCCTTTACTTGCTGAGCCATCATCTCGCCAGCTCTGGGCTGAACTTATTTTCTAACTTAGGTTTCTACTACTCAGGAATTTTGTAGTTATGTACTAAATAATTTAATACTCACTTCCCACTGAGAATATCTTGTTTTAACTGCAGAACAAATAGATACCTAAGGAAAATAAAAGACACAATAACCAAATAGAACAAATCTACTATGGAAAAAAAATACAATCATTTTAACTTGAGAACACCCCCCCCCCTTTTTTTGAGACAGGATTTCACCCATGCAGCCTAGATGGCCAGAACTCAGAGATCCACATGCCTCCGCCTGCCAAGTGCTGGGATTAAAGGCATGCACAACCATACCCTGAGAGAACTTTTTAATTATAGAATTTTACCACAAGATAATTGTAAGGGAAAAACAATGAATGAAAAAGGGCGCTGAGAGGAGGAAGAAAGTGCACCTGAAGGTGCACACCTGAAGGTAAGAGAAGAGGAGCAGAGGCACTGCAGAGAAAATATCAGATATTTATTAAATGATCCCTATGACCAGCCTTAACTCTGACAACACACTCACCTACACGAGAGGTGTAAGGATAACAGCAGCAATCCTCCCAATACTCTAACAACTCACCCTTGTTACTTAGCAAGGACTGTGTAGAGAAGCAATGAGTTTGCAGTAAGAAGGCAGGATAAAAGAAAGAAATGGATACAACCTGAAGCTTTATCCAGAATTACTCAAATTGGCATCTAATATTGTTGTTAACTGATGGTATTATTTATTAAGTAAAGAAGTCAGGAACCAACCTATGTGAAGGTGGTAACAAAAGTCAGATCACAGTGAATGTCAATAAGATTGTAATTTATCAAAACATTGTCAGTTCTGTTTAAAATCCATGAACCAAGCCGGGAGATGGTGGAGCACGCCTTTAATCCTAGCACTTGTAAGGCAGAGGCAGGAGGAATGCTGTGAGTTCGAGGCCAGCCTGGTCTACAAGAGCTAGTTCCAGGACAGGCTCCAAAACCACAGAGAAACCCTGTCTCGAAAAACCAAAAAAAAAAAAAACAAAAAACAAAAAACAAAAAAAAAAAAACAAAATAAGGGGCTGGAGATATGGCTCAGTGGTTAAGAGCACTGACTGCTCTTCCAGAGGACCTGGGTTCAATTCCCAGCACCCACATGGTAGCTCACAACTGTCTGAAGATCCAGTTGCAGGTTATCTGACACCTTCACACATAAAAATAAAGTTAAATAAACCATAATTAAAAAAAAAACCAAAATAAAAACAAAAACAAAACAAAACAAAAAAACCCATGAACTGACTCACCAGTCACCTCTGCTGGGTGCATGAAAGCCAACTCTCTTTGTTTTGAACAACAAATAAGAATCATATACTTTTATTTTAATATTTTAAGTCAAGGTCTCACATTGTAGCTTAGGCTAGCTTGAAAGTCACTATGGAGCCCAGGCTGGTCTTGAATTCAGTAATCCTGCCTTGGTTTCTTGAGTGCTGAGATTTTAGGGTTGAGCTATTTTACTTGACTTGACTAGAATCCGACATTTTAAACATCTTGTTCGAATATAAAAACTCACCTGAGACCTTATTGCTAAGCTGAGAAATCCTAGGAATGCCCCTGACATAACCCTTAGTAGTGGCCTTACCGGGTTAGCTCCTCACGAAGATTGTTTGGTTCCGAGGAATAAAACTTAACCCGAAGATGAAGACAATAGGGTGATCCAACTGCCATTAAAAAAGAAAAGAGCTTTAAGTGTTATTGACTTACTAACAATTTTCACCGGTGAACTGGCTGACAGTTACCACCGTATAATGGAAAAGAACAGATCCTTGTAGCGTTATTCCACAGCAGAGCCAGGCAGGAACCTGACACAGGCGTTTTAAAGTGTGCCAACCAGAGCACGGCATTACCACATCCACCTGTCAGCCCAGGACAGCCAGCCCTACATTAACTCCAATAGCTCAGGGCCAAGTGCATAATCTTAATGGTACAATCAAACAGCCCGGAAAACCTGCTGAGCTACACTTTTAGTGAAGGCTGAGGAATGCCAACGTAAGTAACTGCAAGGCCAAGCATCCCGCACTTCAAACTCAGTCCAGTGCACACACTGACTGCTGAATTCTCATCAGTCCTTTCCCAGTACTTTATAAAGACAAAAGTTAAGCTGCCCTGAAATCTGACACTACAGGGACAAGCAGGCCGCGGGGACCGAACACTGGTATTTCCCCAAGTCAATAATAATCTATTTCATGTGAATGGCTTCACTTCATTGTCTTAAGTCTTACTTTTAATTATGTGTATGGGGGTGTTATGTGCATGTGTGAATGCAGGTGCCCACAGAGTCCAGAAGAAAGTGTCAGATTCCCTGGAGTTGGAGCTCCAAGCAGTTGTGAGCCACCAATACAGGTGCTGGGAACTGAAGGTGGGTCCCCTGCAAGACCAGCATGTGCTCCCGATCTGAGCCACCTCTCTTGCACTGAACCATCACTCTTCTAAAAGAACAGAGGTAAGGAAGAGCTGGAGAGACGGCTCACTCAAGAGCAGTTGTTGCTCTTGAAAAAGACCTGACTTTGATTCCCAGCACCCATGTGGTTCACAATTGCTTGCAATTCCAGTTCCGGGGGATTCTGTGCCCTTTTCTGACCTATGATGGCACTAGACACACGGTTTACATGTGCGTGTGACCGGCTATGTCAGCTGACTGCACAGACAAAGGGGACAGAGTAAATCTACCATGTATTTCTCAGCCTAGGCCACTGTGCATAGCCTGTATCATGAATTTCTGGAAAGACAAAGGAAAAAAAAAACTATTACAGCTTTAAGGTCTCAAAACGTTTCTTAGGGGCAGGTAGAGCTTCCCAAAACAAAAACAGACACACAAAAACAGAGGGGGGAAGCCCAACAAAATAGCAACACAAGTAATTACCTAAAGAGAAGTTAAATATTTCGTAAGAATTCAAGTCAGTTTGTGAGCTGCAAATATTTCTCCTATAAGCTCAAGTTACAAGACTCTTGAGAGTCTAGATTAATATTCAACCCACACTACTGGGCACTGAATTGGTATATTACAATGACATGAAGTTTAGAAGGCCGCCATGCTAGCCAGGCACATTAAAACACACCAATATTCCTAGCACCGAGGAGGCCGGGAAGGCTTCTGCGCTTGAGACCAATCTGACTACAGCCCACCCTGCAAAGGCAGATGATAAAGAGACTCATAGAAAACATGATTTTCTAATGTTCTTACTATTAAAAAGGTGTTTCTGATATATTTTATTTGCACAATTTCACAAATAATTTCTCAATACTTACTTTTTACTTGCTTTTTGATGCTTTTTGTACCATCCAACCAATGCTGCAAATGGAAAAATAAAATTGAGTACTTATGCAAATGGTAGATCTTTAATGTTTAACAAGTTACTGCTTACTACAGCTTCATGGACAACACTACGCAGTATTTCACAAAGGGAAAACCAAAGGGACAGGCTGAATTCTCTATTTCAAGGTGGCTCTCACGGCTTAAATTATAAACTTAATTCCCCCAGTTCCCAAATAAATGGCTCTCTTGAAACTGTTCAGTTAGAGAGAAGAGGGCTGCAGCTAGAGATGGCTACTGCGTGCGCGACAGTACCATTATAAATAGTACATAGACAACATTTTGGGAGAAAAATTCCATTCCTTTATAAGATTCAGTGGCAGACCCTAACACAGAGAAGAGAAAATGTTACTAGAATTTTGCAAAACAATGACTATTTAGTACTCATTAAAGGGCCTGAAGGTTTTAAAAAGCAAGATTTTTTTTCCAAAATCATGACAATGTCTATCAACAAGTAGTCACTGTCCTTCCGATTTACAAATAAAAATGTTTACACTTGACAAGCAGTTCTGTTTTCAACAGTAACAGTCTTTTTAAAAAAATTCTGTTTCATTGTATGCTACAGTCAGTATATACGAACTAGTTGAATCTTGTGAAACAGAAATCCATGAAAATTCAGAGAGGCAGATGTTCAGGGCTGACAAGCAGAGGATTATATATTACGGCACGTGTTATATAGAAGCTTTTGTACAGACTTTTTAGTTCTCTTGAAAATATTCACTGGTTCACAAAAAGTGGTTTGAGAATCCTCAAGATATATAAGTTCAAAAAAGGGCAGACTTTCTGGGGTCTGAAAGAATTTGTACTTGAAGATACTCCAGTGAGCAGTGGGGTCATGCTGATCACTCTGAAACTTGGACTGTTTCAAGTCTGCAGCTGCCTGGGAAACCTTCACATGGTTGAGCCCCAGTTGCTGAACTACCTTCTTCATGGTGGCGATGCTAGAAGAACCTGGCATGGTCCTCAGGACAGTTCTGAGCCAGTAATAAACAGCCTTTTAATTTCTATAGCCTCTTCACTGGGAAATGCTCCTAACACAAACAAACCTGAAACGACTCCTGATGTTTCCAGTGACAAAGCAGCTCCAGCTCATTACAAACCCCTTATCTCAGGCCCTCACAACGACAGGCGGCATTGGTCCAGCTACGATTCACATAGGTGAGCTCACTTCAGCACACTTTCAACTCCAAACACCAAAAGAAGGGGGTGCTCCTGTGTTAGTCCACAGAGCCATGGACTCAGTTTCAACCACCCTGCTAGGCAAGAATGCTAAGGCTGCACTGCACTGGAGCTGTTTGCTCTCCTCACCTATTATTTGCTGAGCCTCTTCTTTCCTTTCTTCTTCTTCAGAGCCCTCAAGTGAAACTTACAGAGCTCTTACTCTGCCAGCAGGGTGCCCTCTACCCTTGAATAAGATGTTCTGTAAACACATCAGACAGCGACTGCAAAGTTTTCTTAGTCTGGCTGTGGGGGAGACTGAACCCAGGGCCTCAAGTATGCTAGACAAGAGTCCTGCAAGGGTCCTGCAGCTGAGTCACATCCCAGTCCTATGTATGTTTCCTCTGGATTCCAAGCTGGGTAGGCTACGTGGCTAATTCATTTAATACATTGTGGGCCAGCCCCTTTTAAATATATTTCAGAAGGCAAATGCTCAGTTGTACAAATCCTACTAGTAGGCAGAAAACAGATTTATTAGGATGACTTCAACATGGGGCAACAAATAATGCTTTCATCTTGGCCCAGAAACCACTATTCAAATATGAAGTGGCCTAATGTTATGACACTCCTACAAGCAATTCCTTAAGCATAAGACAACCATCCAATGATGAACTGGCTGAAACATTTGAAAGTGACAAAAGCACAATGAAGCAATTAAAAAATGAAAGCAAACACTTAAAGATCTGAAATGGATTCTGCTATTTTGGGGGAATGTGGGGGGTGGTTGAGATAGGGCCCCTCTCTATAGCCCCAGCTATCCTGGAACTCTGTAGACCAGGATGGTCTTGAATTTCTGCCTCTTCCTTCTGAGTGCTGAAATTAAAGACAGGTGCCACCATGTCTGGCAATACTGCTATATGTTAAAGGATTCACTGTGAAGTATTATAAATTGTTTCATCAAAATGTACAAATAGGTACACACACACAATGTATATTCTTTTAGACTGAGGTAACAATAATAAGATAGTAACTGACATGACTGGTGAGGGGCTGGAGAGATGCTCAGTGGTTAAAAGCACTGGCAGCTACTCTTCCAGAGGACCTGGGTTCAATTCCCAGCACCCACAAGGCAGCTCACAACCATATGGCACATCAGTTTCAGAGGATAGGATGACTTCTGGTCTTTGTGGGTACTGTAACATGTGGTACACAGACATCCATGCAGCCCAAACACTCATATACAGAAAAGAAAAAAATAAATAAAACTGCAAAAGATATTTAAAAGATTATGTGTTATGAACACAATTCATTGCTAAGAATAATAGCTCCTTTATTGTAACATTTGATATAGATAATCATATGGACTCGGGGAGTAACAGTGAAACAACAGAGGCTAGAGTAATGATATGCCAGGTTATAAGCACATGCTTCTTTTTCAGAGAACCCGAGTTCAGTTCCCAGCACCCATGCCAGGCAGCTCACCTGTTACCAACAGCCCCCAGGGGATCCAGTGCCCTCTTCTGGCCTCCAAGGGTACCTGCATTCTACCCCACAAATACATGAAAAAAAATTATAAAGGCATCAGTCTCCACCCCCAAGATCTATCCCCTATAAACGGTACACATTCCCTCAAGATACGAACCGTTGCTCTTGATTCTGTCTCAGCTTCCTTCAAACTAGAATAATTCCTCTTTCATGTTCTTGTATTTGAAGGACAGTTAAAAATACACTGAAAAATCAACAGGCTAATTATAATTATCCTGGTCTCCTGCTTTGTGACAGGATCTCACTATGCAGCCCTGGCTGGTCTGGAACTTGCTGTGTAGACCAGGCTGGCCTACATCTTATAGAGAGCCTCTTGCCACTGTCTCCTGAGTGCTGGGATTAATGGTGTGCTCCATCACTCTTGTCAATTAATTATAAATTTTCAGGAAAAATAAGAAGGAAAAGGAGGACTTAATAAAATCATTCCCAGTTGTTCAGAAATCTTTTCCTAGTTGGATCTATTCAGGACCATTAAGATGGCTCAGCAGGAAAGAGAACTTGCCACAAAATCTGATGACTTAGACCTCTGGGACCACAGTGGAAGAGAGAAGAAACTCCCCCAAGTTGTCCTTGAATTCCACATGCATATCACATGTAGGCACACGCATGAACAAAAATAATAAAGGGTAAAAACAAACAAAACCCCAAAGACAATTTTCATGAATATACTTTCCCACTCTTACCCATGTCCTACCATTAAACACAAAGTTATCCCAGCAGAGAAGGTGCTGCAGCAAGCAGTAATCCCAGTCTTCTCTACCGATTCTAGTGTCTTACGCCAGTAAGAGAAGCAAACAAACATATTCTAAAGTGCGATGTAGGAGCTGGGGGAGTCCTGAGTCACTGCTCTTGTTCATGTTTGTGGATTCTCAAGTCTGTTTTCTTTCATCTCCTCCACATTCCAAGAGCAGTGACTGGAAAATTCAGAGCTCAGAGACAGGCGCTGATGCACTTCCTAGAATCAGAGTCTCTGAGAGTCATGTTCAAACTGCTAAGAAGATAAAGATGGAAGGCATGCAGATGCAGACGCTTGGGTGCTTAATGTAAAATTGAAATAGTTCACACCTTAAAAAGTTTAGTTGCGAAACTTAAGATATTAAAAAAATGCAGAAAGCTGTATTTCACCCTCAGCAGGTGGCTATAGAAGAACAATTAATTCATGTATCTTAAAAGGCAATAATATAATCACATACATACCAGACATAACTAAACCAAAGAGTCAGCAAGGAAGCTTCTGAAACATCAAGACACATACACACCGTCATCCCAGGTCCTCCAGCCACACACACACACACACACACACACACACACACACACACCCTTGTCCCAGACCCCCCCCCCCAACATATCCTCATCCTAGGCCCGACAGACAGACAGACACACACACACACACACACACACACACACACACACACCCTCGTCCCAGGCTCACTGAAGAAACACACCACTACTGCTCAAAGGGCAAAGAGCCTGAAGCATAAAAATGTTAACCATCTCTCAGAACAGTCTCCACATGAAACATGTCAGCAGAGGCATTTTTAACATTTTAAACTATTTTAGAAAAGTTAAAAACATAAATGCTAAGAAAAGCAGATTTGTAACTGAAAAAAATCACTTCTGTTTAGTCTAGACGCTGACTAGCCCTTCCTGAGCGACTGCTTTCCTTAGAGTGAACAGTCTGTCATAAGTCATAGCAAAAGAAGACCCAAACCAGACATCACAAAATATTTTCCAAGGTACCTTTGTTAAAAATTTTTAAAATGCTAAAATCATGACTGAATGTAAGTGACTTCAGCATGTGAATAGCTCTTAAGTTACAAACTTACTCTCTGCACTTCTGTCTTGTATATGTGTATGTGCAGCACGGGCATGCCTGGCACTGCAGAGGGCAGAGAGGGCAGAGCTTCCGTAAGGTGCTCTCCTAAGGTATTTTATCACAGCAACAGGCAAGGAACTGATAATAGAGTGCGCATGTGCTGGAGCAGAGAGACTGTTCAGCTGCCACATCAGCTCCTACTCGGCCAGACAACTATGCTTCAGTTCCCAGCACCCATAAAGGTAACTCCAGTTCCAACGGAGCTGGATCCTCTTCTGGACCCAGGCGTACATGCAGTGCATGTGCATAAATGCAGGCACTCACAACATAAAATGAAGATAAATAAATCTTTAAAACAGTGTTCATATTAAGAAATTAGAGAAATCAATGAACTAATAGAACAACTCAAGGTCTTAAAAACGCAAGTACAAAAAGTCCAAAACTAAACGCAGAAGAAATACATAATACAGATAGAGTTAAAATTAATCAAACAGTAATCAAAAAATATATAAAATATCAACATAACAGAGACAACTCTTTGGAAGGATAAATAATATTGGTGATCCACAGGCAATAATAATAATAACAATAAAACTTATATTTATAAAACTAGAGACAAAGAAATTACAATACTACTGATGTCCAGATGATTATGAGGGATCATTTGAAAACTTGTAAGTTGGAAAAAAAATAAAACCCAAAATAACTCCTAGACACATGATCTACCAAAATTAAACCAAGAGACTAAACAAGAATAATATTGAGCGGCTGGAGGGATGGCTCAAAGGTTAAGAGCACTAACTGCTCTTCCAGAGGACTGGGGTTCAATTGCCAGCACTCCCATGGTGACTAACATCTATCTATAACTAGTTACAGGGGATCTGATGCCTTGGCCACTGTAGGCAATGTAAACACAGTGCACAGACCTACATTCAGGCAAAACACCCATACACATCAAATAAAAATACATCTTAAAAACAATATTGAAGGCACAGTAAAGAAATTCTTGACGAGAAAAATCCAGGTCCAGACATACTCTGTCCTGGAACTCCCTCTGTAGAGCAGGTTAGTCTCAAACTCACAGAGATCCAGCTGTCTCCACCTCTGAGTACTGGGATTAAAGGCATGTGCCACCATTGCCCGGCCACAGACACAGATCTACCTCTAAAGATAGCAACAGCAACGTTCTTTAAAGTATTGCATAAAATAGAAAGGGAAGGAATGCCTTATACCTCTCTGCTATAAAGCCAGTAGTACCATGATAATAAAACCAGGTAAAGACTCAACAGAAAAAAGAAGAAAAAAGAAGAAGTAGAAGGAGGAGAAGGAGGAGAAGGAGGAGGAGGAGGAGGAGGAGGAAACAAAAAGGAAGAATCTCTTTAACGAGCATGGATGCAAACTTCTCAGTACTTGGAAGCATGCATGGAACTAGGGAGCTGGCTCGGGGGATAAAAGTGCTTGCTCTACAAACCTGAGGACCCGAGTCTGAACCCTGGAACCCAGATTTAAAAACCCATTGCAGGGGTCTATACCTGTAATACTAGCACTTCTATGGGAAAATGGGAGGTAGAGACAAGAAAATGGGCTGGAAACTCAGAAGCCAACTAGCTCAAAGTATGTCTGCCATGTAGTGGCAGAAACAAAAGAAATGCCACCTCAACAAAGTGGAATTTGAGAACCAACTCCCAAATTATCCTCTGAATTCCATACATACTCCATGTCATGTGTATGCCAGTATAAACGTATACATGTATGGAGTTCACACACACACACACACACACACACACACACAGTCACTCACTCTAAATACATAAAACTAAAAGTCCTATAAAGTGAAAGAAACAATCACCGGAGTCAAGAGAGAGTTTGAAGAATGGTAGGGAATCTATCTCAAAGAAGATCAATATCTAGAACATAAAAAACTGAACACCTAAGAAAATACAGAATACACAATAAATGAGCAAATGAATTGAACGCACGCTTTTCAAATGAAGAAGTACAGTTAGCCAATAAATAACTGAAAATCCAACCTCTTTAGGCACATTAGAAAAAGACGAATCAAAGCTACTATCAAGATCCTGTCTCACCCTAGATAGAATGGCTATCAAGAAACAAAAAGTAACAAATACTGAGGAAGATGTGGGGCGGAGAGAAAGAAACCCTTCTACTTTGCCGTGGGAATGTGAACTAGTGTAGCCACTACGGAACACTGCAATCTCATGCACTCCAAAATTTCATCAGATAACTCCGATCCCTTCCTAGGTGCATAACCCTGAAAACTGAAATATGCCCCGAAGAACAAAGATGTGCAGAGCAGCATCCGTAACAGTCAAATAGAACCAAACAAAATGCCCATCAATTACTGGATAAACAAAATGTGATACAAATTATTCAGCCACAGGAAGGAATCAAATACTGAAAAATTTACATACAACAAATATTAACTTTGGAAACATTTGGACAAGAAAGGTTGTAACTAGATGATCATTTACATCAAATTTTCAAAATCGGCAAATGAAAATGAATAGAAGTAGTACAGTGTTGGAGAAGGCTAACAAGGATGGAGAGGTAATAATACCCAGGGCTGCTTTCAAGGGTGACACTGTGTTCTGAAATAATGATAGCTGCATAACTCTGAATATTCTAAAAGCAAATTACACAAGCTAAAGTGGCAGATCTGAAAACTGCCATTTCTGTAGTCACGACAGAACCTCCAAAAGATACTCACAGCTACTTGAGCCGAATCCATGAATCTCAGGCCAAAATAGTCACTTTCAATCAAGTCCAGGTGATACATAATTTGATCGAACAACTCCTGTCCTTTGGCTTTTTTCTGAAACAGCAAGAAGATGATTAGCAAGTGGCTTAAGCAGGGTCACTGCCCTATTTCTGATCTTAGGGAGAAAAAGGTACTTCTTTAGTCTTCCACTTATTTCTTAATTTTTAATGCTTCTTTTCCTCAAAGGGAAGATCCCCAAATATGACCTCACCAACTTCTTTTTCTTTTCTTTCCCCTCTTCCCCGAAATAGGTAGCCTTGGCTGTCCTGGAATTCACTCTGCAGACCACAAGAACTCAGAGGTCTGCCTGCCTCTGCCTCTGGAGTGCTGGAATTACACCACCATGCCCCAAACCAATTTCTTTTTTATGTTACTTGATCCCAATTTCACCAACTGTATTTTTTATTTAATTGTACTTTCCCACCTGGGATTCCACTGGACCCTTTTCAAGCAACCTTTATCTCACATTGTTAACCTTTAAAGATCTCTTAGAAAACTTATTAAGGCTTTTTTTATTTCATCTGTGTTTGCCTAAGTATTCTCTGTAATTTTTTTTTACTGTTTTTGACTTCCAAGATACTTCTGTGTATTTGTGCAACGTACCCTCTCCATATTAAATATAACAAGAAAAAACAATCTAACCTTAAAGTCTATGACTATTCCAATTTAGTTCCAATGGGTGTGGGGAGAACCCTGAGAAGAGAGCCCCAAGAGTCACAAAGCCACAGTCAATGACTTTACTGTCAACAAATAATTCCTAGCCAGATGATGGTGGCGCACGCTTTTAATCCCAGCACTCGGGAGGCAGAGGCAGGCAGATCTCTGTGAGTTCGAGACCAGCCTGGTCTACAAGAGCTAGTTCCAGGACAGGAACCAAAGCCACAGAGAAACCCTGTCTCGAAAAACCAAAACCAAAAAAAAAAAAAAAAAAAAAAAAACCCACAACAACAAAAAAGACAATTCCTAAGCAATTCAGGCCCACTTCTAGAAGAGTTACCCCTTTAACTATAACCCACTGCAGCTCAGGAGGGAAGGAACTCTATCTAGGTAAAGGGATTCTTGGAGTGGGAATTTTGGAGACAGAGATTATGAAGCTGATGATATGACTGCTCCAAGGTATGGCTATGTAGAACATCTAAGGGAGGGTGAAGCCAGAGTGAGAGCATGGAGCAGAGAGGGCATGGGCTGAACACGGCCCACAGACTGGACTTGGCCATGAGAGAGGTGTGTGTAAGGGGGCGGACAAACACAGAGAGTGCAGGCAAAGAAGCCAAAAGAGCCTACAGCTGAAATAGCAGGTTACAAAAGAATGAGAAGCTGGGGGAAGGGAAGCCTATAAGAGCTGGAGAAATTTAGGGTAGGGGGTGGGGTGAGAAAGGCCAGGGTGCCCGCACATACTCTGTAACAGGTACTGGTGATACAGAGGGAACCTGGAGGCCAGCGTGCCTTTTGGTATGTTAATAGGAACCACAGACAGCCATTTGTCCCAAGTTTCTTTTGGAACTGACAGTATATTTTAGGGAGTGGAACTAGGGTTTTTACAGACACTTACACCCAATGTCAGAGTTACTGTTGCTATACCACTGGGGTGAAAACAAGACATGTATTCAGTTATCTTCATTCCATTTACACCTCAATCTGCAGCCAGGATAACCCCACATCCATTACGGGGGCGGGGGGGGGGGGAGTGAGGGGGGGAAAAGACACAAGGGGAGAGGGAAAAGATAAAGGAGAGAGAAAAGAGGAGGAAGAGATGTGGGTATGAACCAGAACTCTTGCTAATTTTTCCATTTATTTCCTAGGTTTCATGGGCTAGTCTTAAGGCAGGAAATCAGAAATGCCTTTCTTGTCCCAAAGACCTGAAAATCTCATTAAAGAATTTGGGGTTGAGAATGACTTTAACTTCATCAAGGTATAAATCTAGTCTATATTAAAGATTCATTTCAAATATTGTTCATAATTTCTTTGATTTATTTAACAAATATTAATAGAGCCTTTACAATATGCTAGGTGCTGCTCTAGCCAACTACAAAAGAAAACAAAAGAAGGTACTTGTCTTCAAGAGGCTTATATTCTAACAAGAAAATAGTTGTAATAGTATTAAAGGGCATAACAAGATGAAGAATAAATGGGAAACAGTATTCAAATAGGAAGATTCTTTAAAGCAAGGAAAATTTCAATAAAATATGAGTAAAGCAATTATCTACAGAAATGCAAAGTTCTACAGTGGAGAAAGGGGTTTAATATCAGGAAGAAATCCAGGACTGATAAAGAGCAGAGGGAACAAGAGGAAGAACGGTATTTAAGTGTCAGATTCTTAAATCATGAAAACCTAAAGTACAGAGGCAAATAAAAAAACTAAGCTGGCCATCTGAATATAGTCTACAGACAGAGGTGGTGGGAAGGAAGGGAACAGTTGTTACTGGGCACAACAAAAAGAAAACAGAACAGATAACACTTGAAAAAGTTTTCCCATCTATTTTTCAGTTGACTGTGGGGTAGGTATGTGCATGTAGGTGCAGGTGTGTGTGGAGAAATTGGGTCTCTCTGGTGCTGGAGTTTACAGGCTGTTGTGAGCGCTCTGATGTGGGTGCTGAGAACTGAACTTGGGTCCTCTACAACAACGGTACACATTCTTAACCATGCACCATCTCTCTCTGGCCCCACTGTTAACAAATTTAAAAAGTAACAATTATGATCATTTTGCTAAGTACCATCATCAAAAATGGAATACAAAACATTTTTGAACTCCGGATCCCCTCCCTACCTTCGAATGCACCAAAGTATCCAACTTCTATAACATTAATTCTAAGATATACTTCTATATTTAATTTCACATTCCATCAACATTCCATATTTGTTTCAAAACCAAATGAATATGGCCTTTAAAAAGACATTCCACCTCCTTCTGTCCAAGCATCGTCCCAACTTTGTGAAATATAGTACTTGTGTTCTAAGGGAGAGAATGGGCTTCTACAAGGTAGAAAGAGCAACAGCCTTTTTTCAAGGTTATGTATTCCACCTTCTTTAATAGAAAGTTGATCTAAGCCATCCAATAGTGAACACATGGCATTTTCAAATTCCTCAAATTAGTGATGCCCAATCTAAAAAAAAAAATTCTAAAAGAGAACTTCTCCTCTTCTTCCCCTCCCTCCCTCCCTCTCTCTCCAGTTTCTCTATGTAACCGCTATGGCTGTCCTGGAACTTGCTCTATAGACCAGACTTGCCTTGAACTCATGCAGATCTGCCTGCCTCTGCCCCCTGAGAGCTGGGATTAAAGGCGTGTACCACCACAGCCTGGTCTAAAAAAGAATTTCTTTAAATAATCTGGCTGCTGGAATAGCATGGATAGTCTAAAAACTTTCATTCAAAATCCAGTCTGCAAGAAAACAAACTGGCTCATAATAGTTATGTCAGAATAACTGCAATCATCTTTGCTAAGAACCCCAATTTAAATGTGACAAATGAGGTACAAGAAAGACTGCATCTTGTTAGTTCTGCCTGAAAGTACCAATAGGTTCAGAGGATTTAGGTTTCAACCTCAGTCTAAAAGAAAACTTGAAGCTCTGTCAGCCTATGTAAAAGCAAAATAAAGATAGGAGGGAGGTCATGACAGTCTTTGGTGGCATGGGGGAAAGAAAAGACTGGAGACAAGCAAGAGTCAGAAGATCAAGTGGTACAAACTACCCATGGGATGTAGAATTATTAAATAGAATTATCCTGTTCTTCACAATCCCTTATTAGTCACTATTTACAGATTAAAGTACAGACTGGAACAAAGTATCCTCCGAAGCATAGCTTGTTCACTCTCCCACTGTGTCTGTCAGAGCCGGCTATACTTGGCCCGGGTGTCATCCTCCGAGCCACAGAGAGAACACTTTCTCCCACAATGTCTTGTTTGAATCTCATCAACTCTGGTTCAATGCATTCGTGTTAGTTGTTGGTTTTTATCAACTTGATACAAACCTAGACATTTGAGAAGAGAAAATGCCTCCTGTGTGCAAATCTGCAGGGCTTTCTTTTCTTTTAGATCTCTTAATTATATTTTATAATTTTTAACTTTCATATACTATATTTTGATCATGTTTCCCCTCCTTCAACTCCTTCCCAGACCTTCCCCACCCAGTTTTGTTATCTATCTCAAACAACAACAAAAAACACTACAAAAATGAAAGCAAAACAAAACAAAACAAAAAAAGTGAGACAAAATATGCCAAAATGTAAAAACAAAAAACAAAGCAAAACAAAAACAAGAAAACAATGGAGTTTGTTTTGTGTTGGCCCACTATCCTTGACACAGGGCTTCTTCTGGAGTATAGTTAATATGTCCAATAATAATCCATTGACAAAAATGAGGTTCTCTTTGTTAGCTGTCTTGGTTAGGAGTGGGGCTTCACTCCACTTCCTCCTCTCAGTGCATCCCACATCAGTCCTGCTGTGTCTTGAAGATCCTGTTAGGAGTCACCCACTACCTCTTTTGAGGGTTTCCCTGCTCAACCATTTTCTAGCTGCTGTGCTTTTCTTCCCTTCTTCTTCTTCATGTACTTGTTAAACAACTAAAACGTTAAGAGCAGTTGCTATGTTCAAAGGACTATAGAAAATTCAGAACTGAACTACCACTGAGAATTCCTTTTAGTTTCTAAAACCCAGTTACTAACACATGCCTTGTGCAGGGCTTTTCTCCACCCTCCCTGTGACAGGTGACCACTCTCATAACTGTCCACACTATGAACACGACCCAGTGACAGTGTGCTCACTACTCATCCTTGCTCCTTCCCTCACCGGGCTCGTGTGCTAAACATTCCCCTTTCTGCAATCTCACAATCCCTTGTACCTACACTGCTTTAGTGGTTTCTAGCTTCTCCCTGTTCCAAATCAAGTCTATCATCATAATTACAACTAAATGTTACTTTAAATATATTCCCTGGCTACAAAAACACAACAACCCAAAACTAATATGCAGTAAAACAGATATATTCACAAAAAATGCTCTATTTTGTGATGGGTAGAAGTTAAAAACACAAAAGCTTAATTGAAATAGTAGACCTTTTGTTTATTATTCACCCATGATTTAAGTATGTGATTTCGGCTAGCTGTGGTGGTACAGAGCTTTACGCTCAGCATTTGAGGCAGACCAGGCAATGTCTGTGAGAATGAGGGTAGGCTGTTCTATACAGTGAGTTTCAGGCCAGCTAGTTCTATATAGAGAGACATGGCCTCAAAAACAACCCAAATAAGTAATTCAACGGATTTTAGTACACACAGCAGGTGTGTATAAGCATCACAACTGACTTCAGGATATTCTCATTACTCCTAAGAGATATTCCATATCCTATAGCTATTAGTTTCCAACACTTGTCTGCCAGTTCCCAAGCAACCACTAATCTGCCTTTTCATTTCTACAGTTCTCCGTGTTCTAAAACAGAATCACAGTGTGTGGTTCTTGTGGCTGATTCTTTCACTAGCACAGCATTTTCAAGAGTCATCAAGGTTGTTACAGAATATCAGTTTCATTTCTTTTATGGCTAGCGATCTGAAGTTACCTATCCATCCTGATGTCCTTTTTGCTATTACAAACAATACACATTTTCATGCAAGCATGTCTTTAATTCTCCTGGGTATCTTGGAAAGTGGGAACACCTAGTTACAAGGGAGCAGTGTTCTAGCATTCGAACAGCCGTGGGCTGTTTCCTAAAGCATCTGCTTTACATCTCTCAGTCTCAATGGAGAAGATTCTGATCTCTCCAGTTTCTCCAGTACTTGTTATTATCTGCCATTTGAGCCCTCTTACTTGAGTGTAAGTAGTTTTTTACTGTGGTTTTTGGTGCTCAGGTTTAAAGCCTGGGCCTCACGCATGTAAGCACACGCTTGGCCACTAAATCATAACCTACCCGACTATCCTAACAAAACAGTGTCTACTTAGACTCTTGGTAGTGATGCATGCCTTTAACCCCAGCACCCAGGAGGCAGAGCCAGGCAGGTCTGTGAGTTTGAGGTCAGCCTGGACTGCAGAGCTAGGGCTGCACAGAGAAACCCCCGTCTCGAAAAACAAAAACAAACAAACAAAAGGTCTATTATGTTTATATCTTTTGAGCTATCTTAATTTTTATATGCAGTATGAGGAAAGAGTTCAACTTTATTCTTTTACACGTAGATATCATTTGTTGGGGAAAAATATTCTGCTGAATAGTCTTGGTACCCTTATCAAGATTCAACTGGCCACAAATGTAGGCAAAACACTCATACATATAAAAATAAACAAATCTGGGGCTGTAAAGGCAGCCCAGGGGCTAAGAGTGCTTGCTGCTCTTCAAGAGCACCACACCGCCCTTTACAAATTCTTTCCTAGAAATTCTTAGCATCAGCCTACCCATCAACAGCCCTAAGACTTCATACTTCAAACATTAGGTAATGAATTGTTCCCGGGCGCTCACATAGCAATCTCATGCTTTCCACAAAGTATCTAATAAATGGACTCACAAACTCTTCAAGATTCTTAACAAATAAAAAATAAACAGTAAAACTATCCTTCCTAAGCATCTCATGCTGGAATAGCTCAAAAACCCTCAACCAGCCCTTCCAGGAAGAAAATTCAGATACCTTAAAGTGTACAGAATCACGAACTCTAAGAGCATGCCGTCTAACATACATTAGATAACAAAGCCACACCATGATGATGACCTGCAGACACCTCTAGAGAGCTGGGCATGGCGAGCACACCTGCAATCCAGGACTCAGAAGGCTGAGGCAGGAGGACCCCAAGTTTCATGAAGGCCTGGGATGCATACTGAGACCTTGCCTCAAACAAACAAACAAGACAAACAAACAAGACAAACCATTACCACCAATGAAAACTAAGAAAGTCTGAACCTGAAGCTTCAGTTTAAACATCTGAATTTAAGGTCTTTCAGAATTTATTCAATTTCGCACCGCAGCCACACTGAGCTATCAGTTTACTAAACAGACTTTTCAAACTGAATTTTAGGAAAGAGTCTATAGGATGGCAGACATCAAGAAACATTCAATGAAGCTTGTGTCAAAAATCACATAGTTTATAGTGTTTTGTGAAGTCTTTGAAACAGAACAAAGATGTAAGAGATTTGGTACCTGTAAATAGTTCTGAATCTCAAGCCTGATGGCACGTACCTGTTGTGCCACACCTGGCGGCTGAGACAAGGCCAACCTGAGCTACACAGTGAGATCCTGCCTATAAACACACAAGTGTGTGTACATGCACAGTCCCAAACTGCCCTATCGTTCAATGTCTCTCGCAGCTGCCACTAATCCCAGGTCCTCTTGCCCACAGGTCGGTGTACCTGAGTAGCTCAGAGCCTGATCCACTCAGCCTATCTTGCCTAACCCCCAGGAAGCATGGACAGCAGTGATCTCACACACAGCTGGCAGCTAACAAAGCCCTACTTACCGGCAAGTCCACACTAACATCTGTACCATCCAGAAGGGACACCCTGCACGTGATGATGGACTTGGCATCTCCAGCTGCAGGAATGTGCGTGGCAGCACGCTGTGCCTCTCGGAGTCGCTCCCTCTCAGCATGTTTACGCATAGACCGGCGGCCAAGCGTTCTTCTCAGGAAGCTCAGCATTTCTGCCACTACAAAACCAGCAGTGAAATTGATAGTGAGGGAGACTTGTAGTCAACTTAATGGTGGTACTTAGAAAAAGCCCTCTGGAAAAAGTTAAAACACATCACCTTCTTATACATAGTTCAAAGTGTATTGCATATAACACATTCAATTTTCATGTCAAAATAATTTTTAAAGCTAGACTTTAAAATAAAAGTGAGTTCGAAGCCAGCCTGGTCTACAAGAGCTAGTTCCAGGACAGGAACCAAAAAAGCTACGAAGAAACCCTGTCTCGAACACCCCCCCCCCAAAAAAAAAGAAAGAAAGAAATATTAAGATAGAGCAATGCTTGCAACTTTTGAAACTTTCTGTCTAGTTTTTATAAGGAGCTGATCTAGCAGGAGAAAGCAATCATTCGTGACGTTCAACAAATGTTTTGGGCCAGTAAGTGGTACCTAAGGTAGATAATAGCCCCACAGACATTATACAGCAGTGCCAGACACTGCTGAGGCAGACTCTCGGTGGCTGTTTTTAACTGTACATTCAAAACACAAGTAATTATCTATTTCAGCAAAGTACAAATAAAGTTAAACCCCTGTTTTGTCAAATATTATGCTTAATGTTCTACTAAGAACATTAAACAAATAGTTAAACTAGCTACTAGATATTTAAAAGATTGCACATTATAACTGAAAACATTAAATACACATATGGAAACACATACAATGCAAACCCTTTAAGTTCCTCTGTAAACCTAGTATCTTTAGTTTACATCTAAGAGACTCTGAAAAAGTAAAGGTTAACTATGTACAATTACTAATTCCAGGAAAAAATTATAGGAAAGGAAAAAGAGCCTCAGCATACACAGGGATCCACAGCAAACAGCACCATGTTGTGGGACACTCATTCTACCATAACTCTACAGTAACTACCACCAGAGGAAGAGCTGCCAGAGGAGAGGGTGAGTATGGAGGGAGCTGTTCTCAGCTCACCTAACAGCTCAGAGAGGGGAGAGGAGGTGCAGAATTCCAGACAGAGCTACTTTATTAAAGCCTTAAAGCCTCCAAATGAAAAGATGTGGCTACTGATCTGGTTTTTAAAAGGGTAACTTTAAAACCATACTACTACATTCAAATTTAAATACCCACGAACTAAAGATTACCAAAAATATATTTTATGATAATGTTTTACATGTATTTTAGATTTTAACCCAAGGAGAGAACTAAAATTTGGAAGAGCTGACCAGCTATATCTACCCGCTCTGTGGTTTTTAATAGGTCCCCAGTCTCCTTTCCCTGTGGGCCTTAGACTTCTAAAGCTCTGTTTAATGAACCCTTACTACTTCCTTTAACCCAGCTCCTTCATACCCACAGAAAAACACCCTGATAGTTATGTTAGTCATTATAATCACACTTCTCCTGAACCTTTTATTATAATCAGGTAACTATTCTTTTACCCTTTATTGCAAAAAAACTTGAGAGCATAATCATTATTTTTCTTTTGATATTTATATACCTAATTTTTTTTTATCACAGAAGACTTTTAAAAGAAAAAGATTCCAAATGCATTATAAATGCATCTCCTAAGAAACTATAAACTGCCTTTCTAACGCTCACCTTCTTTCTGGCACTGACAAACAACTGCTCCTGCAGTCTATCGAGTTAAAGAAAAACACCTTTCTTTTCGATTGCTGTTTCATTCAACAATAAATCCAATACTGTGAAGAATAGCAAGTTCCTTTCATAGAAGTGTGACAGCGTGAAATAACATACGTTTCAAGCAAAAAAGGAGAAAGTTCTAGGAAGAAATAGAATAATAAAGGACTTTTAAACAATTTCTGAAAAAAGGTATTTCGAAGGATTATTGTATAGTTTATCCCTTATTACAAATCATCTCTATAGAGATACAGCTTGGTGATCAGGTGCTTACCTTTCATATACGAGGCCCTAGATTAGAAGTCCAGAGAGCAAAAACAAACAAATTAACTAGATAAACAACCCAATAGAAGAAAATGGGTAACATAAAAAAGGACATCTCAAATGAGAATAAGAAAGCCTCAAATAATTCTAGCACTTGGAAGGCTAAAACAGGAAAGTTCTGGGTTTTAGGCTAACATGGCCTATATACATGCCAATTCCAGGCTAGCTTGAGCTACATATGGAAGTCCTGTACCAAAAAAACAAAAACTGAAGAAGAAAAAAAAGACAGCTTGTAAGATGGCTCAGTTAGTAAAGATCCTGGACACAAACCCTGACTTCTGAACTGGATCCCCAGAACCCACGTAAGTTGGAAGGAGAGATCCAAATCTGCAACTGGCATGAAGTGTGCCCACCCCCCATCACTACATAGTAAAAGATCGAGACTAAACAATCAGATAGAAGCCAGGCACGGTGGCACACCCTGTATTCCCAGTACTGGGCAGGCAGAAGGGGCAAGATTATCCCTGGCCAATAGCAAGTTCTAGGCCAACCTAGGCAGCATGGACTCTGTCTCAAATAAAAAATAAACAAGTAAAAGCCGCACATTGGACAGAGGGCTGATCTCCAAAATAACAAAGAACTCAAGAAATTGGTCACCAAAAGGACAAATAATCCAATAAAAAAAATGGGGTACAGACCTAAACAGAGAACTCTCAACAGAGGAATCTCAAATGGCTGAAAGACTTAAGGAAATGCTCAACACCCTTAGCCATCAGAGAAATGCAAATCACGGCTCTGAGATTCCATCTTACACCTGTAAGAATGGCCAAGATCAAAAACACTGATGACAACTTATACTGGAGAGGTTGTGGGGAAAAGGGAACACTTCTGCATTGCTGGTGGGAATACAAGCTGGTACAACCCCTCCGGATGTCAGTGTAGCGATTTCTCAGAAAATTAGGAAACTACTGATGGAGGAAGGTCATTGGTTAAGTAATAAAGAAACTGCTTGGCCTCATAGGTTAAAACATAGGTGGGAGGAATAAACAGAACAGAATGCTGGGAGGAAGAGGAAGTGAGGTAAGACACCTCAGACAGAGGCCATGCTCCCCTCTCCCAGCCAGATGCAATGAAGCAAGCCACCAGGTCAGACATGCTGAATCTTTCCCAGTAAGCGCACCATGGGGTGCTACACACATTATTAGAAATGGGCTAGTCCAGCTGCGAGAGTTAGCCGAGAAGAGGCTAGATATAATGGGCCAAGCAGTGTTTAAAAGAATACAATTTCCGTGTAATTATTTCGGGGCATAAGCCAGCCATGCGGGCGGCCGGGTGCCGGGGACGCAGACCCACCGCTCATATCACTACAAACTACCTTCCTCAAGATCCAGTAATACCACTTTTGGGTATATATCCAAAGGATGCTCAATCATGCCACAAGGATATGTGCTCAATCAACTATGTTCATAGCAGCTTTGTTTGTCATAGCCAGAACCTGGAAACAACCTAAATGCCCCTCGACTGAAGAATGGATAAAGAAAATGTGGTTTATCTACACAATGGAGCACTACATAGCAGAAAAAAAATAACATCTTGAAATTTGTGGGCAAATGGATGGATCTAGAAAACACCATATTGAGTGAGGTAACCCAGACTCAGAAAGACAAATATCATATGTACTCACTCATAAGTGACTTTTAGAAACAAAGCAAAGAAAAACCAACCTACAATTCACAATCCCAGAGAACCTAAACAATAATGAGGACCCTAAGAGAGACTTACATAGATCTAATCTACATGGAAAGTAGAAAAAGATAAGATCTCCTGAGTAAATTGGGAGCATGGGGATCATGGGAGAGGGTTGAAGGGGAGGGGAGAGGGAGAGAGGGGAGTGGAGAAAAATACATAGATCAATAAAAAGAATTTTTTAAAAAAAAGTACACTCAGAAGGCAGAGGCAGGAGGATCTCTGTGAGTTTGAGGCCAGCCTGGTCTACAAAGGGAGTTCCAGGACAGGCTCCAAAGATACAGAGAAACCCTGTCTCAAAAAACCAAAAAATAAAAAATAAATAAAAAAAAGTAGAGTGGGTTGCCCCTGACATGTCCAGCACTGCACAAGCAAAGTCCAGAAAAAGACGTCTGTCCCTGTACACCTAGTACAGAATGGTGGAAGAGTTCCTACGGCTTGTCTCTGACATACTCACACGTATGGACTAACACACATCAGTGGAGGCGAGGTCCCTGGTGGGATGTCCATGCAGCAGGGAAGAGGAGGCAGAATGCTTCTATACATCTTCACACACTATCCTATTTGAACAAGTTTTTAAATTGTATAGGCTATATGCAGCAATTCTATTTCTAAGTCACAGGAACAAAATTACTCTTAGCCTAACTGACTTAAGAAATTCATACATTTATCATAATGCAAAGAGTTCAGTGAGTGATGGTATAAACTGATCTACATAGACTTCCAGGCCAGTCAAGGTGACATAGTGATACAAACCAAACCTGTCTTTGCTGTGGGACAACGGTCTTGTACTGTTTTCATAAAGCGCTGATTGGCCAGCAGCCAGGCAGGAAGTATAGGCGGGGTGACCAGGTAAGAAGTAGAGGTGGGAAGACAAGAACAGGAGAATTCTGGGAAGAGGAAAGACTCAGTCTACACCCAGACACAGAGGAATCGACTGCCTCACTGATAAAAGCTACCAAGCCACATGGCTGACCGACAAGAATTATGGATTAATGTAGGATGTAAGAGTTAATAAGAAGTCTGAGCTAATAGGCCAACATATTTATGATTAATGTAGACCTCTGTGTGTTTCTTTGGGACTGAATGGCTGTGGGATAGGGAAGGACAGAAACCTCTGTCAACATGTCTTAGACTAAATTTATAAGTGAAGAATCAAATTAAGTGCAAACTGAAAAGGATATTATAATACTTTGAGATATAATCCACATACATCCTCAGACACATACATAGAAACTACAAAATGCAGATGATTTAAGGAAGGTGTTCTCTGTAGAGAGTTAATCCAGAGGTCATAAGAATATATGGGATGTGTGACTTAAGTTTCTAAATCTTAAAAAAAAAAAAAAATTGAGAGTTAAGAAAAAAAAAAGTACCCCCCCCATTTCTGTTTCCTCATCCCACCTGCCCTCCCCAGGTCTTCAGTGCTCCAGTTGGTGGATGGGTGGATTATCAACCACCACAAATCGGATTCCCTTTGAAATCTTTGACAGCTCTGGCTCCTCCTTCTGGACCTAGGCGCCCTTCTAGCTATTTGCTGTAGCTGCTCTAGTGCGTATTTCTAATTCCAGAACTTTCTTCATTAGCGGCTTCATCTTTCTGGGATAATCTTTGTCCACTCATCTCCCATTCTTTCCCCTCTTTAGATAATTAACTCTGTATTTACACCCAGAAAAGCACCCTCTGATCCCTAGGCTGGAATTGATGGCCCTGTTAGTACACGGGCTTTTCTAAAAAACATGGAAAGAAACTGTAATTAAATATTTAATTGACTTTTGTTACTGGCTAGTCTCCCTCCCTGCACAAGGGAAGGGACCTCGGCTGACTTGTTTATTGTAAGGGATGATCAAACTGTTTGCCATGATATACATGTTAGACAATCAATAAAAAAAACCAATGTTATAGGGTAAAAATACATTAGAACATGGTACTATTTGAAGAGCAAATCCTAAAAGAGGATAATAAAAGTGACTAACAAAATAATCCCAGTCCAAGTGAGCCTGGGCTGCATAGAGAGACACTGTCTGTAAAATACAACAAAATGAAAATCTGGGGCCAGGAGTTTCTAGTAAATAAATTTCCTTTTCAATCACAGAACGAAAACTGAAACAATCAATTTCCTACTTAACCAAGCACTGCATTACCCACCCTCCTCCTCAAGTTTGTCATGTCTGCGTACACCATACAGCACTGAAGGCCAACTGCACCTCCGCCCCTTTTGGTTCTTCTTTTTGCAGTGCTAGGGATCGAACTGTGGGTATCCAACAGGACATTCCTGAGCGGTAAAGCACATGTATCTTGGGGCGAGCCACTGATTTTTTTTTTCCACAGTAATATTGCCAACATACAGAAAATGTCCTAAAGGCACCAGTATCTTTCATCCCAGTTATCTCCCGCAATAGAAAACGTAACCGAGAAACTAAACTCAGGAAAATTCCGCACATCGATTTTCCCAAACAAGTTAAAGTCCCAAAACAAAAAACATGTTTAAGGATTTAGGTCAGCCTAGTGAGCTCCAAAATGCGAATTAGGTTCCCAGTATGAAAAGAAAAGAAAGAACAGGCGGCGGCGGAGGGGGGGGGGGGTGTTAAAAAGATTCTGAAGCGACCAGGGAGACACATACAAGTAACCCACTGCAGTAAGTGAGGCTCAGCCTCAGTTTATGCTGCAACTGGGGTTAGCGTAGCTGTGAGTTACGTTAAGGATTTATTGGTGGGCTAATCTCTAACTCTTACGAAGAAAACACTACTAGTAATTTTAAACTATTGCCAAACAACTTCGGAGACTGGGGTCTTCTCGCTGTTAAAGCAGAACCCGAGAGACTGCAGTAACCACACAGACACAGACACAATTATCTGCTACCCACCCGAGGACCCATCATTACCCGACGCGCGCTACGCGTGGGGGCGGGAAGCGCCTTCGGCCTTGGCGGTTCCCGGGAACGCACCTGCCTCACGCGATTCCCGAGTTTCAGTCGGTCGAGCAAGCTTGCACGTCCCCTCGGGTGTGCGTCTACCCACGATCCTGACGAGCTGACACTTGAGGAGACCTTCGCCTAACCGCACGGGTACATGGAGGTCAGGGGGGCACAGAGTTCCTCCCGCGACGCCCAAGACCCCAGCTACGCGCAGGGCCCCCGGCGGCCGCCGCTCGGTATCGCCCGAAACTCAGCGCCCAGCCCCATTGGCCGCCGCCGCCACTCCCCTCCCAGCCCGCGGCGTCGCCCGGGGAGCCGGGCCGCGTACCCCGCGCGGCGCAGGCTACGCTCCGTGAGCGGAGCGAACTGGACACCCGGGGCCACACTTACCTTTCCTGGGGGGTGAAGACCGTGTAGCGACCGAGACCACGACGACAGGCGCGCGCGACCCTTGGGGACAGACGCCCAGCCAGCCCGACGGGAGGACGGGTCTCCGAAAATGCAGAGAAATGGCGGCGCGAGGGGCGAGCCCACCCTGAGCTAATCCCCGGAGGACCCCGGCCGCCCGCGGGCACGCCCCTTAAAGCCCTACCCAAGCCCCGCCCCGAAGGACAGGGTGCTTGGCTCTTAAAGGGGCGATGGCGCCGCCCCGGAAATCAGCCTCCGGAGAAGGAATTTAAGCAGGCGACGCCAGGTGGAGCCAAGAGAAATAGGAAACTACAGTTTAGGAGTCACCTGTTGCACTTGCACACAAAACTTAGGCTTATTCAGAGGGCCCTATTAGGCGTTTGGAAACCTGGCTGCTACACTGGTTCACTAATCAAAAAATAAAACAACAAAGAGGGGAAAATACCTGGCATGTTGATGCACACCTTTAATCCCAGAATTTGGGAGGCAGAGGCAGGAGAATCTTTGATGAGGTCAAGGGCAGCCTGGTGAGTTCTAAGACAGTCAGGACTACATAGTAAAAGCTTGTCTTAAATTACATTGTCTATGTGTGCAGTGAGTAAGGAAGGGTGTATGTATGCCACAGTTCAAGTGTGGGGAGGTCTGAGGATAAAAAGTTAGTTCTTTCCTATCACTTGAGTACTGGGAATGAACTCAAACTGACCCATTTGGGTGTAAGCACTTTTACCCACTGAGCTTCTGGTTTTATGTTTCGAATTCCCATATTCATTCCCATATTCATTCTCTCTCTCTCTCCTCCCCCACTCGTATTCTGTTTTTGTTTTTTGTCCCATCCCAGCGCCCTCAGAGCCATCCTGGAAGTCACTCTGTAGACTGGGCTGACCTCCAACTCAGCAATCCGATTGCCCCTCCCTCCTGAATGCTGGGATTAAAGGTGGGTATCACCACCACCCAGCAAATGTTCACTTCCTTGATTATATAATTTAAAATCAAATGTTGAGTTTGGGATACAGTTCCGTGGTAGGATATTAGACTAGTACAAAATCCTGGATCCAATCCCCAGCACAGCAAAAATAAATAAGATGTTTCTATTTTTAATGTAGTCTGGTATATATTTTTCTCTCTTATCCAGTTGTTCATCCATTTGTAAGTACTTATTTGAATGTTTTCTTGCTTCCCTACCCCCAATTCCTAGGGATTAAAGTGGATTTAAGCCTTTACTGTTAAAGCAACTTTCAGTCTATAATGGAGAAAGAGAGTAAATAAATGTGTCAAGTGGTGATAAGTGTCCTGGAGAAAAACAAAGCTAGGAAAGAGAAATAACAGGCTGAAGATTAAGGTACCTTGGTCAGGGAGGTCCTGAGTGGAAAGGCAACATTCCATTCCTTCATTCTTCAGATAATCAAAAGGCCTGCTGTGCTGTAGGCCCTGGAGATAGGACAGATAAAGAAGAAAGACAAAAGTCCCTCAAGGCAACCAAAGGTGACAAAAAACTCTAGTCCTGTGGGAGGCTCAATAGTGAGATCAAGGGCACTTTAGATTACATTTTGAGGTTCTGTCATAATTAAACAAGTTTATTTTATGATCAAGCCTGTGTGGTAGCAGAGTGTACCTGTAGTCCTTGGTACTCTTAAGGTTGAGGCAGGAGGATCACTTGAGCCCAGAAATTTGAGACCAATATACCTAACACCATCTGAAGAAGGAGAAGGAAGGAGGAGGAGGAGAAGAAAGAGGAGGAGAAAGAGTAGAAGGAAGAAGAAAGAAGAGAAGAGAAGGAGAAGGAGAAGAAGAAGAAGAAGAAGAAGAAGAAGAAGAAGAAGAAGAAGAAGAAGAAAGAGCTGCATATAGCTCCATTACTAGAGTACATGAAGTGTTCTGGATTCAATACACATGGTTCGTTAGCTGTTAGTAAACACTAAAGAGAAAATTAATAGCAGGGAGTAGGGACAGGAAATGAAGAGCTGCAAATTCAGCAAGGAGGCAGGCCTCTTAAAGACAGTGACATTGAGTTCAGACCTAAAGTAGGTGAGGAGATAGCCAGTAGACCTCCTGGATGAGCCAAAGAAACAGCAAGAGCAAAAGGCCTGTGGGGATGTGCTCAAGGGCTGAACTGAAAGGAAAGGAACAAGAGCAGAAGGGGTGTGTGTGAAGGGAAAGGGTGTGGAATGAGGGTCTCATGGGATCTTGCCAGAACATTAGTGTGTGTAGAGGGAGGACCCAGAAGACACCATTTACAGGGATTTGGCACTGACCACACCTGCACCAGGTTAAGCCTGGCAGAACAGCTCTCTCTGCACCAGACGTGTTGCCAGGATATTGCCAGTCACCTGTGAGGCACCTTAGCTGGGGCCAATGGAGCAACAGCTGGTTACTACACATAGCTCTACCCACAGCAAGGGGGGATAGGGGCTTTGGGGTGGAAAGAGTGAAAATTGAAGTTCCCGACTGATTAGGGACAATACCAAGAAATCAGTGTCATTTCTGCTACCTGGTATAAGTGTTTGAAGTAAGATTAGTCTCAAAACGGGGGAGCAGGTCAGGGATCTAGCTTACCTAGTAGATACACACAGAAATATACTAATTGTAAAATATAATTATGCAACATCCACATGACAACAGAATAAAATGAATGAGATGGGGCTGGTGAGATGGCTCTGCAAGAGAGGCACCACCAAACATGAGCCTCAGGACTCACATTGGAGAGAACTGACTCCTGCAAGTTTTCTTCTGACCACTATATGAGTGCTGTACAAGTACATACATGGTCACTCATGACCCTCACCCCCCAAATAAATAATGTTTTAAAGAATGAGATAGATGTGAATATGCTAACATGGAAATACTCCACAATGAAAAATGAAAAGTTGCAAGCTATATCATATAATACTGCAAGCATAAATATTTATGTATAAACAAATACATGTTTTCCCCAGAAGAAAATATAATTGAACAGAGGTCATCATTGGTATGATGGGGCTTCCACTGCCACAAGGGTTCATATAGCTCAGAGTTGCTGGTAATCTGAAACTTGTGTGAGGAAAACCAGTTACACAATTTTGAACCAAATTTGAAGCCAGCTTTAAGTATTGACCAGATGGTGTAGGAGGGTCTTCTTTCTATGTGTTGCTTTCATTGGTTGAATAAAGAAAACTGCCTTGGCCTTTTGACAGGGCAGCCCTTAGGTGGGCAGAGTAGACAGAACAGAATACTGGGAAGAATGGAAGTGTGGCAGATGCCATGCTTCTCCTGCCCTAGACAGACACTGGTTAGACTCATCCAGGTAAGCCACAGTCAAGTGGCCAACAGATTATTAGAAGTGGGTTGAATCAAGATGTGAGAGTTAGCCAATAAGAGGCTAGAACTAATGGGCCAGGCAGTGTTTAAATGAATACAATTTGTGTGTTGTTATTTCGGAGTATAAGCTAGCCCACTGCTCCTCTTACTACAACCAGAAAGATGGGACTCTGGTCAGATCCACATCTGGTTCCTGGGGAGTGGCTATGAGACAAATGTTGTAGGGTGTTTTAAAGACAAAACCATAAGGCCACTGTATTTCCCATTTTATTTCTCCAAGAACTATAACTCCCAATATTCCAGGAATTACCTGGACCTTGTTGACTTTGATTCTTAGAGAGCACACAATTTGAATCCACCTGCCTCAATTTCTGAGTACTAGGATTCCATGCCTGCACTTTTCACCAGATTTGAGGGGGCTTTTCTCAGAGATGGGGAGTTGGTATGAGATTGCCATAAATCATCTTCAGTCTTCCTCAAAATGTATCTCATAATTTTTTTCTCTTATTTGAGACACAGGGTCTCTATAGTTCAGGCTAGCCCTGAACTGCTGTCCTAAAGTGATCCTCTACTTCAGCCGTAAAAGTAGCTGGGACTACAGGCACAAGTCACTATGTCATTGTACCTGCTTTTGCCATAATGAGTCCTTTATCACACACATAGGTACCTGAAACAGTTATTGGTTGTAGAGTGGTGGTACAACACTTTGATACCAGCACTTTAAGGGCAGATGCAGGCAATTGATCAAGTTCAAGGCAAGCCAAGGCTACCTATAAAAACAAAACACTCAAATAACCCTCCCAATCAAAACCAAACCGAAACTGAAGCTTTACTCCTAACCTTCCTCTAATATGCAAAATGGCACACCAGACTGCACCTGGGAAGATGATAATTTAGGTTGATTTCAAGACAATTCTTTTGAGTGGCAAGGTCCTGCCTTGGGGTTAGTGGAGGAGGTGTGGCCCCAATGAAGGAGACTGCAGATACTTTTATTCTTTGGGCAGGTAGGGAGATGGCTCAATGGGTAAGAATGTTTACTGCTCAGTTGGGCAGTAGTGGCTCATCCCTTTAATCCCAGTGCTCAGGAGGCGAATCTCTGTGAGTTCAAAGCCAGCCGGGTCTACAAAAGTGAGTTCCAGGACAGCCAGGACTGTCACACAGAGAAACCTTGTCTGAAAAACAAAACAAAACAAAACAAAACAAAACAAAACAAAAAACATGCTTACTGCTCCGGTATGAGGACCTGAGCTAGGATTCCCAGAACCCATGTAAAAATCTGAGTACAGGTATGTATGCTTGCAACCCCATGCTGTGGTTGCTAGAGACAGGAAGCACAGCTTGCTGGCCAGCCAGTCTAGCTGACATTAAGTTCTAGGTTCCGTGAGAGAATAAGGTAAAGACTGATAGAGGACACCACCAGATGCCCTCCCCTGGCTTCTGAAAGTCTGAGCATAGGTGGCTGTTTCAGCATATGTACATGCCCACACACCACACATATATACCATTCCCCGTTCCCTCAAGAAGAGCCACTATGTGTGTTACTAATTCTGGAAACAAAATCATGTTTAGCATTCAAACATCCCTTCTAACTGATCATTCATTAGTGACTACATCATCGATAATGGAGTCCAACAATAAATTCCAATTCAATAAACTTGAAACCAAGTCATTAGATTACTAAAGCACACCTTTATTTTTCAATTGAACATTAACAGCTAGAGGTGTTTTCCCCTTTTCACATTTGTATCTGAACAACTACTCAATCAAAATGAAATATGCCCAACAAAATATGTGTAATAGCATTTCACATAACATAAATTGATGTTAGGACTAAAACAGTTTCAATGCAAAACAGCATTTTTATCCTGTTCACTGTTGGCTTGTGTAGATTGTTTAAAAACATAAAGGATTCTAATTTTCACTGAAATTAAGACAAACACACAAGGCCTTTCAAACACATGGTAAACCGCAGTAACAAATGCACAGTGATCATTTCAAATAACCCAGTGTTGATCAAATTCATTTAAGTTTTGATTCTTAGCTTCTTTGCTTCTTGATAATGAGACCACACCATACGGAGATATTCTTGTACAACTGGGAGAAAAGGTACTTGACAACATTAAGGGACTAATTCCATTCTGCTATTCATTCAGCACAAAACAAATGGAAACAAATAAAAATATTTTAATAAGGAAATAAAGTAGACTTTTAACCAAGCAAACTTCTCACTCCATATTTACATATAGCACCTATAACAAGAAAAGAAAGTTCCCAAATCAAAATTCCCTCTACATAGAAATAATTTTAAAACTACAGTTTAGAAATAGTACTGATAAGTATGAACTATCAGTCCTAAAGTTAAACCTACACTGTAGAAAACAAGGACTAGCTTTCTTATCTGAAAAGATTACAGCATAGTTCATAAGTGGTATGTTCTGATGCTGAAGAACACTGGGGTAGACAACTTTTATTTTTTTACAGCAGATATACTGTTTTGACAGAATATGAAAACAGCTTAATATAAACTGTACAGTATCACACATTCTGCCCTTTGTCTTCTATGTAAACTACATACTTGTAGTGCAGTGTCTACTTAACATCTAGGTACTACATTGAGAACAAAGAATTTCCAAGTAGTCATGTGATGTTCACAAAATGCAGAGCAGAAACCATTTTAGTAAACCAAGCTTGGCTGAAGCTAGCTGAGAGAACTGAGTCCAGCAACACAGTCAGCTAGGCAGCATCTATTGTATTATACAAATTGCAGGAAAAAAAAAATCACAGAGCTAAAGTCACATATGTTACCTCTTAAATATCAAAGAAGCTATAAAGAGATCATTATAAAGCATTTAAACTTGGGGTCAATCTAATAAACTCTAATACTAACCAATTTTTTCTGTATTTACAAAACTCCTAGGATAGATATTTTTACTGTATAAATTAAGTCAGTAGTAAGCATAAAATAAAGTGCTATTTGAAATCAATTTTAGCACTTACATATTACCTACTCTACAGGATTCAGGAATGAGGAGTCTTGCTAACTCACTGAAAGATTGGGAAAGATGAATCTAGGAAATCACAGAGCTGGGTTGAAACATCCTTGCCCAGGAAGGCAAAAAAACGGAATACTATAATTTAAGAACAGAAAACAAATACTTAAAAAAGGTAAAACAGGCCCAGTTATGACAATCGTGGATGCTATGACATATAATCTAGGGACACCACAAAGCAGCAACTATTTGAAGAAAGCTATTTCCTTGATGATCCCTGATAGCAACTTTACTTAACAATGTAACTTATAAGTTACCAGAATTAATAGTGCCAAATTTTATAACTCTGGGGTTGAGGAAATCTGACACTAACCTTGGATTACTTTTAGATTGTTCAGGGTACATCATGATGAGTTAAAATCATTATGGAGGTTTAGAAAACATTAAAACAAGGAATTCCCAATTTCATAAAGTTTAATAATTGATAATTACTAGATTTTAAAAGAGCTATTTAACGAATTAATTATGCCTACAGGCACTGGTTTAAAGTGAAGAGTTTTCACTTAGCTGAATAAACTTGTAAGCTGTATAAGCCACCACGGTTAGAAGTCACAAGGGTTGGGCCCCGTGGTCTTACTATCCATGTAAATGAAGAGAAAAAGGGAAACTCATCATCAGGGTCAGAGGCCTCTGCACATAATTTCTGAAGTGCTCTTAGGCATGGGTTTCTAGCTTCACATTCTTAATATGATGCCCCCACTGGTGGCTGCGACATTGACAAACTTGGGAACTTTCCTCCATGGTAGACACATGCAGCAGCACACTGAGCCTAACACACATTCTTCCACACCCCACCAGTGGAGAACTAAAATACTTTACACTCAAAATAGTGTATACAATTTTTAAGGAAAACTTGCAGAGCCAAAAACAAATTAATGTGGAATGAACGTACACTACGTGTGAAATATGCTTTGACAGTGACCATTCGCAACGAAATTCCATTTCTTCCAACACTGCGTTTTACATAATGACTTATGACACGATTCTTACTCCTTTGCAGATTTCTCACTCACTCTTTTTAAACAAACACATATACTTAGAACCAAGTAATAACGCTAATGTTTGAAAGATACATTCATTTTCTTTACAGCATGAAAGACATACAAACATCGTTTTATCCCTTTTAAACAATGAAATTAGAGTTAACAGTTTTAACCTTCTGTTCATAGAAAAATATTTTCTGTATATCATTTACATAATAATAGGAAAACTCTACAATGTTTACTTGAAACTTTTATGACCTTAACAAGGTTTTCTTTTTCATCCTTATACTGGAAATTTTGCAAGGCTCCAGGAAGCTAAACTTTTGAACTCTTCCTTAACAGTGTAGTTTTCACCTTGCAATATTGCTAATAACCTTCTGCAAAGAAAAAGTACTACTGGCTTACTTGATTATGTACTGAACCATACCTAGTTCATATAGATAAATTGCTGTCAAGCAGCTATGAGTAATGACTGCACACTTAGCTTTGAAGGACTAAAAACCAAACAATGACTTTAGAAATCAACAGTATATTGAAGCACAAAAACAGAAAGTAAGCAGCAACACATTTATATATGAAAATAGAAAGTAACTTTATGGTATCTACTCAAAACAAATTTACTTAGGGTATGAAAATAAAGCAGTATGGGCTGGAACACATGGTTTATTGTTTCTGTTAACATAGAGAAGTTTATTATAATTACTGCTACTAAGAGAAAATGAAATCCATGAAAAATAAGAATTATGGTAAAAAGCAGAACCCAAAACAATTTTGGAACTGATTTCTTATACTCTTAAAGTTGATGAAATTATCTATAAGCAATTAGCCCTCAAAAAGATTTATTATGCAAATTTCTTTTATGTGTATAATAATTCTCTAAGAATTTCATAAAAGTCACTAGTTTGTGATCACACTGAGACACAAGTGAATATCTGTCAACTTATGAGTAATTCTAATATTTAATAAATTCAATCCACTGAATTGTAATGACACAGCTGTTTTACTTGGAGGAAGCACCACAGATGGCTCCAGGAATGGCAGTGGAGGGTTGATGCAGATGTGGGAGGTGAGCAATGTGAACACAAAGTACTCGCTTTGTGGATGCAGCACCTTGTATGAAAGCAGACTGTGGGGTCTATTACTTATGATTTGCTACATTACTGAGATGTTTATTCCAGCAAATATTTATCATCATATATTTACTATTAATGACTTAAATACAAATTCATCAGAACTACAAAATAAGTACTATGAAGAGCCTGTAAACATATCCCACAATGTTGTAGTATAAACAACTTACATGAATTCAAAACTACTTTGGCAACTTTACCATCAGAATATTTTTAATATTCAAAACACAGACACTAGATAGCATACTGCTATAAATTCATGTTTCCTTCTCTTTTCCTGATAAGCCATACTTCAATTTTATCACATGTTCACATTATGAATATAAATTATTTCGTAAGTAGATATAAGTTCTAAATCTCAGTTCTATGTGCTAAATGCTTTAAGACTGACTTCCTACTTGCAGGTCAGCTCACTAGTTCACAACAGCTTAAATTCATCTCTTAGGGACGCACACCTAGCAAATTCTGCCCAATCCCTAATTGGCATCACTTTTGAAGCGTAATATCAAACTTCTAAGGTGTCAAAGATTCAAAGGGACAACACTGACCGTGCTTCCCGGGTAGAAAAAGCTAAAATTTACAAGCAATTTATTGAACTTCTAGTCTAATACAGAAACACTAGATTGAGAATTAGAAAACTTGAAGTTAGGCCGGGCGATGGTGGCGCACGCCTTTAATCCCAGCACTCGGGAGGCAGAGGCAGGTGGATCTCTGTGAGTTCGAGACCAGCCTGGTCTACAGAGCTAGTTCCAGGACAGGCTTCAAAGCCATAGTGAAACCCTGTCTCGAAAAAAAAAAAAAAAGAAAGAAAACTTGAAGTTGACCAGATTCTGTTAAATAAATTGCTGAGCCTCTAGTTCTTCCTATCATAAGGAAGTAGAGACTAGACACAAGTCTTTCAACTTCTTATAGCTTTCAAGTTGTAGTACCACTTCTAGTGATACAAGAGATTTTTTGCTCAAATAACAAAGTAGACTTGATCAGACCCGCCAAGCGATATAAACAACCCCATGGTTAAAAGTCCATTCCGTCTGTGTACACGTCTTTGTGAAATACACATGCAAACCAATGCACTGGTGTTTTTCTATGAAGGCATGTACAGTAGTACCTAAAACCTTCAAGTAACTGTCTTAATGGCTCAGCATAACTTTGTGCATTTTAGTCAGTTTTGATACAATGTTACCCTTATTCTTAGGTCAAAATGGCTAATCATTGCCCTTTCCCAACTACTTAACCCAGAAGGCTACACAAAAGTTTTTCTTGGGCTGTATTCTGCCTCATTTTTGGATGGATAGATTAGTTTAACAAGTACAACCTATTCTTTTTGCAAATGCTAGTCTCCTCCAAATTATTATTACAGGGTATCTAGGCAGTGCAGACGAAAACCAGACATTCAATAAAACACTTTAAATAAGCACAGAAAAATCACCTGAACTCAGAGAGGGAAAAGTTTTACATTTACTTTTTAGCATGTACAGAAGCCCCTGACCCATCATTATTGATTTCCACTTGTCAGAATAAATGCATTCTTTCTTGATTTTGTCACTGTGTGTGTGTCTTAAGGGTGGGTAGTGAAAAGGGAAAGTAGTTTAATTCAGGATTTTTTTTTTGTCACACAATATTACATCAGTATGTATGAAGTCTAGCACTACTTACGTATGAAAACTAGCATTATTTCTAGAAATCTATTTTGATTGGTAAACTGATTAAATGCTTAGGTATAAAGGACAGTGTTCTATGCTAGATAACTAAGGAAGCTGAATTAGCATATCCATATTAACAATTTGTGAAGGGTTATTTTAGCTTAAGATCCTAACAAATGTTCTAAAAGGGGTGTTTTTACATGTAAAATAATGATAGAGGACAGTCCTTATGAGAAATATAAATTTAATTCTGCACTTGTCACTGAACGACAAGCATCAATGATTTAAATGGCAGCAATGCTCATTGCCAACATCAGCGTTAACTGCAGAGGTATGAACAAAGCTTTCCATTAAAGAGCGAGTGAATCATGCCATTGCCTTCTATCTTCTACACAAGTTTTCTCTTTTTGCCTATGGTTCTCACAGTCTACCCATATGGCAAGGACAGACATTTAAAATTTAGACTAAAATCTATCAATGAAATAAAGTAGCTCTATAGTGTATAGATCTCCAACTTGATTTCCCTTTTTAACTTGTAATGATATCCTACTAGCCTAAATTACATTTGCCTCTGGTAGAGAATGGAATGTTTGAGTGTAACTATCTTTCACTGACTAGCTCATATTGTCTTGCATATAAAATCAAAATAGGTGGACTTCTGTTTGACATAAGATTATGTTTATGCCTCTTTAAAAAAATAAGACAAATAGTATTTGTAAATGACAATGGTACCCTGGCCATTACTGTTTAGGAGCTTAACTTCTTTCTGAATTTTACTATTATGAATTCTGAATATGAGATATGATAATTTAGATTTTATTAAAGATTCTTAAAAGTATGTTACCCCTCCAAACTAAATAGCAGTCCAAAATATTTATTGGAACCTATGTTTTATCAAGACTACAGAAATATTCTGAAACCACTAGCAAATGTGCCTACTTTAACTATATCCATATAAAATAACATTCAAATAGGTGAGCAAATTCTCATATTAAATTGGGCAATTTTAAAGATCTATTTCCATAGATTTAAAAACAAATGAAGCTGACAAGGAAAATATACACATCTGTAATGGGAGCTGGATCTTCAGTCAAGATGAACAATCAAACACCTCACTAAACATGCTTATAATTTAATAAGCATCTATAAATATAAACTAGGTAATATAACTGTATACAAAAATGACAAGAAAACCTGCATTTTACTGTTTTTTTTGGGGGGGGTCACATTTAGAAGAAGTCAATAGTATTTAACTCTTTGTCTGGAGAATTCCAATGAAAAGACCAGTGTGGCCAGGTGGTGGTGATGCACACCTTTAATCCCAGCACTCAGGAGGCAGAGGGAGACAGATCTCTGTGAGTTCAAGGTCAACCTGGTTTTATACAGCAAGTTCTAGGACTGTTATACAGAGAAACGCTGTTTTGAAAAATCAAGACCAAACCAAACCAAATAACAACACAAAAACCAACAAAAACTAAAAATAAAAAGAAAGACCAGTGTGAAGACAGCCTGATATGAACTGGAATGAGTACTGGAGGGTAACACTTCGGTATAGACAGGAACAAACCCAACTAACTAACTTTCTAATTGTAGCTTAGAGTGTTAATATATTTATCTTTAATATACATGTTAAAGATCACTTTTTAAGTTAGGGATAAAGCAAATATGAAATTTGAAAAATAAACCCTTTTTGTAGGACAAGTTGCTGAACTTTAAGCCCTGTTCTTCAGTAAAGGAATGTACAGATTGTGAACAATTCCACAGCAGCAGAATGCACTATCAGCAGAACACAGATATTCTGGCTTTTACAGCAAAGTACAAGCAAGCACTGAGTAAAAACAATCACCTTACACTTCTTGTATAACTCTCAACATAAGCTGTTTTTTTTTACACTGTGAACCTATTAAAAATTCATAAAACTATAGTAATGTACAGTATACATACCTCCTATGGGTCAAATGAGTGCCTTTTCATTAAACAAAGATATCTCAAGGCACTTAAGGGGTTAAGACACGATGCATGCATTCCTTTACATCAAAAGTGTGAAGTCACATGATTTGGAATAAGCCAACCTTATGATAAATATAAGTTACATCATTAAATCCAAGAAATTCCATAGATTCATAGTTATAATTTCTATAAGATGCTGGTAAATGGACACTGTGCAGCATTTCCTGGGAACCAAGTTCCACTTTTCTTCTCAACAGCAGGTCCCTACTGGGATGTCAGGGAAGATGTGCTGCATCCACAGGCAGTGTACTGGCTAATGTTGAGAATGGTATTGCTAACGTTTGAAAAATAAAATCTGGCAATCAGTAGAGTAAGTACATGAACCACTGGAAAGACCAGAGCAGACTCCTGATGTTTACTTCTTTTTGCTTACAAGGTACAGGTGTGTAACAGAGATGAGTTCTGAGCCTTGCTGGGGCAATTCTACCAGAGGGGACTGCATGGCACCGCCTCAAAATTCCACAAATTACCCTGAACATATTCAGTTTCCACTATTTGTTCAGAGCAAAGCACAAAATAGTCAAAGATGTGAAGTTATAGGTTTTGAGTGACTTTTTTAAACATAAAGTGCAATAGTGCTGAAGTTTTCAAAGTTTGTTTGAGTTCTTCATTTTTTTGTGAGAGATGCCATTTCCTGCAATCAGTATTATGGCACAGTGAATGTAACAAAAATCAGTTTCCCAATACTTATCCCAACCTTTTCGTTTTCTTATTTATTTGATGATGTTGTTAAGGGTTTAACAAAGCCTTCTTCATACACTTTCAAAATAGCTTCACAGACAAATCTGTATTGACTCTGAAAAATATAAATAGAAAAAACAGAATTATTAGAAAACCAAAACCTAAAACCTCACTTGTATTTCTTATGAAGGAAGGAAGGAAGGAAGGAAGGAAGGAAGGAAGGAAAGAAGGAAGGGAGGGCGGGCAGGCCAAAAAGTACAGAGACACAATTTTTTACCAAAGGTGGGCAAAAACAAAAAAAAACCCAAAACAACAACAACAACAAAACAAACAAAAAACACCTCATATTATACTTTGTTGACAAAACTCAAGACACTGCTGATAGGAATGTTAAAACACTGAAACTATAAACAGAAATTTGAAAGCATCAAATAAGATGGTATTATTTTATTTGGGATCAAGCACTCCCACTTTTAGAAAATAAAAAAAAAACTAGAAAAGTGTCTAAAAATATATATCCACTCTGTGAAGATAAAAAAAATAGACACCATTTAAGTTGCCATCAATTTGCTGTGTAGAGAAGGCTAACCTTAAATTCACAGAGATTCTTCTGTCCCTGAGTGCTGAGATTAAACCTATGAGCACCTGATTTTCGATAAAAGAGCTAAAAGTATACAATGGAAAAAAGAGAGCATCTTCATCAAATTGTGCTGGCAAAACTGGATGTCAATCTGTAGAAGAATGAAAATAGACCCATATCTATCACCACCCACAAAACTCAAGTCCAAATGGATTAAAGACCTCAATATCAGTCCGAACACACTGAACCTGATAGAAGAGAAAGTGGGAAGTACTTTACAACACATGGGCACAGGAGGCCACTTCCTACGTATAACCCCAGCAGCACAGACATTAAGGGCCTCATTGAATAAATGGGACCTCCTGAGACTGAGAAGCTTCTGTAAAGCAAAGGACACTGTCACTAAGACAAAAAGGCAACCCACTGACTGGGAGAAGATCTTCAGCAATCCCGCAACTGACAAAGGTCTGATCTCCAAAATATATAAAGAACTCAAGAAACTAGACTGTAAAAGGCTAATCAACCCAATCATAAAATGGGGCACTGAGCTGAACAGAGAATTCTCAACAGAAGAAGTTCAAATGGCCAAAAGACACTTAACGTCATGCTCAACTTCCTTAGCGATCAGGGAAATGCAAATCAAGACAACTTTAAGATACCATCTTACACCTGTCAGAATGGCTAAAATAAAAAACACCAATGATAGCCTTTGCTGGAGAGGTTGTGGAGAAAGGGGTACACTCATCCATTGCTGGTGGGAATGCAAACTTGTGCAACCACTTTGGAAAGCAGTGTGGCTGTTTCTCAGGAAATTCGAGATCAACCTACTCTTGGATCCAGCAATACCACTTTTGGGAATATACCCAAGAGAGGCCCTATCATACAACAAAAGTATACGCTCTACTATGTTCATAGCAGCATTGTTTGTAATAGCCAGAACATGGAAACAACCTAGATACCCTTCAGTGGAAGAATGGATGAAGAAAGTATGGAATATATACATATTAGAGTACTACTCAGCAGTAAAAAACAATGACTTCTTGAATTTTTCATGCAAATGGATGGAAATAGAAAACACTATCCTGAGAGAGGTAAGCCAGACCCAAAAAGAGGAACATGGAATGTACTTACTCATATTTGGTTTCTAGCCATAAATAAAGGACATTGAGCCTATAATTAGTTATCCTAGAGAAGCTAAATAAGAAGGAGAACCCAAATAAAAATATATAGGCATCCTCCTGAATATTAACCTTCATCAGGCGATGAAAGGAGACAGAGACAGAGACCCACATTGGAGCACCGGACAGAAATCTCAAGGTCCAAATCAGGAGCAGAAGGAGAGAGAGCACGAGCAAGGAACTCAGGACCGCAAGGGGTGCACCCACACACTGAGACATTGGGGATGTTCTATCAGGAACTCACCAAGGCCAGCTGGACTGGGTCTGAAAAGCCTGGGATAGAACCGGACTCGCTGAACATAAGCGGACAATGAGGACTACTGAGAACTCAAGAACAATGGCAATGGGTTTTTGATCCTACTGCACGTACTGGCTTTGTGGGAGCCTAGGTAGTTTGGATGCTCACCTTACTAGACCTGGATAGAGGTGGGTGGTCCTTGGACTTCCCACAGGGCAGGGAACCCTGATTGCTCTTTGGGCTGATGAGGGAGGGGGACTTGATTGGGGGAAGGGGAGGGAAATGGGAGGCTGTGGCAGGGAAGAGACAGAAATCTTTAATAAATAAATAAAAAAATTAAAACAAATAGAAACCATTTAAGTCGCCATCAATTTGCTGTGTAGAGAAGGCTGACCTTAAATTCACAGAGATCCTTCTGTCCCTGAGTGCTGAGATTAAAGGCATTTGCACTATGCTATGTATCAGGATATCTTCTTAAGTGAAAACAAGCAAGATAGTTCAGGCAAAGAGGCTTACACATACACTAATTTTTGGAAGACTGACCCAAGAGTTCCATAAGTTCTAGGCCAGTATGGGATACATAATGAACACCACACTGGCCTGTTTAAGAAGGGCAAAAAACAAAAAGCAAAACAACAGCAAAAGGCAAAGAGGGATTGGGGAGATGACTCAGCAGGTAAGAATATGTGAACAAGTATGAGAACTTGAATTCCTATCTCCAACACCCGTGATAAAAGCTGGACATTTATGCGGATGCCAGGGCAGACATAGGAGAACATTAAGATTTGCTGGCTGCCGGTTGAGCTCCAAGGACAGTGAGACCCTTACTCATGAGAATCAAGTAGAGAGTGACAAAGGATACCTAATATCCTCCTCTGACCTCCACACACAGACTTGCATTGTTTCCCTCCCTCCCTCCCCCACCCCCTCCCTCCCTCCCTCCCCCTCTCCCTCCCTCCCTCCCCCTCCCTTCCTCTCTCTCTCTCTCTCTCTCTCTCTCTCTCTCTCTCGTGTTTGTGTGTGTGTGTGTGTGTGTGTGTGTGTGACATAAAGAAATATTAAAAGGCAAGGGACATTATTTAGAAAAAGGAGAAGTCGGTGGATCTCTGTGAATTCAAGGCAAGCCTGGTCTATAAAGCAAGTTCCACGATAGCCAGACTGTTATACAGAGAAAGCCTGTCTTAAAAAAAAAAAAAACAAACAAAAACAAAAAAGAGAAATATAAATATATATTTAAAACTTCACTGTTAGTTTAACTTTTTTAAAAGGAATAACTCAATAAATCCTTAAAATATTTTCAAGAAAGGATAGAGGAAAAAGGGAGGAGAGGAACAGAGATCAGACTCCATAAAATAAACCTTTTTTGTTTTTAATGATTTATTTTTTTCTGTGCATTCTTGTATCTATGTGGATGAGGGTACTGGACCCCTGGGAACTAGAATTGTAGACAATTGAGGTGCCGTGTGTGTTAGGAATTGAACCTGGGTCCTATGGAAGGGCAGTCAGTGCTCTTAACCACTGAGCTAACTCTCTAGTCCCTACCTTTCTATTTTTATAGATTTAAAATATAAAATTGGTAACATGTCCATACCAAGCTGATGATATAACACACTTATCAGTTATTTAGAGGGCTTTGAAGACAGTAATTGACTATGTTTTGTAGTTACATTCAAGTTCAAAGAGAACTGTGGGAAACCAAGAGCAGTTATAACCATTCTGTGTATGTGATTTCGGGGCTGTCATTTTGTAACTGTAACATGCAATGTGAGATAAAACAGAAGAGTAACCCACCGCCCCCCATGAGGCAGGGTTTCTCTGTGTAACAGCCCTGGCTGTCCTAGAGCTCACTTTGTAGACCAGGCAGGCCTTGAACTCACAGAGATCTACCTGCCTCTGCCTCCAGAGTCCTGAGATTAAAGGCATACATCACTACATACAGCAGATTCACAATTTTTAAATTGTATCAAAACAAGCAAAAGTCAGTTGCTGGCACTGATTAGTAAATGGAAACTGAAAATTTGGGCACTTGTGCAGCATGTGTGAGGCACTGGATTCCACGCCAGCACTGTAAAACACAATAAAAAATAAAATAGCACTTGTAAATCAAGGAAAAGAATCATTCTAGGAGCTGGAGAAATGACTGAGAAGTTAAGAGCACCATCTACTTTTCCAGAGGTCCTGGGTGCAATCGCCAGCACCCACACAATGAGTGGCTCATAGCCATCTCTAACGTCAGTTCCAGGGAATCTATTTTCCCTTCTGGTCTCCAAGGGTACCAGGCATACACATAATACACATACATATATGCAGGTGAAATACTTATACACAGAAAATAAAAATAAATAAATCTTTTTAGAAAACCATTCTAGTTAACCGATGAAATGGTCTAGCCACTTCACTGAGGATGATGTTATTCCTAGGCAGTTAGGCCTGGTCTAAATAGCAATAGTTGTTGAATATGAATTTGGGAGCAACCCAGCAATACCAAGCAAACAAATAGAATGTCATTGCTTTAAAATCCAATAAAACAGATAGAGGCATAGCTCTTCCAATGATGCTAATATTACAAGAAGAAAGATGATCAAATACCATGTGCTTCCTAAGGAAAGAATTACCAACCTGAACTGCTTGAGCCTACGGACTGATCTGAGGAAATATAAACCAAACCAATAGAGACTCTGGGAATGATAATAGACCAAGGAACTTGGTTTGTTCATTAAATGAAAAAACAAAAAAGACAGGAGGTACAGAAGAAAGTTTTTGATTAAAGGAAATTTAGGATTTAGAAAACATAAAAGCTAATTCAAGCATGCAGGCTTGTGGTTGTTTGAAAGAAAACGGCCCCCAAAGGGAGTGGCACTATTAGGAAGTGTGGGTTGCTGGGGTAGGTGTGGTCTTGTTGGAGGAAGTATGTCACTGTGGAGGTGAGTTTTAAGGTCCCATATATGTTACATAAGTTCAAGTCATATCCTATAATATATGCCTTCAGATCAAGATGTAGAATCATCAGCATGTCTGCATGCATGCTACCATGCTCCCCACCATGATGATAATGGACTAAACCTCTGAAATGCAAGATCTCACCTAAATTAAATGTGTTTGTTCATAAGTGTTGTTGTCATCAAGTTGTCTCTTCACAGCAATGGAAACCCTAGCTAAGACAAGGCCATTATTTAAACACCAGTTTCAAATAAACTATAAAAACAACCATTGTGATTGTTAAAACCCAGCAACTTCACTTCTGGGTATAGATCTGAAAGAAAACAAACTGTAGTCTCAAAGAAATATTCTATATATCCTCCATCATGGCAGCTTTATTTATAATAGTCAAAAGCTATAAACAAGCCACAAGTCCACCGATGGAGAAATGATTGAACAAAATGTAGTATATGAAACAAGGGGATATGGTTCGGCCTTGAAAAGAAAGGAAATTCTGACGTGGCTACAAAATGAACTATGAAAATATTAACTATCTATTTAACCGGGTGGTGGTGGCTCACACCTTTAATCCCAGCACTCAGAAGGCAGAGGCAGGTGGATCTCTGTGAATTCGAGGCCAATCTGGTTTATAAGAGCTAGTTCCAGGACAGGCTCCAAAGCTCCAGAGAAACCCTGTTTTAGAAAATCTAAAAGAAAGAAAGAGAAAGAAAGAGAAAGGAAAATATTAACTATCTGAACCTAGACAGTCAGAAATAGAGGAGCACTACAGTATGACTACTTACTTATAAAATACATCAAACTCAGAAATATGAAATAGAATCATGGTTATTGGAGGCTTGGGAGAATGGGTATGAATAATTTTTTATATGAATAATTTTTATTAAATACTCAATACTACTGAAATAATACATAAAAAGGTTAAAATGTTAAATTTTGTTATGTGTATTTTATCACATTTAAAAAGGGGAAAAACAAAACCTTGTGCACCTGACTGTACCAAACATGAGCCACACCCAACCTCCAGGCCCAGACCAATCCAATGAGCCAGGTCCTACCTCATCAGTACCCTTTCCAGTCCCAGATCCTACATCTGCTGTCTAATCTGGTGAGCCCCTACTACCATGTCCCCACTCTCCAGCCTCCTGTATGTCAGTCCACCCTATATCCATCTGACTTCATCCCATCCTCACCATATTTAACTCGAGGCCCAGTCTGACCTACCTATCCCATGGTCTGGGCCCAGTCTGCTGTGCCCATATATTAGAATTGAATGAACAGAAATTCCATGTGTGCAGGCCTTATCAAAAAGTTGAAAGCAAAATGAAAACCCAAGATAAAACCCATCAGCTCCTGTCAAAATCTATCAGTTCTATACATTAGTTGTATGATGTATAATGAGAATCACATAAATGAACCCCAAGACACATGCCTTTAGTCCCAACACTTGGGAGGAAGCAGGAGGTGGATCTCTGAGTTTGAGTCCAGCCTAGTCTATAAAGAGAGTTCCAGAAGATCTGGGACTACACAGAGAAATCCCATCTCAAAAAACAAAAACCAAAAAACTCCCCAAAACAAAAAATGAACAATCACAAACTTCATAAAAAAAAATTCTAGTTTAAAGATGATATGGTGAAATAGCTCAAGTGAACTTGGAAAGAATAAACTTAAAGAGAATAAGATTAAAGAGAATAAATTCCTGAGTGCTGCCCCAAAAAATGCAAATAAGGATGAATGAACTGAAGAGAATATAGGGTTGAAAACTAAGGTTCAATAAAGGGAAATATTAAAGAAAACTCAAACTGGAATGAAGACAGAATTGGAAAACTTAGTAACCCAATTAAAAAAGTCAGAAGATCTTACAAATAGACTGGATGGAAAGCATAAAGAAAAAGCACAGAGAATTTCAAGGAAAAAAAAATACAAGCCACATATAAAGAAAAAATCCATCAGAATAGTAGCTGATTTTTCAGTGGAAACTCTGAAAGTCAGAAGAACCTACAGTGGTATATTATTTGTGTTTTAATAAATAAGTCTTGCCTAACGATCAGAGGTCAAGGGAGACATACTAGTTAGCCTTACAGGCCAGAGAGTGGTAGCACACACCTTTAATCCCCGGACTCAGGAGATGGAGGCAGACAACCTCTGTGGGTTCAATATTACCCTGGGCTACAGAAGATTGATTCAGAAACACATTCAGGTGGTGGTGGTTCACACCTTTAATATCAATGTTTGGAAATCATAGTCTTTTAATCCCAGCACAAGGGAGGTGGAGACAGGAGTGATATGGCTGGGTGGAGAGAAGAATATAAAGAAGAGACAGGAACTCAGTGGGGTGTGGAGTTTGAGGATTCATGGAGAAAGGATTTTGTGCCTTCTGTTTGAAGACTTGGTAGAAGCAAAAGGTCTCTCTAGTAGCTTTGCTTTTCTGATCTTCAGCTTGAACACCAATTTCTGTCTCTGGATTTTTATTATTCATGCTTTTAATGCCCAACATTTGAGGTACGCATTCAATAAACAGCCACTGTGTAGGCTGGAGTTAAATGTGGCTGGAGTCACTGCCCTACCATAGGCTAGGTTCTTCTTTTTTGTCTCCTGGCAGGATCTCCCTGAATCTCCTATTAGGGCTGCTGCCAAACTAGGTAGCTGCCTTAAAATCCAGTCAGGCTTTTACTGCTCAATGCAGCAGCATTCAGCCTCACATCTTCATCAACATCATCAGCAGATTTGGTAACAAAATTATGACTTCGAAAAAGGAGGAATTACTTAACATAGATTTGGGTCTCTGTATAATAATATGTTGGACAGTTTGAAAATGAAATGATTAGGTTGGGAGGTGGTGGCGCACACCTTTAATCCCAGCACTCGGGAGGCAGAGGCAGGTGGATCTCTGTGAGTTCGAGGCCAGCCTGGTTTACAAGAGCTAGTTCCGGGACAGGCACCAAAGAGAAACCTTGTCTCAGGGGGGAAAAAAAAGAAAGAAAAAAAAAACTGGAATGATTAAATGAGAGGATAACTAATCTAGATGGGATCTATGTAATATCAATTGTAAACATTATTAGCATTATCATTTTTATTACTAAAAAAGGTGGTTAATCTGAGTGCTAAGATATAAGTTTTAGAAAAACTTAATCAAATAGATTAATAGAGATATTCAAATCCAGACAGAGGAATTTAATGGAGAATCAGTTTCAATGCTGCATTATTAAGAATAGAGAAAAATAGCCTCAAGTTTTCTTTTTTTAAATTATTTATTTTTATTTCATGTGTGTTGGTGTTTTGCTTGGATGTATGCCTGAGTAAGGATGTCAAATCCCCTGGAACTGGAGTTATAGTCAGTTGTGAGCTGTCATGTGGGTGCTGGGAATTGAACCTGGGTCCTCTGGAAGAGCAACCAGTGCTCTTAACCACTGAGTAATCTCTTCAGCCCCCAACCTAATGTTTTAAAACAAACAATCTTAATGCATCCAGTAACCTTACATGAATTTCCAAATGCTAGAGGCTCTGTAAGAACTGAATGAATTCCTGAGCCAATGTTAGATTTAAGAAGATTCAAGGAAGCAATAGACTCATACAGCATATATTTACCTTTTGTGAAGCAAATGTTAAACTTGTCGTCAGTTTGTAATAGAATTATCCCTAAAGACTGGATAGAGTTGGTTAAAGCTGTTTTAGAGCCTGGTCTAAAATTGCAATGGAGTACCTAGATCAGAGAAGAGGGAAACACTACTGAACAAGGGGATAAAGCTAAAGGTATGAAAATCTCCCAGATCAAGTTCCTGGAGAAGAAGATTATGCTATTGTGGAAAGGATGTGATTGTTGCATCCTGTCTTTACACCATGCAGTAGCTTTGAATGCTTGCAACAGAATTGAAGAAGTAGGAAAGAAGATTGAATCATTTACTAAAGTAATACAGAAGCCAAAAGAAATCTTCACGGATTTCTTACAAAGACTGACATCAGATAGATGATATATATCAGATACAATGATACCAAATTCAGAAACTAAAGAAATAATAATGGAATCTCTGGTTTTTGAAAAATGCTAATTCTCAATATAAAAGAATAATTAGGCCATCAAGGGCAAGGTCAGCACCTTTGGAGGAATGGATCCAATATACAATTAATATTGAATCTCATGACCATGATGGTACTTGGATAAGAGAGGTGATTTCCAGCAATTTGAAGAAAAATTGAAATATCAAGTGTTTCAATTGTAGCAAACAAGGTCATCTTAAAATGGACTGTAAACAGGGTGTTCCTAGAAACAGTGTTTTCTCTAAGCATAATCCATTCAAAAAGTCCCTCCCTTCTGGATTATGCAGAAAGTGTGGCAAAGGAAGGCATTGGACTAATGGATGTAGGTCAACAAGGCATATTCAAGGAAATCCTTTACCATTAGGGAAACTCCTTGAGGCCCCTATGCCAAATATGGTTCAGTTGCTTCCTGCCATCTTAAAAGAAACTCCTTTCCAAAGAAATTAAAGAACCTAATGCTCTTGATAAGAGAATAGTTATAGAAGAGAGAACAAAAAAATTCAGGGGAAACCATAAAGTGATTATCTTGGCAAACTTCTATAAATGAACAAAGACAAAAATTAAAAATACAAATAAATGACATCACTAAAGGTCTGGTAGACACAGGTAGGGATATAACAATAATTTCATTCTTGGCACCCAAATTGGCCCCTACAGGATGTAAATGTTCAGTTTTTAGAGATTGAAACTTTATCATAGGTAAAGCATAATATGAGATGGGTTGAATGTATAGGGCCAAAAGGACAGAGAAGAATATTAAAACCATATGTGACTAACATAACAATGAATTTGTGGGGATGTGATTTGTTACAGCAATGAAATACTAAGATTAATATTCCCCCAATCTTAGAAATAAACCATAAATTGACACATGTTTCTGGGAAAAATATTACAAGGTATTATAAAGAACAGTCACTGACCACTCAGTTGAACAAGAACAAGGCAGAGCAGCTGTTGATATATTTCAAAAACACTAACAGCCCTACCTTTAAAATGGTTGAAAGCTGGGCGGCAGTGGTACATACCTTTAATCCCAGCACTTGGGACACAGAAGCAGGCAAATCTCTGTGAGTTTGAGGCCAGCCTTGTCTACAAGAGCTAGTTCCAGGACAGGATGTAAAACTACAGTGAAACCCTGTATCGAAAAACCAAAACAAAAAAACAAACAAAAAATTCATGTTTATGCCGGGCAGTGGTGACATATGCCTATAATCCCAGCACTCAGGAGGCAGAGGCAGGCGGATCTCTCTGAGTTCGAGGTCAGCCTGGTCTACAAGAGCTAGATCGAGGACAGGCTCCAAAGCTATAAAGAAACCCTGACTAAAATAAAATAAAATAAAATAAAATAAAATAAAATAGTTGAAAGGCAAAAATGTATGGTTGCACAATGGCCTTTATAACAGAGAAACTTCAGGGTTTAGAACAGTTGGTAAAAGAGCAACTAAGAGCTCAGCATGTTGAAGAATCAATCAGCCCTTGGAATCCTACTGTATTTGTTCTTAAAAGAAACCTGGGGGAAGGGCGGTGGTGGCGCACGCCTTTAATCCCAGCACTTGGAAGGCAGAGGCAGGGGGATCTTTATGAGTTCGAGGCCAGCCTCGACTACAAGAGCTAGTTCCAGGACAGGCTCCAAACCTACAGAGAAACCCTGTCTCGAAAAACAAAACAAAATCTGGAAAGTGAAGAATGGTAACAGATCGAAGAGCTGTTAATAAGGTGATTCAGCCAGTGGGCCCTCTACCATCTGGCATTCTCTTTCTTTCTCTACTGCATAAAGGATGGCCTCTTATCGTTATAAAATTTGCCATCACAGTGCCTACTTAAAAAAATTCTCAGTTTGATAAGAGTTATCAATGGAAGGCTCTGAGACAGGGAATGTTAAATAACCCCACCTTGTGTCAATATTTTATAAGGCAGTTGTTGGAAATGATATATAGGAAATTTCCTCAATCTACAGTTTACTATTACAAGGACAACATTTTACTATCTGATTCAAATGTAGATACTTCAAAAAGAATGTTTGAAGAAGTAAATTTTGCCTTGTTGGGGATTATAAATTGCTCCTGAAAAAATGAGATTCTATTAATTATGTAGGTTATAAAATAGGTCCAATCAAATGGACCTAAAAAACAAGCAAGTGTAGCTATCCTAATATCTAACAAAATAGACTTCAAATTAATTCAATCAAAATATACTCACCACAGGAACAAGCCATCAAGATGAAGTCTCAATCCTGAACATCTAAGCCCCAAATAGAAGAGCACCAACATATGTAAAGGGAACATTACTAAAGATTAAATCACACATCAAACTCCTCACACTAATAGCAGGAGACTTCAACACTCCATTCTTTCCAATGGACAGGTCAACCAGACAGAAACTTAACAGAGAAATAAGAGAACTTACAGATGTAATGACTCAAATGGACTTAACAGACATCTTCAGAACATTTCACCCAAACACAAAAGAATATATGCTCTTCTCAACACTTCATGGAACCTTCTCTAAAATTGACCATATACTTAGTAAGAAAGCAAATCTCTACAGATATAAAAAAAAAATTGGAATAAGCCCCTGCTTCTTATCGGATCACTGTGGTTTAAAGTTAGAATTTAACAACACTAATTGCAGAAAGCCTACATATTCATGGATATTGAACAGTGCTCAATTGAACCACTCCTGGGTCAAGGGAGAAATAAAGAAAGAAATTAAAGACTTCCTAGAATTCAATGAAAATGAAGAGCACAATGTACCCAAACCTAAGGGACACTATGAAAGCGGTGCTTAGAAGAAAGTTCATAGCATGAAGAGCCTACATAAAGAAAGTAGAGAAATCTCACACAAGCAACTTAACAGCACACCTGAAAGCTCTAGAAAAAGAAGCAGACTCACTATGCAGGAGTAGATGACAGGGAATAATCAAATTGAGGGCTGAAATCAATAAAAAGAAACAAAGAAAACAATACAAAGAATCAATGAAACAAAGAGCTGTTTCTTTAAGAAAATCAACAAGATAGACAAAACCTTATTCAAACTAATCAAAAGGCAGAGAGAGAACATCAAAAACTAACAAAATCAGAAATGAAAAGGGGGACATAACAGACACCAAGGAAATCCAGGGCATCATTAGGTCATTAGTACAAAAATCTATACTCCACAAAATTGGAAAAAGTAAAAGAAATGGACAATTTTCTGGATAGGTACCACATACCAAAATTAAATCAAGGCCACTGAACAATTTAAATTGACCTATAACCTGTAAGGAAATTTAAAACAAAACAAAACAAACAAACAAACAAAAACAAAAACCGGGCTGGATGGTTTCAGTGCAGAAATCTACCAGAACTTCAAAGAAGAGGTAATGTGCTAACAACTACTCCTCAAAGTAGTCCACATAATAGAAAGAGAAGGAACATTGCCAAACTCTTTTTATGAGGCTAGAGTTACCCTGATAACTAAACCACACAAAGACTCAACCAAGAAAGAGAATTACAGACCAATCTCCCTTATGGACATGGATGCAAAAATATTCAATAAAACAATGGCAAACCAAATCCAAGAACACATCAAAAAAAAACAAAACAAAACAAAAACAAAACATTCACCATGATTAAGTCAGCTCCCTCCCAAAGATGTAAGGATGGTTCAACATATGAAAATCTATCAATGTAGCCGGGCGGTGGTGGCGCACCCCTTTAATCCCAGCACTTGGGAGGCAGAGACAAGAGGATCTCTGTGAGTTCTAGGTCAGCCTGGTCTAGAAGAGCTAGTGCCAGGACAGGCTCCAAAGCTACAGAGAACCCTGTCTCGAAAAACAAAACAAAAAAGAAAATCTATCAATGTAATCCACCATATAAATAAACTGGAAAAATTATGATAACCTCATTAGATGCTGAAAAAGCATTTAACAGAATCCAACACCCCTTTCATGATAAAGGTCTTGGAGAGATCAGGGATACAAGGATCATATATAAACATAATAAAAGCAATATACAGCATGCTGACAGTCACCATCAAATTGAATGGAGATAAATTCAAAGCGATTCCACTAAAATCAGGAACAAGACAAGGCTGTCCTCTCTCTCCAAATCTATTCAACATAGTTCTTGAAGTTCTGGCTACACCAATAAGATAACAATGATAGATTGGAAACATGTTGATAGCCTGAGAATTTTATAAGGAATGTCATGTCAATAGTAAAAGTTTAAAAAAAAAAAGACTTTTCCATGAACATGGTACCAAGGTAAGAAAATCATAAGAAAATATCCTACTTGTTTTTGATATAATCAAACACTACTACCTGAGAAAGTAACCCAAAGGGTACTCAAAGGAATGGAATTGGGCAGATGGATGTGTTCCATTTTGTAGAATGTGGAAAACTAAAATATGTATAGCACACCACTGATACCTATTTAGGTTTTCAATGGGCAACTGCTTTCAGCTCGGAAAAGGCTGATTCAGTAATCACACTTTTGCTAGAAGTTATGGTCATCATGGGTATATCTGTACAAATAAAAACAGACAATGCTCCAGCATATGTCTCTAAGAAAATGAATCAGTTTTTTGCTTATAAAATAAAACATATTACAGGTATATCACATAATCATACAGGCAGTTGTAGAATAATCGAATTGAACTCTAAAGGCTATGTTAAATAAACAGAAAGGGATGATGTATACCCCCAGAAACAGATTTTATAATGCTTTATTAATTTTCTAAATGTTAATGAGAAAGAAACAACAACTGTGGAGAAACACTGGATAATAGAAAAAAACAAAAGAATTAAATCAGCTGATATATTTTAAAGATGTACTGACTTCAGAATGGAAAACAAAACATGGGGAAGGAGTTTTGCTTTTGTTTCCACAGGAGAAGAAAAGTTAGGGATACCATCAAAATTGATAAAAATTCAATTTGAACAAGAGACATCTCTCAATTAGGAGAGCTGATAGATCATTGAATAGCATGGCCATTTAAACTAAACTAACATATAAAACTAACAAATGCTTTTCATTTGATCACTATAACTTGCCCAAAGACAATCTCCTTAAAATTAGGGTTGGGGAAGGGTTTTGTTTCTGTCTTTTCAAGAGAATAAAGGTATTCAGCTAAGGAATCTGAAGACCACTGGACAAATGAGACATCTAAGGAAAAAGACAAATCATCCAGAAAAAAAAAATGTGTCAAAGAAAAGAGTAAATTGGCCTATTGGGATATCCCATTTCCAACAGGATAAAACGTTATAAATCTTCCTAAATGTTTGTTTCTGCTATTCTCTTTTTTGTGTTTGTTTGTTTCTTGTTTTTCAAGACAGGGCTTCTCTGTAGCTTTGGTGCCTGTCCTGGAACTAGCTCTTGTAGACCAGACTGGCCCCGAACTCACAGAGATCCTCTTGTCTCTGCCTCCCGAGTGCTGGGATTAAAGGCGTGTGCTACCACTGCCTGGCGTTTCTGCTGATCTCTACAGACATATAATGCAAATATGTCTTTTTGTGGTCTCCGTCTAATTATAATTGAAGCTGGCTTTGGAGTTCAAGTGGGCTCTCTCCTTCTCTAAACCCAAGCAAGTTTATTAAAGTAAAATCCAAAATCTCCATGTCATGTCAGTAGAGCCATAAATAATATGGGACAGAAGAAAAACAAATATTTAAGGACAACTTTATTGATACTAAGCTCATAATTCTTTGGTTTTATAATGACTCTATAGCAGTTTTTCTTAAGGTATACATTTTATAAGGTTTACATTTCATAAGATTAATATATATTTTAAACTTTTGTCATGATATTAATGGTCATATACAGTACTAACTAATTCTAGAAAAAGGTTTCATCTACTTTCCTGTACATGATTTTGGGTTTGAGTCTCTATCAGTTTTCTACAATGAATCATGAGCAGGTCTAACAGTGACTTTTGAAGTCTCCAAAAGGAGGATGGGGGCCCCACCACAACGATTCCTCCAGGACTATGATAACACCACTAAGCTGAAAAACACCGTGTAAAGATCAGCTTTGGACTACAAACTGCTTAGAACAATTTCGAGGTATCTAACTGAGATGATCCAGCCTAACAGATTACTCTAGCCAGGACTTGAGAGTAACCCTGCACTTTCCAGGTGCACAGAGACTGGACAACAAATGAATGGTATAGTTACCTCTCCCAAGACTTGACAACCCAAATTTTTCTTTTCAGGATCCCCTAAAGAAGCCTTCTTCCCCAGACAGCAGAAAGTAAATTTAAGAAGACAAAAACCATATTCCCAAGATGTGGGGTGGGTGGCTTTTGTTCTTTCATTTTGTTACGGATATTTGTTACTATTTGGGGGATTGGTCACAAGTTGTTATCTGTAATGGTTAAAAAAAAAACAAAGAAAATTACATTCAAGGTTCTTGTTTGGAAAAGGAAAAAGGGGTATATAGATATAATAGGATAAAAGGGTAGGTTATTGAATCTACTCTGAAAAGAAATAAGATAAAAAGATAGACTATTGAGTCTACTTTTAAAAAGCAACCACAATTTTTAAATATTTTACATTGGAGTGGACTTATGTGTGTTGTATACAAATTTTGTATATTGATACAAATTTGAGATTAATTTGGTAGAATGCACTGACATATACTTCTTGTTCAAGGTATTATACCTACACAAGTCATTTAACAATGTAATACAAATTTCTATTCCTTGAAAATTATTATTACCAACTGTTTAGGATAATAAGGAAATACAAGTTAGTAGATAATTACCCATTACAACTGATTTTGTAGTCAGATTAGGTATGTTTTCAAGGTCATACAAAGATATACTTTAGATAGACAGGTCAACTTCAAACATCTCAGAGATCTACCGAATATGGCATTTAAGAAATTTTAATAACATATGCTCTTTTTGTTTGTTTATTTTTTTTTTAAAGACAATGACCCACGTCTGTTCCTGGCAGAACCAATCTACTTCAGAGAAGATAATGGACATAGAAGAAACTCCACATGGAGTTTACTTTCTTTGTGGCAAATCTAAGCCAGTGGGCAAGAAAATGCCCTTGGCTTGACTGCTAACAGTAATTTGTCCTAATTGGACAAGCAGGACAAAAAAAGAGTGACTGCCAGACATTGTCAAGACAAAGTGAAACAGCCCTTCAGAATATCCTGCTTCACAGAATAGTCTGTTGAATATTCAAGGCCTGTAGTCTGAGGATGGATGCACCAATATTGCATAGGAACTTTGGGTGAATGTCCAGGCAGCCAGTTGTTTCTGTTATATTTCTTACATTTATTGGAAGTTGTTCCTTGCACTTCCTGCTTACTCAATTAATATTATTTCCTTTTTGAATCACTGAGGGAGTTGATGACTAGATAGTTATAGTTTTCCTTGATTACCAGATGCAGAAAGCAAGTTTTATGATGGAAAATAAATTAGGTAGAAGACTTTGAATTCACCAAGATAGGATAGCTAATGGAGTATTTTCTCTGATTTTGTCAAATGTAAATGGACTAGACATCACTGATGCATTTATTACCTGTATACATTATATATTGTTATTGTATACATTATATACTGTTATTGCCTGTATACATTATATATTTTTATTGTTATTATATATTGTATTGTATATAGTTATTGCATACAGTTTTTCTTATATTAGTTATAACCGTCTTTATTTTAGACAAAAGATGGGAAATAAAGCGGTATCTTTTTTGTGTTTTAATAAATAAAGCTTGCCTAAAGATCAGAGTTCAAGATAGCCACAATAGCTAGCCATACAGGCTAGAGAGTGGTGGCACACACCTTTAATTCCCAAACAGACAGAGGTAGGCAGATCTCTCTGAGTTCAAGGCTATCCTGGGATACACAAGACTGATCCTGGTAGTGGTGGTTCACACCTTTAATCCCAGCACTAGGGAGGTAGAGACAGGAGCAATATGCCTGGCTAGAGAGAGGAATATAAAGGGGAAGAGACAGGAACTCAGTGAAGTGTAGAGTCTGAAGATCTGTGGAGATAGGATCTTGCCCTTTCGTTCGAAGATTTGGTAAAGGTAAAAGGTCTCTCTAGTGATTGGCTGCTTTGCTTTTCTGATCTTCAGCTTGAACCCCAATTTCTTTCTCTGGATTTTTATTATTCATGCTACAAGAAGCTACAACAATATACTCAAGTTCTAAAAGACCATGAATGCTAGCTCAGACTAAAGTGCCCAGCAAAACTATCAGATATAGTTAAAAGAGAAACAAAAACTTTCCATGATACAAATATTTAAAAAAAATTGTGTCCAACAAACTAGCCCTGTAGAGAATACTGGAAACAATATTTAGTTCTGAAGAAAGGAATAAGTATAGCTTATGATGCTATAATTATTGGTACAACTAACAATACAAACAACTAAATCAATAAATAAAATACAATGACTACAATCAATACACACCTTTCAAAAACAGCTTTATGGCCACAATTCTCCAATCAAGACACAAAAATCTATCCCTTACTGTCCACAAAAAACTCACTTTAGTTTTAAAGACAACCATCTTTAAGTAAAAGGTTAAAAAAAAAAAGTATTTCAATTAAATGGAACCAGGAAGCAAGCAGGCATTGCTATCCTAATATATGACAGGATGGATATGGCAGCTTTCCACTGCATTTTTATTTACAGTACCAAGTGATTGTGACCATTAAAATATGGAATAATAATTTCTGAGTAAGAATTAAAAATATGAAAGTATAATTTAGAGGTAGGCTTTAAGGCACATACTTGTCAGGAGGATTAGAAGTTGGAGCCCAGCCTGGGTACAGAGTGAGTTTTAGGTTGGTCTGAGTTACATAGTAGGACTCTGTCATAAATATGTGTGTTTGTCTGTGTGTAAGAAGAAAAGATATAGAATGAAGATTGGTAAGTAGGTCAAGCATGTGTAGGAGATACATGTACACATAAAATATAGTGCTTACAGGTGTCTGGATCATCATGGCTCTTTGATCTCTCATTGTTCTTACAATATCTAGAGGATAAATTGGCTGATTACATTCAATGAGACACATGGCAGTTTCCATAGTAATAAGAACCCCAGTCCTTCCAATTCCAGCACTAAAAAAGAGAGAGAGATGTGCAACGTTTTAGTGGTACAATTGTTAAACTTGTAGTTTTTCTGCAGAAATATCAAAGTACCAAATCACAATAAAGAAAAACAATTTCATTTTAAGGTTTTACTTCATGGAAGAAAGTCAACTGTTAAATATTTTAAAACCATTTTAAAATGCAAAGTAGATCTAAAATAATACATTAACGATTACATAAATGACAATTATGTTTTATATCACATATAAGTCAATATTTTAAACAAAGTTAATTTATATCGAACTTACCACTGAGATATTTAAAAAAACCCTCCTGGATACATAATCTATAAGCATAACTATAGTAGCTATTGAAGATTTCTCTACTATAAAGAAACCACAAATATCTCACCATTTCTGACACTGAATCTCATTTGTTTTTTAAAGAAATATTTTATTTTTATGAATGTAAATGTTTTGGCTACATATATGTAAGTGCACCATGTGCATGTGCCTGTTGCCTGCAGGTCAGAAGAAGGTAACATCCTCATCAATGGGAGTTACAGATGGTTGTCAGTCACCATGTGAGTGCTGGTTACCGAACCCTGGTCCTCTGTGGAAACAAGTACTTTTAACCACTGAGCCATCATCTCTCCAGCCCTGATACTGGCCTCTTAAAATTTTTTTATTAGGTAGAATAAAAAATGATGGATTTCATGACATTTTTCATGTATGATATGATACTTTGCTCATATTTAACTTCCTCCTACTACCCCCCTTTCCCCGCCACAAAGATCTCTCCCTCCACCATCAGTCTTCTTTGCGTTCAGCTCATATGTATACATTTAAGTACATGTGTATATTTAAATCTAGATACTCTATGACAAAAAATAGAACATTCTAGCTTTCCCATGAACTCTCCCACTTCCCTTCTTTTCTTTAAATCTTGTAGTCTTCTTCTTCTTACTTGCCTGTCATATGCTTTTTTTTTCAGTAAATATCAGCAAAAATACTCAAAATTTGTCTTTCTGCACTTGGCTTACTTTAATATAATAATCTGTAGTTCCATCAACTTTGTTATAAATGACATTTTCATTCTTCTTTACACCGAATTCATTGTCCATATGCACATTTCCTCATTCATTCACCTGTTGTTGGGCATCTAGGCTGGTTCCATACCTTGGCTATTGTCATTAGTGTAGCAATAAGTACAAACATTTAAGCATCTCTGTGATGTATGTAGACCTGGCATCAGTGCTTCAAGTATATACTGAACAGTGATATATATGATAGTTCCATATTCAGGGAACCTACATACTGATTTCAACAGAGGCTGGAGCAATTTATACTCTCAGTAGCAGTGAATAAGGGTTCATCTTCCTCCCCATGCTCACCATCATTTATATTCTTGATGATGGCCATTCTGAGTGGAATGAGATGGAATGTCATCTAATTTTAATTTTCATCTCTCTGGTAACTAAAGGATGTTGAACATTTTTTCACACATTCATTGGCTATTTGTATTTATTTATTTATTCATTCATTTATCGTGTACACAGTATTCAGCCTCCTTTTATGCCTACAGGCCAGAAGAGGGCACCAGATTTTATTACAGATGGTTGTGAGCCACCTTGTGGTTGCTGGGAATTGAACTCGGGACCTCCAGAAGAACTTAGGACCTCCAAAAGATCAGTCAGTGCTCTTAACCTCTGAGCCATCTCTCCAGCTCTATTTGTATTTCTTCTTTTGAGAACTATTAGTTTACTGAGTGGATATTTTGTTATTGTTCTTTCTAGGTATTATTCCTGATAGATCAGATCTCCAGTTGGCAAACAGTGTCTCTTCACACCACTGGTTATTTCCTTTGTCATGCAGGAGCTTTAACTTTGATTCAGTTCCATTTGTTGATTCTTGCCATTATTTTATAATTAGTATTGCTAGTACTCTTTTTTAGAAAGTTTCTTGTAACTCCAGTTTCAGGGTATCCTATATGACACCTTCGCATCAATGCACATAAAATAAAGTTAATTAAAAAAAAAAAGAAAGTTTCTGCTTGTGCTATGAGTGTTTGACCCATGTTTTACTCTAGGAGTTTCAGATTTTCAAGTCTTATATTAAGGTTTCTGATCCATTTTAAACTGATATTTATGCAGTGTGAGAAATATGAATCTAGTTTCATTCTTTTAAAAGTGGCTATCCAGGTTGTCCAGCACCATATATTGAGTAGGTTGTCTTTTCTCCAATATATGTATGGTTGGTCACTTTTTATCAACGCAACATGAACTAGAGTCTCCTAAGAAGAAACCAATTGAGGAACACCCTCCACCGAGAGCCTGTAGGGATGTGTTGGTGGGCACATTGTCTTAATTGCTGATTGATATGGGAGGGTCCAGACTACTGTGGGAGTGCCCTTGGCAGGTGCACCTAGGCTATATAAGAAAAGGAGGTGAGCAAGTCAACAGCCCTAAAGGAGTAACCACTGTGGTCATTCTTCAGTTTCTGCAACTAGGTTCCTGCTGTGAGTCTTGCCCTGACTTCCCTCCATGATTAAAAATAAGCTACTAAGGTAAAGTAAATCCTTTCCTTCCCAAGTTGCTTTGGGTAGTGTTTTGATCATAGCAAGAGAAAAACCAAACTAGAGCAGAAGCTGGTACTAAGAGTGAGGCCTTGCTGTGGTGGACCTGACTATGTGGCTTTTATGCCTTATGGGAGAAAGGTGGAGAATTTGAAGCTTTGAGCTGAAAAAGTCATTAAGTGTTTGAAGCTCAATGAGTTTTTAGAAAAAAATGTTGAAAGCAACGAAGATGATGGAGGCCTGACTTGTGAAGTTTCAGAGGGAAGTTAGAGTCCCTCAAAATAGTCTACCAAAGCTGTTCATATGATATTTTGAATTAGGAATAGACTGTTTCTTGTCTGCTGGAGCTGAAGAATATTTTTTTTTTATTAACAAGAGACCAATGCTACCAAAGAAAAAGTATGTTTTAAACACGTGTAAAATGGTAGAAGTAACTGTATGCATTTACTTCTGGGCCCATTATTCTAGTTCACTGGTCTCCACGTCCATTTGATGCCAGTAGTTTTCTCACTATAGCGATGTAGTATAGTTTGAGATCAGGTACTGTGATACTCAGTGCTTATGATGGGCAGAGCACTATTTGGGGTCTTTTGTGCTTTCATGTGAGTTTTAGGATTGTCTGTTCCAGTTCTGTAGAGAATGTCACTAGAATTTTGACAAGGCTTATATTCAGTCTGTAAGTTACTTTTAGTAACACAGATATTTTTACAATTATTCTGGAAATCCAGAGTATGGGAGGTCTGTTCGACTTTCAGTGTAGTCAATCACTTTTTCAGTATTTAAAACTTTTTATTGTAGAGGTCTTTAATGTCCTTCATTATGTTTAGTCTTAGGTATTTTATTCATTAAAGCTATTATAAACTGAATTCTTTGTTGATAAATTTGTTACTTGTAAATATGAAAGATACCTATTTTGTATTTTTTTTCTCTTTTTTTAATCCTATTATTTTGCTAAAAGTGTTTTTCAAAGCTAAGTTTTTTCATGGAATCCTTAAGATCTTTCAAATTTGGACCACAAGCCTAGAAATTAGAGCTAATTTAACTTTTTCCGTTATGACTTATATCATCTCATTCTCTTATCTCATTATTCTAGCTAAGATTTGAGATTATACTGAATAAAGTATATTATATTGCACTATATTAAATATGCAAATTGTATTGTTCCTGACTATTGAAGAAATGTGTTCAGTTTTTCCTGCATTTAGAATAAAGTTGGCTACAGGTTTGTTGAAGTTCGTCTTTATTATGTTAGAGGCACGGTTCTTCTGTTTTTCCTTTTCATTCCCTCCTCCTTCCTTCCTATAATCTTACAGGTTGTTGTTGTGGTTGGTTAGACTAATAGTCTGTTCTTCTCACTTTCACTATCTGCATTAGCAATTGCACTGTCTTACTATGTGTATCCTTTGTTCATTTAGTCCTCTCATGAAATTTAATCTCTCCTGTGCTCTCTTGATTGAATCTATCTTTTCTACTCTTTTTTTTAGGATCCCTTTAAATATTTTTGCAATGCAGACTTGGTGACCAGGAACTGTTTTAGTGTTGAAATGTCCTTATTTCTGTTCGCATAAGAGGTCGCTTTGTTAGATACAGCAGATGTATTGGTTATTCACGGTCAGGGCTTGAAATATACTATTCCACGCTTTTCTGGCACTGCAATTTCTGATGTGCTCGCCCCCTCGCCAAACAATTTACTATCTCAACCTTGTTTATCAGAATTATTTATTTATTTTGAGATATATACACATACGTATTTATGTATGCACATCACATACATTCCTGACACAAGAAGTCAGAAGAAAGTATCAAATCCTTTGGAACTAGGTTTATAGATAATTATGAGCCATTCTGTGGGTGCTGGGAATCAAACCCAGGCCTTCCACAAGAGCAGCCAGTGTTCTTAACTGCTGAGCCATCTCTCAAGTCCCTATGCCAATGGCTTTATAACTGAGTTGCTATTTTTTTACCTACATTTTTTTTTTTTTTCAGAAAGGGGCTCACTATAGCCTTAAACTCACAACGATCCTCCTGCCTTTGTATCAAGGTATGTTCCACTATGCCTGGCTCTGGCTCTCTTACAGCTTTTTTTTTGGGGGGGGGGGCTTTCGAGACAGGGTTTCTCTGTGGCTTTGGAGCCTGTCCTGGAACTAGCTCTTGTAGACCAGGCTGGTCTCGAACTCAGAGATCCGCCTGCCTCTGCCTCCCGAGTGCTGGGATTAAAGGCATGCGCCACCACCGCCTGGCTTCTCTTACAGCTTTTAATACTGATTTTTGTTTTATATTTTTGGCATTTTGAGTACATTGTATCATGGAGAGGTTTTCCCCTGGTCATGTAATTTTGGGTTCTAAATAATTCTTGGGCTTAGATGTTTATTTCTTCCCTATATTTGGAAAACTGCTCTAATTTCATTGACTGGATTTTCTGGCCATTAGCTTTCATGTTGACTCCTTCTACCCCAGATTCTGAGGTTCTGTCTCTTGATTGTGGCCTACAAGTTTTGAAAGCTCTGGTTGTGCCTCTGTTTGTTTGCTTTCAAGCCTTCAAGTGTGGATAGCACTCTTCAGACTGGTCCACAATCCTGATGTTCTTTTACTGTTGTTGTGTTTGCTCTAGCCTATTGGTGCTGCTTTTTACATTCTATATTTTATTAAAAAATTTGCTCTACTGAGATTTTCATTTTCAACATTTCTATTTGTTTTTATTAACCCCAATTTCTTTGATTAATTCCAAGTCCCAATGTTAGTTCACTCATCTGTTTGTTTGTATCTTCCTTGAAGTTATTGATAATTTTTACAGGAAAATGTTTGAATTTACCCAACATTTTATCTGTCTTAGTATCTTTGAATTTAGTAACTGAGGATTATGTCTGTGTCCTAATTTGTGCTTCTGTTGGAGTGGATTTCCATTCAGATTTTCTTTGGGGATCTGCTTAGTGAGCAGCCGACACTTGCAGGCTAAGCCTTCCTACAATACCACTAAGGGAGATGAAAACAAATTGGCTCATCAACAGTAACACCATATTGAACGTGACATGCAGTTAAAACTGGCCGAAGCCCAGCCGGGCAGTAGTAGATCACACCGTTATTTCAGTACTTAAGAGACAGAGGCAGGCAGATTTCTGAGTTCAAGGCCAATCTGGTCTACACAGCAAGTTCCAGGACAGCAAGAGATACACAGAGAAACCTTGTCTTGAAAAATAAAAACAAATAAACAAATAGATCAAAGCCCATAATATACCATCAATGACCAAAGAAGAGAAAGTGGCAAAAGTAATGGAAAGTAAACTGTGAAGTTGACAATCATTTAGAGAAAATGTGGAAATAGTAATGAATAAAATAAAAGAAGAAATCAGTAAAGGAGAGAAAACAGATGCAAAAAAAACGTTAAATAAAAGGAAAAAGAAGAGTAAAGACAAGTTATAAAAGGGAAGAGAAAAAACAGGAGATTAAAACGAGAAAAAGAAAGCTTGCTGAATAATGAAAAACACAGATAAACATAAAAAGGGAATTGAAAAGATAAAGACATAAAAGTTTTATTTTTTTAAGACAGGAATGGCAGTACACACATGTAACCGTAGAATTGGGAAGGTGGAGGACCAAGGATCAGCAGTTCAGGGTTGTTCAAATTACAAAAACGGTATAAGACCAGTATAGGTTATATTAGACCTCATTTCAAAAATATTAAAGCAATAAAAAAAATCAGTAAGATAAAGTTAAAATACCAACAAAAGTATAGTAGGGCAAAAAATCCAGAGGAAACACAAGGGCAAAACAAAAAAAAAAACAAAAAAAAAAACCCAACAACAACAAAAACAAGAAACAAACAAACAAAGGAACAATTTGGATCTGATTCAGCTTTCCTTACTGGCTAAATTTCAGAGGCCCACAGGGCTAGCTTCACTTTATTAAATCCCCATGTCTGTGTTCTAGTGGCCTCTGCTGGTCACACTTAGTTTTGCACTCTAAAACTGAAAATTACATTCCTGCTGTTATAAATTACACCGTTCTGAATATCTTGTTATATCAACACAAACACATGAAGATAAAGGTAGTATTACATCAGATCTAAGTTACCAGTTGTAAGACACATTCTAATTTCAGAGATATTAAAATAGGAAAAGAACTAGAAAAATAGCTATTTTTCCCTTTCCATAGTTTATGACACTGTTATATTAGAATATTTCCTTTGTCTTCCACCCTTAGAGCACAGCTTTCACTCTAAATATCACAGTATTAATCACAATAAAAGGCCAAAATACAGTATGTATTCCCCTAGCAGCCAATTATTCATTTATTAAGGGCAGGAAATAAAATACCTGCAATGAACAACAATTGGCTCTTCTTTTCCAGCCCTCTTGTTTCGTACATGACAAACAAAATCCAGAAAGTCACTTGAATCATCAGGTACTCCATGGTCAGGCCAGGCTGTGTACTGAATTTGAGTGAGTTGACGACTCTCATTTTTCTAAATGAAAATGAAAAGTTACACATTTTGACATAGGAATTACCTGTAAAGTGTAAACATTCATGTCATTTTACTTTTACAAGAACATAAGCACCTTCCCTTTTCTTCTTGCCATACTGTAAAAATGCACTAAAATCCAGTATTTCAACAGAAGGAAAGGATTTCACAGAAATAGTTGCGACCTTTTAAGGGCTACTTATACTTTTTGATTTTCTATGTGAATGTATGAAGAGTCTTTCCTTTAGAACAGGGTCTCTCTCTGAACCCAGCCATTGCTCGTAGTTATGGTGGACCCAGAAAGCCCCAAGGATCATTCTGTCTCTGATATTCAGAGTTGGGTTTATAGGACTTGCAGTTGTGACTGGCTTGTTATATCAGTGCTGGAATCTGAACTCTAGTGCTGAAGACTGTGCAGCACGTTTTCTTAACTACTAAACCATCTTTCTAATTAACAGTCGAGTAATTTTTATTTCACACTAACTCATATTAAAAATAATTTTAGCTTTCAAAGTCTTTACAGACACTCTTGACACCTTACCTCTTGGTTGAATAGTGTCATCTTCCTGAAGATATAGGCAGAGTTTCCTTCTTCAGAGTGGCAGGTGACTTGATAGCATCCATAGGATGAACTTCCTGGGGGTTCTGGCCAATACTGGTGACATTTAACCTGATTACCAACAGGATCAATTACACAAAATTATACACTTAGGTGTAGGAATTTAAATTCTGACTTTCAAGTACTTTAATTTTTAAGAACTTTCAGTTTTGCAGAAAATAATTAATTCTCATATACCCTTCACTTAAATCTTCCAACTAATAATGTTTTTATGTGTGTATGTATGTATTGTATGAATGCGTATATGCACATATATGAGTGTGCATGTAACACATGTGTGTGCCAATATTGGGTGTCTTCCATCACTAACTTTTCTTGAGATAGGGTCCGTCATTGTACTTGGAGCTCATCCAATTTGGCTAGGCAAGCTAGTTGGACAATGAGCTCAGGGATCCACCTGTCCTGGCCCTCCAGTTTTAGGGCTATAGATATATGCTACCATACCTCTTACATGGGTGCTGGGGACCTGAGTTCAGGTTCCCATGCTTGCATGGCAGGCACTTTACAGACTTAGCTATCTCGCCCAGTAATTATGCACATTACAACCCTTTGTAATAGTAAGCAATCTGTTTGCCTATATCCTAATTAGTTTTACCACAGGTGTGTATGTACATGTGTGATATGTACTATTTAATCCTAGTCCTATTATCATATAGCTGGCTCATTTAAAGTGCAATTGCTGCTAGTATAGCTCATAGAACTGTACAACCACCACCCTAAATACTCTCAGGACATTTTCACCATACCCTAAAACCCTATATTCAATAGTATTTGCTGTGCATTCTATTCCATTCCATTCTCTTTCTCAACTTAGGCATCTATTAATCTATTTTATACTTATGGAATAGTCAATCCTGGATGTTTCATAAAAGTAGAATCATACAATAATTTTTGTTGTAAGAACATTTCACTTAGTACAATGTTCTCCAGGCTCATTCAAATTCTAGTATCAGTACTTCAGTTATTATTATTATGAAATATTCTTCAGTAATTTAAACATATTACATTTTATTTGGTAAATGTGAATTTCCATTTCATGGCTAATTCTGTGAAGGCATGGACGTCTCTTCAATTCCTTGAGTATATACAGTACTGAAACTAACGCCCTATAGAAATACCATGTTTAACTTTTGAGAACTGCCACACTTTTCCAGTGCAGTGCTGCACTTTCTCCACTCTATGATCAACACTTTGCCTACCTTTTATTCTACTCAGGCTACTGTATACATAGTAGTGTCTCACTGTGATTTTGATTTACATTTACTTTTGGAAATCCAATATCTTCTTATGTGCTTAATGGACGGTGTACCATCATAGGTAATTGTCTATTTAGACCATATGCCAAATTTTTAAATCATCTTGCCATTTAACATTTAGCTTGTAAGAAATCTTTACATATTCCATACACAGGCCTCTTAGATAAACATGATTTTAAAGAAAGATAAGAATGATAACATTTTTTAACACAAGTATGGGTTGAAGTATTTAGTTATAATATCAAATCATGAAACCACAAGAAAAGATTACAGGCTACAAAAAGAATATTCTGATTACATAAATACAATGTAATTTGAAAAGAGCCCAAGTAATGGGTAATATTCAACTACAGCTTACTCTGCCACGTTCAACTTGTGTGGTCAACATTACAACCATGGAGGAGCCTTGTTCCCAAGTCATTTGCCAAAAATCTTTGCAAGTGTGTGGTAATGGCCCTTGACAAGCAATGTACTGATTTATAATACTTGAAGAAGGAATTTCCATCTAAAAAGAAAAAGACATTACATTTTTTGCATTTTGACTTTTTACTATGATTGGGAAGATGAAAATCATCCATTAATATTAAACTAAACACAACTAATCTCAGTAAACTGATTAGTACAATAATCTTCATTAATAATTTCATCTGTAAAGGAAATTTCCTGGCAAATTTCCAGTCAAACATATTTATCATTCAATTGTGGAGAGAGGAACTTAAAAACAAATATTTTCCAAAATACCACACTTTTTTTTCTTTTTCATTATTTCTTGGAGACAAGGTCTCACTATGTAGTCCAGCCTCCCAAACATTATAAGAATATATATGACCATATCTGGCATGACTATGACTTAAAGGACAGCTTTACAGAGAAACTTGTTTTAGAGGCAGAGAATTTGCTAGAAAATATTTTAAAAGTATCTATAAATAGTTTATTAGTAAATTTCCTGAGGAAAAAATTCTCATATGAAATATCTCATAAAAGAACATGAAGAGCTATTACGATGATGTTTAAACTTGTGTATAGAATGAAATAAGAAAAATATTGGGGAATACAATTAAACTACATTTGAGGTTGATTTTAACAAGGTGATATCTACCCATAGCAATGCAGAGTATACCAAATGATGTATCCTTGATATCTCCCTCTCAAACCAAATTTCAGTTATCTAGTTTCTAGTATCTCTTTCACATAGACAGTCTGTACCCAACTATTTTCCCATTTTTCTGTAAAACTGTTTTTAAAATGATAGCACACAATATATGATCCTATTGTTTGAAAGATAATGCCAAAATTAATACCTAAATTTCTTTCTTTTTAATATCCCTTCAGAAAAAAAACTGTAATTTACTTTATGGCACTGTTAATATGTTTGTTAGCAATAGCAAGGTTAAACTGAAAACTTCTATAAACTTGACATTTTTAGCAAAGATGAAAATAAGAGCAACAGGAAGAAATGAGAATGTTGGATCAAAGTGTACATATGCATACTTTAAATTCTGAAAATATGATACTTCCTCTAGAGAAGTTTTACCCTACACTTCAGCCAACAACACACAGGATTGTATTTTCAATGATAATTGCTAATGTATCTATAATCCCTTATCTATAGTTCTGAAAATACCAATTGTATGAAATGCAAAACTGCTTCTGGTGTTTTAAGACTTGTCCTTGACTTGAAGGCATTTTAAACATGACTTCATTTAAAATCATTTGACAGCAAAATTTGACTTTGGACTGACCTAAAAGTATTTATACTTTATTAGTCGGACTCAGAATATTTATATACTATCAATAAAACAATTAACGGGACCTTATCCCATAACCTGCTAGGGACATTACTTCCTACAGCATTGGTATATAGCCTAAATATACTTAAAAAAAAACAAAATCTAAAAATTTTGAATCCCAAAACATATTTGACCCTAAGGCTTCAGATAAAGAACTGGACTTGCATATATTATCATCAAATTTGTGGTCTTTCACTTTAATAGGTAAATAATAGTACTTCTATGTAGTTTAAACTTGTACTTTGTTTTAAAGTTGACTATACTTTCATTTAACTGTGTTGTTATTATTTTTCTAAGTATTAATAGTTACGAGGGTCTTTCTTTCTTTCTTGTTTTTTTTTTTGTTTGTTTGTTTTTGTTTTTCCAGACAGGGTTTTTCTGTGTAGCTTTGTAGCCTGGAACTAGCTCTTATAGACCAGGCTTGCCTCAAGCTCACAGAGATCCGCCTGCCTCTGTCACCCAAGTGCTGGGATTAAAGGCGTGTGCCACCACCACCAGGCTGGTTATTTTATTATTTTAATGTGCATTGGTGTTTTCCCTGCATGCATGTCTGTCTGTCTGTCTATCTGTGTGAGGGTGTCTGATTCCCTGGAACTGTTGCAGACAGTTGTAGCCTCTTTGTGGATACTCGGAATAGAACCCAAATCCTCTCGAAGAGCAGTCGGTGCTCTTAACCAAAAGGCCATCTTTCCAGTTCCAGTTTTGCTTTTCCTTTCAAAAAAAAAATCTCACAAGTAATGATCTAAGGCCAGAAGGAGGAACTGTGTGTCATCTTGTATCATTCTCTTCTTGTTCCTTTGTGGAAGGGTCTCTCCTTTCAACTGAAACTTGAGTCTCGAATTTTGATGAAAGCCAGTAAGCCCCAACGATCCTCTAAATCTGACACCTCAGAAGCAGGGTTACATACATCTTGTTATGTGGGTTGGTGTTAGACTCTTAACTCTGGGTCTTCAAGACTGGACAACAAGTTTAACTGTTCTACCGACTCTCTGGCTCCATAATGTAAAGTTCCTATGTAACTTCAAAACAGGAGAGATTTGTTGGCCATTTGTAGGCATACTAGGGGCCAATAAACAATATGAGTCACTGGAGAAGCATGTGTCCAGCTGATACCAAATAAAACTGTTTTGTTCCCCTCTTATACTGCCCACAAGCAGCCGCCAGTACTGTGCAGTGCCATGTACTTCACATTTGTGTTTATTGTGGGTAACTGTATCATTTACAATCACAGTGATGAAGTGCTGTCTAGTGTTCTGAGGTGCAAGAATATGATATAGATTAGCTTTCTTCAAGTATGAATTATACTTCAATGCTGTTGGCTATGCATTCAAAGTTAACAAATCAACAATGTTACTACTAAATAAATCTTTAAATGAAGTTATGTATTGATTAGCTGATGAAAGTATGACTATACACTTATAAATCGTTAATTCTCTATTTACCCTAGAAATGATGACTCACTATTCCCTAGTTTGTCATTTGTACAAAGGGATCTATGACTACCTCAAATAGTGAGAATTAACTGTACATACATATAAAGTGATATATTTTGACTTAAAAATAATCTACAGGGTATCACTGAAATAATATGGCCACTTGTTGGCAGACTTTAAAGCTGGAAACCGCTTCATACTATTGTCTCTTTTATAGGCATTTGAAAATAGCCATGTAGTTTACGATGTTCAATGTTGCTTACATTTCATTTCCTGCCTTACATCCATTTTGTTTCAACTGAGACAGAGTGTCTTCCTTTGTAGTCCTGGTAGTCATGAACTTGGCAGTCTTCTACCCTAGACTCTCAAGTGTTGGTTTTAAGTGTGTGCTAATAGTGCCAGCCTACATGTAAGACTTTACAGCATTTTAAAAATTCAGACTGTCATTTGATCTTAGTGTACCAAAATATAAAGATTTTCCATTATTATCCTTATTTTAAAGTTTTGAGTGAAGTTACACATTGATTAGCAGATAAAATGTGACAAAATGTGACTCTTTGGTTGCCCTTTTAAGATGAGGTCTTGCTGTGCTGCCCAGGTTAATTTTGAAATCTTGAACAAGGGATCCTCAGTCTCCCAAACGCAGAGACATTCACCAATGATCTATTTATTTGTAGCTTAGGCAGCCATCCATCTAGCTTAACAAAATTCTCCTACCTGAAATATTTAATAATTCTCACATATTTCTTTCATGATTCCATTTTTCAAATTTATACACTGATGTATTTTTCACAGATGTCAGCATCAAAGTTGAATAGGTGAAGTACTTGTAGATTGAGAAAGTGGTATACAATTATCCTATATAACAATTTGGATGTGGGAACACAGGGAAATAACATTGCCCATGAGTCCACAATGGCCAAAGCTAAGTGATGTATATGTGAAAGCTGATTTTACAGTTAAAAAAATACATTTTTATTTGTGTGTGAGAGAAGCAGACAGACAGACACGGATGGAGACAGAGAGAGAAAGAGAAAGAGAGCCCATGTGCGTGCCTATGGAGGTTAGAAGAGGGCTCCAGATTTCTTGGTGCTAGAGTTACAAATGGTTGTGAGTGGCCCAGTGTGGGTGGGTGCTAGGAACTGGATGCTAATCCTCTGTAGAAGTAGCCAATACTCTTCACTGCTCACCATCTCTCCAGTCCCTTTATTTCACATTTTGCTCTAATCCTATACATTTAAAAATTTCTATATTATAAAATTAAGGAAAAAGTGATCTTTTCCTTCATTAGTTGTGGGGAAATAATCCTCCTCACAATGATACATTTTGAACACATGACACAAATAATTCACTAGATAGGTTATGCTTATCTCTAGTGATTTAAAAGGCTGCCACTGCCATAACCTGAGCCTATTCTAGTATTCTAGTAATAATAACTTAGGCTATTTCTGGAGTGAATTACTCTATTGTACTCTTCTAATTACATATTAATATACTAGCACCAAATTATTAAAGCTTTTGGAGTGGGGTGGACAAGGACGCACCATGAGGCCCTGGCTGGCCCTGAACTCATAGAAATTCTCTAGGCCTGTCTCCTGAATGCTGGGATTATAGGTATGTGCCACCAAAACTGGCTTAATTTTCCTTCCTCTCCTCTCCTCTCCTCTCCCCTCCCCTCCCTTTCTTGTCTTTGTCTTTTGAGACAGGGTTTCTCTGTAGCTTTGGAGTCTGTCCTGGAACTAGCTCTTGTAGAACAGGCTGGCCTCGAACTCACAAAAATCAGAAATCAGCCTGCCTCTGCCTCCTGAGTGCTGGAATTAAAGGCGTGTGCCACCACCTTTTTTTTTTTTTTTTTTTGGTTTTTCGAGACAGGGTTTCTCTGTAGCTTTGTAAACCAGGCTATCCTAGAACTCATAGAGATCTGCCTGCCTCTGCCTCCCAAAGCGTGCACCACAACTGCCTGGCCTGACTTAATTTTCTTCTTCTTCTTCTTTTTCTCTCTATGTAGCAATAGTTGTCTGGGAACTCACTCTGTAGACCAGGCTGACATTGAACTCATAGAGATCTGCCTATCTCTGTCTCCTGAGTGGCGGAATTAAAAGCATGTGCCACCACCAACAGTCGCTTGGTTATTCTTTAAAACATTAATTTGATAAAATAATATTCAATTAAAGTTAGACCCTCAATAAAAAGGAATTAACCTTAAAATTTTCAATAGTTTCAGTTATTTCAAATAACAAAAGAATAACAAAAAAAACTTACATTTATATAGTTTGCATTGATGTAGTCTTCATTACCTTTTAAAAGGACCCGTGTAGCATCATCTAAAAAATTTTAAAAGAAACAATGGATTTCTTTTTTGTTTTGATATTTCAGATTAAATCACTAAAGCCTGGCACATGCTAAGCACAATGTTCTACCACTGATCCATACTCTGGTCACAAAAATCTCTAATAAAGTTTTATTTAAAAGATTAAGCTTATGGTGGCAAGATTTAATAGATACTTACAAGGCGAAATATCTCTGTATCTATTTTTGGAAATGTTCTGAGGTAATTTGGCGCAAGACATTGTCATTCCGGGTTTTTTCCGATACAATTGCTTTAAAAACAAACAAGCAAACAGCCCAATAAATCACAAATGATTCTGCTTTGTGTTGCAGACTAGTTTTTATTCTAACAGGAAACATCAACCCCATACCCCCCACACTATGATACTCTCCAGAAGAGTAGAGTGCTGACCCAGCACTGTGTCAGTTCTGTAGCTTTTGACATGCATTATGTATTTGTAATATTCTGAAAAATCTGAAAACTATTTTGTTTATCAAAGAACCTAATATTTAATAGAAAACCTACAGAGAACACCTTACTTTATTTTAGTTTAGAAGTACTAACAATATAAAAACTAAGATGCTTTTTAAAAGAAAAAAGATGCATATCTTGTATGTTTTATTACAAGCTTTTATATACAACAAACAACAAATACTGAAGGCCTTTTCTGTTTAAACACATGGGAAAATCCTCAGTTTGAATAAAGGTAAACAAATTAAGTCATCTACAAATGTGTTGAACTGGATTTGGAAAATAACTATCCTGCATGTATATGATCCATGGGCTGAACATGTCTGGTTTAAATATAGACTTTCAAAATTCATTATATACTCACTAATCAAAATAAAAATTAGCAATGAAGAACATTCTTGTTCTTTGGTGATAATGATCTGAGGGATTTTAAAACTGTAGAGACAAAACTAAAGAAAGACTAATTATGACAAAATATGAACTTGAAATACCAAAGTTATTTTCTTTAACTTGGACATTTTGTTTATCTTTATCTTATTTTTTGAGATGAGGTCTTTGTTCTATGTAGCCTGGGATGGCCTCAAGTTCACAGAAAATCGCACTGCCATGGAAGTGAGAACAGCAAAGGGGTGTGCCGTCACATTCGGTTCTGCACAACTTGAAGTCTACAATACACTATTCTCATCTTCTACCTGTCATAAAAAGAGGTAGTAACTACAGGAAAAACCATTTAAGGTATCTTTACTACTTTTTTAAATTTTGAGAGGGGCCTCACTCTACAGCTTAGGGTGGCTTGGAACTCACTATTCTGGAGTAACCTTAAACTTATGAACATATTCCTGCCTCAGTTTTGCAAGTGATGAGATTATAGGTATAAGCTACTCTGCTTGGCTCTTACCCTTTTTTCAAAATGACACTTATTTATATAGTCATAACAAGTACTATGGGAATAAATTTAAAAACTAAATTTTAGAACTCTTGATGTCAACCAGTTCTAAGACTATCATTATACCTTATAAATCATAATGCACAGAAGGCTAGGTTCTTACCACTCTCAAACTAACTAGCAAATACTGTTTTAATATAATGATTTCACTTACATCAAACTGTGCCAGTACTGTTCCAGTAATAAGCCCCTCGGCTAGCTGTATCATTGACTCCCGCAGGGAATGGTCATCTTGATGGACACTATCTAGTGGGGCTTTCTCAGGAATATACTGGAAGTCTGGCTCACTTTCTAATTTTTCTTCCACTACATCATATACAGCTAAAATAAAACAAAAAACATACATAAGAATCTTAGGAGAATTCAGTAAGAAATTATCAGATACTTTCTACAGATTCAGATATTAATAATTTCACTAGATTTAACTGATGCCATTGTATAAGAATCAAGAATGGTGGTGGGTTTGAAAGGCTTTACATATTCCTTTGGAGAAAAGGATTCTTTAGCCATATGCTTAAAATTTGAAGACTCATTAAGAAAATGAGGCAGAATTAGAGAGGTGGTTCAGTGGTCAAGAGCACTTGATGATCTTGTAGAGGATCTGGGTCTAGTTCCCAGTATCCACATGGCAGCTTATAACCTCCTATCAGTAAATTCTGAGAAACAGATATCCTTTTTGAACATTCTTGGGATCCTGTGCCCATGTGGTGCACACCACACACACACACACAGACACACAGACACACACACACACACACACACCTTTACAAAAATGAAGAAAATGAGGCAGTATTGAGTTGAAGATCTGATAGACCTGCCCTTAATTTCTAGGACATGAGTCAATAGCACAGACAAAAGCCTGTACACCATTATATGTATGGATATGTTGGCTTTTATCATATAAGCTGCATGTAAAATGAATGTAAAGCTAAACAAGCCTGCTTGACCCTTTCTTCATTTTTTTTGTTTCTGTTCTTTCTCCTTCCTTCCTTCCTTCCTTCCTTCCTTCCTTCCTTTATTTATTTCTTTTTCTGAGAAAAGGTTTCTCTGTAGCTTTGGAACCTGTCCTGGAACTCTGCCTCCAGAGTGCTGGGATTAGTGACCACCTGGCTTGACCCTTTCTTCTTGAATTAGTCAATAAATATACTTCATGCTCTGTTAGTATAAGAAAAGTTCAAATCCCAGATGTTGGGCCTGTAAATGCCAGGCCTACAGCTTATCCTCACTTCTCCCTGTCAGCTCCATTTTAAAGAAAATTGTTTATTATTATTATTATTTTTTTTAACATGTATGGATGTTTTGCTTGAATGTGTATATGCTTACTGAGTGTATGTCTGGTGCCTATGGATGCCAGAAGAAGGCATCAGATCCCCTGGAACTGGAGTTAAAGGCCATGGTGAGCCACCATGTGGATGCTGGAAACTAAATGCTGGTCCTTTGTAAAAGCAGCAAATGCTCATAACTGTTGAGCCATCTCCAGATCTTTAACTCCATTCTTTAAAATGGGATCTATTAACATACTCATAAAGGGTTCACCTGTATATAAATATTCTCTGCACATGACTGCTTCTTAGCCATCTTGTTCAATTAGGAAACATCATGTAACATACTTGGGAGGAAAAAAAGATGATAAATCCACACTGAAAATGAGCAGAGGTTTCAGTCTAGACTCCTTTACAAGGCTTTAGCTGCGTTCCTCTTGGAATGTGGAGTATAAAACAAACAATCCAAATTGTAATAAGGCATTTGTCATCACAGAGACTTTTGTTTATATTCTGGCTCTGTACCCATCATGAACCTATAAGTAGGTAATAAAATGTTTAAAAATATTTTCAACTCTGATAGTAATTGATCTATCATGTTTGGTGGCTCTGAGAATTAAGCGAGAACATATATAACACCCTCGATGGAAAGAAAACTCAATAGCTACTAACCGTTGTCATTGAGTGCTACAGGAGTTATTGAGAACAAAAGGGCAAAACTGAGAGATTGTTGTTGTTGTTGTTCAGAAATTGAGCTTGGAAACATAGTATGAAGCTTAAACAAGTTCCTCAGAACCAAAATGAATAGTCTGTGAATGCCATGGAGAAGAACACAAAATACAGAAGACAAAAGAAGATGCCTGCTTTATCCAAAGATAAAAAGGGAAGTTTTCTTTTCTTTAAAATTATCTCACTGTGACATTCTCACACATGAATACAATGAGTTTCAATCACATCACCACTCTCCTCCTGTATCCCTGCTGTAATGAAGACGCTTTTCTACATGCACACCTTTTAAAATACAAGTCTGTGCACAAGGACATATGGCTAGTGCTGATTAAGTCTCTGCTGGTGGACACAGCTTCCTGCATAACTTGGCTATTGTGCTAGTGCTACAATGAATATAAATGCAGACAATGCTAGTATGTCCAGATGAAGATTTGACATGATTAGTCAAAAGGGCATCACCTAAAGAAAATATAGTTAAAATTGGTTTTGTTGTTGTTGTTAACTATGGCTTGTTACTGAAGTTTTCTAGAAGTAGAACAGAAATTTCCTCTCCTCCACCTCCCATCCCTCGTCCCAAGACAGGAAAGACAGGGTTTCTCTATATAGCCCTGGCTGTCCTGAAACCTTGAACACACAAGAAATTTACCTGCCTCTGCCTCCTGTGTGCTAGGATTAAACGCGTGTGTTACCACCACCTGGTGAGATTTACTTATTCATTAAACACTCACTCACTGACTACATAACACTTCTACTGAAGTGGTTGAAGAGGAGAGCCACTTTAGGTATGTACAGTAGAATAAATACCAAGAATTATTTGCTGAGCAGAGGAAATAACAAGTACACAGGCCCTAAAGTGTAACAGGCTGGGGCTTTTGGGAAACAGTAGGAAAGCCACTGTATCAACAGAGATGAATGGGAGATAAGAGAACCAAGATTTGGGATTTTTGTTTCCAAAAATGACAGATGTCACTGTCATTTGAGTAAGAACTAGGTTGATGTGTTTAAAGAAGTCTACTTACTCTCAAGTCCAGTAATAAACCATAACAAATTATAACTACTCAGTGCTAAATAGAGTACTTACCATTAGGTCGAACTAGAAGCACGAGTTCCCCAGAATGTCTCTCACAGCTGGCTTTAATAAACAAGACTACTTGATCATGGGTATGTTCTGCAATGTCCCGACCATTAATCAGTACCACTTGGTCCCCTTCATTCAATCGAGGGACACAGAGGTCAGCCTATAATATAATGCGGATAAGTGTTCAGATATGTTTATGGTATCCTGAAAATATAGAAATTTACTTTTTATAGACTATAAAAGGAGAACCAAAACTATATATAGAAAAGCATCCACAGGAAAACCAAAACTGCATACAGAAAAGCATCCACGCAAGGCCAGGAAGATGGCTAAGTCAATAAAGTATTTGCTAAGTAACCATAAGGGCCTGACTTCCAATCCCCAGAAAGCACATGAACATCAAATGCTATAGTGTGAACCTGAACCTGTAATCCCAGTATGGGAAGGCAGAACAGAATCCCTGAACCTTGCTGGTTAGTCAACATAGCCAATCAAGGAGCTGCAGGTCCAGAGAGACATCATCTCAAAAACTAATGTAACAAAGTAGAAAGTGACTGAGAAAGATGACAATGTCTAGTGTGTACACACACACACACACACACACACACACACACACCCTTTCATCTATTTAAAAAGCAGAAATATTCTATTTTGTTTCACAGGTTCACTAAACAAATTCATTCTTCATGGCATATCATGTTCATAAAGATTCGGAAAAGATATCAAAGTGCATATATACAAGCAGCCTTAATTGTGTACTATTTAAAATATATTCAGCTTTAGTTCCCATAGCTTAAATAACAGTAATTCCTGAATGATATCCTTCAAATTTTAGGTTTCAGGATACACTGAGAATTATTGCATAAAGTATACATTTGCTGTTAGTGCTTCGGTCCAAAAATCATCTCAAAACCAAGCACTGGGGCAGGGGAGATAGATAGCTAAGTGTTCTAGAACAGTGACTGCTTTTCTAGAGGACTGGGTTCAATTCCCAGCACTACATGGCAGCTTAAATCTGTAACTTCAGGATCTAACACCATCACACAGACTTATGTAAGGGCAAAATACCAATGCACATAAAATAAAAAAAATGATTAAAAAGATAAAGAAAATAAAAGAAAAAGAAATATGAATAACATGTTCTATAAAAACATGAGACCAAGCATAAAGATGACTGGCTAGGCAGTGGAAGAAATGCTGTGACAAAGGAAAGGAGAAATGGACCAATCTACTCAATTTCCTACAGACAATGTCATAACACTCAGTAAGATAGTGTGACTACTGGAAAGAATACTACTACAAAGGTTAAACTTATCCACTGCTTGTGGAGATGTCTGATCTTAGAGGCCAGCACTCAGAAAAATGCAACAAGAAGATACTTACCTTGATTTATGTTCTAGCATTGTGAAGATAAAAATGAGGCTAACTCAATCAAACGTTTTAAAATCTCAAATATTAAAATGTCAGCCTTTATTGTTTGTGAGGTTTTCTTTTGGTGGTTATTTGTTCAATGAAATAAATGCATATTTATATGTTCCTTTATGTAGGGAAATGCATCTATGTACCAGTTTGATTATGTGCTGTTATAAAAGTATGTTTAGGATACCCAAAATGAAGCAGAATGGTTGCTATTGTACTGGGAGAAATGCTACTTCAGCAGAAGAAGCTGTCCTATCACATTACTGTGTGGGTAATATTCTGGCAGAAAAGAGGAAGTGGTCTATGGATTAGAGGACATAAGTCTTCTATGAGTCTTTTATTATACCCATTTATCACTGGTGGGAATTTTCTCTTATTTAACACACCTTTGTTATTTTTATTTGCATTTTTTTCTGATCTGAAAAGTGACACTTGCATATTAGATACATTTTGTAAGAGGAACAGACATTGATTATAAAATTTCCATCGGGCGGTGATGGTGCACTTCTTTAATCCCAACACTCGGGAGGCAGAGGCCAGACTGAACTACAAGAGCTAGTTCCAGGACAGGCAGGCACCAAAGCTACAGAGAAGCCCTGTCTCGGAAAACGGAAAAGAAAAAAAAAAAAAAAGGTTTCCATACAGGAAGAAAACAATTAATGTGAATTATTCATTTCTGAGGTACCGAATACACTATTTTTTTTTAAAAAAAAACAAAACTGATATTACAATTCTTGAAATAAGGTTGGGTGGTGGTGGCACATGCCTTTAATCTCACCACTTGGTGGTAGAGGCTGACAGATTTCTGAGCTCAAGGTCAGCCTGGTCTACAGAATGAGTTCCAGGACAACCAGGGTTACAAAGAGAAGCCCTGACAAAACAAAACAAACAAACAAAAAACAACTTGAAACTGTTTCCTTTAAACTTTTTTTTTTTAAAGTTCACAACATTGGAAGACTGTGGTGGTATCTAAATTAATGAAATAATTTAAAAATTATAAAGTTCTATTGCTTCAAAATGTTCTAAATTCAACCAAAATTTCTAAAGCACAGTCTTTCTGCACAGCAGAAGGGAGTAAGTCACCAGCAATACATACACCTCATAAGAGCAAAGCACATTTGGGGTCATGATTCAGATAAGTAAATAGGAAGACAAAAAAAAGTGAAAAATACCAGTAATTCCATTTTCCAGGAGAAACACTGCTAATATTTTAGCATGTTTCCAGATAACACACCAATAAGAATTATTCAATGATGAACAGAAAATTCATGACTGTGGAAGCTTAATGCTGAGTAATAGGGGACTTACTGTTTCAGATTCAATGCTTTTTAGAATGTACATATTAGGACTTAAAAATGATCCACTTAAAATATTTTTAAAACAAAAAGTAGGCAAATAATGTACTATGGTAAATGAAAAGAAAAAAGCAAACAGCAACAGAAAAGAAAAAAGCAAACAGCAACAACAAAAATGCAATAAACTCCACCTTCATCTGCATGTGTTGAATAAGGAGGCTGTTTGGACAGAACCCTTTAGCACTGTAGCATCACTCAGTGATAGCTTCTTTCTAAGACACAGAGTCAAGAAAAACCTATCTTCCCTGCAACTTACAATATGGTCTTTAGATTTAACATTTGGCACCCGAAAAGTAATAATTAACTTTCTTCCTTATTATTTAAGCAAATAAATGGTTTATTTTTATTTAATGTGTATGGGTGTTTTAGTCGCATGTATGCCTGTGCTCCACATCTGATTGCTGTGGAGAACACTGGATCACGTTGAACTGGAGTTACAGGCAGCTGTGAGCTACCATGTGGGTTCAGGGACTTGAGCCTGGGTCCTCTGGAAGAGCAGCCAGTGTTCTTAACAGCCAATCCATCCCAATGATTTTTTTTTTAAAGTACATATTCTGGGGATGAAAGCACTTGCTGATCTTCCTCCAGTTCTAAGAGATCCAATGTCCTCTTTTGGTCTCCACAGGCAGCAGGCATGCATGTGATACAGATACATACAGACACGGAAAACACTCACTCACATATGCTAAAGCTAACTTTTTTAAAAGTACCAATGGGGATGGAAAGATGGCTTAGCAGGTAAGAGCACTTGCTGTTCTTGTAGAGGACCCATTCCTAAGACTCATATTGTAGCTTACAACTGGCCATAACTCCAGTTCCATGGGGATGCTACACTGCATTCTGATCTCTGAGGGCACCACATGCACAAAAGGTGCACAAACATACATTCAAGCATATTACTCATACACATAAAAACATTTTAGAAAGTACGTTTGTTTTTTTGTTTGTAGCTCTGGTTAGTCTGGAACTCTGCACTAGGCTTAAACTCAGTAGAGATCTGCCTGCTTCTGCCTCCTGAGTGCTGATCATATCTGGCCCCAAGTATATATTCTTTTTTGGTGGTTGTTATTCGAGACAAGGTTTCTTTCTCTTTGTTGCCCTGGCTGTTCTGGGAACTCCCTCTATGAACCAAGCTGGTCTCGTGGTTTCAAACTCACAGAGATTCACCTGCCTCAGCCTCCTGAGTGCTAGGATTAAAGTATGTGCCATCACCCCTGGCCCCAAAGTATATACTATTCTTTTTTTTTTTTTTTTTTTTTTTTGGATTTTCGAGACAGGGTTTCTCTGTAGCCTTTTTGGTTCCTGTCCTGGAACTAGCTCTTGTAGACTAGGCTGGCCTCTGCCTCCCGAGTGCTGGGATTAAAGGCGTGCGCCGGGCTGTATATACTATTCTTTTTTTTTTTTTTAATTGAGAAAAGGAAACAAAAAGTTTCTGCCTCCTCCCAGCCTCCCGTTTCCCTCCCCCTCCTCCCACTCCCCCCACTCCTCTCCCCCTCCCCCTACTCCTCTCCCCCTCCCTCTCCAGTCCAAAGAGCAGTCAGGGTTCCCTGCCCTGTGGAAAGTCCAAGGTCCTCCCCCCTCCGTCCATATCTAGGAAGGTGAACATCCAAACTGGCTAGGCTCCCACAAAGCCAGAACGTTGAGTAGGATCAAAACCCCGTGCCATTGTCCTTGGCTTCTCATCAGCCCTCATTGTTCGCCATGTTCAGAGAGTCCGGTTTTATCCCATGCTTTTTCAGTCACAGTCTAGCTGACCTTGGTGAGCTCCCAATAGATCAGCCCCACTGTCTCAGTGGGTAGGCGCTCTTAAAAGCAGTATTTACATAAAATTTTGGATAACTTACAGGTGTTCCTGGTGCTACTCGGGACACAATTACAGGCATCTTCTGATCAAATCCTCCCTGGAAAACACACAAAAAAAGTTAAATACTACCAAACTAAGAACATCTTAATATAAAAACTAAATATGGACAAATTCCAGGTTACCTTTACATTGAATCCAAACCTTCCATTTTCATCAGGTTTCATTTTGATTAGAACAAGATTATCATGTGGAATGCCACCATTAGGCTTGAAAAGACAAAAATAAAGAATTTTCAGATTACAAATAAAGTATATATTATATCTGTTTGTATTATCTATAGTATGTAAATAATTATAATTCTAAGAAAAATGTTAGTTGAAGAAAATAAATTTCTTTGCCTAATAAATTGAAAATACATTCTCTCATTCTTCCTTCCATTTTACTAGCAAGAAATGCCGGCAAATTGGAAGAATCAGCCATCTCCCATTCTTTAAATCTATGTAATACAGGTTTTCACCTTCATTATTCCATAACTAAATTAAGGGCAACAAATATTTTCCCATTGCTAAATCCACTGTTATGTCTTAATTTTATTACATCCTATTGCCTACTTTTCTTTCTACCTTTCTGCCTGCATATTCTCAGTGCCCCTTCATCTTCCTTATTCTTAGGACTTGGTGGACTGAAGGCTCAGTTTCTAGAGCCTTTATTTAGATAACTACATACATTTCTTGATGATTCTCTATTCATGTATGTGTGTGTGTGTGCATAGTTGTTTGTATAGGTTCACATGCATTTGCAAGTATGTGCATAGGTGTGTGAGCCTAATGGTGGAGGCTGGAGGGCAATCTTAGGTAGCAGACCTCAGATGCTATTCCTCTTAATATTTGAAACTATCTCTCACTAGTACCAGGGACTTACAATGTGGGACTTGGCTGGCTGATCAATAAGCCACCAAAGATCCAAGTGTCTATACATTCTGAGTGTCTGTGTAGCCATCCTTCAACCACTAAGCTATCTTTCAGTTGTTCTAAATACTTTTGAGAAAAACAAACTAGAGTGCAAGTTATAAAATAACAACTACCATGTATTAATTGTCATTGCATTCCCACTATCATCAAAACGCAAGTTTGTATCTTATTTAGCTTCCTAATATCTCTTTAAATTTCCTGAAACATATATACATATGATATTCTTAAACTGGTAACATCACTTATGGCTTATTTAAATCTTCTTGAGAAAGTAATAAAATTAATAAACCATTAGGATTCTAACAGGTCGTCATTTTATTGTACAAAAGCATATTCTAGAGAAGCAAAAGTTATAAATTTCTTTTTTTAATTTTTTTTTTTTTTTGAGACAGGGTTTCTCTGTAGTTTTCTGAGCCTGTCGTGGAACTAGCTCTTGTAGACCAGGCTGGCCTTGAACTCACAAAGATTCACCAGCCTCTGCCTTCCAAGTGCTGGGATTAAATGCATGTACTACCAACGCCCGACTTTATAAATTGTTTTAAAATATACAGTGCACATACACTGCTGCACACTGAAATTACCACTAAGTTGTTAAGTCAGTAACTCAAAGCAATGGGCACTTTTCAAATGGAGAAAAAGATAACACCATAATTGTATAAATCAGGATCAAAGAACCAAAAAAAAAAAAAAAGACAAAGTATTATCATTTACAACTAAAACACGGTATGGCTCAAAATAAACTGCATTCAAGATTTTAAAAGATCAAAACAAAGTGAGGCTACCTACAGTGGACTTTTCAGGAGAACAGGGCACATCAAAGGTTTCATTAGTATGGTTGAGTAGATCTTGCTGAGAGTGAGAAAAATGAATTTGGTTCCAACTGTTTTTCTTAGATTGTTTGGGTGGTAAAGCTGGAGGCTGCCCATCTTCAGGAGTTTCTTGTGATCTAGAGAAGAAAAGGGCCAGAAATGAGTAGTTTTCGTAATCATCTGATGGAAATATTTTATTCTAAATTAGATCAAACAATCCAGATACCAACCATATCTAGTGTAGAGAGGTTTTGAATATATTTCCATGGAAATGCTATCTTTTAATTAAAAAAATTATTTTTAAATTAGTAAATCTGTTTTTAATCAAACCAATAAACACAAAATTAAAGGTATTCATTCCCATGAAGATAATATATTAATTTGCTGTAATAATATTCATACCTTTCCAAACATTTTTTCTTAATTTTTAATTTTTTTTTTTAATGGAGGCATGGGTAGCCAGAGAGCACTGTAGCAATGAGAAGTTAAAATAGAACTGCGGAAAGTAAGTCTTATTGCCGTGGACACCATGTACTTCACACACATGGCCCAGAGGCTCCCTGAGCTGGGACTGACTAGCATGCCTCCTCACTGAAGGCTAGCGTTCATGGTACAAAAAGGCTCCACGATAGCACCTATGAACCACAGTCATTAGCAAGGTACAATAACCCTAAGGGTATACAGGCATACAAACCTTAGTAGTAACCAACAGCTTTCTAATTGGACTTAAGATCTACTCAACAAGAGAGATATCGTGCTTGGTACTGAAAAGCTAGCCAGTTTCCCAGGGATAGTAGGCTCACAGATCTTGGACAAGAACTTATAGCCACTGCTTTACTAAACTAGCATAACCACAAACTACACTCTAAATATTTGTCCTTATATACACAAATAGGTATAGTTCTCACCTCTCATCAAGGAACTCTTTGCAACAGATGGAAACCATTAGAGAAAAACTAACCAATCAAAATGTAAAGTCATGGAGTCCAGTTGCAATGGGTACATCTACATAACTTCTGCATCTAAGGTTCTGAGAACATTGCAGAAAAAGGGGTGGGAATGGCCAGAGGATTTGGGGGTTCTGTGAGACTGTATTTCATGGTAATATCAGAAGCCACACCCAAAAAGTGAAACGAACATGGCTGCCTATACAAGAACTAAGCAAGGACAATGACAACAGATCATCCAAAGGGGCCGGGGAAAACTCACAAGGCCTGAACTCTACACAAAGAACTATAGATAACTAAGGAATGCTGAGAGTAGGAGAAATACTCTTCCCGGAACGAACACACCAATTATTTATCTGATACCAGTCAGTCAGTCCTGAAAACATACAGACCAATAACAGACAGTGTAGGTTTTATGTTACATATAACTATATATATATGCATATATAAGTATATATAAAACTACATATATAATTTATTATATGAATGAACACTAGCATGTATGTAACAATTAGTGAAAGAGGTCACGAATTTGAAAGACAGAAAAGGGGGCTTAAGGGGGAAGGGTTTGAAGGAGAAGAGATGGACTTATAACCTCAAAATAAAAAAAAAAAAACCCTGAGAATTGGGTGTTGAATAGAAAAAACCTCCTGGTAGGTATAGTCTAATGATCTTAAATGGTTGTCCTCCTTTACCATGGCTCATGAGGTTAATAAAGGCAACGATGTGACAGAGATCAGAGTATTTAAGGTCGTCATAGAAGAGACAAAAATGCATGGAATCTTGTCAGGTGAGAAAACAATATATAACTTTCTCATTTGTGGAAGTAGGAACTGATGGCTAGATATTCAGGAGATATTTCAGGTAGAAATTGTAAATCTTTTTCTTTTTTTGATTTTTCGAGACAGGGTTTTTCAGTAGCTTTGGAGCCTGTCCACTCTGTAGGCAAGGCCGGCCTTGAAACTCACAGAGATCCATTTGCCTCTATCTTCCAAGTGCTGCGATTAAAGGCATGTGCCACCACCACCTGGCAGAAACTATAACTTTTAAGAATAAACAGTCTATAGAATATTACTTGTGATTTTTCACAAGGGCCAAAAGGAAGAAGCAATGGTTCAACTTCTATCCTATTAAAGATGGCATCCATGAAAGTGAGGTTGGAAAAAGAGAATAGAAATAGGAATCTTTTTTCCTCTTAAAAGTAAGCATATATTAATTGTAAAAATTTTAATAGACCAAAAGCTTTATTATGATATTTTATATATACAATGTATATTATATATCTTTATCACATTTGTTCTCCACTATCTTCCTGGCCTTTGGTATTTTTCAACAGTCCCCGTTTAAATTCAGACTCTATGACAGAAAACTTATTTCTCTTTGTGGGTCTGGCTTCTTTAACATGATGATTTCTAGTTCTACTTAAATCCCAACAAACATTTCATTTTTTTCTATGGCTGAATAATTAATACTTCATTGTATCTATATTTTACATTTTATTCATCCATTCTTCTGATGGGCACGCTGGCTGTTGCCATAATTTAGCTACTGTGAATACCCGCAGTGAACATAGGAAAGAAGTTATCGTTAGTATATGATAATGCTGATTCCCAGGATTACTAAAGATGTATCATATGTAGCTTCTATCTCTTGAGTGCTGAGATTAAAGGTGCATGCTACTATATCTAATTAAAATTGATCCTTTCTTAAATTTATTATGCGTATGAATATTTTATCTACATATATGTACGTATATCAAATGCACTCCTAGTGCCAGAAGAGGGCACTGGACTCCTTGGCACCTGAGTTACAAACAGTTATGAGCTGTCATGTGAGTACTGGGAACCGAATCTGGGTCCTGCGCAAAAATAGCAACTGCTCTTTAGTGAATCAACTCTCTAGCACTGAAAATGGTCCTTGATATACTCAAGGATAGAACTGACCACGCATTACTCACTTTGTAGGACTGAGAATAGATGCCTAAATGATGTTATCATTTTAAAGACTGCCCTTTACCCTGCTGCAGGGATGACCTCAGGCTTGTCCATGACTTGCTTTGGTGGTGAAAATATGGATTGTGTCGTCTCCGAAAGGAAGCTTTAAGAAATACTTCATGATTCGTGATGACTCTTCTTCTTAAAGAGTCTTCCATGCCATGAGATTAGCCATATTCCAAACAAAAACTTGTCACTCAGAGTCTGAGTACAAAGTTGTACGGAGCTACAACTGATGAATAATAAACTTATAACAATGACAGCAACAAACATTTCTTTTACGGAAGTGAGGCTCAATTGCTATGGAACAATTTGCCTCAAGATAACTGAAAGGCCATGGCAGTAACAACCTTGGATATATTATCTCCCTTTGGCAGTAGCAGCATGAACCTCTTTAGAAGTTGGCTGCTAGAAACCTGGCAGTTGTGTGTGGGTGGGTAGGTGGGGGATTAAAACTGGACAGTGTGACTTAATGACTACCCAGAGAAGTTTCTGCTAAGAAAACAGGCATGAAATTTTTGTAATCTGGCATAAATATAACTAAGTTAAGTAAGTCCACAATAATGCCCACCTAGGTACCTGTGTAAAAGAATTCAGAGATCAGACATTCTAAAAATTTTTTAAAAGAATGTCCTTTACAGATTATGACAAGTTTATACATTCATACATATCCATACTTGCTCATCTCCATCCTAACTCCCCAACCCTTGTCCCAGAGACACCCCTCCACCATTCTTCTCCATTTTTCTTTGGTAACCCAGAAATGTTCTAAATTCTGGTAGATCTACTAATTACTACATCAGAGTATTTATTTACCTTTCCTCTTCAATAAAAGCTTCCTCAAGATCTGCCTCCATGGTCAGGGATCACAGGTTCCTTTGTTTTGTTTTCTGTTTCTATTCTGTTCCTTTCAACTGACAAGAAGACAAGCCTCTAAGGGTAAAGTATTCAAAAGCACTGCTAGTCCAGGGAAGTATTTCTATGATCCTGAATACAGGCCTGCACCAGAGCCTGCATGGTACGAAGGCAAATTAAAACAGACGTCCTTTGGTAGGACCTCAGGGATGTCTAAAAAGTGGGCATTAAAAGGCCCCAAATCTAAGATTTTTCTGGCCTTGTAATTCAGCTGTTTACTGAGAAAGGATTTAGCCGCAAAACCAAAGGCTTGGGAGAAAAGGGCATGTGAGGCTAAAATTAGATGGCAATGGAGTCAGAGAAAATTCTCTTATTCTTGTTCTGGCCAAAATACATAGCAGAATCAACTGAACCATGGTCTGCTGTGGAGTATCTGACTGGCTAAAGCTGATGGGTATGGGCATAATAGTAGCAGTGTTCAGCTATGTGAGAAGGATAGTGTGGTTACGAGATATTTTGCAAAAACTGCTAAATAAACATTTCAATGAACTAAAACAGCTTAAATATACATTGTTAAAAAGCCATAGTACTCTCTCCACACAGTATACTTCTGATTTGAAATCATCGCCCTGGCTTGGTTGTGGTGGCGCACACCTTTAATCCCAGCACTTGGGAGGCAGAGGCAGGCGGATCTCTGTGAGTTTGAGGTCAGTCTGGTCTATAAGAGCTAGTTCTAGAAAATAGTCAGGGCTGTTACACAGAGAAATCCTGTCCAAATAAAATACATAATTTTGGCTTAAAACTTAGGCTTCTTGTCTTTGGCTCATTTATACTGATGATAAGAGGACTTTTAAAATAAGCAATGTATTGGGTAGATGACTTATAGTTTGGACATTGAAGTACTCCTTGCAGGCTCAAGTATTAAATATTTGGTTCCTACCTTGAGATAGTTATATTGGGAAGTTGTGGAAACTTAAGCAGATAGGACGTACCTGCACAAAGTAGTTACAGGGAGTATATCTTTGGCGAGTACCTAGTCCCTGGTCCCTTCTGCTTTTCCAGACCACTATGAATGAGTAGTCTCTGTTGCACACCCTTGCTGCCATAATCTTCTCCTTTACCACGAGCCCAAAATCAACAGCCAAGGACTATAGATTGAAATCTATAAAACTGTGAACTAAAACACATCTATCTCCCCTCCAAGTGGTTCTCTCAAATATTTGGTCAGTTATACACAAAAATAACTGGTGCTCAAAGTAAGTTAAACAAGCAGTTTAGAGAACACATGCAACCTTTCAAGAATACAATTAATATACAAAAATAGAACTGTTTGGCTAGGTCTTAAGATTTACTTCATACTTCTAAAGCTTCAAAGTCAGAAAATATGACTGTTAAAACCCAACAGAGTTAGTTAAAATTTTTTAAGTAATAAAATATTAAAGTTTTTCATCAACATCAATTCTATCTCGTCAACTCAGTTTTTATAGGTTTCATTGTGCATGATATATCTGCTATATTCTTTCATTCCTTATAATGCAGACATAAGTTACCAAGGCTAGACTTTTAAAAGTCTTGGCAGCATGGTGTTGTTTGGTCTAAGGACAAGTGGTCACGCTTTCCCAGAATAGCTATACCACTTTGCCGACCTCTTCATCTCTCTTTTATCCCTTACTCTAAGAGTTACTCTTTCTTAAAGACTGATCACATTCTTTATACACTGTATCATATACTCCTTATTTCTAACTCATCTATTATTGTGTAGGTATGTCAAAAGCATATGAGGTATTTCCACTGAATAAGCTAATCAATCAAGATGTTACATATTAATGTGAGATATGCATTAGACTGATGACTATCAGTACTGAAATAAGAAACTGAATCTGTCAATCAGAATAAAAAATTATAGTAGGAACATACTTTAGAAATGATATGAATAGCCAGGAGTGGTATCACATACCTGGAGGGCAGAGACAGCCAGATCACTGAGATCAAGGATAGCCAGGACTACATAGGGAGACCTTGTCTCAATACATGAAATAAGAAAAAAGAAAAGAAAGATATAGACATGCTTTCTATAACTGAGGGTGATAACCATCTCAATTACTTTTCCCCTGATACTTTTCATAACATATTATGTTTATGTTTATGATTTCTTTCCTTTAAAAAAATTTAAGAAGGCTGTCTTACATTCTCCTACTCCCTGACTACACTATCATATTACCTGAACTAACACTTGAGAGCATACACTAAAAATCAAAGAATAGCCAGTAACCATAGTGGTAAAGAGAAAAGAGGCAATAAGACATTTCACCGGGCAGTGGTGGCACACTCTTTAATTCCAGCACTCGGGAGGTAGAGGCAGGTGAATTTCTGTGAGTTTGAGGTCAGCTTGGTCTACAAGAGCAATTTCAGGACAGGCTCCAAAGCTACAGAGAAACCCTGTCTCAAAAAACAAAACAACACCAAAAACAAACAAACAAACAAAAAACCCACCAAATAAAACAAGACATTTCAAGGACAAATAAATACATTTACAAATATATTCTTAAAATTACTTAAGTACCACCTTGTTTCAAGTATTCTAATATCTAAGATTATTTCAAGTGAAGAAATTAAATTTACTTTAAACTAAAGAATTAAGAAAACATTGGAAAGGGGGTCTTACGGTGATGATTCCAGAACTATGCTATTAGCTTGCGTTGATGATGGAGATCTCTGATTTACAAAACCATCACTGGGGGATGTGTGAACCACATGGTCTACCAAATGACCAACAGAAGATGGCCGGACCCGGGTCCCCTCTTGTGTGAATGCAGAACTCCGACTAAATGAAGAGAAACAAAGGCTGAAGAAAAGTATACTTTGAATTTTCCATGCTTTTTGATTATCTGGTTTCATCTTAAAGTGGGTATATATGTTTGTGTGTGTTTTAAAGACTACGCTGACTAGGCAGAATCTCTAACAGTGATATAAACAGAAAGAACACAACATAGCAAGTCAATACATGACTGCCATCTACGTCTACCATAAGGACTTTACCCATTCTGCTCTACCTAGTATTACTAGGTTTCACTCATTACTAATCTTATGCCTTATTCAAATTTATGAAACTGACTAGAATAAATGTTCAGAAATAGAGTCTAGTCTCAATTATGTTTTCTTCTTAATGTTTTTAATTTTGTGCAATTTGAATTCCTAAGATTATATGATGAGGAAGAATCCCACTATTCCTAACCAGCATTTACATAATTATCATCTTTATGATTATAATTGCAATAGTTAATAACTGAGCACTTGCTATGTACGGGGCATTTTTCTAATTATTTTTTATTTGTTATATATTTTAATACCACATTAAAACTGTAGGACACTTACTATGACAAGGATGCTGAGAATAAAGGCATGTGCCATTGTGTCTATCTACAAATAGGATTTAGCAGATGAGTAAATAGGATGGAAATTAACTTCAAGATTTAAACATTGACTCTAGGGCCACTGCTATACTGTACTTTTCCCCCAAATCATCCTTAAAATTATTTCATTTCCTAGAAAACTTAATCAGAGCTAATGTTATTTAGATCATCTCAGTTACACTCCTACCTTCCCTTCCTTCCCCTCACCTCATCCTGCCCCCCTCTCCCTCTCCTCCCCTTTCCTAGCTTTACTTCTCTTTCCTTGCCTTCCCTTCTAGTGTGGGAAATCTGAGGAAGTCTTCCCTTTGCAGCTCAGACAGGGTTAGAGCTGTAGCACACAGCTCTTGGTTCAACTCTACCTGAGCTTATGGGACTGCTGTTAGAAAGCATTTTTTAGGCCAGAGGAAGTGCTAGATCACACTGAATAACAATTATTCAAACAAAGCATTTTCCAACAATTTACACCCTCTTAGAAATCCTGGAATTGCCAGGAGGTGGTGGGACACCTTTAATTCCAGCATTTGGGAGGCAGAAGAAGGTGGATCTCTGTGAGTTCAAGGACATAGAAAGTTCCAGGACAGCCAAGGGCAGTTAACACAGAGAAACCCGTCTCAAAAAAACAAAACAAAACAAAAATCGAGGTGGAAATCTACATGGAAATATATATAAGCAACAGCTCTATGGAATTTTGAAGTCGTGACTAGATACTTAATTACCCTTCTTGTGAAAGTCAACTGCTGAGGAAAATGAAGGTTGTCCTTCAATCTTCTCATTCATTCCCTACAGCAATTTTTTAACAGTGAGGAGCAAAAAAGGGGCAATAATGCTTGAAGTAACGAAAATCATGTTTGGGTCTGGTAAGGTAGCTAATCGATTAAAGGCATCTGAATACCTGATTTCAATCCTGGGGACTGACACAGTGGAAGAACTGATTCCCCCAAGTTGTCTTCTAATCTCCATATGCCAACTACTACATACATGCATATGCCCTCACATATAAACAAACATACACACACAAAAGTAAAATAAAATCAAAGTATTTTTTGAAAATCTGATCAAAGGATTTAAATTTTTATGTATTATGATGTTTAGGCGATAAAATACGTAGCCAATAACTTAGAAAGTAGCAAAACGCAAGCTCGATGCTGGCTTGCCACTTACTGATTGGGAGTTCCAGGTGGAGACCGGGATGGGAGGCTTTGTGTTTCTAACCTGTCATCAGACAACGAATTTCTGCTGACTACTTCCCAATCCATTAATTTTCGAGCCAACGGCTTACTTGGAGATCTGTAGAAAATTTGAATAATACATTGAAAAGTGATGTTTTTATATAACAGATAACTATGAATCAAATCTTAAAATTCATTTTAATAGATTATATTCAATGAGTTTGCTTATAAAAAATGAGTTGTTTTGACAGTATTTATCAAATAATTTCAAAAAAGCTATATTTGCTTTATATGACAAAAAAAAGAAAGATGGGGCTATGAAGAATAAGATAGGAAACAGGAAATTAAAAAAGGAAATAAAGAGAAGCAAGGTAGTAATTAGCTACCAAACATTTTCTCAAATTACAAAGCTACAGATCTTTGCTTACGTCTATTCTGGAGTACTCGGGGTGGTATTTATCACGAGATGTACTGAACAATACTCACTACATTATCTTTTCAATGACTTTTAATTCTGAACCTTCACTGCAATGAGGAGAAGACCAAAAAAGATAATCGTACATACTACATCTATAACTTCTCCTTTATATAGAGTATGGTCAGTGAAGTTTCTTTTCCCTTCTTTTTGTAAAAACTTTTTAAAAACTACAATATCTTGTGGCGGGTAACAAAAGGATATTTTTTAAAGACTTATTCTATTTTTAATTATATGTATGGGTTCTTGTGTGTGTTTGTGTGTATGTATGTAAGTGTAGGTGCCTGCAGAGGCAAGAAAGCTTCAGATCTCTTGGGGCTGGAATAACAGACTGCTGTTAAGCTGAGTGATAAGAATTCTGGGAAATGAACTTAAGTCCTCTGCCAAAGTAACCATTGTAATGATTTTAGCAACATAAGTCTGATACTTCCAGGTTCTAGGAGTCATGCGGGTACAAACAGTCCTCAGGCAGAAGTGCCTACTGGCCCCTTTAATGGATGTTAAAGGGCCCCCACATGACCCATGTGCAGCATGGATTACATCATCTACATATGATTCAGTTAAGCCCTTGCACGCATGCATGAGCCCCGTCATCTGCCTGCATATGATGTAGCCACGACAAACCCCAGTGCGCATGCACTAAGCAGCTTTTAAAAGCCCTCTCTCTTCTCCCCAACCCTCCCCCCCCCCGTCTGCACACTAACTTCCCCAGGCCTGTACACATCCCCCTCTAATAAACTCCTAAGTACGTTGTTGTATGTTCCCTGTTTCCTTCTCACTCGCGCCCAGTAATTTTAGTAACAATGGCTCCCATCCACTGAGTAACCTCCCCAGAACAAAAGGATATGTTTTATTACCTATTATCAGCTATCATAGGAGAAAAACAGAATTAAGTGATCCCCCCACAAAATGCTAATCTCCACAGAGCAAATGGTATTAACTATATTCAGAGATATAAACCCTTATAGTTTTAGGAATGAATATTAATAAGCAAAGTTTTTAATATGCAAGTTCAAGTACTACCCAAAACTCTTCTACATAAATGTGTACTTCTTTGATATCTAGAATTATTCTGGAAGTTAATTCAATGAATTAAGTAACTTAAATAAACATAAAGTAAAACACCCAATGTGGCATTTAATCTCAGTAATAAATTCCTCAAGACTCACAAAAATCATGTATGTTATTTTCTGTTACACCACAATAAAGCAAATAGATACTGTCATATTAATGTAAAAAGCCAGATCATAAAAAATTTAAATAGAAACACTTATTTGTATAAAATAACACAGCCGAGCAGCAACACATATGAACTCAAAGTGATTGTGACAGCATACACAAAAGCTGTGTAAGTCCAAGCCAGACCAAGTCCCACCCTAGCTGAGGAGCTACTGACAGTTCTTAGCTGCCAAGAGAGGAAAGGTCAATTTTCTCTAACACTGTACCCACTGATAAGTCTACCGTATTCTAGTGAAAGGCTACATAGTAAAGAATGTTTGAGGCAGCACAAATTGGTCTTGATGGAAAAAACAAAACAAAAACCATGACAAGCACAAAGATGGAGGGAAAAAGAAGTAAGGCATGGAATAGAAAGAGCTGGGTGAGAGAAGGTGAATATGATCAAAATAAATTATACAAAATTTAAAAAGAACTTTTAAAACGTATATTAAAAGGCAACAAACTTTTCAGTGTTGGACCATAATACCAAAAAATTCTTCATTCTATGAATTTTATTTTCAGACTTTCCAATAAAAATATTTATTTACTTCTATATATAGTTTTAAGGTTATTGGATTTAGAATATTACCTTAAAAATTGGTCATGAGTTTCCCTTTTTATCATGTATTATGTACATACTTTTACATAAATTAAGAAAAATACCAGTCAAGGCACAAAATAAATGTAAATTTAAGTAATCCAGATATGTTCAAACAGTAAAATCAGTATGTAGCCAAATTTCAAAGTTTGCAGTTGCAGCCTACAATTTGCTTTGTGACATATTAACTACACAAACAGAATGGCTTGAGAGAATGGTATTTCATAGTGCTTTGTGTTCACAGAAGGAAACATTAAAATAACCATGCCTACTAGGGGCACTGAATGCTAATTCTAGCCTATACTAGAAAAATTATTTAAGTTTCTATACTCAATATCTAAATTCACCAGTGCAATAGGGGTGTTACATTGTCCTTCCTTACCACTTCAATTTTATGACTTCACAGTCATAAACACTATAGTTTTTAATGCAACGTTTTAGCCTCTTAAAAGGTTAGGTTATGAATAATAAATACTTAAAACCTAAATCATACAAGTGTCCTATCATTTTGGTATTTTAGAGTCAAACACTCTTGATTTGGTCTACTCTCTTTTACTATAAAACCAACGGGCATCTTCTAAAAGAGATGCGGTGCTACTGGTAATACAAACCAACAAGCAAGCAAGCAAACAAATAAACAAAAAATGGACTCAAATTTCATTTCCAAATGAAAAGGCAAAGGAATTTAACCACAAATACTTCTTCCTATCATTTTGAGTTTAAATCACAGGACTTCTTGACTTGAACTCAGGACACCAATAGATTCAGTTACTCATAGTGGAGGGCACATATTTGAATTAGTTACACAAATGACAATATATGTCTTCAATTAAAATAATAAAATCTTAAACTTACCATAATTTACCATTTCTAGTTCTTTTAGTGTTAATCTTTAATAGTCACAAACTATTCTTTCCTTATAAGTTAGACTAAACTAAGCTGCAAGAGCTAACAAGATCAATTAGAAGAGAAGGAAAGTGATCAATTGGAAATCCAGCATACTTACCTAGTACAAACTGTCTGAATACTTTATTCTTGGTAACGAACTAAACATGTTTGTAAATGTCTTGAGTTTAAAACTAAATTTCAGGCATTTTACTTTATTAACAGTTTTAACCTCAGAGACCCACCCACTCAAGTTTGTTGTCTATGTTTCCTGTTCTGTGCGGAAATTTCAGAGAAAAAAATACCACACTGTTAACAATGTGGTGAGTTTATTTTCTGACCAGGACACCTTATTTTTCTGTTGATGAGAACTTGGTTCTCCTCTCTTCTTGGAATATTATTATAAGATATCATAAAAAGTGTGAAAGCAATTCAAAGAGTTGATATATAAGGGAGAAAAGGATTATTGATAAAATTTTACATATTAAAATTGAAGATCTTTGTTAACTTTCTATTTATATGGCCACCTAAAATTCAGAGAGACAAGAAATCTGCAAATGACTTATCACTTTATAAAACCATTAGAGAATTTTAGTAGCTATGTATGAAGTAAATGTCTTACATAAAATACTCTCAAGGAAGTTTAACTTTCAGGGACAGAGCAATCATTAAGATGCCCCAGCAATATTAAAACTGCTCCCATGGACAAGAACACAGCTCCAGAACAGAACATTTGCCTAGCATGTGTAAGGCCCTAAACTTGGGAACCTAGTACCTTAAAAAAGAAACACCTACACCCCAGCGAACAAAGACAGTACTATACAAACTTAATAGCATTTTAATAATGAATATACAAAACAATGAAGATGCATAAATATCTGCGTATTTCTAAAATCTAATAAAAACAATTAAAACAACACAATAATTTGATTTTTAGAAATATGGGAAGACTGCAAATAAGAGACAGTACAAAAAGCCACAACAAATTCTTTCTAACTTAGAATTATGTTGATAAGAAGTAAAATATTTTCTTTTGAAGAGTTGTACAGAAAACACTTTAATTTTCTAAGCAAAATCTCTTTTTCCAGGTCCATACAACTTTCTGATTGGAGCACTGGATCAAGATAGACACAACATCCACACACAGACACATACACTCTCTTGAGTTTATGCAAGGAAGCAGCTTGAGTAACACCACAAACTTTGTAGGGCCGTCTTGGATGATTTATTTTTCAAGTCATTTGATACTGTTTGGATTTTAGAATATAATGAATTGTCACTCATTGTTAGAAACAAGGAGCAATTTTTACTTTGGAAGGAACTAAAAGAGAAATGGCAAAACCAAACATGAAACTATATCTTACAGAAACATAAAGCTGGAAGGATTTCAATAGCTGTTTAGAATAAAATTTTGACCAAGTAAAATTCTTCTGTTATCTTTATGAAAGCGTTCAAGTCTCTAACAGCAGTAGATGCCAGACATACAACTAGTTCTTCAGGGTTTGAAACTTTTGAAGTAGTTTCCACTAGGAACAAACTCCTGTTTCACTATGCCTGTTGTCATTGGTCAGAAGCTGATGCTAGTTCCATCAAATTTGTTCCCTTTCCTCCACTAGTGTTTAGTAAAGCTCTTTATTATTCTTACTTGTATAACTGTAACTATCTCCTAATTAGTCACTAGGTATCCAATCTCTACTTTACAAACACACTTTTCTGAAATGTAAATTTGATTGTATCATTTCTGTCACTAAAAAGCAAACTGGCCCTAACAAATTTTAATGAAGGGAAGATGATAAATTTTTCAAAAAGGTAAATCAAGCGGGGCGGTGGTGGCGCATGCCTTTAATCCCAGCACTCGGGAGGCAGAGGCAGGCGGATCTCTGGGAGTTCGAGACCAGCCTGGTCTACAAGAGCTAGTTCCAGGACAGGCTCCAAAACCACAGAGAAACCCTGTCTCGAAAAAAACCAAAAAAAAAATCCAAAAGGTAAATCAAAGGTATCTTAACTTTTAATAGCATGACTTAAATAAATATAAAAATAAGCTGGATAATAGGACTCTGTACATTTCTCAAAAATATGTAACAGGAGAGTGACTTTGGAACAAAAGGTTGTATTAGTGATACTTGATGTAGCTATTCAAACCTATTGTACTCAATGTATGATTAACATTCATAAATATGTAACAAAATAAACCAGGACATTAGATAAACTAGTTCCATTTCATAAACACAGTATGTTGTTTAATAGATCATTTAGAAAACATTGCTAATAATTTAAAAATTTTTTTATTTATGTGTATGTGTGTGCACCTGAGTATATGCATACGCACTACATGCATGTAAGAGTTCATGGTCCAGAAGAGGGCATCAGATTCCTGGACCTGGAGTTGCAAGCAGTTCTAAGCTACTATGTGGTGCTAAGAAATGAACTGGAACTTTTATAAGAGCAGTTAGAAATGAACTGGAACTTTTATAAGAGCAGTTAGTACGTCTAACTACTGAGCCACCTCTCCAGTCCCCATTTCTAATAATGTTTATTCTTTTAAAAACTCATAGATTTGTTGGGCTGGTGAGACAGATTAGTAGGTAAATAAAAGTGCTTGTTGCCCAGCCGACAATGTGGGTTCAACCTCAGGACCCACATAATGGAAGGAGAGAACCAATTCCCAAAGTTTGTCCTCTGATCTTTGCACACACACATGCATGTGTATGTATGTAATATATCAGAAAATAAATTATAAAATGTAACAAACAAACAAACAAACAAACAAAAACCCTCAGATAACTAAAACAGAATTGACTTACCTTGCAAATACCCTGTCTTTATTTGCCTTTTCTTTGCCATATTGAACTGACTGGACTTCAGTTCTCCCACTGAAATACATAAATATGCATAATATCTTAAAGGGGACTACAGGATAAAATGACAACATACAGCATGATTATATTACAATTTTATAAGAGACAAGACATTTATGATGACAAGAAGAACAATAAAAGCAGCAGAATAAGAAGGAAAGACTGGATTACTTTCCAGTTCCACTGGGATAGGCAAAGCTAATTTAGCAGTTTACAAGATGTGTCCAATAGACACGAATTTAATAACAGGAACCTCTCTAGAGTTAGAGATGCCTTGTATCAAACAAGCTCCACAGCCCTGACTTACCCTACAGGTTGAGTTAGCTAATGTCTCCATTGCGTCTAACTGATGAGCTAAACTTTGTGGTATCTTGGATAACTTTTCTTTCCTTTTCTGCTACCAATTATTACATATATGAAGACATCCTATCAATTCCCTCCATGTCCCAATACAGAAAATTTCAGATTTTGAATGTAGGAAAGAAATGAGATCAGAAATATTGGGGCTTCTGGGCACCATGTTTGCCTTGAAGTTGATTTGCCTAGAAAGCACACTGTGTACACAGAGGAGATACTTATCTGGTCATTCTCTGTGGTACATCACTGTGTTCAGTTAACTATGGTATTGAAAGAGTAGTTCTCAGAGAATTGATGAAGATAATCTGTTACTGAGTTGTGAATGAACATAAATTTCTAGTACAGAAAGTAGAACCATTTATAACTATAGATATTTAATGTATTTAAAAGTAGCCAAATATATATTCTCAAAGCCACACAAGCAAATTTCAGATTACATTCCTAGGGCAAATTTAAATAGCTGTGAACTACATGGCATGATTGATTTTAATGTAAAAATGGGGAACTTTTATAAAAAATGTTGGTTAATGTTTCATAGAAAATTATATTGCCTCTAAGACCACCATATATTCACGTTTACTAGTTTAATGCATTTAATCCCTTGGATATATAGAATTGGAATAAACACATATGTAAACAGAAGTGGTTAAGAAAGCAATAAACCTTCTTAATCTTTCCAGCTCCACTTTCTATTTTCAATAATATTTCAACATCTTAAATATAACAATAGCATCAGTATTCCTTGTCATTGCTTACCATGAGGGGAGGGGGTTAATCAATGTCTATTTTGGGCATGTCTATTAAAGAAAGAATTGTATGCAGCTATACAGGTCATGCTGACTTTACTACTTCGCTTGCAAGACAATTCACACTTAATAATTTAAAAGTGCTTCAGATACATTTTAAAGTTAAGAACTACAAACACGGAACTTAACTTTTGAAACTATAAATATATATGACCTGTGTCTAAACACGAATATTCTGTATCCCTGTGCTTTGCTACATTTATCATGGGGCTGTACTTTCCCACTTTCTTGATTCCTTTCCCACTTAAAGTTCTGCTAGGTTCTGCTTTCATAATGTGTAGAAGAAGGAAGATCAGAAGAGTAGGAAAAATGCAAAGTAGTGCTTACAAGTGCTGGGAGCTGCTTCAGAAGACCTGGGAACAAAGGGCAGAGAAGCACAACACACCTTGAGGCAGTACTACTTCTGTGACAGGTTCAGGACTAACTGGACTGGCCATGATAGTATCTGAAATGTAGTAGCAGGTGTAGACTCAGGGAATCCAAACCAAAAGTGACCCTTGCGTATTACTCCTCTTGCATACGTGGTTCTCAAAAATCACCCTTCCTTAACGTACTTTCCCATTTTTGTTTGCTTTTTGTTTTTAAAAGTCTATGTAACCAAGTCTAAGGATTGATTTTCTTTTACACAAAATATCAAAAAGAAATCTGAGTTTCTCTAACTCAATCCTGAGTTAGCAGTAAAGTAGATTTAAATACAACTCTATTGCTCAAAAGGATGGAATAACAAGTCAAAGTTCATGGCAAGCGGGAATAGTTGATTGTTCAAAGGGATTTATATTGCATATTTTCCATAACACACTCTTTAAAAGAGTTAGAATAAAATAAAAACCTGTAGCAATATTAGAATACCAAATTGTGACAGTACGAATTTAAAGAATGAGGAACTACCAACTGTTACATACATATACATAAGCTTATTACAGAAACTTGAGTAATAAAATATATAATGAAAAGAACAACTAAAATATAAGTTAGTCTTCAGTTTGAAATAATCATTACAAAAAGATAAAAAAACATTCTGGGGGAAGGGCAGTGTTGGTGCATGCCTTTAATCCCAGCACTCGGGAGGCAGAGTTCGAGGCCAGCCTGGTCTACAAGAGCGAGTTCCAGGACAGGCTCCAAAGCTACAGAAAAACCCTGTCTTGAAAAACAAACAAAAACCAAACGAACAAACAAAAAACCATTCTGGAACTTCGTATATACTGACTTAGAAAGGCTAGAAATATAGACATAGTCTTATGCTGGGATTACAAGGCATGTGCTCAGGGAAGAATTGCTGTTGGTTGGAAGGAAGTGGGGAAGGCTTAGAAAAACCTTACAAAGTTGATATGCACATTTACAATATGACATGTTTTAATTTTTGTCCATGGACACAAATACTTCCTCTCACCTATCTTTCTTTTTAAAAATTATCTTTTTAATTTTAAAAAGCTTTTATCATTTCAACTCCTTTCTCTCATCATTCTGACAGTTGCTAAGGATTAACGCTATTGGACCAGGACTTTTCTTGAGTTACTTTCTTGAGTTACTTAACTGGCCTAATTTTACTATTTTAAAAGAAAGGAAGGAAGGGAGAAAGAGAGGGAGGGAGGGAGAGAAGGAGGAAGGGAGGCAGGAAGAAACAAACCTCAAAGTTATATTTTCATTTTTATTTTATGTGTAAGAGGGCTTTGTTGACACATATGTATGTGTACCATGCATGTGCAGTGCCTTTAGAGGCCAGAAAAGGGTATGAATGACATAGAAGAAACTTGAAGTTTCATAATAGCCAGAATTTGTAAACAACCTATATATTCCTCAACAGGAGAATAAATAAGTAAAATATGGTATATTAATACAATAGTTTTATACAGTCATTTAAAAATGCTATCATGAAATTTGCAGGCAAAAAGATGGAACTAGAAAAAATCCTGAATGAGGTATTCCAGATGCAGAAAGATGGATATGGTATATGTCACTTATATTAGCTGTTAAGTCAATGATAACCAAGCTACAATTCATAGAACCAGAGTGTATAGTGTAAGGGTCCTTAACTTTCTTAATGCTACAAGCCTTTAACAGAGTTCTTCATGTTATGGTGACCCCAACCAAAAAATTATTTTTGTTGATACTTCTTAACATAATATGAAGCATAATATAAATATCTGATATATAGAATATCTGATATGTGACTCCTGTGAAAGGGTCATTCGACCCCCAAAGGGGTCAGGACCCACACATTGATAACCATTTGTCTAGAGGGACCAGATAGCTCTCAAAAGGAAAGGGAAATAGAATAGTTATGGATTTATGGATGAATGAATGAAGGAAAACTTAGCCACTAGATAAAGATAACAAATGAACTGTCACAACCGCTGAAATGAGGAAAATCAGTTTTCTCCAATAGAGTAACATTAGGTGTACCATAGTCTTGGACAGGCCTCATGTTCAGGAGTAGTTGAGCAACATAATGGAGTCCACATTGTGTGTGTGTGTGTGTGTGTGTGTGTGTGTGTGTGTGTGTACACAGTTGGGTGAGTTTTTTGTGGGGAAAGAGTTATTTTGTTTTCTTGATTCTGGGGGTATTTGCTCTTGGATTGGGGTTTTTTTTTTTTTTGAGAAAGAACTTAAAGGTGTATACGTAGGGAGGGAGAGAGGATCTGGAAGGACTTGGAGGGGGAAAGAATATCATCAAAATACATTTAAATTTTAAATTGTTTTAAATAATAAAGAAAAAGAGTAGAACTGATATTGTAAAAGACTTACTAATAGATTTTCTTAGGACACAATAAGCTACACAAAGTAGATTTTAACAAAGGGAGCTACTGCCTCCAAAATACCCCCAAATAAGAAGTCTGTTAAGAAGGCTAGTTAGAGATAAGCAAAATTTAGGATGCTAGGATATAAATGTTGTTCAGAAAGACTGACTAGCTATGGGGTTCCAATCCAATAACAAAGGAGATAACCCTGACTTCTAGCCAGCCGTTATGCCCATTTCTCTATGAAAGAGCATGCCTCCAACAGTCAATGAGGGGGCAGTGCAGAGTCACAACCAACATTAAAAGTCCTGGGTTATAATAAAGTCCCAAGTTCTATTCTTGGGAAAAGCATAATTCTACTAGATGGGCAAGATGACCTTGGATAACATCTATTTGAAAAAGAATGCACGGGTGTACTTAAAATAATTTGGGCAATATGCAATATTTTTGCTGTGTAAATCTTTCATCTGCCTAAGTAAGTGCCTTAGGAGACTTCTTGTCTCCTGTCTCTGCTTAAATTGTTCAAAGTGTAACCCGCCTGCGGTTGGAGCCTAAAAGAAATGTAAAGGATGACAGCATATAGGAAATGCTTAACCTATGACTATATGAGTTAGCAAGATATTCTAATCAAGGTCAGCTTCTTTGTGGGCATTACCCAGAGCCAGATGTGCACTAAATTAAAGAGCTTTTTCTTTTATTAATCTCTAAATGTACAGAGTGAATTCTCCATGGAAGAGTATTAATTCTACAACATCAGAACCTCTGGAATTGGAGTAATAGACAGTTCTGGGCTAACATGTGGATGATGGGAACCAAACCTAGTTACTCTGTAAGAGCAGCAAGTGTTCCTAAGCACTGTGTCATCTCTCAGCTCCTGATTCACAGATCTTACGGTGCCTGGGATTTTACATATTGAATAATGTCTACTATGTTGTATTTAAACCTTCTTGAATGGCAATCTGGCTGAGCTTACCATTTTCAGGCAATTCTATCTCTACTTCATTTTAGAAATGAGCTACATAAGTCTGAAGAAAAAATTTAGTTGGCACATAGATTGCTTAAAAATAATTCACTCTGATGAGATTTAATTTATTCTATTTAACAATTTAATTATTTTATTTAATGGCAGGAGTAACCAATATTGAAATTTTAAAATATAATTTAGAATAAAAGTATAAAAATAATTAAGGTTAATAGAGACTTGAAAGACATGGGTGCCCAAAACTACAAACATTGCTGGGAGATACAAATTAAAACTTAACGACACACTGAGCTTCATGAGAGGAAAGAACCAGTATTTTTAAGATATCAGTCTTCCAAAATTTATTATTATCAATACAGTCACAATCTAGCTGAAAGCTTTTTTTAAAACCTAGGAATAGAGATACTATTAATAATTCTCAAATTCAAATGAAAATACAAAAAAAACCTAGAACACCTAAAATACCTTTTTAAAAAACAAAATTGGAAGAGTGAAACTTCTACATTTTAGTAATAAAGTAAATGAACAAGACAATACTTATGAACAACAAAAGTGAAAAGGAACAACTAAACATCACAGATAAGAAATAAATTTCAATGTATATTTTATACCAAATAATCCACGGACCTACATGTAAGAGCTAAAATTGTGAAACTTATACAAGAAACTAAAGAAATAGGTTATAGTACGGTGGACTAGACAACGTTTTCACAGATATGACAAAAAGCTAAGATTCATAAAAGGACTAACTGGTAAGAGAACTTCAACAAAATAAGACCCATGCTGTTCAAAAGACCCAAGTAAACAATGAAAATAGCAAACACTGATGAATCCATGGGAGAAACTGGAACTCCATACTGTTTGGGGGCAGTGCTGAGGATTGAACCCAGGGCCTGTCACATGTTAAGCAAGTTCTCTGCCATTAGGCTACACAACCAGCCCTGAGCTAGAACTCCTCCACATTGCAGAATTGTATATAAATGGCCTAATTACTTTGAAGATATATTTGGAGGTGCCTTACTAGGTTAAACATCCTTCAGCCATATAACCTCGCCATTCTATTCATAGTTGTTTACCCAAGAAAACAAAGTAAACGTGCACATAAAACCTTAGATATGCATATATGTGTGTGTATATGTATGTATGTATGTTCACAGAAGCTTTATTTATAATAGCCCAAATCTGGAAAATGGATATCCATTATTAAGTGAATGGTAAACAAACCATATTTGTACATTAGAGTAGAACTCTGCAATAAGAGAATTAGCAATATAAGTAACATGGATGAAACAACATAATTATGCTAAGTAAAAGTGGTCACATTATAATAAAAATGCAATTTATATGAGGAACTAGAAAATGAAAACCAGCTTAAAGAGACAACAGACCAGCAACTTCCTAATGACAAATGATTGGCAAAAGGAGTTACAGAGAGACATGAAGGGTCTTTTGAGAATAATGAGCATGTGTGCTACCTTGACTGAATCGTCACTCAAGAAGATTTAACTCAATAACTGTAAAACTTGAATATAGTTATTTACTATATGTGAATGCTTCAATAAAGTTATTTTAAAACATTCAATTTCAAAACATTCATAATCTTAGTTTTGTTAAAAAATATATGAAATGTGCTAATACTAGGCCATTGTTACCTGATGGGGCGTGGTCGATCGGTATTTAGAATTAACCAGACCAGTTTAATATAATAGATTCAGCATTTAATAAACAGAAGAAAAAGAACTTACAAACCCAGGGTTCCAGCGATCCAGGAGCACAGGGAACAAAAGGAAGGAGGCAAGCACACCTGGATGGTTTATCTGTTTTTCTGTGGCCCCAGGGGGACACACCCTAAATGGAATGTGATTGGCTGAGTTCCCCATCAGTTACCAAAGGGAGTAACTGCCTGAATGGTTATTGCTATTCTCTTAGCCAATTTTAGTTTCTTTTCCTTTAAAAAGAGATTTATATTGATTTTTAATCACGTATATATGCATATCTACATACAAGAGGCACTTGATCCCACTGGAGCTCAAGTTACAGGCACCTGTGAATGGTGACATGGGTGTTGATAATTGAACTCTAGAAGAGCAGCACTCGCTCTTAACCACTGAGCTCTCCAGCTTGCAGTTTTAGTTTCTTTCTCTTTCTAGACATAGATAGTTGTTGAGCTTGGTTTTTAAATAATTGTCTATATTAGAGAGTTCCTTCTATTTCAGTGTGTGTGTGTGTGTTTTCCCCCAAACTAGTTCTTCAATTGTCTTTTCTAATTTGGATTCATCATGACTAGCTTTTCTATTGGATGTTGTATGGTCTGAGTAACCTACTTGACTTTTTTTTTCTTATTTTATCTAAGACCTGTTTGAAATGAACTGGAAGTTAGTTCCTGCACTCTACTCATTTTTTTGTAGTCTAAATGAAACCGTGTGTGTATATCCTTGCATAATGACACTGGTGGTCACTTAGGAATTAAACTCATTTTAGGAATATCTTTAAAGGTTATCAATGTTCTCCCTTTCAGAGAGTGCACGGGACATTCCTGTCCCTGCTGAAGCTATCAGCAAGTACCTGTGTTTTCTTGATTGTCATCATTGACCTGACATTCTCTTCCTCAGTATACTTAACCATTAAAATGGCAAGTACTGCATAGTATCTTTCCGAATACTGCTTTTAGAAAAGTTAAAAAAAAAAAAAAAGGCTTTGCTAAAACATGTTGTCAAGCTACTTAAGAATCTGCTCTGTTTTTTTTTTTTTTTTTTTTTGGTAAAAAAGATAAAATAAAATTCTACTTCATGGCTGATACTGAATTCCTATACTTAAATTTCTTTCCATGGGTGACAGGCATATATTTTAAGTGATATATCATGCACAAATGTTGTTATTATATTTACTGATATTACACGTTGAGCATTTATAGATATTCGGGTTTATGTTAGTAATCTTTTGGAAGTATATCTAAACATTTTTTATCATAGAACAATTTCTTCCATCATAAAATATTAGAGATTGAAAGTCAAAAATAAAAATAGATAAAAATGAATATGATTTATTTTATTAAATCACCAGTAACTTTTTCTGCATGAGTCGTACTAGATTCCACTTCAAAACTAGCTTTTATGTGTTATTTTAGACTTCTACAGATAAGACTAATCAGGGCTTCTTCAAAGTTATTTTTTGTTGCCTTTGGGAGAATTTTTTTTCTCCCAAAAAAAAAATTTTAAAAAGTTATTAAATGCCAAAGTCACAGTTGAATAGGAAAATTACTTCTCATATAGCACAGAAAATTCATTATGATTGGCATTAATTGTAAATTTCAAACTAGGTAGAAGACAGAGTTTAGAATATTTCAACACAAGGGCATGATGCACATCTGAGGCTGTAGATATAGCTGGTGATTAAATGCTGCATACACAGCAATGGCCACACTACACCTCATTATGAATCCATCAAAAAATTACTTTAAAGAGAATAAGTAAAATATATTTAGGGGGACTGGAGAAACGGCTCAGTAGTTAGGAGCACTGATTGCTCTTCTAGAAAAGTCAGGTTTGATTACTAGCACCTGAACAGTAGCTCACGCCTGTCTATAATTCCAAATCAGGGACTCTCTTCTACCTTCTCTGGGCATTGTTCAAATATGGTGCATAGATATATATGCAGACAAAACACCCATACACAGAAAATGAAAATAAAGGAAAAAATTTTAAGACATAATTTTAGGAAAAGTTATTTCTCTGAATTTATGCTGAATTATAGACAAAGAATACAGGAAAATGTCAGGATCTGGGGATCTTTTTTGTCTGCTTGCTTAATGGTTGTTTTGAATTCTTTCAGGCTGGATAACTCCAAGAACTGCTAAACTGTAGACTATATATTAGCTTTTACAAATGAAATGAACATATCTTATAGAAAAGTTTCCATATATATAATAAGTAAACTGGGAACTATAAAATCTGTTGAGATTGTAACTATACAAATATAGCTAATTACTAAATAAAATAATTATCTACAGCACAATCACAAGCACAGGTCTTCAAGCTTAGCATGCATCACAAAACATCATATGATGTACTGATACAGACGTATAGAAAGGATTTTGACTCTGTAGGTTATGTGACTAACAATGATTCTATTGCTTTGTATTTAGATCTTTAATGAATTCATTTATTTTTAAAATCTATTTTATGATATGGGTGGTTTGTCTGTCATATATTTGTGTACCATGCATGCCTGGTGCTCGTGGGGGCCAAAAGAGGATGATGTCTGCCCTGAAACTGGGGTTTCAAATACTGTGAGCTGCCATGTGGGTGCTGGGAATTAAACCTGTGTCCTTCTGGAAGAGAAGCTAGTGCTCTAAATCTATGAGCCCTTTCTCTAGCCTTAGACCTTTAATCTAAAGGTAAGGGGAAACAAAATCTCCCCAAATAAAGTGTTAGTATAAAAGTAGTACTTACCAGTACCGGAATTTGGAACCCAGGGTAAAATAATGTGCAAAAAAATTCTTTTGAGGTGGAAGTGGTCTATCCAGGCGGAAGAATGTATGATGTTCTACACATGCTTTCCACAAATTTTTACATGCTCTGTAATTCACCATATTAAATCCCAGCAATGTTTCTCTAGATTCATGCTGTATTAAAGGACAAAATTCAGAGAATATGGGAAAATATCAGGATCTGATAATACTTTTGACAGATAAATTAAGCAAGCCCTATAAACATTAATCTCCTCCTTTATGGTTTTGTTTATTCAACAACGACTCAGTGAACTAAGTGAAAAGATAAGTAAAATGCATTTTAGTAATTTTACAACCTTGAGGGACTTCTATTCTCTATCATAGTTAGAAAAAAGTTTAAATTTTTTACCATTTTCAAATCTTATTAGCTATGAGTCTGCTTCAAAATATAATCATGGACCATAAATTAAATTTAAAATAGGCGCACAAATTGCATTGCACCTTGATGAAAAATAAGAATCTTCAGCACCTCCAAGCACTATTACAAAATTGCATTATAAACTGACTAGCGCTAAAACTGAATAACTTTAGTTTTTCTTTTTTGCATAAACCACACTACAGCAAAGCACATATCTCCTGAGTTCTGACTCCAGACAATGCGACCAGTCAATGCAGACTATGACAGATCGTTCTATGCCCCCTGGTAATACTCTCCACTCCTTCTTACATTAGATTATCTTCTAATGATAATTACTTTTTTGTCATGATCATAAATTAGTCAACTTGTTTTCATTTTTCTTGGTATTCTATTGTAATATAGCCACAACAGTTTATCTAATGTGCATAGACATATGATATTTCCCATTTGGGATAGAAGAGTAATGTTGTATGTGTATGTATGTGTGTATATATACACACACATAGATATATATGTATATATATATTCCTATCATCTGTATATACATGTATATATTTCTGTTCCTGGATCATAACATATATGTTTAGCTTGAGTGGTTAATACTTCCAACAACAGAGTATGTTCTATCTATATCCTACCCAGTTCTGCAAATTTCTGTTTTGGTTTTGTATTTGTTTACTGAGACAGCATTTCACACTGTAACTTAGGCTGGCCTGGAACTCACTATGTGGTTCAGGCTGGACTAGAACTTATGACAGTTCTCCTACCTTATCTTTTGGGTATTGCATTATAATCATGTACCACACCACCTAATTTCAGTCTTTCTTACTTCACTGTCTTGATAGACAGGCAGAAGTGGAACATTTTGGTTGTGACCTACACCTATTCTAGATGACTAATAAAATTCAACATCCTTTCATGTTAATGGCCATGTGGATTTTCGGAGGGCGGGGGGAAGGTTGGGTAAAGCATGGCCTCTTCTGTAGACCAGGCCAGGTTTGAACTTGTGGCAATAACCCTCTTAGTTTCTCAAATGCTGGGATTATAGCTTTGGGTTGCCATGTTTACCTTGTATTAGTTTTTAAGGCAGGCTCTCACATTATGTAGCCAAGGTTGATTTTGAACTCACAACTTTCTTGTTTTAACCTTGTTAAGTATCTGGCTACCATGTGGATACTGTCTTTCCTGAAGTTGGTATTTAAGTCACTCGCATATTTTCTGTTAGATAGGATATATATATATACATATATATATATATGCAAGGACTTGTACAGGCATGTGTACTACATATATAGTCAGTGCTACTTTACACTCTTAATGAGACTTCTTGATGAAAAGTTACCAGTTTTGAAACAGTCCAAAAGATCAATTAATTATCTTTAAAGTTAAGAACTCCTATGCTTTCTCCAAGAAAAATTTTCATCATGCAAATATTTTCCATAATTAAACCATAATAAAATGTTCATATATAAGAATGTATTTTCATATTAGAAAGTAAAATGATTAAGCATAACTTGTTGATCACTAGAAAATTAAATGTACCATTAACAATTGTTTGTACATGCACTATCAGTTTACATGTTATATACTATACAATGAACATTATGAAAAATGACAGAATGTCTCACGGAGAACATAATACAGTAACATTCTTAGTGTGTGTGCACTAAAATTTAGATATATTGCCTCCCTTTTAAACAGTTGCTTCAAACAGTCTGTATATAATTTGGACACTAACTGTATTTGAAGTGCAATAACAATTTTTTCCAATGAAACAATGGACATAAAGTGTCTTAAGAATAAGTGCAACAGGCCAAGCTGTGATTTAATTAAAAAAAAAAGAGTAAGTGCAACAAATTAAAGTTTGGATTTGCTGCTGTGGTTTAGGCACAAAGTCTTGCTTTGTAGCTCTACATGTCTGAAACTTGCTATGTAAACCAGGGCTAGCCTTGAACAAGCAGCTACCCCACAATGTCTGCCTCCAGAGCACAAAGATTGCAGGTGTGCATCACTACACCTGACTATAAGTTTGGATAGTTACAAACAAAGGTTTTACAGAGAAACATTGGCAACATGACCTGCAGAGTATTCCTGTGTGTGGTCTTTAGTCACTCCCTATTTGGCTTTTGATGCTAACTGATATAATCTCTGAGAGAACAAGTATGAGAACTAAATAGTAAGAATGGTTCATATATTACCAGGCACATATTGTTTTCAATAAATGTTACACTTCACAATTGTTATCATTATTATTCTTATTACTGGTAACACATTCACCACAATGAGGTAAACTAGAAAAGTTCCTTCTACAATATTCTCTCTAGTTACTCCAAGTAAAATATCTGTTCTCTAGGATCACCAATTGTAGGCTCCGTGTCCCTTATTTATGGCTAGAAACCAATTATGAGTGAGTACATCCCATATTCATCTTTTTGGGTCTGGGTTACCTCACTCAGGATAGTGTTTTCTATTTCCATCCATTTGCATGCAAAATTCGAGAAGTCATTTTTTTTTTTTACCGCAGCATAACCAAAGGAAAAACATATAGTTATCCTCTTGGCTACGGGAAGTAGACAAAGTTGCCGGGGAGAAAATTGAGAGCTTGGGGGTGGGGTGGGATGGGGGTAAGGGGAGATGGGGAGAGAAACGGGAGAAGGGGAGGAAGGGGGGAACTTGGGGAAAAAGGAGGATTGGGATAAAGGAAGGTTGGATAGGGGAGCACGGAAGCACAATTCTTAGTTAAGGGAGCCACCTTAGGGTTGGCAAGAGACTTGAACCTAGAGTGGCTCCCAGGTGCCCAAGCCGAGGTCCCCAGTTAATTCCTTGGGCAGCTGGGGATAGGGAACCTGAAATGACCCTATCCTATAGCAATACTGACGAATATCTTGCATATCATCATAGAACCTTCATCTGGTGATGGATGGAGATAGAGACAGAGACCCACACTGGAGCACTGGATTGAGCTCCCAAGGTCCTAATGAGGAGCAGGAGGGAGAACATGAGCAAAGAAGTCAGGACCACGAGGGGTGCACTCACCCACGGAGACAGTGGAGCTGATCTATTGGGAGCTCACCAAGGCCAGCTGGACTGTGACTGAAAAAGCATGGGATAAAACTGGACTCTCTGAACATGGCAAACAATGAGAGCTGATGAGACGCCAAGGACAATGGCAAGGGGTTTTGATCCTACGTAATGTGCTGGCTTTGTGGGAGCATAGCCAGTTTGGATATTCACCTTCCTAGATATGGACGGAGGGGGGAGGACCTAGGACTTACCACAGGGCAGGGAACCCTGACTGCTCTTTGGACTGGAGAGGGAGGGGGAAAGGAGTGGGGGGAGGGGGAGAAGGGTGGGAGGAGGGGGAGAAGGATGGGAGGAGGGGGAGGGAAATGGGAGGCTGGGAGGAGGTGGAAACTTGGTTTTTTTTTCTTCTCATTTTCTCAATAAAAAAAGATGTATAAAAAAATATCTGTTCTCTAGTGTCTGGATAACAAGATTCATTACACTTTCTTCTCTGGATATTTACTTACACACACACACACACACACACACACACACTCACACACACACAGTGTGACTGTTCTGTACCAGGATTAGTCATAATATTCCCCACTAACAGGAGAATGAACTGATAGTTTATGGCATATGCACTTAGTGGAATATCACACAATAAGGAGCAAACCATGCAACATCATGGATGTCAGTACAACAATATGAATTGCACATAGTGAAGGGAAAGAAGGCAAACACAAATAAACATGCTATATAGCTTCATTCTGAGCTATGAGTGTAAACTAATTTATGACAGTACTAATGAGAATAATGCTGCTTATCTGTTGGTAAAGTTAATAGCTGGAAGTGGACATCTCCTCCATTAGCACAGAACTAGGTCATGTTCTATATATTAATATGAGTTTATCAAGTATATACTTAAGGTCTAAGTACTTTCCCATACTAAATTTCATTTTGATAAAAATTCTATTTTTAATATTCTCCCATATTTGGTAAACATAAATGATAAACCATAATCACAAAATAGAACACTTTCTTCTAGCAGATGAATATTATAGCTAATTCAAATACAGTGTTAAGATTTTAAGGAAATTTTACACATACATATCTTAAAACATTGATATGAGATTCTCGTCTGAATGCTGTGAATATCACTGGTTAAAAAAGAAACTATCTTAGGCCTGCACAGGGCAGAATATAGGTAGGTGGAGAAAACTAAACTGAATGCTGGGAGGAAGAAGGAAGAGTGAGTGAGACACCATGTAGCTCTGCCAGAGACAGACAACGGAACTTTATCTGGTAAGCCACAGCCTTGGGGCAATACACAGATGGAGATGGGTTAAATTAAGATGTAAAAGTAAGCCAATAAGAAGCTAGAGATAATGGGCGAAGCAGTGATGTAAATAATATGATTTCTATGAGAGTATTTCAGGAGTCTGGGTGGCTGAGAAATGAACAAACAGCCTCCTAAAACAAATTGGAAACCAACGTAGGGCCATAATGTATTAATTTGCAAAGATTTATAAAAAATACAAACCAAGAACAGGTTAGGTTGTTTGCACATTAATATTTGTAAATATGTACGTGTTTTGTGCCAGAGTCTTGCCTTATAACTCAGGATAGCTTCAAATAGATAGTCCTCCTGCATGCTTGTGATTATAGGTTTATGTCACCATACCACACAAAGCTAGTTAATTTGATAAAACAGGTAAAATAATTTTAAGATGAAGTTGTTTTAACACTATACTATCACTTTGATACAAAATGTAAGTCCATGAACTAGAAACAAATATTCAGCATTCTCAAAATGAAATAAGCTTTCCTATCAAAGGAACTCCTATGGATTTAATATGGTAGAAAATTACAAGTATTTACATGTATGCACTTTTTTCTACAATGACAGAAAGTTTTAATTATTTTATCACTGTGTGTTGATAGGCATGTAGGTGCACATGCGCACATGAATTAGGATGCCAGAGGATAATCTCAGGGAGTATTTCTCAGAATATTGGAGACAGTCTCTCAAAGGCTGGGAGCTCTCTCATTAAGCTAGACTGGCAGGTCAGGGAGCTGGATGGATCAGCATGCTTCTGAGTTCTCAGATTAAACAGATAGATTATAAATGCAGCTTTTTTATTTGGGTTCAAGGCATCCAACTGCTGTTCTTGCACTTGTATAAACCCTATACAAATTGAGCCATTTTCCCCACCTATGGCTAGGCAATCTTAAAAGACTTCATTTGTATCAATAATTATTAGATCAATACTCACCAACTCTTTTCTAAGTTGAATAAAAAATTGTTTGCATTTAAAAGAAATTTTTACAATCTTCAACCTGCATAAAAGAGAATTAGAGTGTTCAAAATTACTGGCTAAATATGAAAATATTAAAAGATTTGGAAATTTATAGGTATGATTTTTTTTCATATTTTATGGTTTTTGAAAGTTTTATACATTTATACCTCCAACTCTTTCTGATACTACTACACTTTCTCCTTCCTAGCTTCATAGCCTCTTTTTAATTTTTGTTTTTGTTACTAATAACCCCAAGTTCAACTACTGCTGCCCATGTGCACACAGGTAAGTGGCCATGATCTTAAGTTTAATGTGTGCCAATATTTTCACATTTTGTCATATAATCTCTAATACATATATCAATAATGTAAAGTTTATGGAGCTTCTTAGAAAACAAAAAAAAATCTAGGTGCTCAACTGAGAAAATTTTTAACCAAATTCTATCTTCTATGAATTACATATTTCCCAATTTTCTATTTTCAGAAATATTCACCAAAATTAAAATCTCAACAAATATAAATAACATTTAAAATTTTTAATATTACAAAGCATGCATGAACGAAAGTATAAAATTTGGGGGTTTTATAAAACTTTATCTTAAAAACCATTAAAAAACGTATACATTACCTTTTAAAATATATGTAACTTATTTTTGTTTGTTATTTGAGACAGTCTCTCACTACATAGCCTTGGTTGGCCTGGAATTCACTGTTGGAAACCAGTCTGGTTTGCCTCTGACTTCACTGTGGCCACAACACCCAGCCCAAATATATGCAATTCATATAACACTAATTTCTCAATGTTCCATTAGTACAATTCTTGACTCAAGCTGGTTTGGCTTCTTATAATAACCATATAAAAATCATAATACTCAGATCTTTGTTGGCTGTAACACTTAAAGGCTATGAGGCCAAAGAGACTGGATCTTAGTAAAATGTGATTTGGGACCCAATTTTCTAGTATTTCTAAGATTTGACAGAGGTTCTAAGTTTTGATCTTCATGACTCATACCTGTATCTATTAAGAAGCTCTCAAAGAATAAAGTTCTCCAATCTCAGTCACTTGAGAAGACAAATGTACCAGTCATACTTAGGCAGATCCTTTTAGAGTGGGGAAATACAAGTTTAGGTCTGAACTTTGTGTTGCTGGGGGACTAAACCCAGGACTTTACACATGTCAGTCAAGTGCTATAATACTGTGCTAAATTCCCAGACCCAGGGTTGAAATTTATTATTTTTCTATTATATCTTGTGCTCTTACTTCATAAATAAATAACAACATGGATATATTATTTTCTCATATAACAGAGGGTATTATTTCCAGAAAGTAAAAAGACTGTATAAAATAGCCTGTATTTGTGGAAAGAAAGTAATTTAAAAACCTATACAGAACTACATATACTTTTAAATTTATACATTAATATTAAGAATCATCATGCAAGCAACAAATAAAAATGTTATTCATTTCTAAATGGACGAGAGAGAAAATACAATCTAATTCTAATCATCTTCATTTTGAAAAAAACACCAGAAAACATCAAACAATACAAAATTTTACACTGGATGATGGTCTTTAACAAAAGTCTACTTGTATGACTTGTGTTTCTTACAAACATATTCTATCAAACAATGAATAACACTTGTTTTATATAATAATAATATAGCTATAATATAATACTTCTTCCTTTGATTTACGTGTTCTTTTTTTTTTTTTTTTTTGGTTTTTCGAGACAGGGTTTCTCTGTGGTTTTGGAGCCTGTCCTGGAACTAGCTCTTGTAGACCAGGCTGGTCTCAAACTCACAGAGATCCGCCTGCCTCTGCCTCCCAAGTGCTGGGATTAAAGGTGTGAGCCACCACCGCCCGGCTTTTGATTTACGTGTTCTTAATATATCTTCTATAGTGAATTCTACCAATCTGTCTCTTTATGTTTTGTATATACCTCTCGTAAATAGAATATACGTAAAACTTTCAATCCCTTCTGAGTATTTCAAAGAGGATAGATGAAACATCAATAGCACATAAAAAGATGGTCAACATTATTAGCTATAAAAGAATACAGAGTAAAATTAAAATGAGATATCATTTAGTACCCAGCAGGATGCCTTTAAGTCAAAAGACTAACAATAAATGGTAGGGAGACTATGGTGAAATTAACCTAGCACATATCCCATTGGGGATGAAAGGTGATAGATACCACAGTTTGAGAAAAAAGCCTGGTGAACTTAGAAATTCTAATCCTTTGTATATGCCCCCTACCAACACTTATACAAATACGCAGTGGAGCACCAGTCTTTAAAGTCCAAAGAAACGGCTCTCTGTTCCTCCCTGTTCTAGAGACAGCCGCTTCTTTTCGTGCAGTGCCAGCCTCGTTCCAGAGACACAACAGCGAAGGTCGGAGCGAACAGATTTGGCCATATTGGACGCCTGGTTACCAGGGCTGCTTTCACTTCTGGCAAAGTGGACATTGTTGCCATCAATGACCCTTTCATCGACCTCAACTACATGGTCTACATGTTCCAGTATGACTCAACCCCCGGCAAGTTCAAAGGCACAGTTAAGGCTGAGAATGGGAAGCTTGTCATCAACGGGAAGGCCATCACCATCTTTCAGGAGCGAGATCCCGCCAACATCAAATGGGGAGGATGCCGGCGCTGAGTATGTTGTGGAGTAGACCAGTGTCTTCACAACCATGGAGAAGGCTGGGGTCCACTTGAAGGGTGGGGCCAAGAAGGTCATCATCTCTGCCCCTTCTGCCGATGCCCCCATGTTTGTGATGGGTGTGAACCATGACAAGTATGACAATTCCCTCAAGATTGTCAGCAACGCTTTCTGCACCACCAACTGCTTAGCCCCCTTGGCCAAGGTCATCCATGACAACTTTGGCATCGTGGTAGGACTCATGACCACAGTCCATGCCATCACGGCCACTCAGAAGACTGTGGATGGTCCTCTCTGGGAAGCTGTGGCGAGATGGCCGTGGCGCTGCCTAGAACATAATCCCTGCATCCACTGGCACTGCCAAGGTTGTGGGCAAAGTCCTCCCAGAGCTGAACGGGAAGCTCACGGGCATGGCCTTCCACATTCCAACCCCCAATGTGTCCCTTGTCGATCTGACATGCCGCCTGGAGAAAGCTGCCAAGTATGACGACATCAAGAAGGTGGTGAAGCAGGCATCCGAGGGCCCACTAAAGAGCATCCTGGGCTATACTGAGGACCAGGTTGTCTCCTATGACTTTAACAGTGACTCCCACTCTTCCACCTTCGATGCTGGGGCTGGCATTGCTCTCAATGACAACTTTGTAAAGCTCATTTCCTATACGACAATGAATTCGGCTACAGCAACAGAGTGGTGGACCTCACGGCCTACATGGCCTCCAAGGAGTAAGAAGCCCGCCCTGGACCACCCATCCCAGCAAGGACACAGCAAGAGAGAGGCCCTCGGCTGCTGAGCAGTCCCTGTCCTAACTAACCCTTGACACTGAGCATCTCCCTCACAGTTTCCATCCCAGACCCCCAGAATAGCAGGAGGGGGCTTAGGGAGCCCTACTTTCTTGAATACCATCAATGAAGTTCATTGCACCCTTCAAAAAAAATAAATAAAGTCCAAAAATAAACTGATGAACTGTGAAACAAAACGTGATGTAAGTAAGTGATAGGGCATTATTCAGCCTTAAAGGGGGCACTGATTGATATATGCTCTAAGATAGATGAATGTTAAGAACATGCTAACTGAGTCACTCAAACACATGGTATAATATCTCATTTTAGAACAAAATAGAAATATACTTAGGGCTGGAAGTAAGAGGCAAGACAAGGGGTACAAAATGATTTATGACAAATGATCTTTTCGGGACAATGAAAATGGTTCACAATTATATTAGGTGATGCTGTGTTCTTTAAATATACTACAAGCACTGTATATTTTCCAGTGGAATACATAAAGTATATAAATTATAAAGTTTAAAAATCAATTTTGATAATCTGCCTCTTTCAATCTGAAATGGTGGGTGCTATTTTTCCTGAAGAACTTAGTTTAATGTTTCTCACATGACAGGATTTCTTTAATTCTCTTGCTTCTGCAACTATAGACTGAGTTGATGAGTTTCATCTTTTAACACTTGTGAATATTTCACTCCATCATTCGTGGGCTCTCCAAAGACAAGTGTCATGTAATTCTTGCCCTTATTTCTCTGCAAAATGATGTTTTTGGTGTTTTCATTGTCTTGAAATTTGCAGTTGAATCCAGATATGATTTACCGACTAAAAGGAATCAGGTAAACATTCCTCAGCCGAAACTTCATGTTCATCTGACAGGACGAAGGCTGTGGTTACTGCACTGTGAGCAGCCTGAAGTGCAGGTTTAGCTTCCGCAAGTGCCCTTATTCTGCCACTCTCACTGTCCCTGGTTTCCTACTAGTCTCTTTCAATTGCTTTTCTTGCAATTTTTTACCTGTAATCCCCAGTTATTAGACAGGACCTTTGTTGATACAGCCTGTAATATGTGAGTGGGGAATCCGGTTTAATCCGATGATTAAATTTAAGTGGCATCGAAGAAGTCCATCCCCTTAGCTCTCACCATGAAAACAGGAAAAGGCACGTGGTTCATGAACTCACAAAGTTTGAAGACTCTCAGAAGACGGGACACCTTAAGTTTTTTTTTTAATCCATTCTACATCTGCCACCTGGCAACGAGTCACCGCCACCTTTTAAGCACTCCCAATCATCCATTCCCTTTTAGTCACTTGGCTCCAACTCTCAAGGCAGGAGTTTACTCTGAGAAGAACTTAAAGAAAGTTGTCAATTTTCAGTTTCTTTTGGGTTTTCTTTGTTGTGGCAGCAGGACAGTGAACACCTTACATGACAGATCGAGGAGATAAACTCTCTGTTCTTCTTTTATTATCCTAATGTCTTTGTTTTCTTGTACTGTGTATTGTAGAGAATAGCTGGAAATTATCCATTATAGCCCATGGTGATATGGGCTTGATAGTTCTAGCAGCTTTAAATCCCATATATTTAATTATTGAAAGCAATATTTAAGATTCATATCATGAAATATGTAGCACAAATAATAAAAACCCCGAGACAGATACTGGGGTTCAACCTGAAGATCAGAAAAGCAAAGCAGCCAAGCCACTAGAGAGCTCTTACCTGTAGACTGAAAAAGAACGAGTTCCTGGGCATCCTACCTTATATTCCTCTCTAGTGCTGGAATTAAAGGTGTGTGTTCCTCCCTAGTACTGAAATTAAAGGTAGGAGCCACCATCACCTGGATCTGTTTCTACATTGATCTTGTGTAGTCTAGGGTAGCCTTGAATTTACAGAGATCCATCTGCCTCTGTCTCCCAAATCCTGGAATTAAACGTATGTTCTACCACTGCCTGGGCTCTCTAGTGGCTTAGTTTTACGTTCTGGTCTTCAGGCAAGCTTTATTTATAAAACATAAATAAAATATCACATAGAAATATTTTCTAATTAATAATTCAATGTTAACATGCATTGTTTGATTTTTCTTAAACCCAACCTGCATAAGGCTTTGGGCATATGAGTATTATTTCCCAATTTTAAGCCAGCTTCAAATATTTAAATGATGCATCAAGTCTTCATCACAAATATCTGACATAAGCTGATTTCTCAAAATTCACTGTTTCCTTCCAACTGAGAACCCTTTTTTGCATCCTAAAAAGCCACCTCAAATTCAATAAAATATTCTACATAGTATATTCTTTTCTGTTCACACAAAAATATCAGTAGTTTGCCAGAGTCCTCATTTTATAATAATGAAACAGTAAAATAAAACAAAAACAAAGATTATATAATACAGAGCTTTGAAAATACAGTTTAATTATCATTTGCATTTTAACTACGATCTCCTGAAAATAAATTATGATTCTGACATTTACATATAGTATAAAAATTAATTTTTGTGCATCCTATCTATACTTACAACCAAGAATTTTGTTATTGTTCATTTGATTTTGCCCTTGAACATACCACAATTACACAGAAAATATTTCAAAGGTAGAAGATGAAACACTAAACAATCTTTAGTTTCACCAGGTATTTTTGCATTTATAATACAATTTACCAACTTTAAGTGAGCAATTCAAGAATTTTAATAAATCTGTTCAACTGCATAACCACCACAGAGCAATCATGTAATACTTCTGCCATCTTACAAAGTCTCCTTGGTGCCAGGCAGTGGTGACACATGCAATCCCAGCACTCGGGAGGCTGAGGCAGGCAGATCTCTGTGAGTTTGAGGCCAGCCTGGTCTACAAGAGCTAGTTCCAGGACAGGGTCTAAAGCTACAGAGAAACCCTGTCTCGAAAACGAACAAACAAATAAAAAACAAAGTCTCCTTGGTGCCCATTTACAGTTAATAGCCTTGTCCCATATATATATATATATATATATATATATATATATATATATATATATATTAAGGTTTCATATAGAGAAAAGTACATTCTTTTGGGTATAATGTTTTTAGTGTATCAACAGTCTATCTCTTTTTAATGCTAAGCAGAATTATACCATGTTACTATACCATAATTTGTTTATTCTTTCAGTTAATACACATTTTGATTTTCATTTTATGTTATGAACACTTTAGCTATGAATTTTATGAACAAATCTTATTTTTACATATATGATCTAAGTTTCTCATGCTAGGATTACATGGCTCCATGTTTGGTCTATTGATATCTGACCAATGTATTTATTAGTTACTTCTCTTATTACTGTGACAAAACGCCTGACAAAGATAACACAAGGAAGAGAGTTTATTCTGACTCACACTTTGAGGGCACAGTCCATTATGGAAGGGAAGACATGACAGCAACAGCAAAAGGTAGCTGTGTCCGTAGTCAAGAAGCAGTGAGAAAAACAAATGCTAGAATTCAGCGTTCTGTTTTTCATTTGGTTCAAGATTCCAGGTTATGAAATTATGCTGCCCACACTTAGGGTGGTCTTTCCAGTTCATTAGTCCAGTGGTTCTCAACCTTCCTAATGCTCCGGCCTTTAATACAATTTCTCATGCTTTCGTGACACCCTCCCCCAAATCATAAAACTATTTTCAGTGCTACTTTATAACTGAAATTTTGCTACTGTTATGAATCATAATATAAATATTTTTGGAGACTGAGGTTTGTCAAAGGGGTCACAACCCACAGGCTAAGAACCACTGTTTATTAGTCCAGTGTAGAAACTACTTTTCAGATATTTATTTCTGTTATCATAGTCTTTACTAGTTCCAACACTGCTCAAAAGACTTTCTCAAGCCTCAGTTCCTTAACTATGAGCCTTGAACAATGAGTAAAGCGAGTTACATACATTCAATGATACAGTCAATAGTTTCATTCCAAAATATCAAACTAAGGCAAGATAATAAACCCTGCAAGGAAAATGTGAACTTCTGTAGCTCAATGTGAGGCTTTTGGGTAAGATGATGGAATCATGTGGGCTCAAAGGGTTGGGCAGTAAGACCCCTCCAGTTCCAATACCTGCAATATATACATAGACTCAAACCAGTTCCATTCCATTTCCTCCTGTAGCATTCCTACAGTGGACATCCCTTGGTCCATCAACAAAATCTTAGAATCTCCATTGAAACTGGGACTTCACTTTCACAACTTCATGCAGTAGCCTCTTGGCCACTTCTTTTTAATGGGACTCTAACCCTCCCACATATTAACTGACTTGAGCAGATCTCTAAAACCATTACACAAGACTGCAGGGCCTCCTAAATCTTATATCTTAATGTCTACAATGTCAGTATCAGATGCACAAAAGTGCTAATTTCTGTTGCCAACTCAGAATGGAGCTCAGTTGCAGCCTATTTGGTGACCCTGGGAAACAAGTTTTGTTTTGGTTTGGTTTAGGTTTTTCAAGACAGGGTTTTTCTGTGTAACTGAACTAGCTTCCCTGGAACTAGCTCTGTAGACTAGGCTGGCCTCGAACTCAAGAGATCTGGCTGTCTCTGCCTCCAGAGTGCTGGGATTAAAGGCGTGCACCACCACTACCCAGCCACAGTTGCTTTTGAACAAGGAACCCCTTGAGCAATATTCTCAGTTTAGGTTTTCTCTTTTGAAATAAATTTCCATTTTTCACAAGATGGAGCCTTCAGTATTCTTGGGATACCATTCCTATGAAAACAGTGTGAAGGATTTTCTTCACTGGGCCTAATCTCTAATGATCACAGCTCTTTGAGCCTGTCTTTTCCGTAGTTTCATACTTGCTCATACTCTTCTTCACAGACCTCCACTTTTCATCTCTCTGCTCTACTTTTTACTCTTGGTTACTGTAAGCTGGAGAAGGCTGTAAACAGCAAACAACACAATACTGCCTTGAAATTCCTCTACCAAATAAATTAGCCCATTCCTTTTCAATTTGTCCAATTTAAGTTCTCAGGACATGAGCCAAATAAAGTTAGATTTCTTTATTTTCTTTTTTTCTTGCCAGAATGTAACATGAATGGCCTCAAGCCCAGATCCCCATAAAGGACTTGTTCCCCTTTAAGACCTCAGGAGCATAAAGGAAGGAAGGAAGGAAGGAAGGAAGGAAGGAAGGAAGGAAGGAGAAAACCAAAAAACCCCGGCGGTGGTGGCACATGCCTTTGATGCCTTTGCTCCCAGCACTCATGAGGCAGAGGCAGGTGGATCTCTGTGAGTTCGAGGCCAGTCTGATCTACAAGAGCTAGTTCTAAGGCAGGCTCCAAAGCTACAGAGAAACCCTGTCTTGGGGAAAAAGGTGGGGGGACACCTCATAAGCCAGGCCTCCACTATCCAGTATTCTCTAAATCCTGGCCTTCCACAATGACTCATAAAGTTCTGCTTACAGAATTCTGGGGTTTTTATAATCCAAAACTCTAAATTCTTCTACACTTTCCCATACAAACTAGTTCCACAGGCTTAAGAACCACAAAGTATTAAAACAGCAAAACAGCAACAACCTTACTGCTGGCAACAATTGTCTGTATTAAGTATTTTTCTTTTTGTTATGACAAAAGTAACTTAAGAAAAGAAAGGATTATTTTGGCTCACAGCTTGAAATTACAGTTCATCATGGCAGAGAAGGCATGGTGGTACAGGCTAAAGGCTTGTTTCCATAGTAATTCTATTCCCATTAACTTGACAAGATTAATTATCACAATTGGCTTTGGAGTCACAGAGGAGACATACCTTTAGGAGTGTCTGTGAGGGGTTTCCAGGAGAGGATTAGCTGAAACCCATCCCCAGCAACCAGATATAAAGAGGTTTAGGATATACTCCTGCCTCTGCTGCTTCTTTCTGAACGAGTTCATCTACGGATGCTACTTAACTCTTTCTTGACATTACATTCTAGAACTTCAGTCTTCTGATACTGACTCATTAGCAACAACTTTCCAGGGAATTTCCAGGCTTTCAGTACTGGATTGAGACAGCTGAACTTCTCAGGCTGAACTCTAGGCTTCCCAACCACTCCAACAAACAGATGACCACTGTAAGGACTACCATGTAAGATAACCTAATAAATTATTTCTTTCTCTCTTCTTCCTCCCTCCTCCCTTCCACCCTCTTCTTTGTTCCTCCAGAGCACTGCTTAATAGATTTTAATTTTAAAGAAAATGCCAGTTTCCAAAGTTAGTGTATCTTTTTTTTTTTTTCGGTTTTTCGAGACAGGGTTTCTCTGTGGTTTTGGAGCCTGTCCTGGAACTAGCTCTTGTAGACCAGGCTGGTCTAGAACTCACAGAGATCCGGCTGCCTCTGCCTCCCGAGTGCTGGGATTAAAGGCGTGTGCCACCACCGCCTGGCAAAGTTAGTGTATCTTATTGCATTTCCATCAGTAATACAATGTTTCAAAGGTGATACATTACAAAAATCCTGGGATTAGAGCTTTTAAAAGAAAAGACAGTTATGAGAGCTTCCAAAGACATTTATTTCTATTAGCTATCATATTTCTATTTTTATTCTATCAATGTATTATTAAAGTAACTAATTATGGAAGCTTATTAAAAATAATAAATACTGGGGGAAAAACAAGATCAAATCTTTTAGGAGATATACAAAAGAAACCTACTGATACAATGTATTGATTTTGAATTTGCTTCTTCCCCTAAATTCACTTTATTTAAAAGAGCTAAACCTTTGAATAACCTTGAGTACATTAAGGTTATTAATGATCAAAGTTATTTTTATAAACCTTAATTTATCACCTTAAAAAGAAACATGTTTTCTCTTTTTCCTTGCTTTGAGATACAGAAATCATAAATCATAGTGGTAGCCCATCTTGAACAATGAGAGCAAGGACAACAAACAGAAGATGGCAGAAGGATAAGACAAAGGAAGAATGAGTGTAAAACCTTTGTGGAACCCACATGCTTTGCTTGTACTAATTTAAACAACCACAGTACTGGATCGTTGGTTCAGTAGCCATGCATCTTCCAGCTTATAAACTGGCATTTCAATGAATGCATTTAAATAAAAACAGCAAGTGCAAATCTTATATCAGCCCCAAGTGAGAATTCTTATGATAATATTTGTATATTCTCTAAGAAGAAAATATAATAATACTTTTAAGAAGCAATATTGAAACAAATTATCTTGGTATCTTTTGATTCATTTTCAGTGATCAAAATAAAGTATAAATTGAACCACACATGAAAGCTGACTAGATTATAACAGTTAAAGGTTATTTAGTATGAATTAGTATATTTGGTAATATTATGATAAAAGCAAAAGTATTTGTAGAAATCCTTACCATGGAAAAGTATTCATCCGCATCCTGTTCTTGTAAATCAGAATTCCTCCTGACATCACTCCAATCATGATTTCATTGTTACTTTGATCCTTCAAAATAAACACATGACAATCTAAAATAATTAAAAGAGGACTAGATTTTTTTAAAACACACATCGTGTTTTAAACAAAACTGAATTATACTAAACCCAAACCCAAACAGTTTGTTGTTGTCTCATAAAAGGCAAATTTCAAAAAGGTTAAATGTGGCAGTATTAAAATTCACTAATTTAGAAGCTGGAGAGATGCTTTAGCAGTTAAGTACTTGCTGCACAAGCACGAGAACCAGAGTTTGATCCTTAGAATGCCATGTGACCTTGGCAGCCCATCTGTAATTCCAGTCTTGGAATGAGGAGAAAAGTGATCCTCTGAATAAACTGTCTAGCAAGACTAGCGATATCAGCGAACTCTGGGTTTAATTCTACCTAACTGAATAAGAACAGCCATCAAGAATGATTCTTGTCCTCAAACTCAGTCTCTATATGCACATGTACACATGTTCAGGTACACCACACATATGTAAGGATCTGTATACCACATACAGAGAAAGAGAGAAGAGAGAAGAGAGAAGAGACTCCGGAGAGAGAGAGAGAGAGAGAGAGAGAGAGAGAGAGAGAGGAGAGAGGGAGGAGACAAGAAAAAGAAGAAAGAAAAAGGAGGAAGAAGAGAAAGAGAGAGAGAGGAGGAGAGAGAAAGAAGAAAGAAAAAAGGAGAGAGATAAAGATAGAGAAGGGGAGGGGAGGGAAGGAGAGGGGAGGAAAGGAAAAAAATCATTGTCCTATGTAGTGAGGGGCGGCGGGACTGTGTCCCGCCACCCGGCTAGCTTTACCCGAAATAATTACATGGAAACTATACCCTTTTAAACACTGCTTGGCCCATTAGCTCTAGCCTCTTACTGGCTAACTCTCACATCTTGATTAACCCATTTCTAATGAGTGTAGCACCACGAGGTGGTGTCTTACCGGGAATATTCTTAACCTGCATCCATCTCGGAGAGGAGAGCTATGGCGACTGCCTGACTCGGCTTTCTTTCTCCCAGAATCCTGTTCTGTCTACTCCACCCACCTAAGGGCTGGCCTATCAAAGGCCAAGCAGTTCTTTATTAATTAACCGATGAAAGCAACAGATAGATGACACTCCCACATAATTGCCCCCTTTTCTGTTTAAACAAAAAAGAAGGCTTTAACTTTTACATAGTAAAATTACATATAACAAAACAGTTATCAAGAATTACAGTTACAATATTTAGATCTACAATTATCCAATCTCAGATTCTGAATCTTGAGGGTCTGTTGCCTACAATCACTTTTGTTACAAAAGTAACCATTGTCAGGATTCAACGGAGGAAATAAAAACTGCCTTGAGTTTTAAGACAGAAAAAAAAACAATATTTAGATCTATTTTATCATTTATAATAACAAAGGAAAACTAAAACTAACCATTCTTCAACTCCATCAAAGACTCCAGAAGGATATAATATTACCTAAGTAAACAAGAAGTAAGCAACTTCCAAAACTCTAGAAATGACAGAGACATCTTGCTGCCTGGACAGTCACCCAAAGTTCTTTTGTACCATTGGGGCATCCATCTTCAGCCTTCAGGCCCATAGTATCCAGCAGACTTTTCCAAGAAGCAGGAAATTTCAAAGACAGTTCAGTCACTCACTTTCTGCTGTATCCTGCAGAATGTCTTGCAGACTCTTTCATGAATCAGGAACCCTGAAAGACCATCTCACCTTTAGGCAAGTTCAACAGTCCTTTCTCTGCGGGTTCTCTGTGTCCAGTTTATACAACAGTCCAGGCAAGAGCAGTTTCTTGCCTAATTGGCTATCAAACTCCATAAGTAGCCTCTTTGATGCCCATCGTCCTCTTGAAGTAGCTCATGCTGCCAGGAGCAGACGTGTCTCATTGTCATGAAAAGCCCTAAGTTATTAAAACATTTAAAATGCCATATTCTGCAGTCTTTGAAAGATATGTTATTTTAAATACACTTTTGCCTGATATCCAATTAAAACTTAAGTTTTCTTTCTGTGTTCCTCTTTTTGGAAAATTCCCTTTATATTTACTAAATGATCTTTTGAGGTCTTAGTATGCACATCTAAGACATAATGCCTTCTTTGGCCTTTAAAAAATATTTTGGAGCCTGGCAGTGGTGGTGCACCTTGAGTCCTAGCACTTGGAAGGTAGAGGCAGGCAGATCTCTGTAAGTCTGGGGCCAGCCTGGTCTACAAAGCCAGTTCCAGGACAGTCAGGACTGTTTCACAAAGAAACCATGTCTTGAAAAAGCAAGCAAACAAACAAACAAAAAAATATTTTGAAAACATCATATTACTATATATTTATGTTGGCCTGGATGAAGAATCTTACCTCAAGTTCACAGTGCACATATGATAAGTGGGACAGTTTTTGTTTGGTTTGGACAAAACATGTTCCTAAAAAGCTAACCACTTAAAATTTAAATACCTTTAACCTGACCCTCTATATTTAGGACTGTCTAAGACACTTTTTACAATCTAACGGTTTAAACAAGAGAAAACTGCAAATTAAATCAACATAACAACACAGTTATATGAGATTTAGTAACCTTGCATTTAAATTTTTAAGGTTTAATATTTTTGTATTTAATGGCCAAGAATCTCTACAGAATAAAAATCACTTAGAAAACTGCAAATGAGTAGAACTCCCTTTTCTGACCAGTTTAAAGCATAAACTAGTCCAAAAAAATGTAGTTACATCAGTTGTAAACTTTCATGTAATAAAAAGCAAAACCTAGCTGTACAAACACAATGAGAGTATGTAATAAACCTAATCTCTAAAATAATAAGCCCCAAGGAAAATGAAGGATTATTTTTTAAAAACAGCAAGAAGTTCAAGAGACACTTAAAGAATTACAAGATATCAATCATTTGAGGAAATCAAACCATCAGGTCTTTTAAAAAGTGAGACAGACATACGATCTGTGAAACATAAGAAGTAGAGTTCACTGCTCCAAACCCGATCAGGGGAGGCCCTGAAGGACAAAGTACTAGAGGACAGAACTATGAGTAAGGACTTCTGCAGTGGACTCTGTACCTCCCTGTGCCTGTTTATCAAGATAAATTCAATAATGTATCTAAGGAAAATCAAGGCTTTTCCCTTTCCTCCTCATTCCACCTAATACTAGCCTAATTAGGCTCAAGAATAAAAACTCCACTGTTGACTCAACTGATGACTATAATTCTACTGAAAAATGGTTATACTTTAGGTACTTGAAAGGAATTTAAATCTTGATAAGTCACAAAAAGGAATATAGCTACAGTCATTCACAGACACCAGGAAGAGGGTAACAACTTCTGAAAGGAAAAATGTTTCACACAAGATAAACATTACACTGGGAAAGCCAGTAATTATAAATTCCACTTTAATAAAGAGAGTCAGACAAATACAAACATGACACATTGATATTCTTTATTTGGGGCTTTACAAGTAAAAAATAACCAGTTCAGTGTTGGAAACCTTAAGAACAAGAATGAAAGTTTCAGTGATATGACAGCATCTTGCATGATCACGATTATCAAATATTTATACAAAAGTACTTTCCTAAAGCAACCTTATGTTTATAAAACACATATTCTAAAACTACTGTCCCCTTTCAGTCTATAAACATTCTTTCTACAACATAAACAACCACCTGGAAAAAATAAGAACAGTCTATGTCCACCAACTTTGCACTTATGCTACTGTGAAAATATTTATATTGAGAAGAAATTTTTATTGCAACTACGTCAACAGCAAACACAAATTATCCTGTTACTTAGTTCTCTCAGGGAATTAAAATTTTGAGGAGTTGAGTTTGTATGGCTAAGAATAAGAGTACCTGCTCAACACACATAAGGCCCTGGTTCAATCACCCCAGCCCTGTACACAGATAAAAAGATTTTAAAATCTTTGAGACTAAAAAATGAAGCCCAACTCAACATCTAAGTAATTTTTCTTTACTTACCCTTGCATAGTGGAATTCAACTCCATAGAGTTCTAAGGTACGTGCTGTGTTTAGGTAATTAAATTCTGCTTCTGCAGGAGATAAGCCACTGTAAAGAAAACATCAGGTCAAAAACTAGATCCACAGTAAAAATTGTCAAATGACAAAATGATTATGTGAAGAAATGGAGAATCTAACTAAGCACCAAGTAGGAGTACTCCTTTTAGTTTTCTGTAGTAAGATCTGACTGACTCCACTAGCATACTTTTATCATATTAACTTCTTTATTTTCCAGAACTACAAGAATACTGTAAGTTCTGGGGTTTATGAGGTCACGACCTTAATAGAGAACCTACTACCATCCTTTCACTAGACTACTGTAATTCCTCACTACATCCTTAATTTTTTCTTTATTGTAGTTAAATATAATTCTCATTCTTTCATCAAAGAAACTTCTCTTTACAGTAAACAAAGCCCATTACAGAAAAACCTGTAACAGGTCATAATACAGAAAAAACAATGGGTCATAGGGGAGCTAGCCCCACTAAATACATCTACAACACAACTCCTGAACCTAAGGCTTGGAGCACACTGAGGAAGAGGAGGTAAAGGACTACAAGAGCCAGCAAACCAGGAAGTCTCCTGTGAGATTCTGTTTTCTAGAAATAATAGAAAAGCTTCGCCCATGATACTTCAAGAATATGGCTGCTTAAACAAGACCTGAACAATGGTGATATCAAAAGACATACTAATAGAGAAAGGGGAAATTTCATGAGGTCCTATCCACAAAAAACAATTAATGCCTGCTAAGAGGGGAAAAATTAGTCTTTTCCAGGGAAGAACCGTCCAATTAGTTATTGAATACCAAATAGTTTGTCAGTCCTGAGATCACATACACACAGGCCACACTAAGCAAGTTGTACTCATACATTTATGCGTACATATGTATATATGTGTGTGTATAATAAATTTATGTATTATATATACATAACTATAATAAAGAGAAAAGGTATCAGTTTGAGAGTGAGTCAGAGGAGCAATGAAGGGAATAGAGGGAGGAAAGGGAAGGAGGAAAGTGATAAAATATTTTAATTAAAAATAATTTCTAGAGACAGTGGCAATTAGAAAGAAACTATTGGAAAGTATTACAGGCCAGAAGAGAAAAAAGAAAAACAATAGGCAAGTCTTAAAACTTCTGACTGATCTTATAGCTGTTAACAAAGTCACTTAACTTCCAGATATAATTCTCAAATCTTTCTCACAACACAGTTTATCACCATAGCCACACGAAAAACCTACAGGGCACTTCAACATGCAACACTGTCACAGATACACAAACACAAGTATCAAGAGGTTTTTAGAGCAACCTTGTAGCCTTGAATTTCTGTAGTCTTTAAATTTCTGTAGTCTTCAATTTCTCTACTTTAACCTTTCAACTATTCATTTCTTTTTACTATATATTTCAAAATATATAATAGATAGTATAATAATGACTGAAGAAAAAGTCTTTTATCTGAGATGCTTAGAAGTTCAATTCCACAGGGAGGCTGAGGTCCAAGTTTCATATTTTAAAAATATTTCTACTGATTCTTAAAACAAAAATTTCAGGATTACTCTAAAATATAGTCTTTTTAAAAGGTCTACTCTATTTAATATCTAGTTCTAATGAACTTAGTTATATGGTGTTAGCAGGCAATATGGAAGAGAATAATAAAGCTAAGATATCAACCTTTGCATCACTGATACTGAAAAGGTCAATGCATGATCAAAATGAATGACCCCTTAACAACAATAGTCCTTTCAATTAAACTTAACTGTTTTTGTTTACAGAGCTGAAAAATCAGCTTTTCAAATTAGCTTGTGGAAAGTACAAGCCTTGTCCTTATTTAAGGAACTTTTAATAGAAAAATTTTAAAATTCCAACTTACTCAGATAGGCTATATGAAAAGCCTTCACTATAAAGGGATGGTTTTTACAGGAAAGCAGCACACTCACCACATTAAACCACTCAGTTTAAATTCTCAAGTGATTATAGTCTAGAGCAGATCCAAGGTCAAAAATCGTTTTACTAGAAAGGATTAAATAGTATTTTTAAGCCTTCTAGATAAACTGTCTTTGTAACAAGCCACATCCAACACAGAAAAAGATGACGATGTCTGTTCACATGAGTGCTCATTTATGAGCAATGGATTTCAGAAACTTTTCGTCCTATAAAATATTTTCCTCCCGCAAGCATTTAAAATAATTTAAAATAATAGACTGAGCAATGGTAGAATACTAACATAAGCAAGGTCTAGGTTTGTTCCAAATATTCTGTGACATATTTACATATATTACATTTACAACACAAACAAATATACATTGTGTTACATTTAAAAAAAACTCATGTATTTGTCATGCTTAGCCCACTGGCTGTTCAAAATTAGATACTGAACAGTTGTTTTCTTACTAGTTTGAGACACTTGAATTATTACCAAATGGCAATGAGAGTTAATATTTCTTTAGTGTCTACGATGTACTAGGTACCATCTTGAGAACTTTGTACATATAATCTCACTTAAGACTCAGAAATTCTGGCCAGTAGGAGTGGGCTACAATCACGACACTGGGAGGCAGAGCCAGGCAGATCTCTGAGTTCCAGGCTAGCCAGGGATACACTTTAGAGAAATCCTTTCTCAAACAAACAAACAAACAAGAAGACTCAAAATTTCTACCTCAAGATACTTTAATTATCTCAAACAATTTGAGAAATAAAGCTTTGAACCACAATTAAAAAAAACTCAGACAGAAATTGGAGTTCCGCCTGAAGGTTAGAAAAGCAAAACAGCCACTGGCTCTTACCACTACCTCAGTCTGAAATGGCAATCCTGCCTCCAGAATCTCAGAATGAGACTGTGCCCGATAGCTGTCTCCTCCCATTTTATAATCCTCTTTAGTTCTGGGATTAAAGGTGTGCACCACTACCACCTGCTTTCTATGGCCAGCTAGTGTGGCTACAGGGATTAAAGGTGTGTGCCATTGCTGCCTGGTTTTTAAGGCTGGCCAGTGTGGCTGTTTTAATTCTGATCTTCAGGCAAGCTTTATTTATTAAAATACAAAATGAAATGCCACTACAAAGCTTGCCTAAAGATCAGAGTTCTGAGTTAAGCCACTAGTTAGCCATAGCCATCAGGCAATGGTGGCAGACACCTTTAATCCCAGCACTCAGGAGGCAGAAGCAGACAAATCTCTGTGAGTTCAAGGCCACCAGGGGCTACCTGAAATTGATCCAGTCTCAAAGAGAAACAGAGCCAGGTGGTGAAATTGATCTTTAATCCCAGTACTTGGGAGTCACATGCCTTTAATCCCAGCACTAGTAAAGTGGAGACAGGAAGGGATATGGCTGGGTTGAGAGAGAAATATAACAGGGGAGGAGAGAGGAGCTCAGCATTCAGTCTGAGGATTTATAGAGACAGGATTTTGCTCCCCTTGGTTCTGAGGATTTTGTAGAGTTAAGAACTAGTGGCTGGCTTCTCTGCTTCTCTAATCTTTCAGCTTTCACACCCTATATCTGACTCCAGATTTTTATTATTAAGACCAATTAGAAACTGCGCTACAAAACAGAGCAACAACTATGATCAAAGTTATAAAACAGTGAGTGATCTGACTAGAAGTTCAAGCTAATGAGTCTAACTCTCTCTCTTTTTGTTTTTTTTGTTTTTTTTTTTGTTTTTTTTTTTTTTTTTTTGGTTTTTCGAGACAGGGTTTCTCTGTGGTTTTGGAGCCTGTCCTGGAACTAGCTCTTGTAGACCAGGCTGGTCTCGAACTCCCAGAGATCCGCCTGCCTCTGCCTCCCGAGTGCTGGGATTAAAGGCGTGTGCCACCACCGCCCGGCTGAGTCTAACTCTTGACTTTTAGCCAATATGCTACACTATCTTTGTTCTGTCACTACTGTGAACCATAGGTTAAAGCAAAACTTGAGTCAACAACAACAAAAAAAACCAAACATTTTGTTTGCTTGTTTGTTGTTTTTGTTTTTAGAGACCTAGTTTCTCTGTGTCACCATAGCTGTCTAGGAACTCACTCTGTAGCCCAGGCTGGCCTCAAATTCACAGAGATCCAGGCTGTCTCTGCCTGCCTCCTAAGGGCTGGGATTAAAGGCATGTACCACCTCCTCCCAAAACCAATTCGTAAGGCTAGGTAGTTGTGGCACACAACTTTAATCCCAACACTTAGGGGACAGAGGCAGGTCAATCTCTTTGTGAGTTTGACGACAGCCTGGTATACACGGTGAATTCCAGGACAGTCTGGTACTGCAAAGACGCTGTGTTGAAAACAAAACAAATGCCTTCTTGAAAAAATGTCACAAGGAGCTGAAGAGTTGGCTCAGCATTTGAGCTCAGAAGAGTATTTGTTGCTCTTAAAGAATAGCCAGAATCAATTCTATACATCACAGCCAGTCCCAGAGGTTCTGACACTCCCTTCTGACCTCCTTGGGTACCAGGAAGGCACGTGCGTGATCCATAGACATACACGCAGGCAGAATACTCATACACATAAATAAATAACCCTTTTTCAAATGTCACAAAAGATTAGACTAAAATAAAATCAAAGTTGAACACTACTGTGAGTGAAACAAGTCAACTGCCTTTAAATGAGCATTAAAAGAACTGCACTGGGTTGGTACTTATCGCCTCAGTCATTACCAAACAGAGTCAAAATCTTTCCAATATCTAAAAACTAAGAAAATTACCAAGTCCATCGCTTTGCATATTATAAATGCATTACTCTAAAATTTTATTTTTTAAAGTTAAAGCTTTATTTTATTTTAAATTACATGTATGTGTACTTATGGCTGGGTATGTGCATGTGAGTATGAATGTCCGTAGAGGCCAGAAAGGGCATTAACATCCCTTGAGCAGGAGTTAACACACTGCTGTGAGTCACCTGATCTGGGTGCTCAGAACTAAACTTGGGACCTTTGTAAGGGCAACAAGCACTCTTAGCCATTGAGCTATTTCTCCAGCCACCTAAAATTCTTTCTTAAAGAACTGACAATGTTATATAAAACCAGATAGACACAATTTATATATAATTTATAGCTGTTAAAGAAATGAAAGCAAGGCTCATATATTTTGTGAAATGAGCAATGAAATGCTTTTAGTGTAAATTATATATATATTTCTTTATAATATATAATATAAATTTCTATACTATATAAACACAGCAATAAAATTAAGAATGATGTGAAACAATTCTCTTTCTAGAAAGATTACCCATAAATTCTACCAAATAAGCAGAATATTAAATAAATGCTTACATATGCTGCTGATGTAACTTTGCAATTTCTTTTTCAAAATCTTGAGGTTGATTGGGAATGAAAGAATAATCTGAGAGGTAGCCTGGCAAATTTTCTGACTGATTGTAGTCTCCAAGTTCAGCTAATAAGAAAAAGAAAACATCATTCTTTCATAAATATTTTAATTGTACTCAAATCAACAATGTCATTAATATATGTATTTATGAAAGGAATGCATGTTTCTAGTATAATAACATTAAATAAGTTGCAATAAATCATGTATTCTTCTGGGTCTCAATATAGAAAATGTTTCAAGAATCAAAGTATTGCTTGCTAATCAGCTGGACATTTCACTGCATTCCCTCAGCAGTCTCTACTGCATTCCTACATTTAAAGGTGTTGTATTATCAATAGAGACTACAAAACCACATGCTACTTGACTTAAAAGTAAGCTGATACTTACACTGAACAGCAAATGAAGCTAAAAGGGCAGCAGTATTATAAGGACAGGACAATCTAGTAAGACAAAAAAGAAAATACATAACCCAAGGATGAATACAATTTCAAATGCACTGTAGTTTACATTATACTACTGATTCTGGAAGTTTCCATATGCACTAATTTTAACCACAATTAGTTAAGCTGGGATTTGTGGCATACATCTACGATCTCAACACTTATGAATTTGAGATGACTGCCAGTCTGAGGCCAACCTAGGCTACATAATAAGATAATGTCTCAAAAGAATTCCCAAAAAAGTCTGATAAAAGGAACTAATACTACAAAAACCCATTTTTAAAACGTGTTACAGCAATCAATCATAAGTTACTTAATACATAATTTAAAGGTTGTTTTTGTTTTTGTTTTTTATTGTTTTTCTTTTTCTTTTTGGTTTTTTTGAGACAGGGTTTCTCTGGGTAGCTTTGGAACTTGGCTGGGAACTCTCTCTGTAGACCAGATTGGCTTCGAACTCACAGAGATCCACCTGCCTCTGCCTCCCAAGTGCTGGGATTAAATGCATGTACCACAACTGCCCGGCTAATTTAAAGTATTTTTATACTGTAAAAATAAAAATTAAAAATAGCTCACCTTCCAGTAAGAATGTCTTGCTTAATTTGCAAAAAATACTGATACCTTTTTTAAAAAAAGATATTAGAATCAATTTGAGTTCTTATATATTATACACTTATATTAATGAAACTAAATATCTAAATATTTCCTTTTGTAGTCTACACATTAGCAAATAAATTCAGCATATGCACACATTAGCAAAAAATACCAGAAGTAGGCTTGACTTCAAGTCTTTAAAATTCATTAATATATAAAATTTTTCATTTTGAATATCTTGTTTCAATTATAAAACTACTCAAGACTTCTAAGATTTCTGCTACCAGGAAGGAGACTTGGGAGCAACAGACTAAGGATTGGTCCATGCAAGAAGAACTGGAAGCATAGATAACTTAAGCATCAATGACATAGAAATAGACAACACACACAGAAACAGTGAAAGGAAGCAATCCTTTCTGTGTAAACAGGAAGCCATTACAAGGACAAGCCTATATGCAGATCAGTTTGTTATTATGATTAATGTAGAAGAACAACTGCCTACTTCCACTGGAGTTAAGAAAGCTCTTTCATCAGAAAATTAATTGAATTCCTTCTCCTGCTATTGCTCTAGTATTGGAGTGGTTACACGATCAGCTTCTTTTAACACAAACAATAGTATACTGTGACACGCTGCTGAGGTTGCCTACAAAGTGGCACTGTCCTTCTGTCCCTGACAGTGGGTAAGCTAGTCAATACCTGGACAAAATCACCTGTGCTGAATCGGTATAAAAAAAATTCATAATTTCAAACATTAAACAGGAAGTTTATAGGCTTCATTCAACTTTTAAAAAGTCAAAACACAAACTGGATATTATTTACTTAATTCAATACAGTACAATTTTCTCAGATATTCTTAGTTTCATAATCAAAAGCTAAAGATGGGATTGGTGGTATAAGGCAATGGCAGAGTACATGCTTAGCATGTACACGGCCTAATATCACTAAAAAGAAGAAAAAATTAAAAGGTCTTTGGTACAAAAACAGTTTTATAGTTGTGATTTAAAGGTAATATATGCACTTGATATAATTTTAAAATCCTTCACAAATAATACTTATACTTATCAAAGATCACTTATATATTTATTTAACAAAAAAGGAATTCTCAATAAAAACTAGAATTCAAGTTCTAAAGCAGCCTATTACTTCAGGCAAATTACTAAAATTTGGACAAACCTTAATTTCTACATTTGTAAGGGAAATAAGATCACTTGCCAGGAGTTTTGGGAGTTTAAAAAAAAATCAATTCTAATGATGCTGGTAATTGCCAAAAATGAAGTATATTTTACCATGATGCAAGACATCGATGCCATTGGTTTTCTTCCCACTAATTCAAAATGCTATCTCAAGCAAGGAGATCTAGGAAACGCCCTTTTTTGTGAGACCTAAACTACTCCCAAAGAGTGAGCAGCTGTGGCCAACGGACACTTGATACTAATCAGGATCATCACAGCAAAGTATTTCTTTTTCTTTCTTTTTTTTTTAAATAGATGTTTTCATATAATTTATTCTGATTATGATTTCCCTCCCCCAAATCCTCCAAGATCCTCTACACTTCCCCACCAACCCAAGTACACACCCTTTCTCTCTCTCATTATAAAATAGGCATCTAAATAGCAACAATAATAATCAATATAAAACAAACACACAAAACAGAATAGGACAAAACAGACAAACAAACAGACCCCTCCCAAAAAAAAGCGTAAGAAACATACTGACACAGAGGCAAGCACATTACACACAGAAAATCAATAAAAACAAAATTGAAAACCTTTGTCTATATGTATCTGTTATCAGTGTGTGGGAATGTGTACATGAATACATGCTCCCACAGAGGCCAGAATAGTACCCTTAATCCCCTGGAAGTAGAGTTACAGGCAAGCTGTGAGGCACCTGACATGGTGCTGGGAACCAAAGTAGGGTATTATGCAAGAACAGTATGTGCTCTTAACACTGAGCCATCTCCATCAGCCCCACACTAAAGTATTGCTTAGCCCTGGCTCCCTAGTTATAATACTAGAATTACCTGAGGAACTATACATGTCTTTACTCAGGGGCTATCTGAGTCACATTACACCAGAATATCTAGGGGTATAGACAATTACTGTGGTTTAAAGTGCTCCCAAATAATTATAAATTACTAATCAGGGTAGAGAATCACTTTTGTATAGTTATGATGATTAAATAAAATGTAGTCATGTACTACAATTTACCAACAGCAATACTTATACAGATTAAAGAGCACTGAAATTAAACATTATTTCTAATAAAAACAGAGAATCTTCTACACTGATAGCTTGAGCACAAGTTCCCAACTGCTTACACAATTTTACCCTTCTTCAGGTTCTGACTCAATTAACAGTGAAATGCACCCTCATTGTTTCCATTATATACTATTAACACACATATAGGTTCTAATAGGAAATTCAGTTTTCTGTGTGAATTAGATATTGAACCCAGCTATTAGATGAATGTGAAATGTTCCCATAGGCTCGAGTTTGAACACTTAGCTGGTGGTGCTGTTGTGGAAGGTTGTGGAGCCTTAAGGAGGAAGAGCCTTGCCAGAGGAAGTTAGTCACTGGGAGCAGGCCTTGAGGTTTGATAACTCAGTTTCCTTCCTGTTCCTCTCTATGCTTTCGGGTTATATATGTAATAACACCAGTTGCTTCATGCTCCTGCTGACATACCTACCCTGTCATGATGAGCTATAACCAATGAATGCTAAACTCCAAGTCAAAATGAGCCCTTCCCTTAAGTTGCTTCTTCTTTTTTTTTTTTTTTTTTTGGTTTTCGAGACAGGGTTTCTCTGTGGTTTTGGAGCCTGTCCTGGAACTAGCTCTTGTAGACCAGGCTGGTCTCGAACTCCCATAGATCCGCCTGCCTCTGCCTCCCAACAAGTGCTGGGATTAAAGGCGTGCGCCACCACCGTCCAGCTTAAGTTGCTTCTTGACACGTATTTAATCATAGCAATAAGAAAAATAACTAATACAATATAACTTGGAATTCAGGCAAAATTAGGTAAACTTTTAGTATCCTGAGAATTATTTATAATGATAGGATTATTTTAAACACTTAACATCAACAACATATTTGCTAAATTTAGTATGTAAACTGTATTGTGATACATAAAATATGGTTTTAAGGAAGGAAAAGCAACAACAAAAACAGAGCTATAATGGTAAATTAAACACGACTTTGTGTTTCAAGACAAATTAGCCTAGATTCTATTACTATTGCAAATGTTCCAGCTGTCTAATGTGGCACTTGTACTCTAGTGTCTTCTCATTATCAAAAAAGCAACATCAGCAAACAGAAAAGACTCTCAAGAACTATGACTTTTTTTTTTTAAAGCTTGGATAAGTATTGAGAACTCCACAGAAATCTAAGGACTAATTCAACAGATTTATTATTTTGCTGCTCTATTCTATCACATCAGTAAAGTAATTCTGATAGGCACTCACCGAAATTCTTAAATCTGAGAAGTGTACAGAAAGTATAGGATTCTAATTCTTTTCATTTAAATTACTAATTCTGCATTTTGCCAAACACAAAAGGTTATTATTCAGCTTACTTTAACAATAACTGTCATTACCTCTCTTATTTCTACCCCAAACATTTTACCTAGTTCTCAAGGACACTGCTGAAATGCTGCTTTAGATCATTCTCAAGTAGAAGTGACACGCTGAGACTTAGAATGGGCAGTCAGGTGGGCATGGAGAGGCCCAAATGTGCTTTATCCCTGTAACATTTTCTTTGGAATTAAAAGTTAAAAACGCATCCTTCACATGGTATTAATATATATATGAAATCTTATGCTCTCCTCAACAAAAGGAAAGAAAAAACCTGTAATATGTGTTTGATAAAAAAAAAAAAAACCATGTATACCAGAAACTCTCAATATGCAGCATGCCTTGGATATAAGCCAGTGCCATCTCATGTACTCATTCAGTTTCAGCAGTGCTGCTTGTGGCTGGAAGAGGTGGCTATGGGTGTTCAACACCTGAAAGCTCTCCCAGTCATCTAGATAGGGAGGAAAGGGTTACCGTAGGACAATTTATAAACTCTTCAGCATAAATTATAAGTTTAAGTTTTCAGCATGGACATTTATTTTTGCCTACTTATTTGCATTTTTTCATATTAGATCTTTGCCAATGTTTTCAAAAGAAACTGTTCCATAAACCCACCTTGTGTATTCTTCTTGTAACTTGTTGGGATCACTTACAAAGAATTTGACTCTGAAGTTCAAACTGTAAGGAGATCCTCCTAAAATTAACAAAAACAGCTCTAATTAATCAGATTATGTTAGGCTATTATCTTTATAAGGCATATTTGCAAAACATCAAGTAAATAGTATGCTCACTTTTTAGCTGCTTCCTTATTGGTTTGTTTGGATCCAGCCACCTCTGAAAAATAAAGAGAGATTTCTTTTTTCCTTGAGAAACTAACATATCGGTTATTGTATATCTGTTCCAATTAAAGACCTCATTTTGGAAAATGATTAGATAGAAACAAAATCAAATTAGAAGCAATATTGCTTCATGATTGCTAGTGATGGCAGGTGAGCCTGTACTGCATTAGAAAGGGAGTCCAGCAGGAGCCTGGGAGCAAGTTAGCAAAGATCCTTCAGCCTTGATGTCCCTTGAGTAAGACAAAATAAATAAATAAAACCCTTTGTCCCCAAGTTACTTTTGCTTAGTGCTGTATCACAGCAAATTAGCACAGTCATAAACTACATTTACCTTAATGATTATCTAAATGTGAGATTAATCTACCCAAAGCTGGATCTCCTTGATCAGTTTTTCTTCAAACTAAAATACTCTGGTATAAAAAACACAAATACACTGGGTGTGATGGCACACGCCTTTAATCCCAGCCCTTGGGAGGCAGAGGCAAGCAGATCTCCATGAGTTTGAAGCTAGCCTGATCTACAAAGTGACTTCCAGGATAGCAATGGTGGTTATACAGAGAAAACGTGTCTCAAGAAACTTTAAAAAAAGAAAAGAAACACAAATATTTAATTAAATGTGTGAAGATGACATAGCTTAGAAATAATATTATAATAAGCATTGAGAAACTTAACAATGTACATGAATGACATCAGTAAGACAGGATTTAGGTTTTTGATTAAAACTGTAAAGGTGAGGCTGGAGAGACAGCTCAGAGGTTAAGAGGACCGGCTGCTCTTTCAGAGGTCCTGAGTTCAATTCCCAGCAGCCACATGTTGGCTCGAAACCATTTAGGGCTCACAAACATCTGTAATGAGATCTGGTGCCCTCTTCTAGCTTACAGTAAATACTGTACACATAATAAATAAATCCTTAAAAAAACTGTGAAGGTGGAAACTGATAACATGTAGTATTGGGCTGTTAAATGACAGAATCCATTTTAAAGAATTATTTAATCAAGAAAACAAACAAAAACTAGGTTTGGGCTGGCGAGATGGCTCACTTACATAGACTGGCATTTGCAGCTAAGCCTGATGACCCAAATTTAAGCCCCTAAGGATGGTGGACTTGATTTTCAAAATTTGCACTCTGGCCTCCACACATGTTCTGTGGCACACAGAGTTGCATACTACCGCATACATACACACAATAAGTAAATGTAAAAAACAAAAAGACAAAAAATTCAACAAACAAGTCAACCCACAAAGAAATCTTATACATCAAGAAGAAAAAAGTGAGCCAGGTGGTGGTGGCACGTGCCTTTAATCCCGGCACTGAGAGTCAGAGGCATGCAGATCTCTGTGAGTTCAAGGCCAGTGAGTTCAAAACCCTGTGGGGGGAGGAGGAGAAAGAAAAAGAAGAAAGACCAATATTAATAGAAAAAAATAGGCAATGAACAGTAAGTTCACAACTAAGGAATAAAATGCATTTAAATATATAAAGATAGCCAATCTTGATCACAATTAAAGAAATTCAAAATAAATGCTATGCTGGGCTCTGATTTTGAGACAGGGTTTCAGTAATTAGAACTAATGTTGCTTTGAACTTATAAACCCCTCCAGAGCCTCCACAGTGCAAGTACAGACATGTGCCACCACACCTCTATACACAACAACATAAGCTTTTTAAAATGAGTGTCACTCTAATGAACGACACTGGTATGTCATTAAGTCTTTGTTTCATTTCTAATTGTTGTGATAAAATACCCTGACAAAAGCTACTTAAAGGTGAAAGGGTTTGTTTTAGCTCACAGTACCTGGTCCACTCCAGAAGTTCACTCTAGAAAGGAGGCCACAGCTGCAGGAGCTAAAAGCAGCTAGCTACATCATATCCACGGTCGGGAGCAAAGAGTAATAAAACAATGCACACATGCTGACACTTTGCTCACTTTCTCCTTTTAGTACAGTCCAGGACCCAAACCAAGGGAATGATTCCACCAATTTTAGGCTCTTCCTTCCCCTATCAACTAACATACTCAAGAAAATCTCACACAGACATACCCATGGGCAATTTACACAGTTCCTTATTAGGAATCTTTCAAAGGTAATTCTAGATTCTATCACATTGACAACTAAAACTAACCAATACAAACTACTTTTATTGTCGGCCTATTACTACTCCAGTCCACAGATGTGTCACTGTGGATGGCTAGGTTATTCTGCTCTTTGAATAATAGTGCTATGAACATCTAAGCATAATTGTTTTTGTGTGTATATAGAAATGTTTTCAAATCTTGAATAGATTTTTAAAACAAGTATTATAAATTTTATTTTACTTTGTGGTGTGGGAGAATGGTCTGTATTCTGTCAATTATATTTTAAATAAACGTTGATTGGCCAGTAGGCAGGCAGGAAGTATAGTTGGGTGAAGGAGAACAGGAAAATTCTGGGAAGGAGGAAGCCCATTCCTCTGAAGTCCCGGCCCAGACACAGAAGAAGCAAGATGTGACTGTCTCGCTGAAAAAAGGTACCGAGCCATGTAGCTAACACAGACAAGAATAATGGGCTAATGTAAGTTATAAGAGTTAATAAGAAGCCTGAGCTAATGGGCCAATCAGTTTATAGTTAATGTAGACCTCTGTGTGAGTTCTTTGGGACTTAATGACTGTGGGAACTGGGCAGGACAGAAACCTCAGACAACTTTGTGTGCATACCTGTGTATGCAAACGTATAAACATGCTCACGTGTATGTGAGTATACCTGTGCACATAAGCATGTATGCATGTGAAGGCTAGAGAATAATCTTGGGTGGTGTTCCTCAGGAGGCATGAAATCAGGGATGTAGAGTGCTCCAATTTGGCCAGTATTTGCTCATTTTCTGGAAGAACTTCCAGTAGAAATTAGATTATGTGATTGTTTGATTATACTTGATATTATTGTTGATATTTTGAAAGGATTAGCTTCACACAGCATTCCTACTGTATCTTAGCTAGTGAGTGCTACTTTTTTTTTAACTATGGCAAGTGTAATTTCCAACATTTTTCATTGTTTTTCTTGTATAAATGGTATAACTTCTCTAATCACCACACTGGCATCTGTATGTGGTTGCATATGGAGGGCAAAAATTAATGTTGGAAGTCTTCCTCAATCACAACACCTTATTTTAAAAATATATTTTATTGGGGGCACATAAATATACCATGTGTGCACATTGAGGTCAAAGGACTACTTTCAGGACCATATGGGACCCAGGGATCAAACTTGGGTTATTAGGTCCAACAGTAAGAGACTTTACCCACTGAACCATCTTGCAGATCCTCCAGTTTATTTTTTGAAACAAGGCCAGTAAGTCATAAGGGCTCTTCCTGTTTCTGCTTCCTTGATGATGGAATTATAATGTACTGTTGTGCTTAGTTTTTTATATGGTTTCTGTAACATCAAACCTAGTCCTAATTATGCACAGCAGGCATTTTGCCAACTCAAACAGTCTTCCAGCCCAAAAGATGTTTTATTTCAATACTGATTGTATACATACTAATGTGACAAGCCCTGCGGTATGCAATGCAATGGTAAAAATTCAATTCATCTCCTTAACCCCAGACTGGTACTATTTGTGTATCTTACAGATTTCTCTTCCCAATATAAGTTATGGTTTATTCACTTGGGTAAATCTATTTTATAGTGTTGACTTCCCTCAAATACTGGTGTTTACTTGTTAAATACTTATTATTTGTAAATACTTTCTATCTTCAGAGAAAAGACAAAATTTATAGTTTGACTCTGAATAGTTGGCGAGGGATTCATAAGCTGCTAGTAGGTTGTAACAGCTAGTGTCCATGTTTATCTAGTCTCTGGTTCACCATGATGTGAACTGCTCTGCTCCACTAGCTCCTCCATGTCATGATAAACTAGCACCTCGTAAACTGTGTTTCTACTAGGTATTTGTCACAGCAATACAAAAGTAATCAGTGGGGAAACTTTTAGTACAGCTATGTTGTACTGTCTAGTACCTTTCCATTTAAACTTGAAGAATTTGCCTTAAACATTTAAGATACATCTAATGGTAATGTAATAACTTAACCTCTACCTCTGGCAACTTATTCTGTTTTGTGAGATTGAATCTCACTGACTTAGGGTTTTATTGTTGTGAAGAGACACCATGGCCATGGTAACTCTTATAAAGGAAAACATTTAATTGGGGCTCACTTATAGCTTATAGGTTTAGTCCATTATCATCATGGCAGAAAGTATGGCAGTGTGCAGATAAGACATGGTGATGGAGAAGGAGTTAAGAGTTCTATACCTTGATCAGCTGGCAGAAGGCAGACAACTGGTTTGAATTTCTAAGACCTCAAAGCCCACCCCCTAGTGACAAACTTCCTCCCACAAAGCCACACCTATTCCAATAAGGCCAAACTAATAGTGTCACTCCCTGTGGACATGAGTGTAAACACTCAAGTATTTAAACATGAGTCTATGGGGGCCATTCCTATTCAAACCATCATACTCACTAAGTAGCCAGCCTGGCTTTACCTCCCAGTGTTCCTGTTTCAGTCTTCCAGTGTTAAGACGACAAGTGCCAAAAAAAAAAAAAATGAAAAAAAGAAAAAAAAAGACGACAAGTGCCATACTTGAACTTCCTCACATTTGAAGTAATTTTGCTGGATAGAGAATCTGTCAGATCACTACCGTTTTTTTCCAGTATTTTAACTATATTTGTTCCATTGCCTCTGGATTGTAAGTTTTCTATTAAGAAATCTCCTACTATGTTTGTAACGGTCTGTCTTTTTAAGAGACAAGCCACGCCCACTCCCTCCCCATCCACTGAGGCAGGCTGATCTTCAACTTCCAGCCTGAGCTCCTTCCTTTTCTGTCTCCCTTTTGAAGAGGCAGCTTCTGCCTCTTTCCACTTCCCCATCCCCCAATTCTGTCTCTCTGTCTGCCTCTCTGCTTTTCTCCCCTTCTCCCTTTCCCCTTCATATCCCACTAAATAAATATCTAACCTCACTCTGCATGGCGTACCTATCCACGTCTCTGTCTCTCACCTGCCACGTGGTTTCCTGCCTGGGGCCAGCTGCCTTCAGAGACCTGCAGTGTGGTCTTGTGGAGTGCCCATCTGTATGTCTCTCCTTGTGGCCTGCTGCAGCCACTCAGGGAACTGCGCCTTCCCTGCCTGGGAATGGCTGCTCTCAGGAAAATGGATTATTAAAAATATGCTGCAGGATCCCTGGCAGGCGGCAGGCCCTGAGAGTAGCCAGTCCCAGACAGGGACCACTGCAGGTCCCGGAGCAGTGGCTGGTTCAAGGCAGGGAGACATGTGGCAGCAGGCAAGAGACAGAGACATGGATAGGCACTCTATGCAGAGTGAGGTTGGCTATTTATTTATTGGTTATGGAAGGGAGAAGAAAAGGGGAGAGGAACAAAGAAGGGAAGAAACAGAGAGACAGAGAGAGAATGAGAGAGACAGAGAGGAGAGAAAGGAGAGAAGGGAGAGACAGAAGCTGCCTCTCTGAGAGGGAGACAGAAAAAAGAAGGAACTCAGGTTGGAAGCTGAAGATCAGCCTGTCTCAACAGATGGGAATGGGAGTGGGTGTGGCTTGTCTCTTAAAGAGACAGAACAGTCATTACACTTGAGAACTGCTGTTTGCTGCCTGCTGCCACAGGGCCCACTGCTGTCGCTCGGGGTCCTGCAGCATTTTTAATGAATCCATTACAATGTTGAGGATCCTCTGTACCTGTTGAGACAGTTTTCTCTCACTTCTTTCAAGATTCTTTTTGTTTGACAATAGTTTTTAATTACTCAGATGTTTCTTCAAATTTGGAAGCTTTTGGCTATTAACTTCTTCCAATAATATCTTCACCCCCTTCCTTCTCCCCACTTTTTAGAGGTATTCCTCAGGTTTGATTTTTCTACTAAGTCTTCATAGATTCCATTTTCTAGGGAATCCTTAAAATTTAGATAGTGGTATGCATATACCAGCACAGGAGTACCATGTGATGTTAAAAGTAACCCAAAATGAAAAAAGCAGTTGAAAAACAGAAAACATTTGAGGGAAGTTGACACTATGAAATAGATTTACCCAAGTGCATAAAACATATTTTATATTGGGAAGAGCAATCTGTAAAGATAAATACTACCAATCATAGGGTTAAAAACAAAAGGTGAAAAAGAGAAAAACCACAGTGTGTAAGATTCATAGTTTTCCAGTTTTTAGCCCAAGGGCAAGCTCTGATTGTTTATGAGATAAGCAACATGCTTGAGATGTCAGAAGACAGTTAAGAAGACAGAACCTTAGATAAATGAAGTTGAGTTCTGACAGGAGAAATCAGTGGAAAAACTAAGGTCCCCAAAAACACAGACATACAAGCCATCCCAATTCATGCTGAAAGATGAAAAAAAAAAAAGAAATACATATGTATAGAAAGACCCACGAGTACCCCACCACCACCAAACAGCTGGAAACTTTAAAAAATGAGTACAGCACAGGAAAAATGGCTCGGTAATAAAGGCACCACCCAAGTTAGATCCTTGGGACCCAAATATTGGGAAGAGAGAACTAATACTATGTTGTGCACAGAACACCACCAGTATGCTGTGACATACTTGTACCCACATACATATACACAAAAAAGTATTCACAATTCTTCTTCCTTGTGATCTTATATGCTAAAACCACAAAAGTAAGCCTCTGTTTAAAGAAATTATCTTTTGTACTATACTACTACCAATAGTTGATAACAATCACTCTGTCTTTGATGGGGATATGGGGACTAAACCAAAGACTTTATATGTGATAGACAAGTACATTATCACTGAACTATATATTCTCAAGCCTTTCTATACTTTTACTTTTGAAATAGGTAGGGTCTCATTAAGGCTTGCCTTGAACTCTTTCAGTATCCTTGTAGGTCCCTGAAGCTATTATCTAACTTAGTTTCTCAAAAAGCTGAGTGTACCACCTTGAAATTCTTATCTGTGCCCACAGGCTGACTAGGAAAACTTAATTAAGTGATCCTGGTGGATATATACTAACTTTTTAGTTTCCTAATGCATATCAGTCAGTGTTTAGCAAATACTATTTTCATAGTGAAAGGAATAGATATTAAATTTTATCCTATATAAAGGATATTTCAATTTTGCATATTTAGTTTAAAAACCACCTAGGGTGGGGCTGGAGAGATGGCTCAGAGGTTAAGGGCATTGCCTGTACTTCCAAAGGTCCTGAGTTCAATTCCCAGCAACCACGTGGTGGCTCACAACCATCTGTAATGGGGTCTCTAGTGCCCTCTTCTGGCCTCCAGGCATACACAAAGACAGAATATTGTATGCATAATAAATAAATATTTTTAAAGAAACACCTAGGGATCACTTTCTTCCGATGGGGAAAAAGACAAGGCTACCTCCCTATCACTGCTATTCAGTACTGTCCTAGTGATCCCTTGCCATGTAATAATGAACAAAAAATAATGAGGGACAAACAAAAGAATAAAGAGTAAACAGAAAAAAATAAAAGTGTCTATATGATGTAATAATTTACCAGTGCATACTAAGAATAATGAAATAATAAATAGACTAGGTATTTATAAAGATACAAGATTATGACAAAATTAATTGGGTACTCTGGGGTTTATACAAAAGAATAAGGCAGTTTTATGTTTATTTATTTATTTTAGTTTTGGGGACAGAGTTTCTCTCTGTAGCCCTGGTTGTCTTGGAGCTATCTCTGAAGACCAGGGTAGCCTTGAACTCACAGAGACCCACCTGTGCCTGCCTCCCAAGTCCTGGGATTAGAGGTGTGTGCCACCAAGGCCCGGCTTGTAAGCATTATTTTTCACTTAAAAATATAATGGTGCTTATAATCATAGTAAGAACTAAATTAGATATATGTAAGACAGCTTCTTAACTACAACAGATATTACATAAATATTATTCCTTATTCTGTTTTCTTTAAAGAATGGAATCTTTTTAATATATTAGTTATCCTCAAAGCCTTAGGATGACTTCACATTGATAATTAGTAGAGCTGGGGAGATGGCTCAGTAGATAAAAATGTTTACTGTGCAAGCACGAATACCTGAATTTAAACTCTTAGCACCCACATAAAGTTAGACATAGCAGTTTCTGCCTGTAACCCCAGGCATTAGAGCATGGAGACAGGTAGATCCTGAAAGCTTGTTGGTAAGCCAACCTAGCCTAAACAGAAAGATTCCAGTTCAGTGAGAGATCCTATCTTAAAACAACACAGAGAATGAGAGAGAAAGACATCACAAATCTCCTGTTCTGTCCTGCACACCCACACATAAGCATGCAACACAAACAAACAAACACACACACACACACACACACACACACACACACACCAATTAATAGTGGGCCAATAATAAGAACTGAACTCTTAAGTCTCTGCCTTGGAAATATTCTGGAATCAGATAGCTCTTTCTGAATATTAAAATATAAAGCTCAGTGGTAGAAATAACAGTTCTGTGTAAAAAAGAAAAATGAGCACAGGGAATTAGGAGAATCAAGTCATTGGTTTTATTAATGTAAGAAGTAGCTCAGGATTTAACTCTGTGGATTCAAGTAGTGGCTTTGAAAAATATGAGTGCTGCCCTGGAAATTTTCCAAAGCCTGCCCCTCCCCCCCCCCCTCTCTCTCTCTCTCTCTCTCTCTCTCTCTCTCTCTCTTCTTATCTTTTCTTTTTCTTTTCTTTTTGGGTTTTTAGAGACAGGGTTTCTCTGTGGCTTTGGAGCCTCTGCTGGAACAAGCTCTTGTAGTCCAGGCTGGCCTCAAACTTGCAGAGATCTACCTGCCTCTGTCTCCCAAGTGCTGGGATTAAAGGCATATGCCACCAACACCTAGTTTCCAAAGCCTCTTTTAAGATTTAAAATTCTATGACCATTCTATTTAAACAGCCTTATAATGGAATTTGGAATTTATTTAATTTATGTATTTCTGTGTTTGCCCACATGAGTTTGTGTACTATGTATGTAAGAAACCATAGAGGCCAGAAAAGGGTATCAGATCCCCTAGAACTAGAGGTACAGGGGATTATGGAGCTGTCCTATGGGTCCTGGAAACCAAATCCAGGCCCTTTGCTGTTGTAGGAGGCTACTAGTTTGTTCCCAACTGCTCAGCAGCAAAATAATCAAACAGAAACCATATTAACTGGAATACTGTTTGACCAATAGCTTAAGTGAATCTCTGGCTAACTCATCTTAATTTAACCCATCTCCATTAATCCATGTATACTACAAGGCTGTGGTTTACAAGGGTAAAATTCCAGCTTCTGTCTTTGGTGGGGTTACATGTGTTCTCACTGACTCCACCTTCTTTCTGCCAGTATTCAGTTTAGTTTCCCCCGCCTAACTCTGTTCTGCCCTGCTCTGCTATAGGCTCAAAGGAGTTTCTTTATTAACCAAAGGTATTCACAGCATACAGAGAGGAATCCCACATTACCTTCCCTTTCTGTTTAAATAAAAAGGAAGGTCTTAACATAGTAAAATTACATATAACAAAGCAGGTATCAAGTAAGAATTATGTTTACAATATTTATATCTACTTTATCTTTTATCATAGCTAAGGAAAACTATAACTACATATTCTTCAACTCCATTAAAGACTCCAGAATGATATAATATTACCTAAGTAACAGGAAATGCATGATAACAGCTTCCAAAACTCTAGAATTGACAGAGACATCTTGCTGCCAGGACAGTTACCCAAAGTTCTTCTGCATCATTGGGGCATCCATCTTCAGCCTACAGGGCCACAGTATCCAACAGACTTTCCCATGAAGCAGGACATTTCAAAGACGGTTGTACCTATATTGGCAGATTGTCAGTCACTTTCTTCTGTGTCTTGCAGAATGTCTGGCAGTCTTTTTCAGAGAGCAAGAACCCTGAAGTAATGTCTCACCTTTAAGCAAGTTCAGCAATTATTTCTCTGTGGGCCTTGAATGTCCAGTTTATACAGCAGAACATAAAGCAGCCCAGGCAAGAGCAGTTTCTTGCCCAAATGGCTAGTAAACCAATGCCCATCTTCCTCTTGATATAACTGGTACTGCCAGGAGCAGATGTGTCTCACTGTCATGAAAAGTCCTAAGTTCTTAAAACATTTTAAATGTCATATTCTGAAAGTCTCTGAAAGGTTTGAAGACTATCTGACGGAAATATATTTCTATGTATCTAGAAAACCTAACTAACATGATTGACTAATATAGAAGATTATCTATTAACCTATATTTCTTAATTACACATTACATATTTAAATGAGTTGCAGAAACACAATGCTTTAATCAAGAGCAGAAATACATATATAACACAACTGACCTTAAATTTCTATCAATAAACCAAGATCCACATCAATGCATATTATTCATCTCTATAGAATATCCCCCTTTAGCCAGGCAGTGGTGGCGCACGCCTTTAATCCCAGCACTCGGAAGGCAGAGGCAGGCGGATCTCTGTAAGTTCGAGGCCAGCCTGGTCTACAAGAGCTAGTTCCAGGACAGGAACCAAAAAGCTATGGAGAAACTCTGTCTCAAAAGTCAAAAAAAAAAAAAAAGAATATCCCCCTTTAAATGTAAACAAACATTTATAAACAATATATGGGAATACAAGCATAGTTCTCTCCAAACTCCTTCCTGCTTTTTGTTGGGCGAAGTAATTTTTTGGGGTGTTTACAATGACCTTACAAGGGGTCTTGGTCCATCAAACCACATTAGTCTGGAAGGATTCCATAGGTTCTCATCCTTTGTGGAAATAAAAGAACTTGTTTTCCAAAGCAACATATCCTTAGACGCGAATTTGGAAGTCAAGGAACCTTTAGACCATATATGTTGGTTTACCTTAGCAGCCCATAAGCTAATGAAATGTCTCTCTACTTAGCTCATTTACAATCAAAAAATTCAAAGAAAACACAATAATATACATAATCCAGATTCTCAGTGTATATTCTATCTTTACATGGCTTATTTTTCTTTATTCCTATTACTTTTTCTACAAGTTAACTCTGTATATAAACACATTATTTTTTAAAAACCATTTATTTCTTTTTATAACTTTTTATAACTCTCTGTATTCTTTTACTTCTCACTCCCAAGCCTACGTACATTTATCCAACATCGTGACCCATTTAGAAGTATTTCCCATCTGGATTTGTCTTTATTGCATATCTGTAATTATATTCTGACTAAAAGTGCTTCTTAAAATGCTAAGTGTCTTGAATAAGACTAAGGCTGCTTTTCCTTTTGGTGCCACCCAGTCCAATATGGCAGGGCCAAGGTCTGTTTAGCATGAGCAGTGCTCACAGCCCCAGTTTTCAGGCACACAGCAGGTCTATGTTGCCATTAAGCAAGTTGGAGCAGTCTGCTCACCCCCACCATTTAAATGCTCCATAGCCATACCTCTCAAAAGAGCCAGAGTTATGTTGACAGCAGCAAGGAAGCCGCTGTTTCAAAACCATGAAGCTTTTTTTCTGCTACCACTGAATCAGGAAAACCTCCTTTTTTTTTTTTTGAGTACTGACATGTTTTATTTTTCCCTCCTTTTTTCAATTTGTCAGGAGATCCTGTCTTTTTCTACTTTCTATTTCTCATGTAGATTAGATCTATGTGAGTCTCTCTTAGTGTTCTCATTGTTACCTAAGTTCTCTGGGATTGTGGTTTGTAGGCTGATTTTCTTTGCTTTATGTTTAAAAACTATCTATGAGTGACTACATGTGATAATTGTCTATCTGTAGGAAGGAGCCACGGTGTTAAGCTGTGCTTAAATCTGCGTGTGTGTGTGTGTGTGTGTGTGTGTGTGTGTGTGTGCGTGCATGCACCTAGAATTCCTTCCCAAACTCTCTCAGATTTTAAGTGGGTTTTAGTTGGTCACATTAGTGCACCAATTTGTTGTAGGAGGCCACTAGTTTGTTCCCAGCTGCTCAGCCACAAAATAATCATACAGAAACCATATCATTTGCAATACTGTTGGGCCAATAGCTTAAGCATATTCCTGGCTAACTCATATCTTAATTTAACCCATCTCCATTAATCCGTGTATCGCCCCAAGGCTGTGGCTTACAGGGTAAAATTCCAGCGTCTATCTCTGGAGGGGCTACATGTCTTCTCACTGACTCCACCTTCTTTCTGCCAACATTCAGTTTACTTTTCCCCACCTAGCTCTCTTCTGCCCTGATCTGCTATATGCACAAAGCAGTTTCTTTATTAAAAATGGTATTCATAGCATACAGAGGGGAATCGCACATCACTCTACAAGAGACGTAAGCTATCAGAGTCATCTCTCCAGAAACCATAAATAAAATAGTAAAACACTTATTCAGAAAACTCTGTCTTCAAACTACAAATTTTCTAAATAGTAAAAGTATTTCTTTCAAAATACATTTCTCTTGACCAGAAATGATAGCATACACCTGTATCTCAATACTGGGAGGATGAGGACTTGAGTATAAGCCCAGCATGGGCTACATAACCAATGCTTCACGTTGAACAGAGAAAGAAAAAACAACAAACCAACAAAACAAAACAAAACAAAGACCCAGAACTCCATTACATTGATAAAAAAAAAAAAAACAGCATATTTTTGTTAAGTCTTTCATAGTCTAGTCACATAAAATTACAAAGAATGCAGCTAGGCCCATAATACGTTTATTTCTTTAGTGCAGTTTATAATACTTAATTGTCAAAGTAAGCATCTCTATGAGTCACCAGATCTTATCCTGTATTTCTCTGACCTGATGTTTCTAACTAGAAGAACCAGGACTGGGAGAAAGAAAAAGTAGGTAAGAACCTAAGGAGCTTAAGACTGAGGATTTACACAGTTCTGAAATGGAATATCTCATGTAAGAAGGGTCTTCATAAAATATTCTTACTTTGAAAATTTTCCACTAACAAACTAAGACTTTTGTTAGAATATCCATGAATATCACAAAACAACCCCAATTACATCTTAGTAAACTTACATACACCTAAAGTAGTAGTTCTCAACCTTTCCAATGTTGCAACCTTTAATACAGTTCCACATGATGTAGTGAAACCCAACTATAATATTTTCATTGCTACTACATAACGGTAACTTTGCCATTGTTATGAATCTTAATGTAAATACTTTTGGAGGTTTGTTAAAGGAGCTGTGACCCACAGGTTGACAACTGCTGATCTCAAAGATTTTTCGCTTTAGATCAAGAGGCCTGAGACACATTAAAACCAGTACTACACTTTACACGTTGACTTATAACTATAAATATCTAAAAGGAATAGACTCAGATACCTTTAAACAACAAGAAAAGCAAAATAGGAAAAGGAATTAAGTCTAATTTTTCAATTAAAAATGTTAAACTCATTAAATCAGAAAGGGCTTTATATAAGGAACACAGAGAAAAACTACAAGGAAATAAAAGGCAACTGCTTGACTTACTGGGTTATCTGTGGAATCATCAGCCAACTGTAAACCAAAATAGTCTCGCTCAGTCAAATCAAGATGCTTGAAGACTATATCCAACAGAACTTGCCCCTGATCATGTTTCTGGAAGAAAAATAATACAAAACCATCTTTATAGTGTGTTTATGCTTTTTTTTTCTCCCTTTTCGAGACAAGTCTCACTAAGTAGCCCTGGCTGGCCTTGAATTCACAAAGATTCACCTGCCTCTGCCTCCCAAGAACTAGGATTAAAGGTGTGCACTGTATGTTTTTAACCTTGCATAACTTTTTGTCCTTTTTTTACTACAATGGCCATTTTTTTTTCACTAATGACTTTGTGGAGAATAAAGTTTGACATGTGAATAGTTTTTAAGGAAAACCGGTTATAGAGGAAAATAATAAATATGAAGATAAGAAACTTTTGATTGAAAATGTCTCCTGTAGGCTATTATCATGGTATTTTTGCTATTATATAGCTACTACAATAACTTATGTATGTGTGTGTGTGTATATATATATATGTGTGTGTGTGTGTGTGTACATGCATACAAGTCTATGCTATCTCTCTATGCCTTTTATTTTTATACTATATGAGTAGAAAAGTGACTACAGTTTAAAATACAGCTTTGTATAGAAGTCACAAAAGCAGCAGATGGAAAAACTTTGAAGGAAATTTGAGAAAGGCCTTTGATTTGACAGAACAAAACATTACAATTACATACAGAATTTTAGAAAATATCTAACTTTAACCTTAGCAAATCAGTAATGTAGACATTATTATTCCCATGTTGCAAAGCTACTAAATATGGTACAGAAGAAATGATTGAATAATTTATACTAAGTAATAAGCAAAAATAGATAAAAACAGAAATTAACAAGTTTATCAATAATAATAGAAATTAAAATGAGAAGTCACAATGACATGCCATGAGTAGATAACAAAAAATAAAGTGAATAAGATAAAAATACTTATTTACCTATAGAACTACGAAATGATACAATTTGTAGGGAAAAAATTAGAAAATTGTGTGTGCATGTGGAAGCACCCATCTGAGTGTGTATGTGGAAACATCCATGTATGCATACAGAAATAACAATCTGTGTGTGTGTGTGTGTGTGTGTGTGCGCGCGCGCGTGTGCATGTGGATGGACCTATTTGGTTGTATGCATGCAGAATCACCCACCTGTATGTGTGTGCACGCGCATGTGGGAGCATCCTTTTGTGTGAGAGCATACAGAAGTAACCATCTGGGTGTGTGTGTATGGAATCATACATCTGGGTGTGTGCATATGGAAAATCAGAGGTTGATGTCAGCTATCTCCCGTTGTATTCAATATCTTTTTAATAATTTTACATTATTTTTACACTTATCTATGTGTGTCTACACAAGTGCACATGTACATGCAGAAGCACACATGTGGGGGTAAGAATTGAAATTTCAGGAGTTAGTTCTCTCCTTTCACCATGTGAGTTGCAGTGACTAAACTCAAGTGGTCAAAACTGTCAACCTGTACCTGCTGAGCCATCTCGCTTGCCCCGCTCTAATTTTTGAGTCAGAATCCATCACAGAACCCAGAGTTCATTATTTAGGACAGGCCTGGATGGCCACAATCCTAGATCCCTAGGATCCTCCAGTCTCCATACCCCAGCATGGAGTTACAGACAGGTGAGGTTATGCTAGCTTTTAATCTGAGTACTGAGGATCTAATTTCAGGCTCTTGCATACTTTCCATACATGCACACTTTACTTCCAAGAGCCATCTCCCCAGGATAAATTTCTAAGTATTAAGTAAAAACAGTAACTGTATCAACTATTTCAGGTATACCGGAACAGCTAAACAAAATCTAATATTGAAAGAAATAGCTTAAACACATCAGTGTGTTCACTAGAAAACATAGCATGGTATATTTTACTATTATTTCTTCTCATTGGCTATAGTAGTCAGAAAGATTCTAAATAAAGTTAGAAGCAATCACAGAGCAGAAAGGACTTTTTTTTTCATAACATAAAGAATAAAGGTAGAACAGATTCCAGAGCTAAATAAATCAGCCAATGAGAGGCAATCAAGAACTGAGTTCCCTCCCTTTTGCCTCACCTGCATTCCAGGGCTGGCTATATTCGTGGGCTTTTTAACAACTTTATCAGCAACTCCAAGATCCATACCCATACATGACAGCATTCAAGATAACAAACGTATTTCTAAAGTTACTGCACAAAAAGACTATACATCATGTTTTACTGGTCAAAACTGCATCAATATTGACAACCAATGGAAGAAAGTATGTGTTTCAAATGGCACTACTCAATATTGGTGCCCATTTAGTTACTTGTATTAAAACAAAATTAAATACTGATGGAGGTGGGTCTTGTATCTTATCTGTTGCTTTCATTGGTTAATTAATAAAGAAACTGCATGGCCCTCTGATAGGGTAGAATTTAGATAGGCGGTGTAAACAGAACAGAATGCTGGGAGAAAGAAGCCGAGTCAGGGAGTCGCCATGATTCTCCCACCCAACACAGACAGGTTAATATCTTCCCTGGTAAGCCACACCTCGTGGGCTACACAGATTATTAGAAATGGGTTAGATCAATATGTAAGAGCTAGCCAATAAGAGGCTGGAACTAATGGGCCAGGCAGTGTTTAAAAGAATACAGTTTCCATGTAATTATTAGGGGCATAAGCTAGCTGTGCGGGAGCTGGGCGGCAGAACGCAGACCCGCAGCTCCTTCAACAAAATACTGCTGCAATATCCATTCCCCTCTTCCCATTCTGATTAGCTGGTCTAGGGAAAAGACTAAGCATTACTTTTTAAAGCTACTACAGAGAATCTAACACACTCTTCTCTTCTGAACAAGATGAAGTAGTGTCATTTCTTTGCTATACCTCCAGCTGAAATGTAAATAATGAACTAATTAAAACATAAAATTTTTAAATTTTGAAACAAAAGCTATCATAAGGCTTTGTGCAATGAAATGGAGATGCTAAGAATAAAAACAAAAAGGGACTGGAAAGATGGCTTAGTGCACTTGTTGCTTTTGTAGGGGACCTGAGTTCAGTTTCTAACACTCACATGGTAGGTAGCTCATACCCATCCATAAATCTAGATCCAGGGAATCTGAAACCCTCTTCTGCTCTCTATGGGCACCAGGTGTACACATGCTACACAGACGAACATGCAGCAAAACAAATACATATAAAACAAAAAGTAAATAATAAATCTAAAAATATAAAGAATAAAGACAACAAGTTCAACTAGGAGATGACTGTAGTAATAGTAATACATGACCTAAACTAGAGCATGTAAGATGACAAAGAGAAATGACCTATTCCAAAACAACACATTTGCAAAAAGGTTGTTCGGGAATATTATTTTAAGGTGTGTTACTTTTGTTTATGCTATGGAACAAATGTTTAATGATGTAAAATGTGTTGCTTTTGTTTATTCTGCATTTATTTAACTCTGTGAAGCTGTGATTCTTTGCCTTTAAACCATCTAAAACACCTGATGGTTTAATTGCTTAATGGCTAATAGCGAGGCACGAAGAAGGACAGGCAGGACTGGCAGTCAGAGAATATAAAAAGAGGGAAAAATGAGGAAAGGAGGGAGCAAGATAGAAGAAGGAGAGGAAGACATCAGGAGCCAGCACCCAGCTACACAACAAGCCACTGAAAAAGTAGTAAAAAAAGGTATATAGAAACTAGGAAAGATAAAGGCCCAGAGGCAATAAAGAGGGGATAATTTAAGAAAAGCTGGCAGGAACAGGCCAAGCTAAGGCTGGACATTCCTAACTAAGAATAAGCCTCCATGTGTGATTTATCTGGGAATCAGGTGCTGGTTCCCCCAAAAGATCAAAGACCAAAGAGTAAAAAGCCAAAAGAGTAAAAACAATGCAATACAAATATGACTTGTTGCAGGAACTCCTTCCGCTCCTTCAGCTAATAGCCGCTGAGAAACCAGCCCATTGGGGTGTGGCCTCTCTCCCTTTAAAAAAGCAGCCACTTAAGATCAACTCCAAAAAATCAGTTGCCTTCCTTTACACTAAGGACAAGGAAGCAGAGAGGCAAATCAGAGAAGCATCACCTTTCACGATAGCCACAAATAGCATAAAATATCTTGGGGTAACTCTGACCAAGGAAGCGAAAGATCTATTTGACAAGAACTTTAAGTCTTTGAAGAAAGAAATTGAAGACGACACCAGAAAATGGAAGGATCTCCCTTGCTCTTGGATTGGGAGGATCAACATAGTAAAAATGGCAATTCTACCAAAAGCAATCTATAGATTCAATGCAATCCCCATCAAAATCCCATCAAAATTCTTCACAGACCTGGAGAAGACAATAATCAACCTCATATGGAAAAACAAAAAACCCAGGATAGCTAAAACAATCCTGTACAATAAAGGATTGTCTGGAGGCATTACCATCCCTGACTTCAAAATCTATTAAAGAGCTACAGTACTGAAAACAACTTGATATTGGCATAAAAACAGAGAAGTCGACCAATGAAATCGAATAGAAGACCCTGACTTTAACCCACAAACCTATGAACACCTGATTTTCGATAAAGAAGCTAAAAATATACAATGGAAAAAAGAGAGCATCTTCAACAAAGTGTGCTGGCATAACTGGATGTCAATCTGTATGAGAATGAAAATAGATCCATATTTATCACCATGCACAAAACTCAAGTCCAAATGAATTAAAGGCCTCAATATCAGTCCGAGCACACTGAACCAGATAGAAGAGAAAGTGGGAAGTACTCTACAACACATGGGCACAGGAGATCGCTTCCTACATATAACCCCAGCAGCACAGGCATTAAGGGCAACATTGAATAAATGGGACCTACTGAAACTGAGAAGCTTCTGTAAAGCAAAGGACACTGTCACTAAGACAAAAAGGCAACCCACTGACTGGGAGAAGATCTTCAACCCTGCAACTGACAAAGGTCTGATTTCCAAAATATATAAAGAACTCAAGAAACTAGACTTTAAAAAACTAATCAACCCAATTATAAAATGGGGCACTGAGCTGAACAGAAAATTCTCAACAGAAGAAGTTCAAATGGCCAAAAGACACTTAAGGTCATGCTCAACTTCCTTAGCGATCAGGGAAATGCAAATCAAGACAACTTTAAGATACCATCTCACACCTGTCAGAATGGCTAAAATAAAAAACACCAAGGATAGCCTTTGCTGGAGAGGTTGTGGAGAAAGGGGTACACTCATCCATTGCTGGTGGGAATGCAAACTTGTGCAACCACTTTGGAAAGCAGTGTGGCTGTTTCTCAGGAAATTCAGGATCAACCTACTCCTGGACCCAGCAATATCACTCTTGGGAATATACCCAAGAGATGCCCTATCATACAACAAAAGTATATGCTCAACTATGTTCATAGCAGCATTGTTTGTAATAGCCAGAACCTGGAAACAACCTAGATGCCCTTCGGTGGAAGAATGGATGAAGAAAGTATGGAATATATACATATTAGAGTACTACTCAGCAGTAAAAAACAATGACTTCTTGAATTTTGCATACAAATGGACGGAAATAGAAAACACTATCCTGAGTGAGGTAAGCCAGACCCAAAAAGAGGAACATGGGATGTACTCACTCATATTTGGTTTCTAGCCATAAATAAAGGACATTGAGCCTATAATTCGTGATCCCAGAGAAGCTAAATAAGATGGTGAACCCAAAGAAAGACATATAGTCATCCTCCTGGATATTAACCTTCATCAGGCGATGAAAGGAGACAGAGACAGAGTCCCACATTGGAGCACTGGACTACAACCCCAAGGTCCAATTCAGGAACAGAAGGAGAGAGAGCACGAGCAAGGAACTCAGGACCGCGAGGGGTGCGCCCACATACTGAGATATTGGGGATGATCTATCGGGAACTCACCAAGGCCAGCTGGACTGGGTATGAAAAAGCCTGGGATAAAACCGGACTCGCTGAACATAGCGGACAATGAAGACTACTTAGAACTCAAGAACAATGGCAATGGGTTTTTGATCCTACTGCAAGTACTGGCTTTGTAGGAGCCTAGGCAGTTTGGATGCTCACCTTACTAGACCTGGAAGGAAGTGGGAGGTCCTTGGACTTCCCACAAGGCAGGGAACCTGGACTGCTCTTTGGGCTGATGAGGGAGGGGGACTTGATTCGGGGAGGGGGAGGGATATGGGAGGCGTGAAGGGGAGGAGGCAGAAATCTTTAATAAAAAAAAAAAGCGGCCACTTCCCTCTGCTCGCTCTCTGGCTTCAGGCTCTGCTTCTAGCGACTAGGCTCCCTTCCTGATTTGTGCAGAGGGCTGTTGTCTGGGATGGTGATCTGTAAGTTTTTCCCCTTTAAATAAATAACCATTCTATTAATCATAATTCCAAACTGGTGTGGGATTGTTTGTGACTTAACACCTTCAATAACTGGCTATGGATGAGAAAAAAAAAAAAGACACACCAAGACTGTTGTTTCTATATGTATCTGTGTGGATGTATGTATATATATACATATATATATATATATGTACTGTAATAATTTCCAAAACCTTAGTAACTGTATACATGTATGGCACTGTGATTTAATTAAAAATTCACCTGAAGTTCAAAAAAAATTATAGTGCTTGTGTCTTGATTAGCCAACGGATTTCTGGTACTTCCATTTCCTGATTTAAAAGAAACAACAAAACACTGCAGTCCATAAGAGAATTCAGTTTCACAAAAAATAAGCTTTGAAAGAATAGAAGGAAGACCTAACAAATACAACTTAGGGCTAGTAAGATGAGTCGGCAGTTAAGAACACTCACAGGCTGCTCTTGCAAAGGACCTATATTCGGTCCCCCACACCCACATGATGGTTAACAACCACCTCCTAACTCCCGTTCTAGGGGATTTGATGCTCTATTCTGGCCTTCATGGATACTAATGTAAATGTTGCACATAAATACATATAGACCAAACAGTCAAACACATTAAATAAAAATAATCTTTGAAAGAGAACCCTGGACTGGGGCGCAGTTTCCACTGGATCTCTTTGTCCCTCTTAGTAATGTGACCATATTGGGAAAAAAAAAAAAGAGGGTTCTTTATTTCAAGGCCAGCTGGACTGGGTCTGAAAAAGCATGGGATAAAACCGGACTCGCTGAACATAGCGTACAATGAGGACTGCTGAGAAGTCAAGAACAATGGCACTGGGTTTTGATCCTACTGCACGTACTGGCTTTGTGGGAGCCTAGACTGTTTGGATGTTCACCTTACTAGACCTGGAAGGAAGTGGGAGGTCCTTGGACTCCCCACAGGGCAGGGAACCCTGACTGCTCTTGGGGCTGATGAAGGAGGGGGAGTTGGTTGGGGGAGGGGGAGAGAAATGGGAGGCGGTGGCAGGAAGGAGACAGAAATCTTTAATAAATAAATAAAAACAAATAAAAAAAGAAACAATCTGCTCATTCCTTGTTTCATTAACTTTCTGTTGTCAACACCACAATAAAACAGATCAGGTAAGATTAACCAAAAAGACCTTTATTTTGACTTATGGTTCTGAAAGTATTAAGTAAAGGGACCACATATGATGACAACATTCTTGAAGGTAGTGTGTAGAGGTCATGTAGGTATCACATATGTAATTTTTATGGTTCAGATATGAAACACCATCCTGAGGCGCATATGTTGAAGAGGTGGTCCTCGCCTGCGGGTACTATTTGGGGAGTGATGTGGGATTCCCTTCTGTAAGCTGTAAATATGTTTATTACCATTGGTTAATAAAGAAGCAGCTTTGGCCTATGGCAGAGCAGAATAAAGCTAGGAGGGAAAACTAAACGCAGGGGGAATAAAAGCAGAATTCAGGAGATGCCATGTAGTTGCTAAAGGAGAAAGATGCCAGAACCTTACCAACAGGCCACAGACTCGTGGTGATACATAGATTAATAGAAATGGACTAATTTGCCGGGCGGTGGTGGCACACGCCTTTAATCCCAGCACTCGGGAAGCAGAGGCAGGCGGATCTCTGGGAGTTCAAGACCAGCCTGGTCTACAAGAGCTAATTCCAGGACAGGCTCCAAAACCACAGAGAAACCCTGTCTCGAAAAACCAAAAAAAAAAAAAAAAGAAAAAGAAATGGACTAATTTAAGATGTAAGCGCTATCAAGGAATACACCTAAGCTACTGGCTAAACAGTGTTGTAATTAATATAGTTTCTTTGTGATTATTCAGATCTGGGTGACCAGAAAACAAACAAGCAGTCTCTGCTTACAGGGAAGGTTCTGGAAACTTTAGGAGGTGAAACAAATAAGGTCACTAGGAGCTGAATCTTGCCCTAAATCCTTCCTGACTTTCTGCTTCGCGATTTCCATGAAGAAAACAACTTTGTTCTAATACAGATCCAATTATGATATTCTGCCTAACAACAGCCAAGAGATGATGGAACCAAAATAAGTCCTTTTTCTATTTTGGGGGGGGGGGGTTAATAGCTGTGAAAAGCTAACACAGAAAATTGGAAGCAGAAAAGTGCAGTAGATGTGGAAATTACTAACCATAGAGTTCTAAAGCAAGTGGGACTCATTTAAGGGAGAAATGTGGGAAAATTTGGTGATAAGAGCTGAAGAAGTCAAAGCAAGGAGTACTTAAAGGTGTGAGAAGGCTAACAGGAATACAGACAGAATATCAGCTTTATGAGGTTTCAGGTGAAAATAAAGTTCTATAAGAAAAAGGACTAAAGGCCATTCATGTTACAGGGTGATAAAGAACATGCATTTTGTCTGTGCACTGAGATTTTCAGAAAACTAGAATTTAAAGACAATGCATTAATTAATCTGATGTAGGAAATTCAGCACTCAGGCTATGGTACAGTCATTGCTAGCTGTTTAGTTATTTGTTTTTTGTTTGGTTTGGTTTTTCAAGACATAGTTTCTCTGTAGTTTCGGGCCTGTTCTGGAACTAACGCTTGTAGACCAGGCTGGCTATGAACTCACAGAGATCCGCCTGCCTCTGCCTCCCGAGTGCTGGGATTAAAGGCATGAGACACTGTCAGGCTGTTGTAGTTTGAAGCAAAGAACAAAATAGTAAGATTAGAAAACTATGTGGTTTGGCCAGAAAATCATGTGGTCTGGCACTTAAACTTTCTAACAATAAGGTTGTGGTTGGAAAAAACAAACAAACAAACAAACAAAAAAACACTGGAGTCATTAAAGAAAACCAAAGTTTTGTACCAGAAAAATAGGAGATTCCTTGATGATCCTATAGATATCAGTGAGATTACCTACCACTCATACCAAGGCCAAGAATATAAAAGTATACACTCATTGGAGAAGATTTCCTATTAAGTCGAGTGCTACCTGACACCTTGATTGCACAAGACCACCTAGGGAAGCATTTTCCCTGAACCCAGTAGTGTCATGTACAAGACGGCTACTTCAACCATGTCCAAAAGAGTCCAATTACTATTCAGGCTAGCAGCAAAACTTTGGCTACATCCATATAATATTTTTGCTGGCACACAGATAAGAGTTTCAAGGTCACAAAGGTTTTTTTTGCCTGCATTTCAAAGGCCAGGCAATGTGCAGAAGTCATATTCCTTATAGGCTACCACTGAAAGGGTGATAAACAGAGCAGATGAAATTGCCCAGATGAGAATAAAAAGATAATACCTGAAGGAGAAACACACCATAAACTAACAATTCTCAGAAGGCTGCTTTAAAAAGCCAGTTAATTAATATTTGATTAGATGAGTCAGTGAATGAGAACATAGTATACCGAAACAATTCTAAAGCTTATGTGTGGTTTTTTAGTCCCTCTGCAAGTACTGTCAGCCCTTCAGTTTTTCTTATTTCATATAAGGCAGACAGGAGAACCAATGGAACTGAATAGAAGACCCAGATATCAATACACCCATTGAGATCTCTGGCTCACTTGTACCTCCAGAGCAATAGATTTTAAGAAAAAAGAGGTAATATAAATAACAAAAGTGGCCAACTCACCAACAATCAGCAATCTCGAACTGCATGTGTGGTGTGTTTGTGTGCATTTAAGTGCAGGTGATCATGGAGGAAAGAGTTACAGATGGCTTTAAGCCCCTCAACATGGATGTTCTCTGCAAGAACAGTATGTTCTTAATCTCTTGAACCATCTCCTCAGTCCCAAGTCAGCAATCTTAAATGTACACATATAGAAAAAACAGGAAAGAAAAATGCTGGAGAACTCACATTTCCCAATTTTGAAATGTTCTATGAATCTACAGATATCAAGATGATGTGATACTCTCATAACAACAGACATTCAAGTAGAAAAGAACACAGAGTCCAGAAATCAACTATTACATTTGCTATTATAAGAGCCAAGAACATCCAGACAGTAATGAACTGTCCTTTCAATAGATGATGCTAGGATAAATGGATATCCACGTACAAAACAATAAAGTGGATCCCTACCTAATATCACAAAAAAAAAAAGGATATAATAAACTGGAATCCAAAGGTTAAAATTTTCTATTAAAAGATATCTCCAAAACCATGAAAAGATAACCCAAAAAACAAAGAATGGAGGATATTTGTAAATCACATACCTAACCTAGTAACTAGTGGCTCACATCCAAACTATGTATATTCTTACTATTTAACAATAGAAAAGATGTTAAAATGAGCAAGCTATGTGAGTAGGCATTTTTCCAAACATACACAGAGCAGCAATAGACTCATTAAATAATTAAAAGTTAAAGGACAGGAAACAGTCAAAGAAAGCTACTGGACATTTTGAAATGAAATAGATTGGGGCTGGCTCAATGAATAAGCAAAAAAAAAAAAAAGGCAGTTACTATCAAGCCTGATGGTCTAAATTCAATCACCAGGACCCACATGGTTAAAGTAGACATTAATATTCTGACCTACAGATATGTGTGCTCCCACTACAAAACAACTAAATAAACGTAATTTTTTTTTTAAAAAAAAAAAAAAAAGGAAAAGGGGGGGCTTTGCTGGAGTCCAATGTGTCAAATTTAGTAACACTTTTGAAAACTCTCCAGGAAGCTGGGCAGTGGTGGCACACCCCTTTAATCACAGCACTTGGAAAGCAGAGACAGGCTGATCTCTGTGAGTTCCAGGTCAGCCTGGACTACAGAGCGAGTTCCAAGACAGGCTCCAAAGCTACAGAGAAACCCTTTCTCAAAACAAGTTCAGGAGCACTGTAACTGAGTAAGTACAAACACTGACAAAATGGCTACAGCGGACATATTCTACAGAGAAGAGTCTACAGTTAATAGAAGTAAAAAACAAGCTGTTTTTCATGTACTTTATGGATTTGAGCTACCTTATCCTCACAAAGCCTCAGAAGGGACATCCTGCAGTTTTGATGCTCAAGGAGCTTTATACAACTTTACAAAAACTTTGTCCCTTGAACCAAAAACTGAAGTATTTTAATTGACAAACTAGTCAAGACCACAGAGACAGGTAGCCTCAGTGAGAGTGACCCACTTCTTTTTAAACCCTATTCCAGAAATATGCTAAGTAGGTTGAGCTATGAGGATGAAGAGAGAGACGAAGCAAAGGAGGCTCTGTCTGAGGCTTCAGAGAAGAAATCAGTAAAAGGTGTGTTTAAATATGTCTCACCACACTTGAGGTGAGTGGGAGTAAAAGCATCTGGAACAAGCCAGGAGATGGGTATTGAGCAGCTCTGTAATTTGTGGGCTTAAGGAGCAGTGCTCAGATACCCCAGAAGAAATGCTTGGCACCCTCATGTTACTTGTCAGAGCTAAGAGGATCATCAAAGGATTAACTGTGAAGATAGAGCATAAAGGTGTATTTAAATGCTAGCAAGCAAGAGAAAAAGGACAGCAAAAGCAAGCATTATGAGTTCACAGCTTCATTTCCTCACACACCTCAGCAACATCAGTGCTTTGATGGGAGGTACCACTCATTTGATGACCTATTAAAAAGCTGAAGGAGATACCTAACAAAGGAAGAAGAAAGGTTTCAGAGGCATCAGTGACTTGCTTATGTACTTTTTATCATCCTAGGATGCTTCTAACTTCAGTATATGTGGTGTAGGAGGTTCTTCTTCTGTTCATGTGTTGCTTTCATTAGCTAATGAATAAAGAAACTGCTTTAGGCCTAATAGGGCCGTACTTAGGTAGGCGGAGAAGGCAGAACTGAATGCTGGGAAGAAGGGCAGAGTGAGAGATGCCATGGATCTTCTGCCAGAGACGGATGCTGAATAGAATCTTGCCGGTAAGCCACAGTCCCGTGGCGATATACAGATTAATAGAAATGGGTTAAATTGGGATGTAAGAATTAGCCAATAAGAAACTAGAGCTAATGGGTCAAGTGGTGTTTTAATGAATACAGTTTCTGTGTGGTTATTTCGGGTATAAACTAGCTGGGTGGCTGGGACAAATAAAGCCCCCCCCCCAACACTTGCCGCCTTCAACATGGTCAACTAACTCCACGTAAAACCTGAGAGGGCTCCCAGCACTCAGGAGCCAAAGGCATGTAGATCTCTGTGAACTCGAGGCCGGCCTGGTCTACAGAGTGAGTTCCAGGACAGCCTAAGATACACAGAGAAACCCTGTCTTGAAAAACAAAAGCAAAACTGAAAAGGGGACTGGAAAGAGGGCTCAATGGCTAAGAGAGCTGACTGTTCTTGTGAAGGACCCAGGCTTGATTCCCAGCACCCACATAGCAGCTAACAGCCATCTATGACTCTAGTTCCAGGAGATCAGAGGCCCTCTTTTGGCCTCAGTTGTGACTCCATGCATGTGGTGCCCAGGCAAACACAAATGTAAAACACCCATACACATATAATAATAAATAATAAAATGAATCTTTAAAAAAAATGGAAAGGAAGGCAAGATGGCTCAGAGGGTAAAGTTAGCACTTGTCAGGAAGTCTGACAACCTTAGTCCAATCTTTGGAACACACTTGCTGGAGACAAAGAAGCAATTCCTGAAGCTTGTCCTCTGTTTCTGTATTTACGCGTTACATGAGGGTGCTCATATTTTCACCTCCCACAGCTACCTATCTACACACACACACACACACAATCAATCAATCAATCAATAAATAAATAAATGTCTTTTAAACTAGAAAGAAAAAATATGTAGCCTCATCTTTTAAACTAGTGACTCAAAATAGGGAAGAATTATTATCCTATAATCTGGAATCAACTCTTCCCTGTATCTTTCCATTGTAATAAAACTGAGTAAAATGGCATTCACTAAGTCTGTGAAATAATCAAAATTCAGTGTGAATTTAGGAAACTCCTAAATCTGAAACTGTCAGAAGTTGAGGGTGGTTGGGTGGTCATTTCTGTCTAATCTATGTATCTGGTAATCAAAGAGGAAAGAGGTTAAAAAGAAAAAGGACAAAATAATAGAAGTTCTCTATCTAGAACACATAAAAGAATCTTCATTAAAAACTTAATATATATTCATTTAATTCTGAAAGCCCTAACATATTAGATGATATTATTCCCACTTCATCAGCAAGCAAATTAAGGCCAAAAGTATTGGGAACAATGACACAGATGAAGCTGTAGTAGATCAAGATATAAATCAAGTCTTTCATATCGCAGAGCCTATGTTCTGGTTCGTTTGTTCGGGTAGCTGGTATAGTTTGAATGTAACTGCCCTTGTTGGAAGAAGTATGTCACTGAGGAGGTAGGCTCTGAAGACTCTTATATGCTCATGCCACAATCAGTGCCACAGTTCATTCCCTGTTGCTTGTAAAAGATGTAGAACTTTCATCTACCTTTACAGCATGCCTGCCTGCATGCCACCATGTCCCACCATGTTCCACCATGATGATAATGAACTGATTCTCTAAACTGTAAGTTACCCAATTAAATGTTTACCTACATTGGAAAACATTTGCTGTGGTCATGGTGTGTGGTTGGAATATTAATTTAAGATGTATTACATTCATTTATGCTGTGGAATATTTTTTATGATGCAAAAATGTGTTGAATTCTTTTATGTTGCATTTATTTTTTTTTTTTTTTGATTTTTCGAGACAGGGTTTCTCCGTAGCTTTTTTGGTTCCTGTCCTGGAACTAGCTCTTGTAGACCAGGCTGGCCTCGAACTCACAGAGATCCGCCTGCCTCTGCCTCCCGAGTGCTGGGATTAAAGGCGTGCGCCACCACCGCCCGGCTGTTGCATTTATTTTTAATTTAACTCTGTAAAGCTGTGTTACTGTGCCTGCCTAAAACTTTTGCTTGGTCTAATAAAGAGATGGACAGCCAATAGGAAGGCAGAAGAGAGGGATAGGCAGGGCTCCAGGTAGAGAGAATAAATAGAAGAGAGAATAGGGTGGAGCAACAAAAGGAGGAAGAGAGGTGGAGGCCTGGGGTCAGCCACCCAGCTAGCTAAGGAGTAAGAAGTAAAGAAAGGTATACAGAATAGAGAAAGATATGCCCAGAGATAAAAGGTAGGTGGAATAATTTAAGAAAAGCTGGCTAGAAACAAGCAAATTAAGGATGGGCATTCATAAGCAAGAATAAGTCTCCACTTAATTTATTTGGGAGCTGGGTAGAGAGCCCCCAGAAAGTAAAGAGTTAAAACAACACTCAGCTACAATGGTGTCTTTTACAGCAATAGAAACCCTAACTAAGACAGTAGTCAAGGCTATACAGGAACTCTGTACAGTCCTTGCAGTACTTGAACTGAAAACCCTTCTTTAGCCTCTAAGTGCTGGATTACAATGAGTATATACCAACACATCAGACAATAAAATAAAATTAAATTAAATTAAAAAAAGGAATGTTTTTCCAGTGCTGGGGAACAAAACTACAACCTCAAGCACTGACTCTATCACTATGTTCTACTGACTATGTTCTTAGCCCCAAATTTTTATCACACTATGTTGTCTCTCTACACTGCTTATTGTAGCAACTGTTCAGAATACCTAAAACTTTAAATTTTGACATCAGTATATGTTTAACTATTGTCTGATATCTAGATATCAAATAACACAAGACCAGATCTAAGTAAGTATCCTAGAATTTTTGCGCAACTAAGTAGACTTTTCACACAAAGTATAACTGATTAAGAAAAACCTAAGTTGTCTCACAATTACTACAAGTAATATTATAATCTAGGCATGGTGGTGATGCCAGTACTCCTATCACTCAAGAGGCAGAGGCAAGACTGTATCCTAGTTGTCTTTCTTTTGGCCACAATAAAACACCCTGACCAAAGCAACTTAAGGGAGAAAGGACTTATTTTAGCTTACAATTCCTGGTTATAGTCCATCCTTGTGGGGAAGGCAAGACAGCAAGAACTTGAAGCATCTAGTCATATTATACCCACAATCATGAGTCAGTCAGTCTCTCTCTCTCTCTCTCTCTCTCTCTCTCTCTCTCTCTCTCTCTCTCCCCAACCCCCTTCTTGTTCAGTCCAGGGCCTAGGTCCTGAAATAGTGTCACTCACATTCTAGACAAGTTTTCCCACTTCAATTAACTCAATTAAGAAAGCCCATCACAAACATAACTACAAATCAACTTAATCTAGACAATCTCAAAACCATCTTCAGATGATCCTAGATTGTATTAAGTTCAAAGTTAAAAGTAACCATCACAGATCACCACAAATTCAATGCCAGTCTGGTATAAAGTGAGTTCCATGAGAGTCAAGGCTATACTCTAAGACCGTGTCTCAAAAGAAAATGAAATAAACAAAAAAATTATACAATAATAAAAATAAGTGACATTGGAACTAGAAAGTAGCTTAGTGATTAAGAACAGTTGTTACTCTTACAGAGGATCTGGGCTCAGTTCCTAGCATTCACATGGTGACTAACAACCATCCCTAACTCTACTTACAGGGTATTCAATGAACACTTCTGAACTCCACAGGCAACACGCATAAGTTTGGAAAATATACATACATAACAAAATACTCATATACATGAAATAAAATTTAAAAATCTAAAAACAGTTTTAGGTGACATATAAAATACGTAATAGTATGGTGGTGGTACTGCTTAGTGACATAATTCTTGCTTAGCATAAATGAAACAGTTTGATACCTGGTACTATAAAAAGAAAAATCATAATGAATCTAAGATATAAGCTTATGTGGTTCTAAAATTAAGTTATTCAATGTAAAGTGTCTATCTACTTCTAGATCTCTATTTACATATGGGAATTTTTTTAAGTTGCAAAAAGAAGCAGTCAAAAGTTATCAGCTGATGTTTATCATAAATAAAAAGGAAATGCTTGCACACTGAGAAAAAATGTCATAATACTATTACTAACGCTTCATGTATAGCAGCTGTTGCCTTATTTTATGAAAATTAAGTAAATTAATATGTTAAAATTTAGGGGATGGGAAAGATAGCTCTACAGTTAAGAGCACTGACTGCTCTTCTAGAGGACTTGCATTGGTTCCCAGTACCCACACTGCAGCTCATAACCATATGGTCTTAGAGGATCCAATGCCCTCTTTTAGCCTCAAAAGGCACCAGATTTGCATATGGTACAGAAATATAAACGCAGATAAAAACACTCACATAAAATAAAATTTTGAATTATATGTAGACTTCAAAAGAATAATGAAAAACAAAGTAAGAAAACAGTACAAAGAACAATATTTAAAAGGACAGTATAATACTATAACAAATTGCCAATGAGGAGGAAAAAAAGAGTTACAAGGTAAGAACTCTGCATGGATATATTTGTTTGTGTGTGTGTGTATTTGTGTGTGAGAGAACAAATATTTTTAAAGTAATATATGTACGTACAACGCATATAAATATACAAAACAAATTCCAGCATTGTTTCAACATTTGGAAGTGAACTATATCAAGAGCAGCTGATCTTCCCCAATAAGGCACTTTTCATTTATAGGGGGATTAGCTAGAGAATATATGTTGGACGAATTACATTTACTAGAAAGAAAAGCTAACTTTAGAATACTGAGTCTTGGTCCTCTAATCAGTTTTTGTTTTCTGTGGGTGATACAAAAGAATTCTTTGCATTCAAGTAAATTCTTTGCATTGTTATTTTTAGAATGTTCTTATCTTCATTTAAAAAGCTGAAGCTATATTGGGGTTGGCAGGAGGGAGGAGAGTGGCATCCGCTAACAAGAATAGAGTCCTTCCTTTACACTTGGCCACTGGGCTGCTACCCCCATACAAACACATCACTACTAAGCCACAGCCTTTCTTTTCTTGTTCATCCCCAATATCTCAAATTAAAGAAGTCATACTTTTCAAAGTCCCACAGTCTTTACAAATTCAAACACACCAAAATTTCAGTCTTTAAAATATCCAATCTCTTTTAAAAGAAGTTCAAGTCTTTCATCTGTGGGTTCCTTTAAAAATCAATATTAAATTACATACTTTCTTCAAGAGTGAAGAACCAGGGCACTGTCACAATCTGAACCAAGCAAAACCAAATGCCAACATTATAAATAACTCAATGTCCAATAATCTGAGATTCACTCACAATCTTCTGAACTCCTGCAAAGGTCTTCGGTCACTTCTCCAGTTCTGCCCTCTGCACACAGTTTGTCTTCTAAGCTCCAGTTGGCTCCACTCCACTGCTGCTGCTGTTGGTTGGTGGTCATGCCATGGTACTGGCAACTCCAAAACTGTGGTCTTCTGCTGCAACTGTGTAGGGATAAGTCCCGCCCCTTAGGGGGCGTGTTCGCCTCGGGCTAATGTTGGCCTATAAATTTGGCAAGCGTGCTCCCAGCCGTCCCTTCTTCTGCTTTTCCTGGTCTCCTCGGGAATGGTGGTTCTGTAAGTCTATTTCGCCATTAAAGCTGTCTATATAGTTTTACAATCTGTCTGCATTCATTTACGCCGTTACACAACTGGGCTGCACTTTAACAAATAGCCTTTCATAGGCTCTCTTCATGGTGTTAGGCCTCAACTTTTTTGCATGACCCCTTCAGTCCTGGGCCTTCAACTGCCTTCACTAATGGACCCTCCTTTGTGAGATTTTTCTCACAAAGCCAAATCTCATCTGCTCTCCATGACCCCTTCACACCTTCAAAACCAGTACCACCTGGGTTAACTCTTAAACATTGCCAGCATGAACTACAACTTTGGCCACCTGTGGAACATAGCTTCTCTGTGCTCTCAGGAAACACTTGGCAGATTTCACCTCAGTTAAGTCAGTTTCTTCTTAATCACTGCTAATTTCTTAGCTCCAGCCAGCCAGCATCAATTGTCCCATAATACAGAGGTTTCACTTCTGTAGTTCTGATATCTTGTTAATCTTCAGCCCCAGCTAACCAGAACCACAGGATCTTAAATCAAAATAGCAAATGGCCCTGATAGAGTCTTTAAACTTTAAACTTCCCTCTGAAATTTCACAAGCCAGGCATCTATCCTCTACACTGCCCTCAACATTCTTATCCTCCAAGTTCCCACAGAACATGCCACAGAGCTCTTAACACTCTTCTAGTCCAAACTTCCAAAGTCCTTCTAAAAACCTCCCCAAAACTTGGTCAAGTCTGTCACAGCAATACCCCCTCTGTGCAAGTACCAACTTGTCTTAGGGTTTCTATTGCTGCAACAAAACACCATAACCAAAAGGCAAGTTGGAGAGGAAAGGGTTTGTTTGTTTGCACTGCTGTTCATCACTGAAAGAAATCAGGACAGGAACTCAAGGCAGGATCCCGGAGTCAGGAGCTGATGGAAGGGAGTTGCTTACTGGCTTGCTTCCCCTGGCTTTCTCAGCCTGCTTTCTTACAAACCCAGAACCACCAGCCCAGGGACAGCAACACTTACAATGGGCTGGGCCCTTCCCCACTCATCACTAATTGAGAAAATGCCTTACAGCTGGATCTCATGAAGGCATTTCCTCAACTGAGGCTCCTTCCTCTCTGATGACTCTACCCTGTGTCAAGCTGACACAAAAAAAACAGCCAGTACATCCTACCCTGGGATACAACTGCTGCAGGTAGTATAAAAAAATAGGGTAAGTTGATAGCCATTCCTTACATCTCCTAGGAGCTCCACCCAAGCGGGGCTATGACAGTCACTGCCACAACTTCTGAAATCTCATGAAAGTAAGCTGTTATAATTTCAGTCTACAGCTTCCACAGAAATCAAAGGAGCTGTCATTACTTTAAATGGTTTGGCCAAGCTGTTGACAGCTCCTGCTAAACGATATACCCAATGACAACTCCAGGAGACTTCACATCTGTTACCACAGTTTTGAATGTCCCACAACCATCCCAGAGGACTTCTCTTTATCTGCTGCATAATCTAGTTGCCAACAGTATAGAAAAGATTTGGCTGGGCCATGAAGTCACCACTTCAGATATACCCACTCTGGTCAGAAGGAGAATCTCTCCAACCCATGGCAACTAGCAACAGTATACCTGCAAGCTGCATGACAGTGTAGAAACTGCAGACAGCAGAAAGAGGAATGCAAAATTGTGGGCCTGTTCCCCCCTTTCCTATATATGCAGCCTACCTCTTATTCTCATTGGGTCATATGGAGACCTCCATCCTAGCATTGCCAACTGCACTTTAGCATAGGCCCTGATAAAGCCTCACTCAGATGAATTTATACTTATCATGTTTTCTACTGCAGGCAGAAAACACTAAATTGGCTGCAGTAAGAGCAACTAACACAGATTCAATGCAATGCCCATCAAAATCCCAGCAAAATTCTTCATTGACCTCAAAAGAACAATACTCAACTTCATATGGAAAAGCAAAAAACCCAGGACAGCCAAAACAATCCTGTACAATAAAAGAACTTCCGGAGACATCACAATCCCTGACTTCAAATTCTACTACAGAGCTGCAGTACTGAAAACAGCCTAATATTGGCATAAGAACAGACAGGAGGACCAATGGAACTGAACAGAAGACCCAGATATCAATCTTCGAACACCTGATTTTTGACAAAGAAGCAAAATATATCAAATGGAAAAAAGAAAGCATATTTAACAAGTGGTGCTGGCACAGCAGGATTTCAACATGTAGAAGAATGAAAATAGACCCATACCTATCACCATGCACAAACACAAGTCCAAATGGATCAAAGACCACAACATAAAGCCAACCACACTGAACCTTATAGAACAGAAAGTGGGAAATACAGTTGAATGCATTGGCACAGGGAACCACTTCCTAAATATAACCCCAGCAGCACAGACACTGAAACAATAAATGGGACCTCCTGAAAATGAGAAGCTTCTGTAAAGCAAAGGACACAGTCAACAAGACAAAACGACAGCCTACAGAATGGGAAAAGATCTTCGCTAACCCCACATCAGACAGAGGACTGATCTCCAAAATATACAAAGAACTCAAGAAATTGGTCACCCAAAGAACACATAATCCAATAAAAAAAAAAAAGTATAGACCTAAACAGAGAACTCTCAACAGAGGAATTTAAAATGGCTGAAAGACATTTAAGGAAATGCTCAACATCCTTAGTCATCAGAGAAATACAAATCAAAACAGCTCTGAGATTCCATCTTACACTTGTAAGAATGGTCAAAATCAAAAACATTGATGACAACTTATGCTGGAGAGGTTGTGGGGAAGATGGAACACTTCTGCATTGCTGGTGGGAATGCAAGCTGGTACATCAGTGTGGCGATTTCTCAGAAAATTAGGAAATAACCTTCCTCAAGACCCAGTAATACCACTTTTTGGTATATATCCAAAGGATGCTCAATCGGGCCACAAGGACAAGTGCTCAACTATGTTCATAGCAGCATTGTTTGTCATAACCAGAACCTGTAAACAACCTAAATGCCCCTCAACTGAAGGATGGATAAGGAAAATGTGGTACATTTACACAATGGAGTACTTACTACAAAGCAGAAAAAAATAATGGCATCTTGAATTTTGCAGGAAAATAGATGGAGCTAGAAAACATTATTTTGAGTGAGGTAACCAAAACCCAGAAAGACAATTATCACATGTACTCACCCATAGGTGGTTTTTAAACATAAAGCAAAGACAACCAGCCTACAAACCATAATCACAGAGAACTTAAACAACAATGAGGACACTAAGACTTACATAGATCTAATCTACATAGAAAGTAGAAAAAGACAAGATCTCCTGAGTAAATTGGGAGCATGGGGACCTTGGGAGAGGATTGAAGGGGGGAGAGGAGAGGCAGGGAGGAAAGCAGAGAAAAATGTAAAGTTCAATAAAAATCAATAAAAAAAAAAGTTTAAATAAATAAAAAAAAATGGGCAGCTAACACCAGGGCTGCTATTACAGAAAATGCCTAGCAGCCAGAGGGCAGCTGAAGTGCTGCATTGAGCTGCCCAGAGCAAAGAGTTGCTAGAAAAGCTGCAAGATTTGCCAAAAGAAGCTGTGAAAGCTGTTTAACACTACCTGCTGAGAGCTGCCATTACCTAAGAGATCAGAGCTGTGAATCCTAAGAAATGAGCACCGCTGACACTCAAAGTTCAGAGCTATAACCAGGTCCCGGTGACAGATTCTGTATTAAACATGGTGGACTGAAGAATGATCTCTTGCCTCCACATGCATATATACACAAATGTACACACACATGCATATATATGCATACCCACTCATAGACACAAAGACTACAGAGTAAGTCACAAGGTACTGCACTTAAACAATGAAGTTTTTCAAACAAAATGTGACTATAGTAGAGAAACAAAGAATATAGGATAAAATACTTATGAAATGTTTTAAGATGGTGGCTTCATAAACAAAACAACACAAAAAATGTTAACTAATTCAGTGTTAACAACTTATCTGCCACGGAAAGATGTTTTTCTAACAAAAGCTAAACCTAGATCAACTAAGGTTAAGTTGTATCTGAAATCCTGTAAATGACTGCTTTAAGTCGAAATCAAAAATACCGAATTCATCAATGGTCCAGATGCTCAGGGTTCCATCTTTGAAAATCAAGTATCATTTCACTCCCTTGATCAGTGTATTTCAGACCATTTTGATTTTACAAGATATGTGTATATATCAGTGAGACAGAAGTTACTTCACTCAATTATCTATCTTGATCAAATGAAGACGGTATCTGTGAACACATGAATAAATTAAATGTTTCAAGTAAAAATTCATTATCATAAAGTGACATAATCTTATATTTTAAAACGATCAAGACTTTGATTTTTGGCTAGACAGAATAGCTGGTATTGAAATATTGTCCTGCCACAAATACCTACAAAAGCTAGATATATGTTTGGGGTCTGTAATATGTCTCTGTGTGTTTGTGGTTTATTTTTTTTTAAAGACACAACAGACAACCTATGATCCTTGGAGAAAAAAGAAACAGATGAACCAAGTTCTACATTGACTTTGTTCTCATGGGTATTTTCTAAACAATGGTATAAGAAAATACTGACCAAAAAGAGAGTAACAAGCACTCTTGGCTAGGATGATAATATGAAAAGTATAATTGGGGCTATTAAAGTAGTTGAATTGTGTAGGTTATTAGACAAGAAAGAGTCAAAGAAGAAAAAGCCACAAATATCTACTTAACAATTCTGCAGTGTCCTCATCTGTGTTCTAGAAGAAGAGAGTTGGAAGCTGCACGATTCTCAGAAGACAGAGGACTACAGATTCAATCAGAGGCAAGAGATTTTGATGTAAATCTGAGGCACAAGTTGAGAACCCAAACAGCCTATGCTCAGAGTAAGAATAAAGTTGGAATAGACCCAAAGAAAGTAGATGGGCATGACTGAGGATTGTGGTGTAGTCTCAAAGAAGCTTACATTATCACATAAAAATAAATAAAAGATAGATAGATAGATAGATAGATAGATAGATAGATAGATAGACAGACAGACAGATGGAGCCGGGAAGATGATCAGAGAGTAAAGTACTTGCTACACAAGCATAAGAACCTGAGTCTGAATCCCTAGCAACCACATCAAGGATTGGTATTATGGCATGCCCCTGTAATCCTCATACTGGAGTAGGGAAAGGAGGTAAGCAGATCCCAGAGGCTTGCTGTCAGCCAGGTTAGACTGAAATACCAAGTTCTAATCCAGTGAAAGACTTTATTTCAAAAGTAAATAAAATATAATAGAGAACTACAGATAAAAAATATACAAAGTTGAACACTGGCCTCTATATGCACATGCATAGGCAAGCACAATCACCCATACAGCCCCCATCACACACACACACTCTCTCTCTCACACAAACACACACACACACACACACACACACACACACACAAATACAAGTTATGGTGTACTCCTATATTCACAGCATAAAGGAGTCTTGAAGGAGGAAGGACTATAATTACTTCAAGACCATTCTGAGCTATATAGTCAGTACCAAACCAACTAGCACTACATAACATGACTGTCTGAAAAAGGAGAAGAAAAAGAAGGGAAGGGAAGGGGAAGGAGAAAGGGGAGAGGAACGGGAAGGGAAGGGAAGAGAGAAAAGAGAGAGAGAGAGAAAGGACGGAAGGACGGAGAAAGGGAGGGAAGGAGCAAGGGAGGGAAGGAGGGAGGGAGGGAGAAAGGGAGGGAGGGAGGGAGGGAGGGAGGGAGGGGAAAAAGAAAAAAATAAAAGGAAAAAAAGTTCAATTTCTCATATATTCAAAAACTCACCAATATATCATGTAACTCTAAGTTATATCATGTCAATTCCAAAATTCACCCATTTATCACGTGTTTTTACACTAAAATCACCATTTCTTTTTATTTATTTATTTATTTTATTTATTTATTAAAGATTTCTGTCTCTTTCCTGCCACTGCCTCCCATATGCCTCCCCCTCCCCCAATCAACTCCCCCTCTCTCATCAGCCTGAAGAGCAGACCGGGTTCCCTGCCTTGTGGGAAGTCCAAGGACCTCCCACCTCCTTCCAGGTCTAGTAAGGTGAGCATCCAAACTGCCTAGGCTCCTATAAAGCCAGTACGTGCAGTAGGATCAAAACCCAGTGCCATTGTTCTTGACTTCTCAGCAGTCCTCATTGTCTGCTCTATGTTCAGCGAGTCCGGTTTTATCCCATGCTTTTTCAGACCCAGTCCAGCTGGCCTTGGTGAGTTCCCGAAAGAACATCCCCATTGTCTCAGTGTGTGGATGCACCCCTCGCAGTCCTGAGTTCCTTGCTCGTGCTCTCTCTCCTTCTGTTCCTGAATTGGACCTTGGGGTTGTAGTCCAGTGCTCCAATGTGGGACTCTGTCTCTGTCTCCTTTCATCGCCTGATGAAGGTTAATATCCAGGAGGATGACTATATGTCTTTCTTTGGGTTCTCCTTCTTATTTAGCTTCTCTGGGATCACGAATTATAGGCTCAATGTCCTTTATTTATGGCTAGAAACCAAATATGAGTGAGTACATCCCATGTTCCTCTTTTTGGGTCTGGCTTACCTCACTCAGGATAGTGTTTTCTATTTCCGTCCATTTGTATGCAAAATTCAAGAAGTCATTGTTTTTTACTGATGAGTAGTACTCTAATATGTATATTTTCCATACTTTCTTCATCCATTCTTCCACCGAAGGGCATCTAGGTTGTTTCCAGGTTCTGGCTATTACAAACAATGCTGCTATGAACATAGTTGAGCATATACTTTTGTTGTATGATAGGGCATCTCTTGGGTATATTCCCAAGAGTGATATTGCTGGGTCCAGGAGTAGGTTGATCCTGAATTTCCTGAGAAACAGCCACACTGCTTTCCAAAGTGGTTGCACAAGTTTGCATTCCCACCAGCAATGGATGAGTGTACCCCTTTCTCCACAACCTCTCCAGCAAAGGCTATCCTTGGTGTTTTTTATTTTAGCCATTCTGACAGGTGTGAGATGGTATCTTAAAGTTGTCTTGATTTGCATTTCCCTGATCGCTAAGGAAGTTGAGCATGACCTTAAGTGTCTTTTGGCCATTTGAACTTCTTCTGTTGAGAATTTTCTGTTCAGCTCAGTGCCCCATTTTATAATTGGGCTGATTAGCCTTTTAGAGTCTAGTTTCTTGAGTTCTTTATATATTTTGGAGATCAGACCTTTGTCAGTTGCGGGGTTGGTGAAGATCTTCTCCCAGTCAGTGGGTTGCCTTTCTGTCTTAGTGACAGTGTCCTTTGCTTTACAGAAGCTTCTCAGTCTCAGGAGGTCCCATTTATTCAATGATGCCCTTAATGTCTGTGTAAAATGACCATTTCTATTTTAACGCCTGATTTTACATTTTTGTGGGGGAGGGCTGAGATGGGGTTTGGCTGTCCTGGAACTTGCTCTGTACACCAGGCTGACCTTGAACTTACAGAGATTCACCTTGCCTCTGCCTCACAAGAACTGGGATTAAAGGCATTCACCACCACACCCACCTTGATTTTAAACTTTTAAAAGTTTTGTATTCAATAAATTTCTCAAGGAAGACACTCACAGTCAAAAATCAATTTGAGAGAGACTAAACAAAAATGTTTTCTTAAATAAGCTGATGAACCAGCCTGACTCCATTTTAGGCTAAAAGCCTTCTGAGATCTCCTGCATGCTCACACACACAAAAAAAACTTTTTAAGGGAATTCATGTAGTAAGTTGAGAAGAGCAAGAGTTATCACTTAATAAATTCTATTTAATATTTAATAAATTAAGTGTTGTAAAAAATGCACACAGGGTGCGGGGGGGAGAATTTTGTCTCTGTAAATAACCTAATAGAAAGAAATTCCCAAGTTTCTCTTTAAAAAATATGGCTAACCAGGCTGGTGATAGAGACCTGTAAAACCATTGTAGTAGTCTGAATATAATTGGCCCTTATAAGCTCGTAGGGAGTAACACTAAGAGGAGGTATGACTTTGTCAGTGTAGTTGTGGCCTTGTTGGAGGAAGTGTCACTGTGGGGGTGGGCTTTGATGTATTATTTGTTTAAGCTATGATCAGTTTGACAAACAGTTCACTTCCTGTTGCTTAGAGATCAAGATGTAGGACTCTCAGCTCCTTCAGCAGCACCAAGTCAGCCTGCACATCACCATGTCCTCGCAGGATGATAATGGACGAAACCTCTGAACTGTAAGCCAGCCACCCAAATTAAATGTTTTTTCTTTGTAAGAGTTGTCATGTCTCTTCACAGCAATAAAAATCTTAAGACAACTACCAACTCAGGAAGTAGAGGCAGGAAGGCTGACAAGTTCAAGGCTTGGGTGAACTACAGAGCAAGCAAGTTCAAGGCCAACCCAGCACAACTTTGTGAAAGTGTACCCCAAATGAAGAATAGAAACAGTCTGAGAACAGAGTCCATTGGCAGAATGTTTGAACTGCATGTTCAATCCACAACAAAACATAAATAAACAAATATGAAAATACGATTGTAGTATAGTTCTAAGTAAATAGTCCCTGTAATTTAAAAAAATTCTTATATTAACTTAAAATAACTTATTAAATTTATACCTCCAAAATAATCTTCATGAGTCCATAACAGGCAAAAAATTTTTTGTCAATTGTCTGATACATAATTTATATTAATCAAAAATTTTTTATGAAGGGAAATTCTCTTTACTTTTTATTTCTGCTTTGAAACCTACTCTTCATCTATTAATAGTAGAAAACAAGAAACTTAAAATTTAAAATTTGAGAAAGCATGAGGTTAAATAATCTCATAAGTAATGAGATTTTTGCTGTTTTGCAACTTGTTTTCAAATGTGAAATGGAATTTAGGATTTTTTGAAAGGCAAATTAGTGATCCTGCTAAATACTAAGTAATACACGGAAAATTTAAGCTTAAAAAACTAGTAAACAGGACTGAAAAGATGATACAGTGGACAAAGGCACTTGCCTTGCAAGCCTAATAATCTGGGTTTGACCCCAAAAACCCATGCTAAAGTGATAGAAAAAAAAAACTGTCTTCTGTATTCTGTTGAGATAAAATGGCACCATTCCCCAGGGGGCAGCTGGGTCCCAGGAGGAGCTGCTGCAGGTAAGAAACAGAGACAGATAGGCATGCCATTCAGAGTGAGCTTGGATATAGTTTCTTCAGTTAAAAGGGGCAGAGGGAGGGGGAAAGAAACAGAGAGAAGAGGAGGGGGTGAGAGGAAGAGACAGCAGAAGTTACCTCTTCCAGAGAGGGATGGAAAGACAGAGATCACAGGCTGGGGGAGGCAAGATAAGCACTTCTCTAGGCAGAAGGGGAGGGGTTGGAAGAGGGCGGGGCTGTTCTCTTAAAGGGACAGTGTACCCAAGTGACAAACTAGGCCAGATCATAACAATCTGACCTCCACATTCATACTGTGGCAGATATGTTCCCCTTAACCCCCATACACATTATACATGAACACAAGTAAAATAAAGGTTGTTTTTATTTGGTAAATATAAATATTTTAAATCACAGATTTCAAAGTATAGAGAGGTACAATACATCAGAAAACAGATCCCTTGTCATTGCCAAGACTTTGCTAGGAACAAGGACTATTTGTTAAATAATATCATATATAGAACACTAAATTACACAATAGGATTGTATAAATTTAGAAGACTCTCAAGATGTAAATACTTATTGGTGTGTCTACCACTTTTCAGGGAGTTAAAAAAGAAAAGAGAAAGTAAATGTTAACATCAGTTCAGTCTGGACAAAGGGAGCTATGTATTCAGTACGCTCTTCTTCCATTCCATTCCAACTACAGATTTGAAGCTTTTAAAATAAAAAAAAAGGTATATGTATCCTTGGACATATTACTAAGACATGAATTAGAACTTAAGAGCCCATAGTGGAAATAATCCGAACACAAAGAAAAAAAATAGAAGAACTAAACAGAAATAGGAAAATGAATACACTATGGTATGCTCATACAAAGACTCTCAAGCAACAATGAAAATTAATAAACTAATACGAACATACCACATAGGTGAAACTCAAGTAACAATGAACAACTGAAGCTAGATATTAATAACAAGAAGAAATACTTGTTGGACAAATGCTTTTCAAACAATACTTATGTAATATCGGTCTTATTAGTTATACTTGTTTAACAAAAGTTGTATTCATAGACAGTACAAACAAGATTTTAGTGAAACATATTAGGAAGGTATTTAAGAAATTATATTCAGATACCCTCGTGCACATTATAAAATCACCCACATACTACTGATTTGTTCATGAACTAGGATGCTATGCTGTTTTTGAACAATCAGTGTGCAGAACTTTTTGAAAGATCTAGTCTGAATGAGCAGGTGTACCAGACAAAAACTTGTATAAGACTTTCTTAAATAAAAATGTTCAAACTTACTATAACTTAATGGTTTTAGTTTTCAAATAAATCTAAATTCAGACTAATATCCAGAGCTAGTGGTGGTGATGATGATGACACTAAGGCAAGAAGGAGGAGAAAATAAAGTAAAATAAATACTCACGTTAACTCTGAAAGCCTGCACAGTGTTATCCAGAAGAAGAATGTTGCAAACCACCTCTGTATGCTGTCTGTCTCGGGCCAACTCTGATGCTCGGACATTGTAGGTTCTGCCAGAAGGCAATCGGAAACGTGCGGTCATTACTGTCCACACAAGATCTAGGTTTAAAAAACAAAAATCAATAAATAAAACAAATTGTGGGAGATACAGTATAGCTTAAAAAATAAAGTTAATATACATTTTAAGACATTCACAGAAAACAATTATAAGTTGTCCATACAAGATATAGGTTTAAAAGACAATAAACACTAAATAAAAGGAATAGTGAAAGATATGGTATAGCTTTAAAATAAAGTTAATATGGATTTTAAATTAAAACACTGACAGCAAACAATTACAAGTTTAGAAATTGTTTTCTTAATCAAGATTAAGAAAATTAGGACACACACACACACACACACACACATATATATAGATTTCATAGGTAAAAATTTCAGAAAGTCATATTCCAATCCAAAATATATACACTTAAAGGGTAGAGAAATATGAGCTCAACAGTGGGATGTTACTAGCTAATGTGCTTTCTAAAAATATTATAGAAGGACAACAAGGGAGAAGATTGTTTCATTCCAGTCATTATTTTTTTCTTTTATTTAAAAAAAAACTATAGAATAACAATAGTGAAGGTTGTTCTATTTCAATTTCAACCAATGACTCCAACTTTTTTTTTTTTAATGGGAAAGGGAGATGTCAGGGTCTTACTATATACCCAGGTTGGCCTGGAACTCCAGCCTCCACATTACAAACTGCTGGAATTGCAGGCATGTGAGACGTGCCTACTCTCTGGGATTTTTCAATTTTTACATAGGTAGAGTAAAAAAAATATATCCCCTATAAAAGAACAAGCGCCATATTGTTGTCAATAACAGCTATTAAAAGACAATAAAATTGTACTTTCAAAGTTCTGAAATTTATTCAGAACACTGGGTTCTATGCGCAAAAAAACTAACATTCATATTAGACAGAAAAAAAAAAAACAAAAACAAAGCATTCCATGACTCAAAAGATTCAAAATCCATACGATTTCCACCTTAAAGACATTCCAATATAGGAAATTGAGCAAGGAAAAACAGACATTTGGAATGATAGTACTGTTGTCGTTATTGTTGTTATTATTATGGAGATTTCTCTATACAGTCATGGCTATTCTGGAACTCTCTCTGTAGACCAGGCTGGCCTTACAATCAGATATCTATCTGCCTCTTTGAAACACAAAACAAAATATACTTAATGATCTGAAATTATACAAAATATGTTCTCTGAAAACAGGAGACCTAAACTACAAATTAACAATAGAAAAATCTCCAAACCGGGCGGTGGTGGCGCACGCCTTTAATCCCAGCACTCGGGAGGCAGAGGCCAGCCTGGTCTACAAGAGCTAGTTCCAGGACAGGAACCAAAAGCTACAGAGAAATCCTGTCTCAAAAAAAATCAAAAAAAAAAAATCTCCAAACACAAAGAAAGTAAATAGCATACTTCTAAGTACACATGGACTAACAAAGAAATATTAAGGGAACCCAAAAGATACAGAGAAATAAGCAGAACAGAAACTACAATAGATCAAAATTTGTGGGTTACAAATATAGCACCACTAATAAGGGAAATTTATAAAACTGTATGTATATAACAAAAAAATTAGACATGCCTTAAATCAATAATCTAATCTCCTTAAGAACTTGGACAGAGAAAAGCCTAAGGAAACCACAGCAAACAGGGGAATAAAATGAAAGAGAACAATTTTTAAAGACTCCTATACAGCCATCCAAAATAAAATCAACAGGACCCAAAGTAGATTCTTTGAAAAGATCAATGAACCAAGATTAACAAAAAAAAAAAAAAAAAAAAAACAAAGAGAGAGAGAGAGAGAAATAAAATGGAGGCCACCAACCTGAACCTTGTAGACATCAAAATAATACTGAAAACAATTTACACATAAGTGCAATAATTTGACATATATAGTGGTTCTAGTCTTCAAAAGGTATAAAATATCAGAGTTTAATTAATCAATAAGGGACCATTGAAATAGCGCTGCAGCTATTGTTTTTTTTCTCTGCCTCCCGAGTGCTGGGATTAAAGGCGTGCGCCACCGCCGCCCGGCGCGCTGCAGCTATTTTTAAATTTTTATTCAAAGATGCCCTCTAGTCTTTTTTTATTTTGTTTTTCTCGGCTCCCCACCCTCCCCATTCCTATCTACCCTCTCCAGTGACCCCCACACTCCCAATTTACTCAGGAGATCTTGGCTTTTTTCTCTTTTCTTTGTAGATCCATGTATGTCTCTCTTAGTGTTCTCTTAGTTATATAGGTTGTCTGGTGTTGTGGACAGTAGGTTGTTTTTTTTTTCTTTGCTTTATGTGTAGAAGGTACTTATGAGTGAGTATATGTTATATTTGTCGTTTGGGTGTGGGTTACCTTACTCAATATAGTTTTTCCTAGATCCATCTATTTGCATGCAAATTCCAAGATGTCATCCCTCCCCCCATCTCTGTAGTATTCCATTGTGTAAATGTACCATATTATTTTTTTGATCCATTCTTCAGGTAAGGGGCATTTAGGTTGTTTCCAGGTTCTGGCTATGATGAACAAGGCTGCTATGAACATAGTTGAGCACATGTCCTTGTTACGGTATGATTGAGCATCCTTTGGCTATATACCCAACAGTGGTATGGCTGGGTCTTGAGGAAGGTTGTTTTCTAATTTTCTGAGAAATTGCCATACTGACTTACAAAGTGGCTGCACCAGCTTGGACTCCCACCAGTAATGGAAAAACGTTGTATTTATCCCACATCCTCTTCAGCATAAGCTATCGTCAGTAGTTTTGATCTTAGCCATTCTGGCTGATGTAAGATGGAATCTCAGAGTTGTTTTGATTTGCATTTCTCTGATGGCTAAGGACATTGAGCATTTCCTTAAGTGTCTTTCATCCATTTGTTGAAAGTTCTCTGTTTAAGTCTGTACCCCATTTTTTTTATTGGATTATTTGTTCTTTTGATGTCAAGTTTCTTGAGTTCTTTGTATATTTTGGAGATCAGTCCTGTATCTGATATGGGGTTGGTGAAGGACTTTTCCCATTCTGTAGGCTACCGTTTTCTCTTGTTGACCGTGGTCTTTGCTTTACAGGAGCTTCTCAGTTTCAGGAGGTCCCGTTTATTAATTGTTGTTCTCAGTGTCAAATGTTACTGGGGTTATATTTAGGAAGTGGTCTCCTGTGCAAATACATTCAAGTGTACTTCCCACTTTATATTCTTTGAGGTTCAGTGTGGTCGGTTTGATGCTGAGGTCATTGATTCATTCAGACTTGAGTTTTATACCTAGCGATAAATATGGATCTATTTTCATTCTTCTACATTTGATATCCAGTTAAGTCAGCACAATTTGTTGAATACCCTTTCTTTTTTCCATTTTATATTTTTTGCCTCTTTGTCAAAAATCAGATGTACATAGGTGTGTGGATTGATATCAGGGTCTTTAATTCGGTTCCATTGGTCCTCCTGTCTGTTTTTATGCCAATACCAGGCTGTTTTCATTACTGTAGTTCCATACTAGAGTTTGAAGTCAAGGATTGTGATGCCTTCAGAAGTTCCTTTATTGTTTAGGTTATCCTGGGATTTTTTTTTTTTATATGAAGTTGAGTATTTTTTTTTTGAGGTCTGTGAAGAATTTTGATGGGCACTGCAATGAATATGTAGATTGCTTTTGGTAAAATTGACCCCCCTTTTTTGGTTTTTCGAGACAGGGTTTCTCTGTAGCTTTGGAGTCTTTCCTGGAACTAGCTTATGTAGACCAGGTTGGCCTCAAACTCACTAAGCTAATTCTACCTACCCAAGAGCATGGGAAATCTTTCCATTTTCTGGTGTCTTCTTCAATTTCATTCTTCAAAGATTTAAGGTTCTTGTTATACAGGTCTTTTATTTGTTTGATTAGAGTTACTTCCAAGATATAAATTATCTGTGGCTCTTGTGAATATAATATTTTATATTATCTGATTTCGTTCTCAGCCCATTTATCAGCTGTATAAATGAGGGCTACTGATCTTTTTGAGTTAATCTTGTATCCTGCCACATTACTGAAGGTGTTTATGAGTTGTACAAGTTCCATGGCAGAAATTTTGTAGTCATTTATATATACTATCATATCATCAGCAAATAATGAGAGTTTGACTTCTTCTTTTCCAGTTTGTATTTTCTTGGTATCCTTTTGTTGTCTTATTGCTCTAGATAGAACCTCAAGAATTATAGTGAATAGATACGGAGAGAGTGGACAACTTTGTCTTGTTCCTGATTTCAGTGGGATCACTTTGAGTTTCTCTCCATTTAGTTTGATGTTGACTGTTGGCTTGCTGTATATCGCCTTTATTATGTTTAGGTATGTTCCTTGTATTCCTACTCTCTCCAAGACCTTTATCATGAAGGGATGTTGTATTTTGTCAAAGGCTTTTTCAGCATCTAATGAAACGATCATGTGGTTTTTTTTTCCAGTTTGTTTACATGGTGGATTACTTTGACTGATTTTCCTATGCTGAACCATCCCTGCATCTCAGGGATGAAGCCTACTTAGTCATGGTGGATGATTTTTTTGATGTGTTCCTGAAATTGGTTTGCCAGTATTTTATTGAATATTTCTGCATCAATGTTTATGAGTGAAATTGGTCTTTCTTAGTAGTGTCTTTGTGTTGTCTGGATATCAGGGTAACTGTAGCCTCATAGAAGGAGTTTGACAATATTCCTTTTGTTTCTATTGTGTGAAACAATTTAAGGATTATTCGTATTAGTTTTTCTTTTAAAATCTTTTAGAATTCTTTACTAAAACCATCTGGTTGTTGTTGCTTGTTTTTTGTTTTTTATTTACTTATTTTTGGTTGAGAAACTTTTGATGATTGCTTCTACTTCCTTAGCGGTTTATAAGTCTATTTAATTTGCCTATCTGGTCTTGATTTAATTTTGGTAAATGGTTATTATCCAGAAAATTGACCATTTCCTTTAAGTTTTCCAATTCTGTGGAGTACAGGCTTTCATAATATGACCTAATGATTCTCTGGATTTCCTCCATGTCTGTTGTTATATCTGCTTTTTCATTTCTGATTTTGTTAATTTGAATATTCTCTCCTTGCCTTTTGGTTAGTTTGGATAATGGTTTATCTATTTTGTTGATTTTCTTGAAGAACCAACTCTTTGTCTGATTGATTCCTTGTATTGCTTTGTTTCTATGCTGTTGATTTCAGCTCTCAATTTGATTATTTCATGTCGTCTAGTCCTCCTGGGTGAGTTAGCTTCTTTTAATTCTAGAGCTTTCAAGTGTTTTGTTAACTTGCTAGTGTGGGATGTTTTTCCAGCTTCTTTATGTAGGCATTTTTAGAGCTATGAACTTTCCTGTTAACACTGCTTTCATTGTATCCCATAAATTTGGGTATATTGTGTAGTCACTGCAGTTGAATTTTCAGAAGTCTTTATTTCTTCGTTGACCCTCTGGTGGTTTAGGTGAGCAGTGTTCAATTTCCATGAGTTTGTGAGCTTTCTGAAATTAGTGTTGGTGTTGAACTCTAACTTTAAGCCATGGTGATCCGATAAGATTCATAGGGTTATTCCAATTTGTTTTATATCTGTTGAGGTTTGCTCTGTTACCGAGTATGTGGTCAATTTTTGAGAAGGTTCCATAGGGTGCTGTTTCTTGGGTCCATTTGGTTGAAAAAAAAAATTTTTCCAACCCTTTCTCTGAGGTGATGTCTGTCTTTGAGGTTGAGGTGTGTTTCTTGTATGCAGCAAAAGGATTCTGTTTTTGTATCCAATCTGTTAGCCTGTGTCTTTTTATAGGTGAGTTGAGTCCATTTATATTAGGGGATATTAATGACCAGTAACTGCTAGTTCATGTCACTTTAGTTTTGGTTGGTGGTGATGTTATTATGTGTGCTTTTCCCTTCTTTGGAATTTGCTGCTGTGAGATCATGTATCATCTGAGTTTTTATGGATGTAGTTGGTTTCATTAGGTTGGAGCTTTCCTTCTAGTACTTTCCTTGTAATGTAGGGCTGGATTTGTGACTAGGTATTGGTTAAATCTGGTTCTATCATGGAACATATTGTTTTCTCTGTCTACGGTGATTGAAACATTTTGCTGGGTATAGTTGTCTGGGCTGGCATCCATGGTCTCTTAATTTCTGCATAATGCTTGACCTGGATCTTCTGGCTTTCATTGAGAAGTAGAGTGTAATTCTAATAGGTCTGCCTTTATTTGTTACTTGGCCTTTTTTCCTTTGTAGCTCTTAATATTATTTCTATACTCTGTATGTTTAGTGTTTTGATTATTATGTGGCAAGGGGACTCTTTTTGGTCCAGTCTATTTGGTGTTCTGTAAGCTTCTTGTACCTTTATAGGCATATCCTTCTTTAGGTCGGGAAAGTTTTCTTCTATGATTTTGTTGAATATATTTTCTGTGCCTCTGAACTGGACTTCTTCTATTCCTATTATTCTTAGGTCTTTTTTATGGTGTTCCATATTTGTGGATAGTTTCTGTTAAGCTTTTATTAGACTTAACATTTTCTTTGACAGATAAATCTATTTCCTCTATCGTATCTTCAATGCCTGAGACTTCCATTTCTTGTATTCTGTTGTTTATGATTGTATTTGTGGCTCCTGATCATTTACTCTTATTTTCATTCCAGAAGTTCCTCTATTTTTTTTTCTTTATTCTATTTTCTTTGTTGTCTCTTTCGGGTTTCAAGTCTTGAATCGTTTCTTTCACCTGTCTGATTGCTTTTTCTTGGTTTTTGTTTTTTTCCTCCACTTCTATTAGGGAATTTTTCATTTCCTCTTTAAGGGCCTCAAACATTTTCCTAAAGTTATTTTTTAGGTCATTTTCTTCTGCTTCACCTGTGTTGGGGTGTTGAAGACTTGCTATTGTAGAGCCACTAGTTTTTGGTGGTACTCTTTGTATGGTTGAATGTGTTTTTACCTTGTTGTCTACACATCTTTTCCTACAATTGGTGTAGTTGGGTCTGTGTCTCCAGTGGTTACTCCTCCAGATGCGAGTGGATCCAAGTCTCAGATGGTTGCTCCTCATAGTGAATTCGGGTTCAGAGTTCAGGTCACACCTGGTGACCTGGGAAGTCAGGTCTGCTCGTGCTGGCTCCCGCAGAGATTGGGCAGGGGTGAGGTGGGGTTGGAGGGATGTCTTCCTTGCCTGTTGGCTCTGGCAGAGGTCAAATGTGCTGTGGACCTTCCATGCCTGTTGGGTCCAGCAGAGGTCAGGCGGATGACTGTGGGAAACTAGAACTGATTTCACTCCTTCAGTCCATTCTGAACTGTTCTTAAAGCAACTGTACAAATCACTACAGCTGTCCTGGTCATAGAGAATCTCTGTTGTTGTCTTTTAATACCCTGAGGAAAATATTACTCAGAGCTCAGCTTTGGAAAATGTTAACATCCAGAATGCAGACACCAACCTCTACCTCAGTACGAAATGATGATCCTGCTTCCAAGAATCTCAGAATGAGACTGTGCCCTATGGCCTTTTTAAGGGGCTACTATTTAAGGGACAACTAGCACCGTCTCTACACAATCTCACAGGAAGCACAGAGGGCAACACATATTTTATGAACATTCTACTCAAAACACGAAAGGCATACAGAAGAATTCATCAATTCTTGAAAGAACTGTAGAAGAAGCGTTTCATTCCTAAAGTGCAGACAGGCTTATAGTAACAACTGATCAAAGTCATATTACCATATTAGATGAGTAAGGAAGAAAAAATCACATAAGCTTTTCAAACAATGCAGAAAAGCACTAATTGAAATGTACTACATTTTTATGATAAAAATTCTCAAAACAAAATAAAAAAACAAAGTAAAGGGTACTTCCTCAACATGATTAAGGGTACCTAGAAACGCAGTCTATATGGATACCCATCCTAATTAATTTAATAGTTACAGTCTAAACATTTTCACCCAAAAATCAGGAACAAAGCAATTAATTCAGTGAAAGAGTGAGTGGTGAATGGTGGGGTGTATAAAGAAAGAAATAAAACTAGCCATATCTGCAGATTATGTGATGTACACATAGAATACATGAAGTTTCAAATATAACCCCATGTATAAAAGCTAAACAAAAAAATAAAATGTACAAATATAACAAAACATATACAGATTATGCTAAAAAACTACAAAAGGCAAGTTCAGTGAGGTGAGATGTCCTACGAAGCATGCCAATTTGAAGGATTATGGCATTACTGGAAGACATGAATCTTAAATTATGTTTTCCATTGAATATTTCTGCAGGTACTTGTAAGTACTCTTGAATTTAGTGTATTTTACTCTTCAAACAAGAATTTTAGTCATTTAAATCATATAGTCTGAAGATTGTTGGAAGTATGTTTAAAATGTAATTTTGAAAATTCTTGGAATACCTGGGAATATTGATTTATTGTCCTGGAATGTCAGAAAGTAACATGCCAGGAATTTGGTTTGTTTTTTTTTTCTTTTCCTTCTTGTGAGACAGGTTCTCACTGTTGTAATCCTAGTTGGCCTAGAACTCTCTATGTAGACCAAGACAGCATTAATCTCAGAGATCTGTCTGCCTCTGTCCATAGAGCTCTGGTACTGAAGGTGTGCACCATCACACTTTTCCCCACAATACACACAGAAACATTAATGAACTATGTATTTGGTATCACATCTAAGACTAGTTCCTCAAACTTAAATACTAAACGTTTTCTTCTAAAAAATTCCACAGTTTGGGTTCTATGTTTAAATTTGGTTCAGAGTTCTTTTGAATATAAAATAAGAGGTAATGTGGACTGAGGCTCATTTGTGTGTGTGTACATATATATATATACATATACACACTCTCTATTATTGTTGAAATGCCCCCTCTTCAATTTGTTTGGGGATCGAGTGTGTGTGTGTGTGTGTGTGTGTGTGTGTGTGTGTGTGTCAGAGAACAATCTGCAGCACCAGATGCTCTCCTTCCACCATGTGGAATCTGGTGAGTGATCAAACTTTGCAGCATGCACTTTCACCTACTAAACTATCCAACACCCAATAATATCATTATTTTTGTTTTATATTCAAATGTACTGATTGAATCAGATTTAAATGTAAAATCTAAACTGCAAAACTCACACAGAGACACAAGTAGATATAATTTAAAAATAAATCTTTAAAAACATTTACATTGTATTAGGTATAAATAATATACAGAAGACTTAAAAAAGTATACAAAGAGACATGGGCAGGTTTTATGCAAATATTACATTATCTTATATAAAGAACTTGAGACACCACGGACTTTTTCCACATACACAATTAAATATCCTAGTATAAATAAGGGCAAAAAATGATAAGAATAACTGTTACTGCATAAGTATAACTAGAACAGGGAAAAAACTTGAAAGTAATTAAGCTACCATTTGTTGAAATCTAATCTTTAAAATTTCCAAATTTTAAATACAAAAAGTAGTAATCTGAAAGGCAACTCTCATGTTTAGTGCATCCAACTTTATATACAAAGAATAAGAAAAGATGGAGGAAGTCTGCTGAAAATCCAGTTCTCCACTAAAGTAAAAGAGCATGGTAAAATATCAAAATAAACATTTTCAAAGGTATAGAAATTGACAAAAAGGTTGCCTGTTACACCCTGAAGAGCTTTATTTTAAAATAAACAACTGAATCTCACTAAGAAGAAACACTGTAGCATTTTAATGGGATTTCTACCCAATTTCCTTGTCCTAATAATGTAGGTCCTTTTGAGTGAAAAGCGACTCTGGCCAGAGAAGCAAATAGTCTGACTGCAGAGCTTCACCTCTCCCTCCCGTCCTCCAAATCCAGTTCCCTAATCTCAACAGAAACACTGCAGAATACCTGCTATAGTCCCCCACGCCCCTGTGGATCACTCAGATCTTCCCCTCCTAACCTCTCTCACTCCCCTATAAGATCTACACCTAACTTCTCAAAAGAGACTCAAAAGGCTAGAAGGACTGCACAGATTGCTACAGTCTCTAAGAAACCACAGATGCCAGCCCAGATTATAATACCTAGCAAAACTTTCAATTACAGTAGATGGAGAAAATAAGACATGCCATGATAAAACCAAATTTAAGTGATATCTATCTATAAATCTAGCCCTACAAAAGGTACTAGATAGGAAACTCTAAAGAGATTAACTACACTCAAGAAAACACAGGGAATAATTCCATGCAGCAAATCAAAAGCACGAACACACAAAACACACACATACACACATGCACACCCATACCAAAATAACAAGAATCAACAAACACTGTTCATTGAAATTCTCAGCATCAATGGTCACAACTCTCCAATAAAAAGACACAGACTAGGGAGCTGTAGAGATGGCTCAGTGGTTAAGAGTACTACCTGCCCTTCCAAAGGTCCTGAGTTCAAGCCCCAGCAACAACTATCTGCATGCCCTCTTCTGGCCTACAGACATACATGTGTAGGCAGAACACTATTTTAAAAAAGATACAAACTAACAGAAGAAATGCAAAAACAGGATCCATTCTTCTGCTGTACCCAAGAAACACATTAAGAAATCAAGGATAGACATCACCTCAGGATAAAAAGATAGAAAAAGGTATTCCAAGCAAAGGAACCTAAGAATCAAGCTGGTGTAGCCATTTTAATATCTGACAAATCAGATTACAAATCAAACTAATCAGAAAAGATAGGGAAGAGCATTACATACTCAAAGGGGAAAAAACTTTAAGAGGACTTGAAATTCTTAAGATTTAGGTGTCAAACATAAGGTCAAACATAAAAAAAAAAAAATCTCCTCGTTTGTATAGTGGTGAGTAAAAAAAAAAATCTAGTACAGCTTAAATAAGGTATTGATTCTTACACAGTGCTAATGGGAAATTTCAATACCCAACTCTCACCAATAGACCAGTCACCCAGACAAAAACTACACAGAGAAATGCTGGAGCTGACATATAAACCAAATAAGCCTAAGAGATATTTACAGACCATTTCACCCACACTCAAAAAACTATACCTTCTTCTCAGAACCTCAGGGTACTTCCTCCAAAACTGACCACATGCTTGGATACAAAGCAAGTCTGAAAACACTTAAGGAAACTGAAATGACCCCCTGAATCCCATCAGACCACCACAGATTAAAGCTGGATAGCAACAGAAACAACAGAAAGCTTACAAACTCAAGGAAACTGAAAAAAAAAATCATTACTGAATGAAAAATGAGTCAAGAGAGAAATTACTAAAATAAAAACTTTATAGAATTTAATGACTATGAATACACAGTATACTCAAACTTATGGGACACAAGGGGCAAATTCACAGCACTAAGTGCCTACATTAAAAAAAAAAACTGGCAAAATCTCATACTTAACAATATACCTGAAAATACTAGAACAAAAAGAAGAAATCACAACCCAAAGAAAAGATGGAAGGAAATAAACTGAAGACTGAATAAATGAAAACACAACAACTAAAAAAAATTAGAAAGAATCAATGAAACAAAGAATAGGTACTTTAAGAAAATCAGTAAGGTTGACAAACCTTTATCTAAATTAAACAAAGGCAGATAGAGAAGATCCAAATTCACAACATTAGAAATAGAATGGAGGACATAACAACAGACACAAAGGATATCCTGAGAATTATAAGGACATACTTTAAACCTGTACTCCATCAAACTAGAAAATCTAAAAGAAAGGGATAATTTTCATATACCATGCACTAATTAAACAAGATCACATAAGCAAGTAAACATATAACCTCTAATGATATAGAAGCAGCTATTAACAGTTTCCCAACCAAAAACAAAACAAACGACCCCCCCCACACACACACAAAAAACCAGAGACAGATGGTTTTAACATGGATTCTACCAGACTTTCAAAGAAGCATTAATACCAATACTCCTCAAATTATTCCACAAAATAGAAACAGAACAAACATTGCCCAGTTCATTTTATGAGACCATAGTTACCCTGATAACAAAACCACATAAAGACCCAACAAAAAGAATTACAGAACAATGTTCCTATGAGTATAGATGCAAAAATACTCAATAAAATACTTGCAAAGCAAATCCAAAAGCACATCAAAAAGATCATCCACCATGATCCTCATCCTAGAGATTCAGGGATTGTTCAACATACATAAATTGATAAATATACTCCACTACAGAAACAAACTGAAAGACAAAAAAAACACATGATCATCTCATTAGAAGATGAAAAGGCCTTTTGACTAAATCTAACATCCCTTTATGATAAAAGTCCTGGAAAGATTAGGGATACAAGGGACATGCTTCAACATAATGAAGGCAGTTTACAGCAAGCCCATAGCCAGCACCAATTGAAATGGAGAGAAATTTAAAGTAATTTTACTAAAATCAGGAACAGGGTAAGGCTGTCCACTCTCTCCATAACTATTGATTATAGTATTTTCTGAAGTCTTAGCTAGAGCAATAAGATAACTGAAGGAGATCACAGGGATATAAATTGGAAAGGAAAAAAAATCTAAGTATCTTTATTTCCAGTTGATATAACAGTATACATAAGTGACCCAAAAAGTTCCACTAGAAAAGTGAACATTTTTTAGCAAAGTAGCTGGATACGAATTAATTCACAAAAATTATAGCCCACCTGTATATAAGTAACAGTCTGAGAAAGTAATCAGGGAAACATCTTTCACAATAGCCTCAAATATTATTATATATAATATAAGTTGGGGTAACTAAGCAAGCAAGTGAAAGATCTGGAATAAAAACTTCAAGACATTGAAGAAAGAAACTGAAAATATCAGAAGATGGAAAAATCCCCCACATTCATGGATCAGTGTGATTAATAAAAATGGCCATCCTACCAAAAGCAATCTACAAGTTCAATGTACTATTAAAATCCCAACACAATACTTCACAGATTTTGAAAGGACAATTTTAAATTCATATAGAAACACAATAAACCCAGGACAGCTAAAACAAACATGAATAATAAAAGAACTGCAGGAGGTATCACTGTCCCTGATTTCAAATAGTACTACAAAGCACAAAAACAGACATGCCGATCAATGGGAATCGAACTGAAGACCCAGACATAAGTCCACAAGCCTATGAATACCTGATTTATTTTTTAATATAAAGAAGCCAGAATCACACACTGGAAAACAGAAAGCATTTTCAAATGGTGCTGGTCAAACTGATGTTTGCATGTAGAAGAATTCAAATAGATCCATACTCATAACCCTGCACAAAACTCAACTCCAAATCTATCAAAGACCTCAACATAAACCTAAACCTGATAGAAGAGAACTGGGGAATAGCCTCGAACTCAGGAAAAGACTTTCTCAACAGAACACCATTAGCACAGGAACTAAGATAAACAATTAATACATAAGACCTCATGAAACTGAGAAGTGTCTGGAAGGCAAAAGACCATCATTCAGACAAAGCAGCAGCCTACAGAATGGGAAAAGACTTACCAGTTACACATCTGATAAGGGCTAATATCCAAATATATAAAGAACTCAAAAACTAGATATCAAGAAAATAACCCAATTTAAAAATGGGGTAGAGATATAAACAGAAAATTCTCAAAAGAGGAAACTCAAGTATCTGAGAAACAAAAAAGTTCAACATCCTTAGTCATCTAGGAAATGCATATCAAAACTACTTTGAGATTTCATCTTATATCCATCAGAATGGCTAAAATCAATAAAACAAATGACATCTCATGCTGACGAGGATCTAAAAGGTGAACACTCATCCACTACTAGTAGGAGTGCAAACTTGTACAGCCATTACAAAAATCAGTGTGGCTGTTCCTCAGAAAGATGGGAATCAACCCCAAGATCCAGCTATACCACTCTTAGGCACATAATCAAAAGATGCTTTATCCTACCCCAGACATTTTTTACTCAACCATGTTTATTGCTGCTCTATTCATAATAGCCAGAAATTAGAAACAATCTAGAAGTTTCTCAACAGAAGAATGGATAAAGAAAATGTGACACATTTATACAATAGCATATTACTTGGACATTGAAAAATAAAATCATGAAATTTGCAGGTAATGGATGGAATTGAAAAACAGCATCCTGAGTGAGGTATCCCAGACCCTAAAAGATAAATACAGTATGTATTTGCTTATATGTGGATATTAGCTGTTAAGTCAATGACAAGCAAGCTACAATCCACAGAAGTACACAGTTTACATAGAGAGTAATGGACTAGGGAATACACAAAGAAAAGGGAAATAGAATAATAGATAATTATGGATGGACGGGGGATCTGGAATGCGAGGATCAAGAGGTAAAGGGGAGGGGAAGGGAATAAGAAGCTGGGGGAAGGAACACAGGGAAAGACAGCTAAAATTAAGGGCCACTGAGGGGTAGTACAGAAACCTAACACAGTAGAAGTTTCCTAAAATATATATACATATGAAGGTGATCAAAATGAAACTACCAAATAATGGGGAAGACAGAGTCCCAATTGACCATCTCTTATCACCAAATGAAGCTACTAGTACCAGGGCTAGATTACATCTAATTGAAGTGTTGCCCAAAGGGGTTGGTCCCATGGAAATACCCATACAATCCATGCTCTTGCCAAGACTAAAGGTTACTCTCCACAAACTGACAAGACATTACTGAAGACAACACTTACAACTCTTAAACATAGAGAAATCGAACTGGTGCCTACATAGAGCCTTCACCCCTACATTCTAGTGTCTCTGGGACAGGAAGGCACCCAATATGCTACCAAAAGAGAAACACAAACACCAAGCCAGTCACAACCCCCGTGATCTACAATGCTGTCCTCTCTGCAAGACATGCCAGGGCAATAGTGACACAAAGCTTGTGGGAAACCAACCAATATCTTATTTGACTTAACACCTGCTCTGTAAGGGGGATCCATACCTGACATGGCTTGGGTGATCAAGAACTAGAGACTAGATAGCCCCAAGACCTAGGGTAAAACCAAACACTACTGTTGTAAAACAAACAAAAATCCATAGCAATAAGATGACTCCTGATGACATTCTGCAATATTCATAGATCATTGCCTTGCTCAGGCATCTTCAGAAAAACTTCCTCCTGCAGCAGATGGGAACAAATACAAAGACTCACACACAGACATTATGCAAAGTTAAGAGATTTTGGAACACTCAGCCCTAAATGGGATGTCTCTATCAAATTTCTTCCTTCGTGGCTCTGGGAATACCACAGAAGAGGAGGTGGAGTTTAAGTGCCAGGGGAACAGAGGACATCAATGTGGTCAAGGTTCACATGAACTCACAGAGACTAAGGCAGCACAAGGACTGCACAGATCTGTGCTATGCCCTCTGGATATGCCTTATGGATTCCAGTTCTGTTGTTTTTTTTTTTTTAATAAATGGAATTCCTGAGTGTTCTAACAAATGGATCTCTGACTTCTGTGCCTTCTCTTGGGCTCTTTTACTTCTGTTTGTTTGTCTTGTCTAACTCCAATGTGTTAGTTTTTATCTTATTTTAGTCTTATCCCTTAGAAAGTTTGCTTTCTAATAAGAGACAGAAAAGGAGTGGCTACAGCAGGGGAGGTGGGGAGAAACTTGGAAGAGTAAAGAGAGGGGAAACTGTAATCAGGTTATATTATGTAAGGGAAAAAATATTTTCAACCAAAGAGATAAAATGGAAATGGGAAAGGAAGGAGGGAAGAACAGAGGAACAGAGGCAGGCAGGCCAACATGCATCAGCTATGAAAAGTACATTCACATTCTTGCAAGCACTGGGTCAGAAAAGTAAAGTCTAGAAGCTCCCTCAAAGTCCTTTTTTCTGGAGAAACCATTATTATATTACAATTACATATATTACATATTATAATCATTCTAATAGATACCTAAAAATTCCTACTTGCATAGCATGTTTATTTTATCTGAGAACCTGACTGGTACAAACAGATTTTTTTTCCAAAGCACTTTTTGAAAAATTACCAGTAGTAATTACTTAATAACATAGCATCCAGAAGTATCAGTAACCAGTAGGGTGGAAAAGAAGATGACCAAAACAAAAACAGTGTAAACTGGAGGAGAAGATACCCCATAAAAAATTGAAAAGCTACCCACATACTCCCGGAAATGCAGAAAGATGACAGCAGGTGCAGAACTTTGTTCATCTCAGCAGATTAAGAATAAAATGATATATTATATTCTATATTCAATATAAACAATGGCATAAATGAAAATCTCACCATTAGCATCATATTGATGGTAGTTTCACATAGGTATAAAGTCATAGATACAAGAAAAATATGAGAGGAAGAGGTAAAACTATCTCCATTTGCAGAAAATATGAGCTTACGTAGAGAAAAGCCTAACAATCCACACACAAAAAAGACAAATTTAGCAAGGTGCAGGATACAAACTTAACTCAATAAAATCAGCTGGGTTGTTAAGCATTAACAATGTATGATGCCAAAAGGAAATTAACAATTCAGTTTATAAAAGTGTCAAAAAGAGTATACAGGAATAAATTTAACCAAGAAGAAAACTGCAAAACTATACATGAAAAGTACAAAATACTAAGAAATAAGAAATGAAGGCACAGATGAATTAGAAAAGAGTACTGAACTGTTAACATTAATTTTAACAACTGTTCATAGCAGCACTCAAAAACCCACCCAAAATGATCTATGGATGACTTGATATAACCTTCACAATTGAGGTCCCAATGACAAATTTTACAAAAACAAAATAATTTCCATCCCAAATTTATACAGAATCTTCAAGGTACTCTGAAGAACTAAGAAATTTTGAAAAAGAACAAAATAAGTATACTTTCTTACTTCAAAAGTTATTATAAGACTATCACAGCCTAAACAGTACATGGATGAAGATTTAGGAATAAAGGTCAAAATAAATCCCACATTATCTATAAGGAAAAGGTATCAGTCTATTTGTGTTGCTAAATTACACTTGGATACTTTTTTGTTTGTTTGTTTGTTTATTAGTTTTTGAGACCAGGCTGGGCTCAAACTCACAGAAATCTACCTGCTTCTGCCTCCTGAGTACTTGGATTAAAGGTATGCACCACTACTGCCCTGCTTATGTTTGGATACTTTGTCAAGCAGTTTACTTGGCTTTGCAGAAGACATAAACTTCTTCCTTTTCTCTATAGACCTCCTAAGACAAACCAAATGACAATTCTACCAAAGCCCAACTCGGAGAACCAATGAGTTTACACTTATTTACAAAGTGTGGGTGGCAAATTACCTACAGGAGTGTGAGTGACTCCAAAGCAGTGGCACCACTGAAATGTCTCACCCTGGCATGGATGGCAACTTCCCCCCAGCTGCATAGGTCAAGTTTCTCCTTTTAGCTAACCTTCTATCCTCTACATACTCTACCCCTTCTGAGACCACAAGGCCATCAACTAGGGCAGAATTTCACACCACTGGGCAGAAGGCTGGCATCAAGTGAGGATTCAAAGACTCTCCTCACCACTGTTCTATGAGGACATGTTAACAGTCAGCACACCCAGTCTCAGTGGTCCCTTCTAAGCAGTCACAGCTGCTCTGATAACAATGACAGCTATTAGGCTCAGGGGATAGTGCTCTATAATACTTTGGCTCACAATTCTGAAGTTCTAGAGCATGTGTCAGCATATATTTATTTTCTGTTGGGCCTCATATTATGTCACCATATGGTGACGTGGAAGAGGTAGCAAAGAGAAAACATTCATTCGAAAGAGATACAGAAGGAAGCCTGGCCTACTTTAGAGTAACCCTCTCTTATTTTAACTAATTCAGTCTTGAAAAGTCTAACTCACTCCTTGAAGACCTAAGTCTTGAGAGAACTAACCCAAAAAGACATTAGTCCATTCATGAACATGATGCCCCAATGGACTAATTACTTCCCACCAGACTTTACCTCTTCAAGGTCCAAATACCTCCCAACAATACATAGAGGACTAAGCTTCTAGCACATGACCTTAGCAGAAACAAAACTATGCAGGTGACAAGGTATAAAGAAAATATATTAAAGGTGGTGGTGCATACCTTTAATCCCAGCACTTGGGAGGCGTAGGCAGGTAGATCTCTGTTGAGTTTGAGGCCAGCCTGGTCTACAAGAGCTAGCTCCAGGACAGGCTCCAAAGCCACAGAGAAACCTTGCTTTGAAAAAATAGAAAGAAAAGAAAATATATCTTTCCAACAAATGGTTCTGAAAAACCTGAATATTCACTTGTTTAAAAAGATTCATCCCTAAACCACAAACAAAAATTAAACAGACCTAAATATGAGACCTAAAACTATAAAACTCTTAAAAGAAAACACAGTGGGCTGGAGAGATGGCTCGGTGGTTAAGAGCAATGGCAGCTCTTCCAGAGGACCTGGGAATTCCCAGTACCCGCATGGCAGTTCACAACTGTCTGTAACTACAGTTCCAGGGGATCTAACAGCCTCAAACAGACATGAAGGCAGACAAAACACCAATGTACATAAAATAAAATTAAATCTTTAAGAAAAAAAAGAAATGAAAACATAGGGAAAGCTTCATGGCAATGGACTGAGAAATAATTTCTTAGATATGGCACCAAAATGACAGACAATAAAAAATAGAAAAAATGAATTTCACCAAAATTCAAACCTTTTGTATATCAAATAACAATATCGAGAAAATCATTTTTAAAAAAGCATACTTTAAGAAAATATTAGTAAATCGTATCTCCTATAGGTCTGATGTGCAGAACATATAAAGAATGTCTACTAAAGGAGGAAGGGCTGGAAGGGTAGTTCACTGATAATATATTTAGCATGCAGGAGGTCCTGGTTTCAAACCCTGACACATCAAAAAACAAGCAAAAGTCTAATTTAAAATATACTACATTCAAATGGACATTTCTCAAAGGTATACAGGTAGACAATAAGCACATTAAAAATACGTTCCTTATGACTATGACTAATCATTGGGTAGATGCAAATTGCAATCATGACAAGATCTTCCTTCATTCATATTCAGAAAGCTACTACTTAAAAAGGAGGCAGGGGTCTAGGTATGTAGCTCAGTGGTAGACTACCTACCTATCAAGAGTAAATACCCAAATATTGAGCTTCGACATTGAAAAACAACTAACACCAAACAAACAAACAAACAAAAAAAACAATGAAAAATAAACATATTAACAGAATTGAAATCTCTTAAAGAGATATTTAGACAGCAATGTTCATAGCAGCACTATACAACAATCAAGGTAGAAGGTAAAAGAAGCAACCTAAGGGTTTACTAAAAGGGTAAGTAAAACATGGTATCTATCTACATAATGAAAGGAAATGCTGCCACAAGCTACAATTTAGAGTAACCTTGAAACGTTATACTGAGTAAAACACACCCACCAAAAATGATAAATATTGTACATTTCCACTTCCATCAGTGTTCTCAACCTTCCTGAAGCTTCAACCCTTTAATACAGTTCCTCATGTTGTGGTGACCCCCAATCATAAAATAATTTTGTTGCTACTTCATAACTGTAATTTTGCTGCTGTTATGAACTGTAAATATCTGATATGCAGGATATCTGATACGTGATTCCCAAAGGGGTCATGACCACATGTTGAGAACTGATTTATATAAAGTACTACAATCAAAAACAAAAAGAGGAATAGAAATTACCTGCTACGTCTTTAAAAATAAAAAAATGAGATGGGAGGTAGTGATGATTCCACAACAAAACAAGCACATGCTATCACAAAACTGTGCCCTTAAAAATGATTTAGACAGTATTTTGGCACAATGAAGAATAACTTTTTAAATGTCAACAATATGAAGAAATGATCTAAGTTTTTGTAGTTAAAAGTGTTACAATATTTTTAATAGAATTTAGCTATCATTATTTATGACCTAATCTTTTATTCTAAATGAATACTTAGTTGGAGTTCTTACTCTTTTAAAAAAAAGAAATTTCCAAACTGGCAAAATTTCAAAAAGAACGTTAATAAAAATATAAACCCACAAAGTTAATTTGGAGAGCAGGGAACTCTAGATTTACTCAAGAACATTCCAGTAGAAGAGTAATTTTAAAAAGGGAGGGAGGACACTCAACAGGTGTCCTCTTTAAGGTGACATCCCTATGTGGCAATCCCTGATGCACCACTGTGATGCCCAGAGAAGAGATGGTAGACTGGAAATCCACTTTTAAAATCATTCAACTTTTGGGTGATTACCTAAAATGCTTCATTTGGGCAGCAGATCCACATGTCTCTGTGAGGGAAGGCTGTGGTGCTAATGAGCAAGAACACCATGATTCACAAGGCCATTCAGGGGCATTTGGAAAACAATCCAGCTCTGAAGAAACTGTTGCCTCATATATAGGAGAATGTGGGCTTTGAGGACGTCACTGAGATTAGGGATATGCTGCTGGCCAATAAGGTGAAGGGTTGCCACCTATGCTGGTGCCATTAACTGTGTAAGGGAACTGTACCAACCCAGAACACTAGTCTGGGACCTGAGAACACCTCTTTCTTCCCTTCCAGGCTTTAGGTACCACTAAAATCACTACTGAAATTCTGCATGATGTACAGCTGAAAAACACTGGAGACAAAGTAGGAGCCAGTGAAGTCATACTCCTGAACAAGTTGAACAGATCTCCCCCTTTTCCTTTGGGCTGATCATCCAACCGGTGTTTGGCAATGGCAACATTTATACCCTGAAGTGCTTGACATCAGAAAACAAACTCTGCACTCTTGCTTTCTAGAAGATGTCCAAAATGTTGCCAGTACTTGTCTGCAGATAGGTTACCTGACTGTGTCCTCAGTGCCACACTCCATTATCAATGGGTGCTAGCAGGTCCTGACTTTGTCTGTCAAGACTGAATACATCTTCCCAGTTGCTGAAAAGGTCAAGCCCTTCTTGGATGATCCATCTGCATTTACAGCTGCTGTTCCTGTGGCTGCCTGCCACTACCACTACTGCTGCTGCTGTTGCTGCAGTACCAGACAAGGCTGAAGCCAAGAGTCAGAGGAATTAGATGAAGATATAGGATTTGGTCTCCAACTAATCTGCTCAGAGCAACCAACTTGGCCAGCTCAATTTAAGAAACATGGAAACATATAGTTTTACTTCTCTTTAAAAAGAAAGTGAGGGAAAGAAAATCAAAGCAAGCAAAATAAAATGTAATGTTGCTTAACATCTCACACTAATTCCAAATACAAGTTTATGCTGCAGGCAAAAGAACAGAAATTGACTGAATAGTACACTGTCCCTAGGGGGCAGCATGCTACCTTTAAAACTTCAGCACCTAAACTATGAGCTGGGCATGATAGTTTGGAGGTAGAGGAAGGAGAATCAGAAATGCTGGGTCATCTAGAACTACAAAGCCAGCTGAAGGCCAGCCTGAGCTACATGACAGACTGTCTCGAATAAATAAATAAACATTTAAATTAAGATCAAATACGAGTCTTTAACACAAGTAGTTTCTTCTACTTACATCTACTGAGCTTTAAAACCAGAGGTGGAAAATATACAATATCATGGATATGCATATACTGGCAACCTATTTTTATAAATGGTACATATAGAGATATTAACTTTATTTCTAAAGATGAAGAAAGAGGGTAACAGAGGAGGCATAACTCTGGCAATGTTACATTGCTAGAAAATATAAAATCTAACATGCTAGACATTTGAGGCTGAAATCAATCTATCAGACCCAAAAGATTAATTTGTTTAATCAATTAAGCATTCTGTGGTCCAGGAATTATTCAAAGCATGGCATCTACTATAGCTCATATATTAACTAAGGCAGTAGGAAGTACTTTAGAAAACAATTTGGAGGGGTTAAGGATAAAGCTTGCCTAGTATGTAGAAGGATATTTAATTGCTAATATTGAAAAAAATGCCTTATGAATTTTAGGACAATCAGCAATTTTATCTTCTATCTGATTTTCTTAGAATACTCACTCTCAGAACACTTCTCTTGAAACTCAGCTGGAATGTCCCCCCCTCCTCAGTCACAACGGGGTGTTTATAAATAAGGGCTCCAATCTACAGCCTTGGCTGAGCCTATGCTTGAGTCATTCGACATATGAGAAAGGAAGAATGTCTGGAAAAGGATTCTCCAGCCCTCAAACATTCTGACTCTCAGACATTCCCAGCCCAGTAAGCATATATTGTATTGTAGAAAACAGAAATCACTCCTAGGCCCTATTACATTAGAATTTCTCACACATAGAACCTATAAATAATAAAATGGTGATTGCTTCATGTCACTAAGTGTTGGCAAAGCTTATTAGGTACCAATAAAAACTAGAATAGTTCATGTCAATCACTTCATTCTTTTTGTTTGTTTGTTTTAATTTATCAATTTTTTATTGATTTTTATTGAGCTCTACATTTTTCTCTGCTCCCTTCCCTGCCTCTCCCCTCCCATAACTTCATTCTTAAAACAGTGATAGTCCACTGTTTCAATCTGTTTGAAGATGCAAAGATGTCTAACTTGCGGCCCACAGACACACCTGTCCAAGTGTAGCTATGAATGAAGGTACAGACATCATCCAGATAGCATATGGATCTGTAGGTTCATGTGGCCTGAGGGTTACTTAGGAATCCCTATGCATACTATGCTACCAAGGCCTGCAACCCACTATGGACCTCACAGTGGTCTAAAGTGTTATTCTTGCTAGCGTTCATTAGGCTGGCAGCAAGTCTCAGAAAGAACATCCCCTTGGCTGCAGCGGTTTGCTCCAGACCACGGCTCTCCTGAGAGCTCTTTTAAAAAGTAATTGCACACACAAATGTGAAAAACAAAACAAAAACTATAAACTTAGTTAAAACACTGAGGGTTTTTTTTCTGTTGTTATTGTTGTTTTGCCTGTGTGTGAGAGCGAATGTGTGTGTTAACTTGTGCACAGCTCTCAAGCATATACTTTGCATGATGGCTAGAAAGATTAGGTGACTAGCCCAAGATTATACAAGCAAAATTAGGAGAAAGCACTTGAAAACAGAGCTACTTAATCACAAAGACACCTTTTCCACCATATCTTAAAGACTTCTCTTCTTCAAACTAAAATAATTCTTATTATGTTTTTCTGTCACCATGGAAGAGTATCAATCAATTGAAAAAGAGACAGCACTGGTTTCCAAAACTTCAGTTTGATCCATTATATAATCTACCTTAACAATATTAGAAAACTAAAAATAGAATGAAGTCACATATTAAGAAGTTAGTCTAAACGTGGTAGCACACAACTTTAATTCTAGCACTTGGAGCGCAGAAGCAGGTAGACTTCTGAGTTCAAGGCTAGCCTAGAGTGCTGTAGCTCAGCCAGGGCTTCACAGTGAGAACCTGTCTTAAAAAAAAACAAAAACAAAAACAAAACAAAAAAACCCTAAGATCCAGGATAAGAACTCACTGTTTCTATGTGTTGGGGAGAGGAAGAGGAATAGAGTTTTGCTGTTTTATATAACTTAGCTTTTCCCCCACTTGATCTCTCAAAAGAAAAACAACAATAAAAAGAACAAAAAATTTCTAAATTGACTTCCTAAGTCACTGTACAACAGAAAAATGTTTTTTGATACAAAAATGAATAGATGCAAATGAATGAGCAAGGCAACAAAAACAGGGTTTTCATTACATTAATTATTAACTCTGGAAATGAATATTCTGAAGTTACTATGTAAGAAGAGGTTTTCAAAGCAAAGGTAAAGGTCACTACTTTTTAGTAACAACACCAACACTTGGACTGCTTGGAAAGTCACTGAGATAATACCCTAAATTTTAACACCCACAGCTTCCTAGAGGCAGCCATTCCCATTTTTCTGAACTATGATTTCCTCCTCTGTTAAAGGAATAGAATGTTTTGTGATCTGTAATCTTATTGTCCTCTATGTAACCATGCCATATATGACTAAACACTTAAAAATGTGGCTCATATGGCTTAAGAATTAGCTTTAATGATTACTGAGGAAGGGCTCCAGCACTGAAACAATTACCTTCAGCTTCAAATGTTTTTTAAATTAAAGTTGTCACTTCTGGTTAATGTTTATCCACTGGACAGTACAGGACTACAAGAACTAACTGCAAGACTACAAGATCTCTGCATAGCCTTCTAGTTCTAAAATTAAATAATTTCTAACTCCTAATTGTTTAAAATTCTAACCTATCTAAAATTGACTAAGTAAATAAATCTAACCACATAATTGGTAATACGACCACAGCAAAGGGGATAAAACAATCCTAGTAACTGTTAAGCATATTCCTGACCAGAACTGATAAAACATTCCTGCAAGGAAGGGGCTGGAGAGATGGCTCAGTGGTTAAGATCATTTTAAAAATGATCTTAAATTTTTAAAAACTGAGGTTTTAAAGGTAAGGTGATCTCTATTGGAACAACATTATAACATAAAATCAGCTACAAATAACAAAAACAAATCAGCTTGGTTGTGTTCCATAAAATTTTACTGATATTTAAGTTTGAAATTCATATAATTTTCACAAGTCATCAAATATTATTCCTCTTTTGATTTTTTTCAAGAATTAAAGAGGCTAAGGAAGTAGTTTAGCTCTAGAACACCTGCCTAGCAAAGGCAACGTCCTGAGTTCAATCCCCAGTGCTGCAACAAAACAAAGAAAATTTAGAAGTTAAAGTTATTTTGCCAGATGATGGTGGTGCACACTTTTAATCCCAGCACTCAAGAGGCAGAAGAAGCCTAGTCTACAGAGATAGTTCCAGGACAGCTGGGCTACACAGAGAAATCCCATCTCCAAAGGAAAGGGGGGGGGGGTGTTTAAAAACTTATTAAAGCCTTCTTTCTTACAATTCACACAGTTAATAAAAAAAATAGGTAATCAGACTTGCCTCACCTATCACAGTCTGTCACCACACTATGCTCAACTCATGACTACATAACTTGGACAAAATATACTGATGAAAACTCAAAAAAGTGTAAGGAGAAATGTGTTATATATATTGAAAACAAACAAATAAACAAAAGATGCACTTACAAGCTGGGCTGATGAGATAGCTGAGTAGATAGAGGCACTTACCAAAAAGCTTGAGCACCTAAATTCAACCCCCAGGATCCACATTGTGAAGAAGGGAATCAACTCAACACCAGGTTGTCCTCTGACCTCTACATGCACACCCAATTTTCACTGTGGCTATGGAAATGTGGAAGAAGCCTTTGGCTGGGCCACAAAGTCTGAAAGGCTAGTTTAAGTGAGCATTAGAGGATTTGAGGTATAGAAAGATATAGTTAAATCATTAGTGCAGAATGTTTATGGGAACACTAGTTCATATAGAAAGGGGGATAAAAATAATCAGTTACTCAAGTTAAAGAACCAAAATCCTAAAAAGTTTTACTAATCAGAATTAGTTACCTTCATTTTATATTTACACAATAAAGAATGCCACTCTGTTGGAAAGGACAGAGAAAGGAAGTCTCTACACATTAAAGTGGTGTGGGAAGTCCTTGTGTCTGTGTGTTGCTTTTAGTGGTTAATGAATAAAGAACCGCTTTGAGCCTACGGCAAGGGCAGAACAGAACTAGGAAGAAAAACTAAAGTGAATGCTGGGAGAAAGAAGGGCAGAGTCAGAGAAAAGCCATGGAGCTGCTGGAGACAGACACTAGGAACTTTAGCCAATAAGTCACAGCCACGTGGCAATACACAGATTAATAGAAATGGGTTAAATTAATATGTAAGAGTTAGCCAATAAGAAGCTAGAGCTAATGGGCCAAGCAGTGATTTAATTAATACAGTTTCTGTGTGATTATTTCGGGACTAAATAGCTGGGAACAAACTAGCAGCCTCCTTCCTACATTAAAGTCATAATCTTCAAGGTGTATTTTGTGCAGAAAAAAAATATAATACAAAACATCATCAGAATGGTAAGCTAGTTTCTACATGCACAAACAAATAAACAATAACCTATCCTTTTTGTAAATTGTATTAATACTGTTCAAAAAGGAAAGGAGGCTACCTATAAAGAGTACAGAAGGCAGCAAAGGTGTTCAAACTTCTCTACATAGACCTTTTTATATTATTTTGAAATCTGAACCAAGTAGTCACATTACTGATTCAATAAAGGAAACAAGATTCTGAAAATAATCAAGCAAGGCATGCCTATAATCCCAGAACTTAGTTGCAGGGAGATGAGGCAGGACAATTGCAGTCATGGGTTAGGCTAGACTATATAGAAAATTCCAGGCCAGCCTGAGAAATAAAACATCTGTCTGAAAATAATGAATAAAATAAACTGAGAAGTCAGAGGGTTCAAATGATATATATTGATAGTTAGAAACTGTGACTTAACTACATATTTTGACTATACTATTTGCATATAACTAACAATAGCTGGTCTATATCACTTATAGTTGTACAACTGATTTCAAATTTATCTAAAGAAAGACAATATAAGCTTCTTAAGAATGAACAGGAATGAAAAGTGCCAAGCATGGTGGCACACACCTTTAATTCCAGAGCTCAGGAGGCAGAGGCAGGCAGAACTCTGAGCTTAAGGCCAGCCTGTATACAGAGCAAGTTCCAGGAGAGTGCTGTCCCAAAATACAAAAATAAGAGAAGAAGAAAAGGGAAGTTAACAAATTATGTTTGTATTACTCTAAAGACTCACTAAGATGACAATCATCTGAAATGGGAGCAGGGAGCCATCCCAGATTGTTGCAGGAAATTTGATCATCCTGTGATACCTGAAACTTTTAAATAAAGTTTACCTTGAATCAGGGGGCGGGGCTAGAGACTAGACCTCCAAATAGGCCATAGAGAAGCCAGCATTTTGGATAGAGAAGAGGCACAGAAAGGAAAGGATGGGGACTTGAGTTTAGCACTTTTTGGTTTGGGAACAAGTGAAGGGACCATTTCTTACTAGGTCTTCAGTCAAAAGCAAGGTCAGCTAGTCGCTAGGCTCTGCTCCCTGATTTACAGTAAACTTTATTTAACAGTTTCAGAGTGTCACAGTAAGATCAAAATTCCCACAATACCAGAGACCTATCTACCCAAATTAACCCAAGAGCAGTTTCAGGTAGTAGATATTGTTGTATGGTTCTGCACCTGCCTTCTTTCCCTTGAGACTAACAAATATTAAGACATCTACAACCTTAAAAACTGATTCTTTTCTTGGTGCTATCTCTTAATCTTCTGATCCAAACAGTCGTTCTCAAAATTCTTGAAGACTGTCTGATTTATATTTATGATGCCTACTTTCCTCAATTGTGTTTCTTAACAAAGCCCTGCTCTATGACTCTTCTGCTAGAGCAATAGAGGTCTCAAATAAGGATAAAGCAGAATAACTTTAGCAGCATCTCAAAAGATTTCCTCTGCTATGGTACAACCTCCACATTCCCACCTATTTTGAAAAATCTATAAAGTCTGAGATGAAACCCAAAGAACTTAATAATCTATATTTCAAACAGTTGGCTTGCCAAAATACACCTGAAAACCAATTAGTTAAGGTCACCAATAACTTTCCAATAGTCAAAATCACAGCACTTCCTGCTTAATCTTTAACTTAGCAGCATTTGATACTTTCCCAAAATTCTCTACTTTACCTTTTACCTTATAAACAGATATTCTTATATTCATTCAGTTCTCTTCTTCCCATCTAAGGACACTTAATCTGTGAATGATCATGATTAGAACCACAAGGATCACCTTCTTTATGAATAAATGGACAAAAATTTTCATCAATGAGCTATAAAGCCTAAGCAACTTTAACTCCATTAGCTTCCAAATCACACTTAGGTAGATAGCCAGGGTATTGCAGCATAGGAGTACAAAGATGCTTCAGTAGCAACAAATATGAATCTGAAAATTCTGTCTTGCTATTTATACTTATAAACCAAAAGGCATATGTCTTTAAAATGTATTAATTTATATGTTTGTTTATGTGTCTGTTAGGGAGGAGTGTGTGTGTCCTGGTACACAAGAGGATGTGCAGATGTACGCACATTAATGTAGAGGTCAGAGGTCAGTTTTGGGTGTTATTTTTCAGAGCTGTCCACCCTTTATAGTTGTCACCCAGCCACAGAGGAAGCAAGATGAGAATGCCCCACTGATAAAAGTACCAAGCCACATGGCTAACACAGACAAGAATTATGGGTTAATGTAAGATGTAAGAAAGAGTTAATAAGAAGCCTAAGCTACTAGGCCAACCAATTTATAATTAATGTAAACCTTTGTACATTTCTTTGGGACTGAATGACTGCAGGACCAGGTGGGACAGAAACCTCTGTCAACAACATGTTTTTCTGAATTTTACTATCATTCTCCTTGACAACTGGGTATAACACTTCTCTACAAATTTTTGTTATGATTAAAGAAAAATAATTAAATAGAAAGTTTTTACCCTACTTTGACAGTATGTCCTGATGAACTATGAGCCTCAGAAGTAGCAGGAAAGGGAAACTAGCAGGAAAGACACTAGTCTGGGGTTGAAAGAGTGGCACACACAAGATGACTGAGCAAATAAGTAGTTACACCAAAACACAGTAAGAACCAATTTTTTACTCCTGGAGAAGAGAGTCATAAATACAGAATGGGAGATGGGTCAGTGGTTCTTACCTAACATGCCTAAGTCCTTGGGTTTAATGTCCCCTCCCCCCATACTAACAAAATATAACATAAACATGGAAAGGGAAAAGGCTGGAGAGAATTCTGGAGTGCTAAACTACTGGTTTACTGGTTTAAACAAACACATCAAGTATCTGTTTTGTTTTTTAAACACCTCCTCTATTGAAAGAAATCAGGATTTCTTGGAGAAAGGAACAATCCCACAGCTGGAACAGAAAAATAAAAGATGAGAGCTGGAGAGATGGGTCTGAGGTTAAGAAGACTGGCTGCTCTTCCAGAGTTCCTGATTCAATCCCCAGCAATCACATGGTGAATCACAACCATCTATAATGAGATCTGGTGCCCTCTTCTGGCCTGCAGGCATACATGCAGGCAGAACATTGTATACATAATAAATAAATAAATCTTTTTTTAAAAAAAAAAGAAAGAAAAATATATGAATTTAGAATTTACTAAGAAGTACACCAATGATGGGGACATATCCAGAAGACAAAGAAGTCAACTTCAAAGGGTTCCACTACAAAATCTGGGACAGTTTGAGCAGTAAAATAAAATTTCAAATTACAGTAACTAATAAAAACCACCAAACAGGAACAGAACCATGAGTATGTATCTGTAGCAATGAATGAGAAAATACCTACCCTGATAGGGTAAACCTAAGTGATAACATTTACGCTCTGATGAGAAGTATCGGTATAATCTGGGGTGTCTTTCTACCTAAGAGCAGTGGGGCTTAGTGTGTATAAAGGCTCTAGGCTTGATCCTCAGCATCACAAAAGAAAAGAGGGGTTAGAGATTTAGCTCAATGATAAATCATCTGCCTAGGAAGCACAAGACTTTGAGTTTTGTGTCAAAACTCAAACATATGAGAACCGGGAGGAAAAAAAGACAAAATAAAAGGTGAAAATGATGACTTTACATGATGTATATAGTAGAGACACTAGGCAAGCATGAGCTTACAGTGTTCAAGGTCAAACATTACCAGTGATGGGCCACTACCGTGTCTCTGGGTGGTTGGTGTACTAAGAATAGCACATCTTTCTGTGGTAGGCACTCCTGCCAACAATGTCTTCAGTGTACATGTGAGCAGGCATTGGGAGCATTTGACTAATGAGACATGTTACAGAATAAAAGGACTGTACTATTTGAAACTGTCAAGGTGATTAAAGACTGAAGGATTGTTCTAAACTCAAGAAGGGTAAAGAGGGACTAGCAAGACCACTTAGTAGGTAAAAATGCCTGCCACCAAGCCTAACAATCTTTAGAACCCACATGGTAGAGAGGATCAACTTCCAAAAGTTGTCTTCACTCTTACTTATAATTGTCCTAGTACATACTAAATACAAAATAAAGGCCAAAAAAATGTTTAAGCAAGAGAGTGAAGAGACATGACAATTAAATGCAATGTATGATCCTAAATAGGCTCCTGGACTAGAAAGGAAATAGAAATACCATTAGGATTATTGGGAAAATGTGACTGGCATTTATGGATCTGAAGTTAGTGTTGTTCGAAGGCTCATTTCCTGATCAGGCAGTTTTGTAGGAGACTGTTCATGTTTTGGTAACTATAGTTAGAATATTTAGGCATTTTGTTCACAACTTGCTGTCAAGTAGTTCAGAAAGTCTGATTAGGTTACAAATGGTGCACTCATTAGAATGTGGAACTAATGATAAGAATGCGTCAGCTAAGAGTTTGGTAGCTTCACCAAAACTTCAGAATCCAATTAGGTGCAGTGTACGAGGACTGATATGAAGACATGACTAGATCAGTAGAGTGTTTACCTAGCATACACAAAGCCCTACAATCCATCCATAGCATCACATAAATCTGGCATGGTGGCACATGCTGCACTCCCAACATTTGGGAAGTACAGACATAAGTTTGTCCTTGGCTATACAGAGAGAGCTCAAATCAGCCTGAGCTACATGAAACCCTGTCTCTAAAAACAACAAAACAGATGCAGCAGAAGAGAAAAAGTATCAATTCCAATGCCTCTGGACAGCTGAAAGGACATCAATCACTAAGTCCACTTTATTAAGTCAAGACTAACAAGATGTCCAGCTAATATTGTATACACAGATAGTATATAGCTAGTTCAATGTTAAAATGTGATTTTAGAATGAAGGGCTTTCAGTTCTTTATATATACCCTAAGAATTTTAATTAGGTGTGAAATTACTTCTAAGTGTTAATTTTCAAAAGTTCATTGTGAACTCATGATAATCATGGTGCCAGCAAAATAGCTGGTTCACTAAATATACTCAAAAGTATTTGGCCCTCCCTTCCCAAAGGAGAGTTGCCAAAGGATAAATCTTAGCACTGACTTCCTCCATGTCTAACTGTATTCTCATTCTTTATTTCCCCATCTCTAGCTCCTATCATAATACCTCACCTGCACCACTGTAACAGCAGTCTTGTCTCCCTGACACCCTTCTAAAGTTTTGTACCATTAACTCTAAAATCAGGAACCTATACTTTTTTAAAAACTTATACTTAATTTTATTTGCTTATCCAAATATCTGTAACAGCCACCTATTGCTAATGTCAATTTACAAGGCAGGAAGATGAAAAGATATTTCACCACATTTATACATTCACACACAAAGAAAACAATGACTAAAGTAAGTACCAAGGGGACTGAGAATGGAGAAGGGGGAGTAGGAGATTTTTGAGCGAGGCACAGCAGCTCAAACCTATAACCTTGGCACTCCATAAGGCTCAGGAGGGGGACTACCAAGAGTTTGAGATCAGACTGAGCTAAACAGTGAGAACCTGCCTCAAAAAGAAAAAAAGATTTTGACTTGACTTTTAATTTATACTGACTTTAGAGCCTCATGTTTATTTTATTTTTTTTATGACATGTCAGGGATGCCAAGGAGAAGTGAGTAAAAGTTTCAATATTTAGAACTTTCAAAACTTTACTTTTCCCAGTCTGACATCAATAAATAAAG